>NC_136685.1:32492952-33095452 GCF_903797595.1 Erithacus rubecula
ATTTAAGTCATCTCCAGATCGAACAATTTTTCTTATCAGAGGAAGATTTACTCCTGGAGGAAGACAAACCCAGGACTCAACCTGTCATTCCTCTTGAGTCCAGGCAAGCTCATATCAGCTTCAGATCACAAAAGAAGGCTTTATTTTTAGTGTCTTCCCTAAGTTGTAAGATTCACTGCAGTTTTGCAAGGCACCAAGCTGGTCAAATACACCTTTTGAAGCAGAAACCAAAACCAGAGGAGATTTGGAGCACCAAAGGAATATGATAAACTGTCTTGGAGCTTTCCTCCCCAGCTGACACCTCAAACCATACCTTGCTCAAGGACACCTCTTGGACAGGCTTCCAGGAGGGAGGGCTCCCATGGGTCACAAGCCCTGCCATGAGGGCTCCTCTCTCATGGGGCCACAAGTCCTGCCAGGACCCTGCTCCAGGGCAGGCTTCCCACAGGGTCACAGCCTCCTTCAGGCACCCACCTGCTCTGCTGGGTTCCTCCAGGGGCTGCAGGTGCATCTGTGCTCGAGCAGGGTCATCCACAGGCTGCAGGGGAATCCCAGCTCTGGCACCTGGAGCACCTCTTCCCCTCCTTCTTCACTGGCCTTGGTGTCTGCAGGGCTGTTCTCTCACATATCCTCATTCCTCTGTCCAGCTGCAGACTTTTGGGCACTTTCCTACCCCTCCATTTCTTAAATAAGTGACCCCAGAGGCACCACCAGTGTCCCTGCCTTGACCAGCCTTGGAGCCACTGGCATTGTCTCTGTCAGATATGGGGGAAGCCTCTGGCAGCTTCCCATGGCAGCCACCCCTGTAGCCCTCTTGTTACCAAAACTTTGCCACACGATCCCAATACACCACTGTATTCATTAATTTCTGGCTTCACATTCCTGTTCATCAGTAAAAACTTTAGCACAGTTTCCAAGTTCAGTAAAGATGAATTCTTTGGATTAATTCCTTCTTATTTACTTAGTTTTAACTGAAATTTATAAACCCTTTTATGACATAAGAAGAGTGGCTTTTAGCAAGTTAGATAAGAGAAAGGCCTCCAACCAGACAATGGCCCAAAGTGAATATTCACAAGGAAGAAAATGTCACAGAGAAATCTACTTGCAGCCTGGACAACTGCTTCTCACCAAAAAACCACAAGCCAAAATCTCACTTTTTCAGTTTTTTTCCAGGCTCAGTAGTTTTTGTTTGTTCCTTATGAGTGGCCATTTCCTTTCCTCTCCTCTAGCACCTGACAAAGTACTCTTGAAAAGTAGAGATCCCTTGGGACATAGGAAATTTACTGGGTAAAAGGAATGCTGCAAAAGCTCAGCTGCTTTAAAAACCTTATTTTGCAGATAGGCTCACTAGACTTCAGTAAGGAAAGTAAATCATTATAGACTAATTATAAGGCACCTTGCATATTCTGAATTGGCACATGTGAAGTATATTATTAAGTTGTAGAAGAGGATAATCAATTACATGGGAACCCTACAAAAACTCCAGCTTTCAAGAGGCAAGTAAAGGCACAGTCCTAAGATGGACATGCATACAAAGAAGGTACTGTATGGTCCCAAAAAATGTCTTTTGAGAAATGCCATTTCACCACTGAATCACTATTTTGCCTGATACTATTCATTTTTATAGGTTGAAGTTATTACTGTAGTTATGGGAGTTTTTTCTTAAAAAGATGGTGATGAGTCACCTGGTCAATTTAGCACAAATGAGAATTCACTGGAGGCTTTCTGAATGGTAATGCCTTCCTAAACTCAGAGCTCAATTAAGCAACTGAAGACTGATTTCCTTTAGGAGAGCTTAGGCACAGGTGGAAGTAAGAAACATGGTTTGGGTAGGAAATTCCAGCCCAGAAATGATATTGTAGATCTAGAGTTTTAATCAGCTGGGAATACAACGTTTTCTTGTTTTCATACCACAAAAATGAAAAAGTTTCATGTAAACTTCAGAGGCAATACCCACCCAGCAGAGCATGTGCTTGGGCACCCAGACCACTCACAGGTTTGGGCAGGGAGCTGCAGTAGGTGTTCAGGATTGTCTAAAAGTCCCCCCAGGAAAAAGTCCCACCCACTACCTGGTTATGCTGTCATGGAGGGAGTCAGGAATTGAGACACTCATCCTGCCTCATGTTGGTCCATTGCCCAAGCCATCCCATTCCCTCCCTGCACAGACAAGGGGCCAGGAACACCCAGGAAGTCGTGCCAGGTTCCCCACTGTGCATGGCCACAGCTCTGCTGTGGTTTCAGCCATAGGACAGGCATCTTCCCACATGAGGCCAGAAAATGTGCTCCTGGGATTCCTTTCTCTCTTTTCAATGCTCTGATGTCTCACCAGCAGCCAGCATAAGACAAAGCCAGTGTCTTGCTGCATTGAGTCTCCTTGCAGCAGCAGCCTCCCAGTGCTGCAGCTTGGCTTTGCCAGCTCTCCTTGGAGCAGCAATCTCTGAGCCCTCAATCCAGCCACTGGTGCCTTTGAGCAGCTCAGAGCAGGGCAGATCACACAAGAAGTGTCATGTCTTCCATGCTAACAAATAGAGAGGCATAGTTTTGGTAACCTTCAATAAAGCATAATCTTACTTTAAAGATGTTTTGAATTATGGGGTTTTGTTTTTTTTTAAAGTGTTAAGGCTGTGGATGTCCATCTGAAATATTTAATCACATTTTAAAAGAGATACTTATGAAATATTTTCTTACTATTTTTGGAAGCTTTATCAAACTTACTACCTTTGAGGATTCCCATACAAAATTAATTTTCTTTCCCTAATTTTCTTTGTTTAAGTTAGTTGGATGGAATAATACCATTTGTAAAATGTACAGACTGCTGCTCTTTCCAAACAGAGCATAGAGAACTTATGAAAAATTTGTTCTGGAGCTGCAAGTAGAGAATTAGCAGCTGGTTTACCAGATTTGCAGAAAGGTACCTTTCAGCTGAGAGTCCAACTTTTAAAAAGTTGTCCTTGATCTGCCAAAAAGTAGGCTGGACATTAAAAGGAGACAAATACCAAGACTGGAAAAGCAATTAATACTTGACAGACACCTTTCCTGATGTCACTATCTCTGCATTTGGGTTGTTTTCTAAAAACATTCAGTATTGTTGTAATACATTATCACTCCTGTAAAATGCTAAAACATGGTCTCACAAGAGCTACAGAACCTGTGCCTGGTTCCATTTTGAAGAAGAGTCCCTGGGCAGCCACACTATGAATCTGAGCCTGAAGGACAACTTTGATGCCACTAACCTCAGGGAGAAGGAACTGCATTCCCACAGCATTCATTAGGTGTAATGGAAGTGGAAACATAGGTTAGAAAGAATGAAGATACTAAAATAGCATATGAGAATAGGGGGGTTATTTTTACACTCCAATGCACATGGAGTGCCCATTAATTTTAATAGGGGCTTTGCACTGCAATTATTAATAGGAGAACGTTGTATTCTTTTATGGCACCCTGGCCATGCTCAGTGCCATTGCAAAGGAAGGCTGAAGTGCTGTTACACAGGGGGAATGGAGAAAGGAAATGAAGCAGCTGTAGTAGAGAGCTTCCTATAATATAAACCAGGTTTATTTAAGAAATAGGGCTGGGGTTGAGGTCTCTGGCAAGACACTGACCCTGAAAAGAGGAGGTCAGGTAAAGGGATTTTACTGCTGCAAGTTACTGTGGAGAGCCCCATTTGCTTTTCTAGAAACAGCAGACAAATACATCTGAAGAGATCATCCAGCTGTTAAAATACCTAAATGTTTCAGGCTGTCACCAATCTGAAAACCTGGCTGTGCTCATCTGGGCTTAAGGCTGCCAGAAATATTTAAAAACCTCCAAGTGGAGGGTCAATGGATGCACCATTATCATGATGGATGCTGAGTGACACAAACCTGGTCTCTATGCAGGTCTGATGGGATGGTCAGCAGAGTCTAAGAGAAAAATCTGTTCTTCTCTCTCAAAGCTAGGAAATGGTCTCAGCTGACACATTGAGAATCTGTGTCACTCTGCCTTGCTACATGTCCTGTGAATTATTATTACAGCTAATATTTCTGGAATAACACAATGGCATCAACAGGGACTGTGAGCTTAAAAACCAATCCCAAAAACCCAAAAATATTCATAGACTCATAGAATGGTTTGGGCTGGAAGGGGCCTTAAAGACCTTTCACTAGACCAGGTTCCTCAGAGCCCCATCCAGCCTGGCTTTCAACACCTTCAGGGATGGGGCATCCACAGCTTCTCTGGGACACCTATTCCAGTGCCTCATCACAATCACAGTAAAGAGTATAATAATGTCTGAGTATAATATGGGTTTTGCATGCAGCAAACCCATAAATTCATAGGTACTTACCTATCTAGTATAGACAAGATGAAGTGAAGTATGAGAGTGAGACAACAGGTCTAGCTGCAGTCATACCACATGGTTAATCAGTTGCCTGTCCTACATGCTATGAAATGTCAACACTTACATAATGTTAGAATCATGGTTTTACTTTGTGGACCTATTTTTCATTAAATTAAATGCTTACAAGCATCAGTTTAATTTTCCTCCATCACAGACATTTTCCTTAGTATAACAAAATGCTAAGGGAACATAAAAAGTAAATTATTTCTAAAATCCTGGCACTTTTATGCCCATTAACATTGGTTTTTCTGATTCAGAGTAGAAGTTAAGATTTATTGAGTGACATCTGGTTAATTAAACGTCTATTTCCTATGGCATGCTACAAGAATCATAAGGCAGAAAGTCAACATTGAGAGAGTAATTAAAGTGCACTTAAAGAGCAGAACTAACCTTGTAGTTCACTGTAATTAGAAACAAAATGAGAACAATATGTTTAGAGAATTACCTCCTTTATTAGGTTGCCATCAACAGAAACCTGTTTATATATTTGAATTCTCATTTTGCAAGTTTCCATTTTACTTCCACCCATCAGTGAAATTTAATATCTCAGCATGGGTGTCTATATCAGAAGTAAGCAGAGCTCAGTTCTGTTTTCAAGACATGTGTTTCAAGGGCACTGAAGTTACTTTGGTGTGCAACATCTCTTTCTAGGTTTTCATTTCATTTTTTTTGACTGCTGTAGAAGATTTAGAAAGTTGCCAGTAATGTTGCAATCATTGATAAATATCTGTTAGAAAGTGTAAAGGTACCATAACACCAACATACCCAGTGGTCTTTCCCTGGATTTCTATTAGGTTGTGTTTTCAAAGCCTCAGCTGCTTTTTGTGAACAGCAGATTTCCAAGAGAATCTGGCTGTGAGAGGGAAGGGAGCCTGGGGCAGTAGGGGAGAAATATCAAGCTGGTCAAGAAGTTTTCTGGGTTGTGATAAAGTAATGGTATTTCTAAACTGAATGGACACAGGCTATCTGTGTGGCACATGGTGCCTTGGCACAATTCAGTTTCAACAAATCCTGTTTCAAATCTTTTGTGTTTAGACTACTACTCTAAGTACAGTTCAGAGTAAAAAAGAAAAATTAAGACATAAAAAAAAATCAGCTAAACCTAATATCCATGAAGTAGTCTCAAAGATTTTTGTTTTCATCAATAAAGATAAATTTATTTGAGCCTTCTGACTAGGCTACCTTGAGTCATAAATCTCTTCAGCTTGTCAGGGTGGTTACAAAAAGAACAATTAAAATGTCTAGTATTATGGCCTAAAGGAATGCAGAACAGGATTTAGTAAACATTTATATTAAAAAGCTGCATTATTCCAACGAATGAAAAAAAATCTATTTTATTTATGAAGAATATGAATGTAAGAGGCAAGGCAATACAAGGCAGAGCCTTATGTGTGAACATGGAGTACAGCAACCTGGAAAAGTGTGCTTGGTCAGGGTTCTGGCCATGGATTGCTAGCAAGAGCTCCCATCTGGGAACAGCCACAGGCACAAGGATGACTGCAGGGCTGAAATACCATCAGCCTGTGAGTTGTGAGCTGCATCTGGAAGATCAGAAATACAGCAAATGAAAACATCTCAACAGCCTGACGCACCTGACTTTGATTCCTACCTGAACAACGAAAAAACCCTCAGGCCAAAGACAAAGGAGGGGCATTTTGCCTACCCAGCTACTGCCACCATGGCATAAGTTTGTTTGCAAGAGCTCTAAGGGTGCGGACACCACGTTTTGCTTCAGCAGAACATCTAGACCTTTATTTTAAACCTTTACCTAAAAACCTTGATGACAATTCCTCCACTGCTTTTCTAGACACCTCTGAGCCAAAGGCTTTATTATGTGAACTAACACTGTATGATTAACTTTATATTACTAGCCTCAGCTCTGTTTTTCATGCTGATTTTCACTTTGATATGTACCAGCTCCAGGTTTTCCATGGTCTACCTTTCTTGGTGGAAGTTTTGCTATTCATAAAATATTCCTTATTTTTAAGAACTGTTATTTTAGAATGAGAAAAACAACAACAACAACAACAACAAAAATAAAAAAAAAAACAAAAGCAGCAATGCAAAACCAAAATACAAACAAAACCAAAATAAAAATGAAAACCCACCACGTACCACACAGTATTTTGCCCCAGAACAGAAGGAATGCCATGAATTTGCTTACACTGACATCAGACTTTGGCCAGGTACATGTTCTCTTCCTCTATTCCCCATTTTAACCTTGCAAAGCTCCTCTTTAGAGGCAAATTGTCCTGGTTGTTCATCCTAAATCAAGCTCCACATCAGCCAACAGCACAAGCTTAGAAGAGCTCTTTTAAATAAATTAGTGTCACAATAACTTTCTTTGCAACTCGTTAGCATTCCCATTTCAGGTAGAAGATAATATATGCAACACATTAACACTCTCTACAGAACCTTTATGTTTCTTTTTAAGCTGAACAGGCGTGAGAATACATCTAGTTTCTCCCCAACTCTTGTAATCTAATAACTTACTTAGCACACTATTACCAAATTGTACATTACTTTTATATTACCTTTTCTTGCAATTTTGTTTTCAAAATTGCCATTCTGTCTTTTTCTTTGCACTCTGTTAGGAATTTATTCAAATAAACAGCCAGACTGATCTAAGCACCTGGATTCTTTTCTTTTCTCTTTAGCAAGTATAGGAAAAAGCGCATGAAACCAATAAGGTTTATTCCCGGTGTTCCAAATATTTCCTGTAATGAATTTCACCACTTCAAAGTCCATCATGAAACAAATAGATTGTAAGTTTCTTTGTTCTGGTCTCCATCCTGTCTTAATGGTCCACTAACACTGCTTGTTTATATCCCAAATTTCACATCTTCCATGGAGTTGTTTTGATAATATACACAGGATATGGAAGATCTCATGAGGCTTATAGCAGCTTCTTCATATCTAATCTCTCTCAAAATATCAGCAGCAGCACTATGTCACTGTTCTTCTCTATATCAGACTGCCATGAAGAAACCATGGAGGGAACAATTTATCTATACACAGGTCTAAGAATGAGTGCTGCCCTGAATATCATTTGGTCAATCCTATAGAATGAGTATTTGGGAAAGAACTCAAAGCCAAAGCAATAAAATTAAGTTCTTATTAACTGCAATTTTACTCATTGCTAACTAAAACATCAGTTCCAGTGCTCAAATCAGCCATTTTGGAATTACATGACACAGTGAATTTGATCTGGAGCTCTTGGATGATGTTTACCCCACAACAATCCAAATTTAAAGGCTTGGATTGAGACAAAATCCATTGTATACTCAGGGCATTTCACCATTTAACTGCATTCTTGCATCTCACTTCTAGTCCCTGAAATTCTCTATGTGCTGTTTCTACCTATTCAGTAGCTATGTTTGGAATCTTAAAGTGTTTTTTTTTTTTGCCATGAGAAGTCTTTCCAGGGAATGAGGAGCCAAGTTGCACTGTGCTGGGTGACTTCCAGCTTGCAGTCACTCTTTCCTCCTCTGTTGTGGCTCTTCTTGGGCAGCCAGCAGCACTCTGCCATGTGGGTACTGCTCAGTTTTTCTCTGCAGACAGCCAAGTGCAGCTTTATTAGACTTTGGAGTGAGCCCTTTACCAGAAGATTGGTTCAGTCTGGTTTCTCAATCCATGCTGGGCAGGCAGACTCATTGCCACAACAAGGGTGTCAAATTTAAAGGAAAAAGAAGGAAAATACTCATCTTAAAGTCAGATGTGCTTTGTCTGAGGCCCCAGAACTATTTTCTGACTTTTAAATATGGTTTAATGTAAATGCATACACATTTTAGCTATAGGTGTGTTCCTACCCTAACCAAAGGCTAAGTTATGATTGCATACATCTGCTACTCCAAACCTGCCCCTCAGCTACTGAATTCCAAAAATGTGATGCTGCAAATGCCAGCAGGGTATGGAAAGGTGCCTGTCTCAGGATACACAGGGAGCATCTGGATGAAGACATAGGCTCAGTCCTCCCTAGAGCATAAGTGCTTCAGCTGCTTAGGTCTTTTGCAAAGGGCAGAAAGGATCTAGCCATGATCATGTCTGCAAGTAACACATAAATGCCAAGCAAACTCCCAAATTTAGGTAATTTAGGTGCCTTTAGCTTTATTTTTATATTCATAAAACGTTTTTATTAATAGTATCTAAACTAAACAAATATTTCCATTTTGTTTAACTCCAGATTTATTTTCATTCAGTATTAGATGTTGAAAAT
The DNA here is from genome assembly GCF_903797595.1 of Erithacus rubecula. Classification (NCBI taxonomy): domain Eukaryota; kingdom Metazoa; phylum Chordata; class Aves; order Passeriformes; family Muscicapidae; genus Erithacus; species Erithacus rubecula. The sequence continues at coordinate 32,501,547 of NC_136685.1, forward strand.
CCAAGATGAAGTTGGGGATGATGTGTTTTGTCTTTATTCTTTCCCTTTTCTCTCTCTGTCACCAAATGCCCATCATTTTCTAATTTTTTTTTTTTTTCCCAGTTTCTCTGAGCTTCCGAAAAATTTCTCAGGCTTGAGTATCAGTTTCAAGGGTGTTAAAATAGCAATTAATCACATTTTTAATTTCTCTCCTTCTTCCTGTGAGACTTTTTGAAAGTGGAAGAAATCTTGAAAAGAAGTCAAAAAGAGAACAAGAAAAAAAGTCCTTTTGAATCTAACTCATTTTATTGCATTCAGTAAAAAAATGTGCATGCAGATGGAAATTGTATAGGCTGAGATGGAGAGAAGTTAAAACATTATTGATTTTAAAAGATCTGGTGAAAATGGAAACTGGAAACAACTTAAACAATAAAAAGTAATCTAATATTATTTGAAAAGTTGCTTTCCTCTTCCAATAACCTTCCATTGCTCCAGAGGAACAGAAACTACTGTATCCCAGTAGAAGGCATAAGCAGAAAAAAATATAAATAGTCTGAAGTCATCCTTGAATTGTTAATTTTATTTAGGGGTTTTGTACAAAGATGTTTCAAAGGGAACAAAAGAGTCACAAAAGAATCCATTCATGAGAGAAAGAAAAATAAAGAAGTCTCTGTGTACAGTCACCAAAGCTCCATCTTGGAGCTGCTGTATTTCATATATCTCAAGGTTTGCTTGGCTTCACACTCCACTTAAATTGTTAGATTTGAAAATAGAGCCTGCTTCTAAATGAACAATCTTGTATTCCAACACCTGCTAAAGTAAATACCAAAGCAGTTTCCTGTTTACCAAAACACCCCAAATGAAAACTGTAGGTGTCTACAAATAGTGAAGTGAGACTACCACTATATTTGCATGTAACAGAACAGGAAAAAAGCCCAAGTACAAATCTAGGACATGAGGAAAAGTAGCTGAAGCAGACTGGCATTTGTACTAGAAGGGAGGTACATGTTGCCCAGGGTGCAAGTGCAGTAACCCCTGTGCCAAGACAGGAAACAACATTATATAAACAACATTATAGACCATACTGCAATATTAGAATATTAGTTTAGTATAACTGACAGAGGCATAAGAAAGAAATTAATTGAATTGTGTTGATTTAAATCAATTTAGAGGAAAGAAACCATTACAATCTCATAAGTAAAGGTTATTCCAATTAAAAATTCCAGTGTTTCATCTTTTTAGGAAGGGATTACATGAATCAAGAAGTATTATAGGAAAAAATATGATGGTGGGAGCATAACGAGTTAAACTGAAATCTCATTAATGAGGAAGATAAGCAGACTGCATGATAAATTGTTACTCCAATGTAAGAGAAAATGAGGAAGAAGCAAACCAAATAAAACCAGGAAGAGCTTGGTGTGCATTCTGTTTTAAATACTTACAAGCTAAGAACACACCTTCCATGCTTTAAAAGTATTTTGTAACCAGTGAAACACACTCACCCATATAATTTATCTGAAGGAGATGTATTCATGTATTCATTGCTCTTTGCCATAGTCACAGAGCTAAACAAAAACCTTTCTTTCTGGCATCCCTTATATACAGATGGCATATGGTGGTAGCATCTTGCATTACTTATTTGTAATTCTGGGTACACAGAATTACACAGCCTAAACTCATGCCAGCAAAACTTCTGCTGAACACTGCTGTGCTCAGGAAAGCCTTCTATGACTGCTCACCAGGACAGGAGTGCCCTCCAGGCTCAGTGGAACAATTTCAGTGGATGACAGAGCCCAACAAAAATGATGTCATGTTCACACCACTATCAGTCAATTGTAAAAGGACCCAGCAGAGCCCCAGATTATAAATTAGTGACTCTCACTTGACCATAAAACTCTCTCTCCTTCCCTCCCACTTGTTGCATATAGAAGTATCTCCATAATTTATCTAATTCAAATTAAGTAAACCAGTAAATGAATTGATTTATGTATTTTAAGAGCATAAGGAATTTTTAGGATTATGTGTTCTAGTCTCCATAACGAGGATGTGGAATGTAATCCAGTTACTGCTGGGTCACCATTGTCAATGCCATGAAGTGATGCCAGCACAAGTCTTCTGGAGGGACACACAGGCTTGGCCAGAGACTTCAGGCACTCCAGAGCAGCTAAGGACACTGTGTACCTCTGTTTGCCTACAACCAGATGTTAAAATGTTAAATGTTAAAAAGAAGCATCTTATTTCCATTTGGGGCTTGTGCTGATTCGGCTCAAGGCATTTGTGAAATCTTCCACTGGCAAAAAGGATACCAAAGGATTCCACTGAAAGGGATACCAAACCCCTTTCTGCCAGTGTACATCATTTCAGACTATGATGAGGTGGCCTAAATGAAAACAAGCAAAGAACTGTGCATTTCCTGAAGACAAAAAGTAATATCTATCAGCCCTAAAATTAGAGAGATGAATTAGTACAACCATTGTAATAGCTTGCATGAAGCCAAACTAACATTGGCTGCTATGCTTTAAGGGGAAAAAATAATTTCTTCTATTTTGTACACATCACTATTTGTTGAATATTAATATATTTAGATGCTAAATTCCTATTCCCTGCACAAGGCATTATATAGTAATATATATGCAAAATATTAAAACAGAAAGAGGTTTGCCTGCACATCAGCATTTCAAACGCTCATTAACGCCAGGACAAACAAAACACTGTGTTCCAATCCTCTCTACATCATCTGTTATTTGGAAACACCAGGTATAATGAGGCAGAACCTTAATACTTGGTGAAAAAAAGGTTGTTCTTTGCTTTTCATTTCCAACAAACATGATGCAATGCCCTCACTCAGGTAAGAAACCAGAAAGCTCCAGGCCTGGATAATGGAGACACAGATCCACAACACAGATGTCCTTAAGAAGGAACTTTTTTCCCATGTATTTACCAGCAGTTAGGGTGCTTCTGCCACTGCTCTTGGTCCATCTCTTTACAGTTTGCTCCTTGTTTCCAACTAAGAGACTAGTGAGTCTGTTTTTTATTAAGGACTAACCTGAGCTTATTTGTGGGGATGCTCCAGTGCCAGAAAAAATGTAATTTATTGCACAAGTCTTTTTCAATGCTACAGAGTGAATTTATTAATCCACTGTGAGCAGTGCTGAGGCCAGTTGAGACCACCAGTCAGTGGCTGTATTTAGGCAGAGTGCAGCTTTGTGACATATGATGTTATTAGTGTTATTAGATGTACCTGGGGAGCAGGAAACAGAGGAAACAAGATGTGTTTCAAGGAGCAGAATGCTCCTCAGCAGCACGGGCATTTTGTTTTCACACCTGTTCAGACAGCATCTCCTGTGATTGTGTAATGACAGGTGGGAAAAATCTAAAAACCAATAACACTATGTATGCTGACATTATTTCAGGTTACTGTTTGTGAGGAAGTTTCTGATGGCACAAGATGGAATTGGATGATAAAATATTCTGGGAACTCTGATTCTAACCTAAACTATATATTTTGTGTGACCAGGCGTGTTGCCAAATCATCAATTCACTACTGTCCTCGTCTTTTCCAAAGTAATTCTCAGAAGAGTTCTGTTATGACAAAGTACTCTGTTGGAAAGGTGTGACATTTTCCATTTATTTTGTGTTAGAATAAACTACATAGATGGGGGGAAAAAAGAGTATAAAGCATCACCAAAAAAATGAGGTGTTATTTTTCTTAACAAAAAACTAACAGTACTGGAACAGAAGTTTCCAACTGCAACAGCAACCCACTAAATAGAGCTGTTGGCACAATTTTATTGCAAATTATGGTAAATTAGTTTTAAAATATTTAATTAAATCAACTTTTCTTGCTTCTCAAAGGTATTTAGATTATTTTATCTGAGGGGCTTTTTTTTTTAACTGCTTTCTTGTATTGTAAGAATGACATTTTAATACTACCCATTGATATCAGAAAAAAAAAATCAGAACAGAATAACTAGCCTTATAAAAATTTAAGGTCAGTAATAAATGCATTGAACAGTTTTATATTCTTTCTTGTCTTTCTCCACCAAGGTCTTGAGAAGCTTTCAAATCTTTTTGTAGTTTCCCTGTTTTTTCCCTTCTTATCTATCTGAGAGATGGAATCTGCTCTGAAATCTGAATGTTACCAGAAAGCTTTAGCAATATATTACTAAATACATGTGTGTCAGTGAGGCAATTCAGCACACAAGATGCCAGACAGATGTGTATAAAACTGAAATTTGAGGGTATGTAGCTATTGCTCTGATTTGTAACCTATTTTCCATTCTTCAGTCCTGTAAATCTGTTAACAAGATAGGTATACCTGTTAAAGAAGGTATAAGTCACCAGAAAAAATCACCTCCTTCTTCTCAGATGTTTGCAATTCTACAAGAGCCATCAGCAGATGCCATTTAACTCAAGAGAGAATAATTTTTAGCTTGCAGAAATGACAATATAATAATGTAGACTTAAAAAACAACCTCATAAGCACCATACAAACTGGCAGTCCTTTACTGACTGGTGTGCAGCTCCAGCAGTGGCCAAAGATGACTGTCTTGTGGGTCAGAGAAGCACCATGAGTGTAAAGGACAGCTGGCAAGATGGAATGTAAAAATTAAATCCCCTGGATTCCCCATGCACCCTCCTCATCTGTGGTGAGAGTCTAGGAAGGCTCCAGCCCCCAAAGGTGCTTTGCAACTCAAACCCAGCTTAGCAGCACTCACTGAAACAGCATTTCTTCCTGCTTTTCCCCCAGAATGAACCTGCTGAGTTCCATATTTTCATCAGCAGCCTCCACAGGACTTTACTCATCATATATTAGTGGCATCAGCTTTCCTTTCAATGCTGTGAAAAATCAAGGGGAGCCTCAAAGCAGTGTGGGCTCCAATCAGCCAAGGCAGGCAGCCATTGTCACCACCAGGACCAGGATTTTGGGGATGGCAGCATGACAAGGTGGTGTCCTTTGCAGCAATTAAAGAACAGAGAATCACAACTTTTAGGCAATGTGCCATCACAAAGCAAATTAAGCACTGCTCCCTTCATATTCTAAAGATTTTCAAATATTTGTTGAAATAAGAAATCTACTTCTCTCAAGGCATGATCTTTCCTCTGATGTCATTTCTTTCCTATCACATAAGGAACAGTGAGTTTGGTGTGTGACTGACACTTCTACTGCCTGCCTTGACCATGGCAGCAGGGATTTATCATCCTGGTGGCCAGAAAATGCTTAAACCTGATTGATGCTCTGTAAATTGTGGAAACATAGCTATTAGTACTAACCTTTCCCCAGGAAACCACTCAGCAAGGACAGTCCCACACTCCAGTTGATTTCTACAAAGGTTTCCCTGGGTTAGGAATGATTAAGGGAGTCCTTGTCCTGGTTAGGTCCTATTGCCAGGAAATAAATGAGGAGGGAGGAAGGTGGCTCATTGGTTTTGCCAATAATAAGCACAAGCAAAAAAGGGAGGGTACAGGAGGTCCTTACAGTCACCTGCACAGGTGACTCAGCTCACTCACCAAAGAATATTTATTGGCTAAATAGTTCCCAAGTCATTTTCTGTGCTGGAAAGGAGCTACAGGCAGGGCAGCTGGCTGTGTGCATGCAGGTTCTGGAGATGCTCTCAGATGGGGAAGTCACCCCTTGCAGTGCTCCTTGGGCAGTTTTCATTAGAAAGGACTCATTGGCACTCTAAGGACTCTACTCACAGGAGTCACAACAACCAGAAGCAGACTGCAGGTAGTTCAGGAAATAAAATGCCAATATCTGATCAAGGCCACTGAAATTTTCACTGTGAATTAGTACAAATTCTAGATGGCAATAAGGCTACACTCTCAAATATTAAGGAAAAGCATCCTAGTTAACTTGTTTTTCCTTAACTTTGAAAGAGGCATTATGATATGTAAAGATTTTAAATTGTGCTTGTGCAAAAAACTGGTATATCATGACATATCTTATTTCTCTAGAAATTTCTAATATAATTTCCTCCTCTTTTTATCCATATGCTCCTCCACGAACTGATAGGGCCTAATATGAGTAAGAATCAGACCCTTGATTGCCCTTTTTCTGTTCAGCACCCTCAATATCCCTCTTCACAATTGGGTAAACCATATCACTTATCAAAGTCCTGGGGCACAGCAATTAGTCATTCAGTGACTTTGTAATTACGAAGTTTTAGGTCAGAGACCTGATACTGCTTTAAATCTGAAAACTGAAAACCTCTTTCAATAGAGTAAGGCCCCCCTTTTCCAGCCATTTAAGGCCACATCCACAAAGACTTATATCCTATAATTAGAATTTGTTCTCTAGGAAGTGCAAACATAACAGATGGTCAAACAAAGGGCAAATCTGTGGTCTGCTTGGGATAGTGCTGAACATGAGCTTGTTTATGTCAGGTTGCAGAATGAATGGAATACAATACCACAAAACAATTATGCTTTTCTCACTTAGTGAGAACCAGACAATGAATTTACTGCAGAGCTTGCAATGGTGGAGATTGCAGTATAGTTCATTTTAATAAATTGTATTACATTAGACATTTAGTTTATTAAGAACAAGTCAGGATTCCTTCAAGTGAGCTAATTCATGGCCTTTTAATGCCCAAGAAAAGGCAGTAGAAAGCACTATATATTTACAGACATATATACATGCATGCCCATGTATGCATTTTTACTTCATGGATGCAGAAGTCAGCAATAGCTGGGAAGCCACCTCTGTGTATAGAAGCTGTGATTCCACTCCTCCTCCTTGCTCAATATTCCAACTTTCTGTCAAATGCTACTTCTATACTGCTTATTTAAGTATGTGAGTTATGCTTTTAATTCAAATATAGTTAAATTCCTCAATCCTTAGGGTTCCATCTTTCTGTCAGGTTGCTGTTTCCACTGCTAAATACACAGATACTCATATTGTTCAAGGCTATTGTTCTCTCAATACTATTAATATCAAATATTCACAGTGCTTCTTAATATGTGACATATCAAATGTGTGTAATCAGACTAATACCATACACTTCACATTCAAATTTAACCTTGTACGTGCATTACATCAGTCATTTGTTGACAGAGGCTGTGTCACTTATCACACAAATCACTGAGTTGGGAAGAAGCCATGAAATGGATGTGACAGTGACTGCCTCTGCCACAGGACAACAATGATCCACTAAACAGTTTTAGCTAAGGCAGTAGAACTCCAGATCTCCCTACCCACCTGTATGGAACATTGAGAAATCCTCCAGTAAGGCAGACACAGGGACAGAAAGATGTTAGCTCTAAAACAAAGGTGTTTTCTTTGGTGTGAGTAGGAGAAAGAATGGGAAATGGAGACAGAGCAACTACAATTTTCTGATAACTCACATGAAATTTGTCTGAAAAAACAGCTGGTTTTGATACTTTTTCTCCTGGTATCTCATTTAGATATTAGGAGCAGAGACAAATCTTGACAGCAACACTGAAACTACTTGCTTTGATTTTGCACAGAAGAATTTGCAACACTGAATTTTAGAGGCACTTCCAAAAAAAAAAAAAAAGGGAGATACATTAATACAATGCATTTTAAAAGCCTCATGTCATATTGCATTTACTCTTGAAACATGACAGATGAATTTCTGACAGCAGAAGACGATATGTGCACATTCAGGTATTTCCTAAGGAAAATAAGTACCAAAAAAAAAAAAATAATCCTTCAAAGGGAGAAAAGCCTTGTAAAACACTTCAGCATCAAGAGAGAGAGGAAGGTATTCTGGGAGATAATTTTGTGACAGCAAACCAGAAAATGCCATTGATGAGACTAAGAGACTTCTCTCAATCATGGAAAATAAAATCCAGTTTAATAAAAAACAGGACACAGAGGAATCCTCTTAGAGATTTGTCTGTTTGTTTGTTTGTTAGGCAATCACTTTTAAATTAGCTTTGAAATTTCTGATCCTCTAATACTTTTTAAGATTGCCTGCTTTCTTTTCTTGTTTTTATATATGTGATGACAACAAAGGCTGAGGGTTCTGGGGCTTAGCACACTAAGCTTAGGCTGGAGATGCAAGATTCCTGGCCAAAGAGTCTGATCTCACCAGGACCCCCTGCCCTGGCCCAGCAGCTGGCTGTGCTCAAGACACAAGCTGCTAACAAGCACCAGACAAGGGCACATGAAAGTCTCATTCAAGGGACTCCACAGACCACAGGAAAACCCTGACCTCACACCTGGCCAGCACAGCACACAGCTCCTTGCATGGGAGGCAAGAGCAGGGAGTGCAGGAGGGCACTGCTCCTCATCAGAGATTTGAGAGGTCATGAGAGCCTGCATCTGCCAAAAGGGCTTGGTAGGGCATCAGGGGTGCTGGTGGGAATACTCACACCTTGTTGGAAAGCCCTGTCATCCCCCAGAGCTCCAGCTGGATGGCACAGCAGGAGCAGAACTAAATACTGTTCAGGTAGGAACATGATGGAAATGTCTGCACAACATAGTGCTTAAATTTTTTGATAGAGGGTTATTGAAAAATATGCTTTCTACCTCATTGAGAGTAAATGAGTTGAGAGTTCCAGCTCAACATCTGAGTTTCAGCTCAGTTTTCCATTCAATTAGGGCTATTAAAGTGATCTGGACATTTGAGAAGTTAAAATGATTTACAGAATACGTAAACTTGAGCTCAGCAGATAAAAGAAGCTGTTTTTTCATTGTGAGCCTTATGGATGTGATGCTAAAAAAGGCAGAATGTCCTACTCAAATACTCCCTGTTACAGTGCCAGATGGGAATCTGGCACTAGAAGCTGGAGCTGGCAATAGGCAGGAGTCCTGATTTGTGATGTGAAAGGCTAAATAATGCTCAGAAATAGCTGTCAATCATTGATAGAGATGGAACCATTTTGGTAAAATGAAGTCTAAGTAGCCCATCTGAATAATTTATTGTTGCAGCATAATCTGCAGATTTCAGCTGTGATTACAATATAAGACTCTATTAAAGACTAAAAAGTACAGAGAATATAGCTCAGAATAAATCAGAATTGTAAAGCCACTGTCAGCAAGAGGAGAGTAAATGTTCTCAGCTCTGTGTGCTGAAGGCATCATTTTGGAAGTTTCTGAGAATTTAGTGCATGAGTTCAGATGACAAGTTACAAATCTAAGTAGAATTCTGGGGTTTTTTCCAGAAAGATGCTGAAGTTCCAGAAAGCATTAAAAGTTAATGCAAATTGTGGGCATCAACATTTGTGATAATTCAAGAGTGAATGAATAGAGCTTCCAGTCTGGATTCCATAACATTCAATTCTTGGACACTGCCATGAGAAATCTGGGTATTTTTGAGTAAAGTTCTGTCTCTGTAAATTATTAGGTTTTTGACAGAGAAACTTACACAGTAAATCCTACTCTTCACTTCCGCCTCTATATTTTAGATAGATGAATAAATAAAATACTGAAAATAAATGAACCTTAAGTGAGACAGTTGGATTTAACCCCTTAAGAGACAGCTGCATTTTCACCTCTGTGGCCACTCTATGGAATGAGCCCTAACTTACCCTAAATTGCTTTTTATGACTTGGACAGCTGTATGTGACACACTGTTTTTATTCTTGGGGTTTTGAAGGCACGACTGCTTTCAAGTCCAGCCCCAAAACAGCTTTGGAGACAGCAGCTGTCTCCTTCCTCACAATGGGGTCTCAGTCAATGACAGCAGCTTCTGGACAGTTTATGATGAGCATAAATAAAGAAACCAGAGCTTGCTGCACAGGCTCTGGGAAGCACAGGAATGAAGGGAAAATGAAAAATGCAGTGGTCCAGATTAAAACCTGACGGATAGAATGGCAGCAGTAATGTTTGCACAGATGTCTCCCAGTGGAACCTGTCTTCAGTCTCTCCCTGTTAGGGCTGTGATGAATGACATGGAAGGAGCAAAGACTGTGCTTTCAATTCAGCAAGGAGAGGATGTAAACTTACTTTCAAATTAAAGCAAAACCTAAAAATGTGCTTTTCTCAGCAAAAAGTGATAACTAGATTAAACCTCCCACTGAGAACAGGTCTAAGCAGAGGGAAGGGTGGTGTAAGCAAAAGACTTCTTGCAGTTATATTTGTGTCTTCTGGCCATTGTTGGATCCCTAAAGACTTCTAAGAAAGGGAAAAGAAAGAAACAGATCCTGATACAAATAAAGGCAGCTGGAAGGTATTGCAGGCAAATTTGGACACCTAAGTTCAAACTGCCTCACTGGGTTTCTTCATCAGCCACATTATTTAAATGTATGAAGATACAGGCAAAATTAAAACAGCAACAACAAAAACTTTAAAAAACACCTCTATACTGTAGAAACATGTAAAATGAGTGCATACAGGTAAAGAGATGAATTTCAGAGTAATCCACTACATTTTTGGAAGTGGTCCTTTTCACCTTGTGTACTTGCAGACTTTTTAAAAGGGTCACCCCTAATGCTGGTTGTTCCATTCCCTCTACTGTCCATGAGGACCCACCAAAGCATTCCATGCTGGCATTTGTGGCAGAAGCAGCAGTTTTGTGTTTTCCAGTTTTTAAGGACAATAATGTATTGGTTGGTTAGACCAACAGAGAGTCCCACCCACTACTGATCTCAGTGCTGACAATGAAAGAGGTTATTTACAGGAGCACATGAGCCTCAAAACTTTCTCATACTTTACTTTTACTAGGTTAACTGCATATTCCTGCCAGTTTCTGTTTATGTATTTGTTGGACATAGATGTGTTTAATCCCTTTTTCAACCTGCTGTCCTGTCCTCATTCCTGTCCAGTGGTGCCAAGCTCCAGCTCACCACCTGTTTTCACAGCAGCCTTTCCTGCATCTGTTTTAAACCATTCTGCTTGCTTCAATCAGTGCCCCTTTTCAGGATATTTGATGACTGCTGATACCACAGGCAACACACCTGAGATCTCCAGTTCTGAAAAGCCCCACTGAAATTCATTCCCCTTCATACTTCTTCCCTCCCAAGGAGGTGACTTCTCAGGAGGCATGGTTGATTTAGAAATATTGTTTTCATTAATCAGATGTAATTTGTCAAAACTGGCAATGATTGCATAGTAACAAGAGTCCTTGGAAAGTGCAGTAGTCAGCAGTGTGAAATGGCATTTACCAACAGTAATTACTGTATTTCTGTGCTTAGGTAAAGAAAATAGCTGTGACAACAGTTGGCAAACCAAGTCCTCATGATAAATTCCATTCCAACAGCAACCCTGTGCTTATTTTGTTTAGTTCCCTCGCCCTTCACTGCACAACACAACTAAAACCTGCTCTAGTGTGTGTCAGTTTGTAATTTATCTATCAAAGGTATTTATAGAGCACTGCTCCCTGGAGAATTCATGCTCTAGAGCCTCTGATATGTTAGAAGAAAGGAAATAGAGCTTATTACAAAGGACTTCTTAAGCATTTTTCTTGGCAAAAGTCTTGATGAAGCTTTTGTATAGACCCTTCTTTGAAAAGCTAAAGTTTTAGGAAAATATTATTAAAGGAATTGTTGTTGTCTGAATGCAAAAAAAAAAGAAAAAAAAAAAAAGGTGAAGAAAAAGAGATATCCTAAGCTTTACAAAAACATTTGTTTGAAGAATAAATGTAAATAAAGTTCAGAAGTCGAGAAATGTTTTCTTGCAATGAGAAAATTATTTCATTTTATTTATTTCAGATAGTTCCATTCCTGCCCCAAGCACCAAGATTCTGAGCACCCAATTAAAATGAAATGTCACCCTGGTCAATCCGAATCATGTTTTCATCAGCAACACTGGTGAGGTCTCCTTCCTGGTGAGACAGCCATGGCACAGGAGAAGGTTATGGGCATTGAGGTCTAGTGAGGGACATGAGCTTTTAGGAATTTCCCCTTTGATAGTGTCTGCCATCCCAATATTCATCTCCTCTGAAAGAGCTGGAAAAGAAACAAACCTGTGGAACCACACAGGCTGGAATAATTCTGGGTTTAGATTTCTCATCTCCAGCCACAAGACAAACAAAGAAACTTGTGTCTCAGTGTCTTGTGGTGTGATTTATGCCCTGCTAAACACCACCCTGAGTCCAAACTGACACTGGCAAAAGCAGCTCAATGGCAGCCAAAGTTTAACCCAGACATGAGGTTTATGCTGTACATCAGCTCCATAAACACGCAGGAAAGATGAATGCAGGCTGTTAGCTGGACCATGGGGTTGGGTGTGCACATGGCAGGGGTGAGCACAGTCTCAGCACAGGGTAAAGAGCTGCAGCCTGCCAGCCCCTCATCATTCCTCCCAGCACACAGAGCCCTCCCAAATATCACAGATGTTTCCAACAGCCTCTTTCCCTCTCCTCTCACTCTCCAGAGGGCATTGTCAAGAAATCTTCTGGCAGCATTTTAAAAGCAGATGATATCAAGCATGTATTTAAGAATAAATATATTTAAAACAACCAAGCCCTTAAAACCCATCTGTTGCTGCAGAACATTAATTCAAATACTACTCACACTCACTTTAACTCAGTGCTCTTGAGAAAGAGAAAAAAAATGAAGTTATTTGCTGATTTCCTTGATAATATTCATATGACATGCCCCTCCCTGGGACTAAAAACCTGGCTATTTTTCATGGCTTTGCAGCACAAAGTGGGTCATTTTAAGGCAGGTTGTCCCACAGTCACTGGGCAGGAAAAAGTGAAGGGTTTGAAGACTGGAGGTTGGGGGATATTAGGGGGTGAGACCTAAACACCCTACAACTAACAGTGGGTGAAGAAGGGAAAAAAAAATTGGAGTGGGATGGAAAAAAGTGAACTTCCCACAGAGGGAAAATGGAGCTCCTTTAGTGAAAATAACATCCTTTAAATTAGGAGACCCTCCAATGTCCAGGAGTGGCACAGTGGATTCATGTTACCCTTGCTCAGCCTTGCTGGAAGAGACAAGCAGAGTTTTACCTCCCCCAGATGAGGAGTGGGCAGTGGGCATGGCCAGCACAGGCACTACCTAAGAAGAACAGGAGAAGGGACTGGGAGGCACACAGCTGGCAGTCTGGCAATACAAATTACTTCATTTCAACAAAGGCTTTTTATCTGTCATCACCACGGGAACCCATTTTTTTCCTTTGTAAGACAGCAGCTGGCCATCTGGGTAACCTTGCTGTGGGTGAGAGGGGGTCTAGGAAGCTTCTCACAGCAAACCAGGCTGGCTTCTCCCTCCTCCACAGCCAGACCAGGAGGAGCCTTATGGGGGGTCCCAGGGCAGAAATCAAAGTTTGGCTCTGCTTTTCCCTGCCCACCCTTGGCTTCCCCCTCCTGGTGATGCCAGAGGCAGCAGTGGCACTGATGCTGAAGGACTGTCTGTTATCAATTTGATGGGATGCCAAGGCTTTCCAGCAGAGCACCAGTGAAAGAATTTGCAGCTATTTAACAGTATATCTCAGCTAAGTATAAATGAATTCTCATGGGCAGAAGTGGGGAGGAAAAAGCATTATCTACCCCAAGCACTTGTCTTCAGCTGAAAATCTCAAAAGCCTGACACAAGCAATGCTGTTAGACTTTCTTATAAAAGGGCTCCAAGAATTCTTATAATAGCACATAATATCCTAAATATAGAGTTCCCACTGATTTTCCTAAAAAGGGACAACTATAATATAAGTGGTACTTGATTAAAAAAAATATTTTAAACCACATGTTCTAAAGAAGTTTCCTCACCCAAGATATTTCTGTTTAGTTAATAGAAAGAAAAACATGAATGGACAATATGCTGGGCATTACTTTTGATCAAATTAATGGCTTCCTTTTCTTTCAAGTAGTATAAGAGAAAAAAATTAGTCAAAAAGGACAGCAGTAATCCTAAAACCAAAAAATCTAAGTTATGAAAACAAGTTAGAAAAATATGTTCATGAGTAGAGATTTAATAGAAGTGACCAAAATAATAAATGACTGAGATAACAGAAGCTTCTTTTTTAGCTTTAGTGCAGAAGCTAAATAAGGAGAATGCAAATGGAAGTTAAAGAAAAATAAATTCAAAGTAAACTTGTAAAAAATCACTTTACATCTCTCATAGCTGTAAGCAGGTTAAATGACCTGCTGCTCAAAGCTGTGAGGTGATGACCTTGGGATTGTTCAGGAAGGGGACTGGACTAGAAAGTGTTGTAAAATAAGGAAACTGCACCAAGTGAAATAGCTGCTACTTCCTGGTTCCCATGTGTTTTGATTTTATAAATGTTTCTGCTTTAAATATCATCAACCTATGCTGGTAATTCTAACATTCTGCACTGTGATTTTTCAAGCTTGTAAAAATATTAAGTATTTATTAGAACAAGAAAGTGATAAGTTTCTGTAAGAACTTGAGATTTAAGTAACTTGATATTTAGGATGCAGCATATAACCATCATCCTGATGTTTTAAATACATGAGAAAACAAACATTGCTGATTTCTGTACACATAACAAGTGTAATCATGCTAATGACAGAAATCATAACCCAACACAGATGTGAGAAATAAACCTGTGGTGAACATTCTATTCCATTTGTGCTAAAAGGGAAGTTTTCTTCAAGATGAAAACACTGAAATGAGCTCTTCTTTACCATCATTCCATGACAGCCTGGAAAGATCATTGTGAATCAGCATCTCCTTGGTGCCCTGTAAGCACCCACAGGCTGCATGAAGCAGGGCTGCCCTTGCCTTGCTTCCCTGGGAATGGTTCTGCAAGGCAGCTGTGAGGCACCAAAGGCAAGGCTGTTTGTATTTAGCACTTCCTTGCCTGCCATATCAGTTTAAGCATGGATTCAGAAAGCTGCTCTGGCTCATGAATTCAGCAAGGCAGGCAGGAAAGCACGTTTGAAATCCTACTGAAACCAGGTCAGAGTCACTGCTCCAGAGCCAATAAAATCAATGCCTTCCTGGGATTTTGGATCAAAGCAAGACTGGTGTGGTTGTGGTTTGTTCTTTTTTCTCTCCACCTGCTGCATCCAGGCATCTGGATGCTCCCCATGCAGATTAGGCAAGTCACTCTCCCTTTTGAGCCATGTCTTGATGAGAGAGAAACTAAAGCAAGCATCCTTTAGCTGTGAGGGCTCACATGCACTAATGGATTAAAGCATGGCAAGGGTTTGATTGCAGGCACCAACAAACCCCTCCTCCAAACAGAGAGTGAGCAAATAATGGAAATTGAAATTCACCTGTTATAATGCAATTCTTCAAGGAGAATAATTTTAAATGTGGGAAGTCCATCTGATTTGCAAATCAAAAGATTTGCTATCTTTTTTTCTTTTTTGCTAGGGGTATCTTTTTAGGATTTTTGTGTGGTTTTTGTTTGGGTTTGTTTTTTTGGTTTGATTGGGGGGTTTTTTGTTTGTTTGTTTGTTTATGGGGTTTTTGTTGTTTCTGGTTTTGTGGTTTGGGGTTTTTCTGAGGAGATTTGTAAATATTCTATAATAGAGATGTTTCAATTGAACCTTGTTTCCTCTATCACACATTTCAACAGTAGATGCGTATAAGTAGGATTTTAGATCATAAGTACGGAGGTGATGGTGGCAAACAGAACAATTCATGATGTGGACCTTAGCAAACACAACCTAACTTTTAATTTTCCATTGGTTTCTTTCCCAACAACGTTTGAAAGTTTGAAATGCATTTAGTCAAAGTCATCACAATGACTGAGGAAAATGCAAGATTTTTAAAACAAGATTTAATTATCTGTCTCCGAAACACAAGACAGAGTTTTACTTAGGCTTGGGGTAATTTTATGTTTCTTTCTAACTGCTCATCCCAAAAAAAATTTTTTTTTCAACAAACCTCTATTCACAGCCTTGATTTAATTATGCAGATAATCAATGTTTTTGAAGCAGTTGTTCTGGTCTTCCTTTGATCCACTATTTGAAGTGTCATTATTTACGTGGCTTTGATCACACATATGAGAGTAAATTTAGGACAAACAGCATTTAAAACAAAAAGATAAGTCCAAAGATTGCCTGCAGTGTTTTTTTTTAAAGAGTCAAGATATCATCTGTTAGATTTTTATGAAAAGTTCTCCAGACCCATTTACTGAAGGTAACTTAGTTTCTGCTGTGAGTATCAAGTGGTTTTTTATAATTTCTTAAGAAAGAATTTATGGCCCATAGTTGCCAAGGCCATTAATTTAGAAATTTTTTTTGTTTGGGTTTTCTTTTTCTGTTTAAAAGTGTTTGTCCTCTGGGGTGTAATATTAAATACTATACCAAATTGATAGAAAGACTCTTAGAGTTCAGATTAGCACAGTTTAGAAAATGGACAGAAAGTGTATGTCACATTCAGTGGTTTGACAAACACGTCTCCTCTTGATAACTTTAACCTCCAGCAGTGAGTCAGTTCTCCTTTCCATAAGCAGAAAGACTGGGCAAGACTCTTTTTGGCATCTTCTGGTGAAAATGGAAGTGAGGAAATTACCTGCTTCTGTGCTGCTTTCACACTACCTTTGACCATTCCACTTGTCTCAGACTCTCCAGCTAATCTCATCTTCGATTCTGCTTCCAATTTTTAGAAAAATCCTGTCCACTGAGGTACAGAGGAGAGACTGCAGCAGACTCAACACAGCTCTTAAGACTTGCATTTTTCAGTACTGGAATGGATCCCTTTGGACAAGCTCTTTGTTCCCCTCTGGAAGAGCAAGAGCACAGATTTGTTCCACAAACAATCTTAGGTAAGGGAAAACAGTTCTCTTTCATTATTATCTGATTTTATTAAAACTTCTCCCCAATGAGAGAGGGATAAGGGCTGTTAATCTTCAGAGTCATCTGTGCCCTCAGTGCATCCAACATTTGCACTAAAACAGTGAAAAGAGTGGAAAGAACATTACCTGTAGCATTCATATTTTATTCATGCTTTAAATTACAAGTTTAAATGAGAAACATCAAATATAAATCTTGACAGATGCTTACTAATGTTTTCTTTATTCATCTGTATGAAAATGTAACAAACACTTCAGTCTGACAGCTTATTTCTTTTTTTTTACATGAAAAATTAACAGATCTCTTCCTGTTTGTTCACAGCAATAAAGAAATTATGTACATATACATAATTAGCTGCAATATAAAAATATGTTTAAATATAGAAACATATGGAGACACAGAGGAAAATATTCCCAAATGTGCCTATTTCTGTATTTCAGTGGGTGTTTAGGTTATTCTAATAGAAATTACATTATAATGAGAGCACATATATAGAATTTTGTTAATTCTAATGCAGTTACTTGACTTGTATAATGGTGCATAATTATGTAATTCAGGTAAATATACTTAATTCTTGAAATATGGAACTTTCTGGGAAAATTCTATTCAGAAATGCCAGCACCAAGTTGTGGTGGCATGTCTGGGCTGGTTGAAATAAGGCAATCACAAAAGTTCCTCTCTGTCCCATTTCTCACAGGAATTCCCATTTGCTCACTGCTCTGCACTGCCACCCTTGCCTTGCTGCTTTGCTTACATACATGTTAACATTTCTTTCATATCCACGGCCATCTTCACTACTAATTATTTTCCTCTAGTGGGAAGTAAGACATTGCTGGCACTTCTGATGTTATCTAACTGTGCACCACTTCTTATCTAGCCATGCACAGCAAGCCCTTCATTTTCCAAAGGTTCCCTTTCATTTTCTGGGTGACCATCCAGCATGAGAAAAGAGGCCAAAACCAGCAGTGACTTCTGACCTTGGTCTCGATTCAGTAAAGCACAAAAATTTCCCTTTCACTGCAAAGACACCACACTGGGCACAGATGTCAAGACACTGGAGGGCTGCAAGATGTAAGAGATGGCCACAGACATTTCCAGGCAAAGGGAGGAGCAGCAGAGAGGAGCAAACCCCCATTCCCTGCTTCCCTGCACTTCTTGGGGGATGAAACATCAGGAAGGAAGCAGTGAAGCTGAGCATGAAAAACAGGGAAGGAAAGGTGCTGGTTTAATGTTTTTAATTTTGTTTGTCCCCACTCTAATCTATTTAATTGGCTATAAATTAAAAGTAATTTTCCCTGAGTCAAGTCCTATTTTCTGCCCCCATCCCACTGGAGGGGTGAAGTGAGCAGCTGGTTGGGTGTTTGGCTGTTAGCCATGGCTAAGCCTCAGCAAAAGAGATTTCGTTTGGATGTTTGTGTTCTAAATCACTCTAAGATAATTTCCATCATGCCCAAAATTCCAGAAACAAGACTCAAGCCCTACCTGGTCTCTGCTCTTCTCTTATTCCTGTTCCAACCTTTCAACAATCCATTTACATGCAACAGCTAAACAAAGCACTTGAGCAGAATTTAGGCATTAATGGCTAGAAACTTTCATTTTCACAGCTGAAATGCTGGTTCAGTTCTCTTTCTGCCAGTTCCTGGGAGGCCTCCAGAAGTGTGCCACATTATTCTTACTTAGCTTGCTTTCTCAGAATACTAACCCTGCCTGTATTTCCAGCTAATGCATAGTTTAACAGACCTTCTGTGGATGACTCCAAAGAGAGGAGGAAGGCAGGCACTCACACACACACAGACACAGGAGAAATCTACACTGAGACATAATTAACCATTGAACAGCTGCTAACAGGACCATTTGTTGGAGGATCTAAGACTCATGAGTAAGAAATTTTACTGCTGCACTTCCAGGGACTGCTGCTGTTCTTGGAGGGAAGGGGTCTAGGTTCCCAGATCTCCAGTTTGGGGCCCTTAGCTCTAAAAAAATATAAGTTTTATTTTGATACTGTGCTCTGCAATTAATTATGAATCTTACAAAGAGAAAAAAAAAGCTTTGCTATGTCATGTCATTTTGATGTGTGACAGGCAGTGACCTCTTAAAGTGAACACAATCACCCCTGCTCTGAAACTCTTCAACATAGCAGGCATAGAGGGACAGCTAGAATCTGTATTTTCTTATCTGCTTTTGCTGGGGACAGTTCTGCACCCACAGATATTCCCCATGTATTATATGAATTTGTTTAGTATCCTCCCAGCTCAGAAGTCCCAGTGTCCTTTCAAATCTGCAAATATTCTTGGAAAGGATGTCATTACCCATTCTGACAAGTTTATCCAGCAAGCACATACTGAGTACACTTTAATACAAACACTGTTAATTGAACTTTGTCAAATATCAGTCATCATTTGAAAGAAAGTGACTGTCATTTTAAATCAGCTTCATACTTTAGTTATAGGTTTCTAATATATCTTTAATTACAGTGATTAAAAGCCTTTATAAATTATCAGCTCAGTTTTTGCCTTTATCTCCCAGTGCTTTAATTTATTGTTCCTAAAAAGAGGATAATTATCATCTGCAGCCAGCTGCTGCTTAAACACACTCGAGAAACAGAATTTGTTTCTGAAGCTTTTCCTCAGTTGTCTCTCCCTTTATACTTTTTACACAAACACATTTCATGTGCTTTCTCTTTTTGGCCAACAGACAGGCCAGTCCCTAACTGGCCACCACAGGTTTCTGAGTATAGGAGTTTCAGAGGATGCCAGGAACATGCCCGTGAGGATCCAGGTGGCCACCCATGGGCTGGTCTCTGTCTGTTCAGCTGAGTGAAGGTCTGCCAAGGATGGCAGGAGCAGTGTGTCCCTGCTCCAGAACGTGGGACAGCCTTGTGCTCATCAGTCAAACAGAAGGGCTCCTGAAGCTGCAAGAGGGGAAAATGTGAGCAAGAATTAAAAGAAATGGCAACATGTCAGAGAGAGTAAGAAGGAGGTGTTTGCCTGTCTTTGTTTTGGGGGGGTTTTGGTCAGTCTTCTGGTCTGTTCTGTTGAAATACAACAGCCAGTAATAACATACACATGTATATATGTGTGTGTGTCTACAATTTTAGGTGATATGGGCCTATTGTGTTCTCACAGGGGCTGAGCTGACACAAAGAGGATGTGTGTGGTGACCCACAGATGACAGACATTGGCATGAGCCTTAAGTGGGCTGTGGACCAGCAGCTGATGGGACAGCACAGCTGGAATAATCACAGAGGGATAGCAGAACATCAGCATGGCCAGGGGGACTGGTGGCCAGGGCTGGCACAGGACTATAATGGCCCTTAGGGCTGGTGACAAGGACAGCACTGTCACATGGATGTCTGACACCATGCAGCATCTGAGCTGGCACCATCATGGGCTGGAGGAAAGCCAGTGCTCAAAGCTCAGTGCTGGGACCAGCTGGAAGGAGCAGCACAAAGTCATGGAACAGATGAGAGGGGCAGGTCTCAGGTAAAGGGGGTGCCTGAGTATGTGAAAAGCTGCTTCTCTCAGAGCCTGTCTCTTGCTTGCTCTGCTAAATTAGGCTCAGCCTTGCACCATCACATCATCTGGTGTTCCTTTTCCTCCCATTAGCATTAGGTAAATCACACCATAATGAATTGCAAACTTGGAATATTCATTAGAAAAAGACCCAGGAATATTTTATCTTTGTCCTAGTAACAACCCTAACTGAAAAAGCTACTGGAAGATTCTTATTGCAGTTTTGAACTTATATCAGCACAAAGGAATGAAAAGGAAGCTGAAATAGCTGTAGATAAAATCTTATTTAGAAAAGCAGTGCAATGGTACAAGGAAAAGAGCCATCAGTCCCCTTCAGGGTAACAGGCAATGCTTCTCATGAAGTTTTGTTGACACAAACAGGACTGCTGTGAGTGCACTAAGGAGAGTGGTAAGGAAACAGGTTTGATGTAGCATTCTAAATTTCAGTGCTCTGTAAGAATTAGAGGTAGGTAACAGACAGCAGAACTGTATACAAGTCTGTTAGAGACAGCTTTGGCAGAGGACAGATAAAACAGCACAGCAAAATGCTGTTTTACAGCATTAAATTAAAATTAATTAAAATTAAAAAATTAAAATCCAGGGCTGCTTTTGGGCAGAACACTCTTGCTGCCTTTGGCTTGCAGTTGACATTGGTCAGCAAACCCACAAATGCTTGATTGAATTTATCCCTTTGTTAAATTCATAGGAAATTTTTCAGACAACCTAGATGGCCTTTATTACCAGAGTCTTAATGATTCATTTGTGTATCAAGGAGACAAGAGGAAGGGTACAAGGCATCATTTTCTCACAAACATGCAAGATAATCACGCAGAAAAAAGCTGCGTTGACTCTTTCCCTTTGGTTTTTAATGCTCCCCCACACTTTTTCAAGTAGATATCTGAAACAATAGGAGTAAAGCTAGTGCTAAGGGAAATATTTAACTATTTCAAGATGTTTTTTAATCTCAGTCTCATAACTCTGAGAACAGCAGTGCTTATCAATATGCTATCAGGTTACTCAGCAGTGCAAAGAAGATCCAGAGCAGACACAAGCAGATGGTCATACTTCTGTTGAATAACCTCCACAAACAGCAAGGGATTTATTCCAATTTCATGGAATCAGGATCAGTAGCTGCAGAGGACAGCTGAAACCTGATCTTGTGTAAAGCTTCTCAGTACAAAGTTAGCCTATCCAACTTCTCTGGAACAAATCTGAACCCACAGGATATGTTCATATCATGTCAACCCACTGTAACATTTTGGGTCCAGTACTAGGAGCTCAGAGCCAGACATATCATGCCATGAGCTAAAGTCCAAGGAAGTCTCTTCACAGTACCAAAAGGTTAATTCACTTTTGAATTCACCTGAGCTCTTTGGAGAGAGTGTTTTCTGTTGACTCCAGGAGAGTTATACTAACACCAACCAAGGCTTAGTCAAAAGTTAAAGAAGTTTCTGATATTTTAACACTAAAAAGACAAGATTTCTGATGTGCACTATGCAGCATGAGTACTGCTGCATCAGCAAGAGCAAAGACTTAATAGCCTGGACAGAAATGTGAGCAGACAATGTCCTCTGCATCCTCACACAGGGACTGCAGGCTGGAATCACTGGACTGCACAGCTCAGGCTGACACCTTGCACTGTGGTCTCTGCATGCTTGCTTGTGCAGGCTGTTACATGTGGCACTGTGCTCATGCAGGACTGCTGGCAAAAAAGGAACATGCTGGAGTCACTCAAGCCTAGAACATGACTTTTAATATTTAATTACAATGTTGGAGGTGAACACCATTCTTGCTCTCAGCAGCCTTTCATATACTTCTGCTTTTAGATTGGTAGTGTAAATCTTAAACCTTTTCATCACTGGATGATGCAAGTTTGCTCAAGGGATATATTCCCTTAAACTTGTATACATTTGGGAAGAAATTCAGTTAGCCCAGTGCCTAGAATCTCATGTTTCTCTATAATCCAAATTTGTTCATTTTAAGAGGAAAAACAAAGACATAACTGTTGCATAACACCCGTGCCAGTGTGATTTTCATCACCTCTGCAGACGATCTAAGCTGCACAGCAGCATTTTGCAGTGCTCCTTAACAGCAAACAAGTCAGTTCTTTAGGTTTTGCCTTACTTTTCTCATTACCTTCTTGCAGGAGGCTTTTTCCTGGCTCCAGGGAGAGCAGAGATCAATAACACAAATCTAATATTAGAAAGACCTGCAGAAGAGCAGGATCCAGGGGTGTGCTCCTTGCATGCCATGTCCGCCCAGCGGCAGTGCCAGGACCTGACCCTGGACCACCCTAGCCACACACCAGGAGTGTGAACACCCCACACTCACCCCCTGCCTGCAATAACCGTGTCCCTTGCAAGTAACTGGAAGAAGGAAAGGTGTATAATAATGTTTATGTGATTACTTTCAGCCGCTGGTGTCTTAAGGGCAGATTAAACTTATTCTCAGAGTTGAGAATAATATTGTGGCAATGCCTAAGGAGCTACAGGAGTTTGAAAATAAGCTGGATATTACTTTTTCTTTAGCACTGGGCTCACCTGAAAGACAGTCAGCACATCTGACAAGAGTTTGCTGCACAGCCCTGGAATGGTGTGGCTCTCATGGAGTGTATTTTGAGCAGCACCATCACCAGCACTCCCACCCTACAGTACATGGCCAGGTATGCTTAGAATTTCATGGGTTTAGTATACCCATCCCTTCAAATCTTCCAGAGGAGACACATGCTCCTGCCAACAGGCATCTTGCTACTGCCAAGATCTAGAGAACTGCATTTTCAAGTAAGACCATTTGTTAATGAAATGCAAAAATAGCTAAAAATTTGCTTATTTTAGCTCTTGTTTCCCAGCGGGAAAGACAGCATAGAGTTCTGTAATAGCTGCCTAATGCCATGAAAAAAACAGTATCCAGATGTAGCAGGGCTATTTTTTAGTCTATTCAGTTTTCTATAAGACACTATCTTCCAACAACACCCCTCTTAACTTTTTAGCAACATAATATTCTCTTTACAGCTTGTTCAGCTCTCCTTCCAATGCATAAATATGATTTTTAAAATAACTCTTTCAGAAACCACACAATAACATTTCAAGTCAGGTAATCAGAGTTTGACTTAAGGCAAAATGGGTAACAAAATTATATCCAGTATTGTACAGTAACCAAAAATAAATTGAGAAGAGAGTCCTCTTGCAGGCTGCAGCTCAGCACCAAATATTGCTGATCCCAGAGGAGATTGTAGGGATGGAAAGCAAAATCTTTCCCTTCTTGTATACCAATTTAATCCCAGAATGCTGGGGTTTTTCCATGGAGACCACCTCAATATCTCCTACAGCAGGCTCCTGGGGAAACAGTGATGGAGAGGATTTGACCTTAAGTGCCACTTTCAAGTTAAAATGGACATATAAGTTACAGAAATAATTAGACCTGAGTTGCTTCTAAGAATAATGCTTCCAATTAGTGAAAACTTACTGACTGGAAAGAAATTTTCTAAAAAACAGAAGTTAGGACTCTCAGGGATTCTGAAATGAAGCTGTATAATGACAGTAGGCAGTTCAGTGGAGAAAGGGAGGCCAGCTCCTCCCTTCCCATACTCTTTTTAATTTGAAGTCAGCAATGACAGACAAGTTCAAAGGACTAAGGTGCAATTGAAACAATCTCAAGGAAGACTCCATAGCAAATAAATCTACCATCCCATTATCAGCAGCCAGCATGAGACTGGATGAAAGAAACCAAATAATATAAGGCAAGAGTAAAAACTTCTATGAGACTGAAACCTGCATCTCCTTTAGATCCATCTACATGCACAAATAATGGATATTTTCATCTCAATTTACTGTATTTTTCCATCAGATACAGAGAGGGTAGGGCAAATATTACCTTCTTTTCTTAAATCAGGTATCACCCAGTAGCATAGGAAAAGCCTTGAAATATAGTGAAGCGCTTTTGATTTCCAAATCTCTATTACACTGGCAATAAAATTACAGAAAGTAGAGGCAGAAGTGCCTGTATGCAAATAGATGCCTTGTAAAATTGGAAGTTTTAGAAATGTATTTCTAAAATGCAGAGCAATAAACCCATGCTCGCATTATCATCACTGCTCAGGCATTTAAAGATTTGCCAGACACATTCACCATGCCTGCATCCTGCTCCTTTCTCCCCAGTACAATCTCATTAAAGGAACAGCAGGATAATCCCTCTGAAGTGTTCACATAACAATGCAAGCAAACTGGTTACTTTGGATCCTCAGGCTGTTTTTCTTAGTGTAAATACTGTCCATCTTTGCCCTCTCATCTGTATTTTTAAGAGCATGGATAAGATGACAATATATATACACAAAGGATCTCTTTCAGTTTGCAAAACTAAAATTAGAATCTAAGAAAGTCACAATATATAACATATCTCAGTACTGGAACACAGTACAGATGGAGGCTGAGGGATCCTCCCAGTCCAGGCAGCACCTTTGGAGCAGGATGCAGAGTAAACTGGTGCCTTGTCCATAAGATTGTCAGACTTGCCAAGAAGGAGAGAGAGCTGAGGAGCAAATGGTGAGTAGCAAGCTGTAAGAGGATGATGGCATTGTTAATAGCCCTTACCTGTGTTCCTGCTTTGCAAAGGCTGTGCCCCTGCCAGGCTGAGGGAACTGGTGGATGCTGGCCCAGTCTTGAGGTGGGTTCTTGGATCTGGATGACCCACAAAGTGCACCTCAATTTATTCACCCTTTATGTCCTAGAAGATGATTATTAACTGATGCTTTGTTACTGTCTTTATGGGTTCTGAGAGTATGGGGTGGGGGATGAGAGGCAGAGTAAGCTTCATACCTTGGAATGGCTGGCAGGTAGTTGTAGGGAAAGAGCATTCCCTAATCCTGCCAGGAGAGACAGGCAGGGTTTATTGTAACTTGTTGTTCTTAGAAGAAACTATTTCTAGTCTTTTAAACAAAGCTAAAATCATAAGGTTTGGAGTAAAAAAAAAAAAGATATTTTAATTTAATTTTTATGTTCTTTTAACTGGAGGCCAGAGCATGCTTCTCAAATGGTGATCTGCCCACTAGGCTGCTCGTTTCTGGTCAGTGCACATGGGGACAGACACCTCTGCCAGACAGACAGACTTGTTTATGTTATGTTTATGGGCATAAACATGACCTCTGCTGCAGAAGGGGGGCTACTTGAATTTCCTTTGTGCTGTTGTTAGACCCTAGGAAAGGGGTTCTCGCTCTGTCAACATCTGAGTTGGGAGCCTGGAACACTCAGTTGCTCTGTGAGCACCACGTTCCTGAAAAACAGCACATTTCTAATGGATTCAGAAAACTTCACAGTGACAGAAAATGCTTTTGTTTTAACAAGGATGCAGAGGCATTGGCAAATGGCTGCCACACGGAAGACCCCAGTTCTTTTGATTTCTAATTTACAGCTTTATCCAACTCACTGTCTCCAGGAAGCTGTTGCTTTTAGTCTTCACTGTGCCAGAGCTACCAAGCCTTAAGATCTTGAGTCTCCAGCAAAAAAATAATCTGCAGCCCAGAGATGCCCCAGAGCTTTAAGCCACACGAGCAGAGCTCCTGAATCACCTGCTGGGCAACCTGCCAGGAATTGGTCTGCAGCACTTCATCTTGCTGCAAGAAAATATCCCTGTCAGCTTGGGATATTACTGAATTCTTAATGATATTAAAGAATTTATTTGACCAGCATTATAATTTTTCAAAATTTTCTTTGAATTTCAGAAAAAACACTTTTGCTACAGAGAACTTCATCATAACTGCCACAGCAAGGGAAATGAAAATGAGGATTAGCAGAAGATAGCATCTGTAGGTCATATCTGTGGATGAGGAAGGGAGCAGGGTCATTTTAATTCTAGAAGCAATTTGGTTGCTGGAGCTTGTCTCCATTTACATTTAAGTGGTTATTGCATCCTGCTTATGTACTTATGTCCATTGTGTAAGTTCATTGGCAACTTTTATGCTTTTTTAATCAAAGACTTCTAGAACATTTTCCCTCTGTTCTCTGTCCTATAACTTAAGCTTCAGCACTGCACACCAGTTCAGGAGACCTATTTTCTGCTGACTAGAATTTTTTCAAGTCTTTCTGCCACACCTTTTTTCCAGCTTTTCAAGAAAATTGTCAGCTTTCTTTTTAAAGGATACTGAAACCTTTCATGGGCATCCAAAAAAAAAAAAAAAAGGAGCTTCTCTCTTCTAATTTTCCATGGGCATCCAAAAAAGAAAGAGTTTCTCTCTTCTTTGCAGTACAAAAGAGGTTTTTTTCAGTCTTCTACAGGTTGAAGGTCTCAAAACAAATATAAAGTTATTTTCCTTAACAGTCTTACAAGCTTAACATCAATGCTTTCCATATAGCAGCTCTCACCGGAACAGATTTATATAATCCCTGTGCTTCAAAAAGATATCTTGCAATTACACCAAAGCTTTTTTGTGAGAAACTCAGGAAGTTTTAGTGCATTGCTGAGAAGTTAACATCTGTGATTTCCTACTGAGTTCTGAGATTTAAATCAATTAGCAGTAATTGGGACTGTTTACAGAGGCCTTCCAAGTGGAACAAACATATGTTGGAATTTGAAACTAAATATTTGAGTCCCTGCACCAAGTGACCACCCTGTAAATTTTAAAAATATTTTGACTGAATATGTTGTTTTTTTAGTAACTTCTTGTTTTTAGCAGAAACTATTTCTAGTCTTTTAGATGAAACTAAATTCATAAGGTTTGGAGTGAAAAAATTATTTTTATTTTATTTTTATATTCTCCACTTCTTAACATATAAATTATTGTGCTGCACTAAAATCCCATGGACCTGAAAGAACATTAATTAATTAATTAATTGTAACAAAATAGCTAAAATTGCATGGAGTAGTGTTGAAAATTTTCTCCTGGGTACTAGTGTAATAAACCTACCACATCAAATTACATTCAGAAGTGCTGTGTGCAGTTTGCTTTAGAAAAAAGGGATCACTGGCAGCAGTATTTAATTGTGCAGAATTGTTCTGCACAGTTTTAAACAAACCTGCTGATTTTTCAGTATGAAAAAGGTGCTAAATCAAGAAGTTAACTAGGAGTTTGCTGCCCCATAAATGAATTCCCCAATTATTCCCAAGCTACTGCACCACGACCAGAGAAGAAACCCAAAAAAAAAAAAAATCCCCAAAGCTCCCAAGCTTTCCATGGTTTGTGAGCTTTCCAAGTGTCTTTGAGTGGATTTACTAGTGCTGGCACTTCTGGAAGCTGTCTTTATGGAGGAGGCCTAAAGTAGGTGCCAGCTCATTGCAGATGCCTCAGCACCTTCCCCCCCGTGGGACAAGGAGCTCTGGGAAGTGGTGACACAAAGCTGAGATGCACCAGTGATGCTGAGGAGCAGATTCACCCTTACACTGAAGAAGGGAATGCAAGACTGTGACTGCTGATGCAAAAATGACTATTGCATGTTAGATCTGAAGCAGAAAGGATTAGTACAAATGCTTATTTCCATACTGTTATGTTGTCAGGGAAATCCATAACAAACATGAACATTATTGGAAGAAACCAACCCAATGGAGAAATGTCTTTAAAAAGTTGAAAGTCGATGTGAGACACAATTATATTTTA
The DNA here is from genome assembly GCF_903797595.1 of Erithacus rubecula. Taxonomy (NCBI): domain Eukaryota; kingdom Metazoa; phylum Chordata; class Aves; order Passeriformes; family Muscicapidae; genus Erithacus; species Erithacus rubecula. The sequence continues at coordinate 32,529,242 of NC_136685.1, forward strand.
TTCAGGTCAATAGGCACTTTCACTGAAGAGGACAATTATTGAATAGCAAACAAGAAGATGCAAAGCCATAATTACTCAGTAATGAACCAAGCCTAGAGCTGGCTTAGCCACTATAACCTGGGAACAACCTCATCAGCCATCTGCCAGTAACTTTTTAAAGCTAAATAAATGTTTACATGAAGAAAAGTGGGAGCAGGGGAGGGGGGATGTGGTGTGTGTGTTGAGGGAGTGGGTGGAAGTGCACACCACACGACTTCTCTGTGGGTATACCCCTACATTTTCAAAGAGTGCTCTATGTCCCCTCTGCAAGTCTCCTTCCCAGGGGCCAGGGACATGGGGGCTGAGAAAGTCACTGATCCCCATAATGCCTTTGCAGAAGATAGAGGGGTGACCCCTGACAGGCCATAGCAGGGCCACCATCCAGGCTTTTCTCCTGCTCTTTCCACCCAAGACATTTTCACATCAGCTCACAGTCATGTTTACTCCTCTTCCAAAGGCAGGAGCTTGCTAGCTGCCTTTTCCCCAAATCTTCAGCCAGGTGCCCTTCCTCAGCTGGATGTTATGTGTCCTGGTTCTCCCCTCCTCTTCAGCCCTCTGTGTCCTTTGGCCATCCCACCACCACCCTTGCCTCTCCACCCAGGACTTTCCCTGTGTTGAACCTCACAATGCTCCTGTCAGCCCATTTCTGCAGCCTGTCCAGGACCTTCCAAATGGTGGCACCAACACCTGGCATATCACTCACTCCCCCAATTTTGTGTCATCTTCATCTCCTTGACCCACCTTGCCTGCAGGGGAAGCCAAAGCTGAGGTCCAGCCTGGAGTCCCACTCCCAGCTCTGCCATGGGGACAGCCAGGTGCCACCAACCCCACACCTCTGCTCTCGGGCTCTCTCCAAGCAGCACCCCAGTGCAGAGATGGATGGAGAGTGTGTTCCTGGCCCACCAGGGACCTGAGAGCCACTATTTATTCTGCCTTGTGGAGCCTGAGTTGTTTTAATCCTGCCTGCTCCGAGCAGCATATGGATGAGGCTGTTTGTGCAATTACCTTTCCATAGTGCAATTACCTTTCCATAACCTAATTCTGCAGAACGTGGTTCCAATCTACATCTGTGTCTCCTTTCCACTGCTCTGACATTGCAAAAAGGGACAGGCACTTACAGCCACTTCAAGAACCTTTGATCCAATAAATATAGTAAAGCAAGTGAAAATCACTCTTACAGCCTTCCAGAAGTCTCTATTTCTTTTAATTGTAGTTGTTCCTTGTTCTTTCTTCTCACACATTACTTTTGTGACTTATTTTCATCCTAGCTGATCTCAAATCAGTCTCCACAAGCTTTCTGCATATAAGGTAGGTGATAAAAATTTAGAAATGCACAATGCACCCTTCCAAAATTTGTCACAGTCCAATTCTTTCCCTATGCTTTCCACTTCAAGCCCAAAACACCTCTAATTTGAGGAGCTGAGTCTGTGATGATTATGGTGATGACAGACCAGAACAACTGATGTATTTTTTTGTCCTGACATCTCATTCCATTCTGATTTAAGAAAGGCATTCAAATTGCCTTGAAATATATACTTAGATATTCCAGCTTCATTGTCTTTACATTAATATAGTAATACTGAAATGCTTTACAATAATTTCTAACTCTTTATTTTCTATTGAACAACATGGGCCTCATATTAAACAGTTTCAAGTGTATTTGAGAGACGAAAGGTGACAGAACTGGTAATTACCTCATTTCTCATTAAAGATGACTTAGTACTCCAGGGACCTATATTAGAATAAATATTCTATCTCCTGTTTATTAACCTTTGTTCTTGAAAATGGTGAATGAGTGCAGATAAAACTGTTGTTATTGTGACTGCCTCAAGGGCTGCCACTCAGTCTCTAATATGATTTGGAGTCACCTTACCAAGAACAAATTGAACTTGACTATATTATGCTCCAGACTATCTTTATTTCTGACAAGTCCTTTGAACCTAAATATACAGACAATATCACCTGATGTTTCACTGAATGGAGTCTACTAACGCTTGCATAGTTTTATATATGCTAAGATAGCATATATAATATATAGCATATATAACACATAGCATATATATATATGTATGGCATACATAAGATTTACAGCATATAAAAGATATATATGCTCTAGGGAATCAAGTGCAGAAATACACGGAGTCCCTAAGTTACCTCGGATAATACTTATTTTGGAAGGTAAACTCTCTTTTGTTAAGGAACACCAGCTTTCCTATGCTGTATGAAAACTGTCATCTGTCTTGTTTCCAACAGAAGCCAGAACATGTTGCTCCAAAAGGAAGTTCCTAAAATCCTTAATTTGGCTGCTATAGTGCAACTTATTAACTCATATACAAGACATGTGTCCTGAAGCAGTTTATACTGCTTCAGTAACTGATTATTTAAATTCTGGCAATTTCCCTTTAATGCCAGCACTTATGAAGTATTATTATTTCAACTACAAAACCTTTAAAGAAACAGAATAAACAAAGAGGAAATAAAGTAAGCATTGGTTTAATAACAAATCAGGACTGTGCCTTGATGGAGAACAGTCTGTTGTGGAGTGTCTGAGGGTAACCATGTAATTTTGGGCAAGTTTGGTAGGACTAAGTTGAGTAAGTATAAGAAACAGGTAGCTGAAATCAAGAGGAATAACCTTCTAATGTGCTCAGTTACAATTTTCAAAGTAAAGTAACCCAGTAGGATTTGTAATCCTTGTGCATATTAATATCTTCAGGCTCAGTGACTGGACAAGTTAGTCCTTCATAATTCTACCATGTATTACTTTATGTAAAACTTCAAACATTTTTTCCAAACAAAAGAAGTAACAAATTGGGCATCCTGTAAGAATTTCAAAACCATCAAAATATCTAGGAGTGAATTCAAACATCCTGCTGTGGATGCCTGTCATGGACACTGAAATTATTTTAGTCATTGCCTGTCTAATATGCCACGGACACCAGACAGTGGATGTTCTGAATCACTCCAGTTTCTAAACATTGCAGGAAGTCAGGGACAGAATATGGTTCTCTAATGCTCAGCCTCTACCTAAACTAATGGACCTGGAAAACAGCAAATTTTCACTGGCACTAAAAAATCTCTGGAGAAAAAAAAATCTGGCATTTATATAGCCTCTTTATTTTTTGTTATAAAGATACCCAAGAATGATGACAACAATTTTTGATAAGAACTGGAAGACATACTTAAAAGTCAGCTACACTGATTGCTTTTTTACCTTTTAACTTCCCTGCCTGATGGTCACACTGACAAGTTTGACACTTTATTTAGTGGGGATTGGTATTAATATCATCTTGGCTAGACATTTGACACCTACTTCACCTTATTATTTTCCTATGCATCTCCTCCAAGGGCCGATACATTTCAAATAACATTTGTTGCTGGTAAAAGCTACTGGAGCACAAAATGACAGATGAGAATATGAAGACTTCTGGCTATCTGTTATCAAGCTCAGTACCCATGAGTGATATGGGAAGCCCCACCACAGGCGGGCAACCAGGATATTTGCTGCAGTCCCTCAAAATTATATGTTATTGAATTTGGAAGGGACTGCTCAGCTGCCCTGGTTTACTTGCTACTAAATGAAGATTAAACAGTGTGAATCAAAACACAACCAATCCTACATTTCTCTGCTTGAGAGTCCTCGCCAGTTATTTAAGACTGCAGAATCTCAGTTTTAATGCATATGACAGGTATGCAGAAATCTCCTCAGTATAATTTCAAGTGGAAAAAAAAACAACACAGTGGGAAATACGTGGTAAGAGAAGAAAGTCCATGTCTCACCTTTTATAGATGAGCATTTCAGCTATGGGCTATAGAGTCTTTATCAAGTTCAGGGTACATTTTACAGCTCCCTGAGAAGTTGAGTGAGCAGCTTTGATAGGTGAGGTCATGGTGCAACAGAATCAGTCCAATTGATATCCAAGGAACAAGGTTCTGTTTTTTAGCAGCTTTGTCTTCCTTTTTTTTGCCCTTCCAGGAGAAACTAAAGCAACAGAACCAAGGTGAATGTCTCCTGCTTTGTGAATTGTAGCAGCGTGCTGTGTGGTCGGAAAGCCATCACAGCTGGTGTGGAGAAGAGGGCAGAACCACACAGCTGGCACTGAGTGTTTGGATGACACCAAATGAGTCTTTGGATGACACCACATGGCAGAATCTTGCCCTAGATATCCCATCCTGGTGAGGAGTCTATTCTTGACACACTGATGGTTGAATCTCCTCAGGCAAAAGCAGGTCTGAATCTGTGCTTCCTGCAACCCAGGTAAGTGCCCCACCCACTTGGTCACATTTAAAACTGCAACTTTCATTTCTTCACTCCTCTTAAGAAGTAAGCCTAATATTCACCACCACTTTCTTTGAAAAAAAAAAAAATATAGCAGAGCACCTAACTCTGGGAAAGGATTCCGAGTTGCTAAGACACGGGAGCCTGTCTCCTAAGCACCTCCTTCTCACCACATTAGGTGGCTGCTTGCATTTTTCCCATCCCTGTGACCCCCAGGGATGTAGCCCAGTGGGCTTTGCACAATGTGGGTTTGATAATTCCACAGGGCTGCTCCACCAGTCCCACATGCTGCAGCATTTCACTTTCATTTGTCAAGCTTGCTTTCAGTGTGCCCTCAGCCTTAAAATGGTTGCTAGGGAGTGCTGCTTTTTGCTTGGGAAAACAAAAAGAGGAATGTGGAAAAAAACTGGGTAAATACTTAGGTGCATGGGTTATTACATCTATGCCTTTGTTGCTTTGCTTTGGAGATGGCAGCAATAATCCCTTTGCTGCTTTATAATTTAGAAGTCAGAGTAAGATGCTAGCAAATGTTCTGACATAATTGCTGGTAAACTGCTTGTACCCCCAGCAAACCAGAAGCTGCTCATGAACAAAGAAAGAAAGGAGAAAGATAAGCTCAAAGAGGACTAAAAACACAGCATGACTCTAGTGCAGGGGTGACAAATTCCCACAAGATCACTGAGATTCAGGTATGCTCACCAGCACGCTGCAAAGAGCCCTCACTGTGGGAAGAGGGGACTCCACCTCCTCACCTCTAGGTGACCACATCCCCAGTTGCCTATTAGGGCTGGGGCAGCCTTCAGCAAGCAACAACTCATTTTTAATCAAGCACTTTAACTCCATCTGAGTTAAAGCAAAATCCAAGTGGGAAAACTTATTTACAGCAACCAAAATAGACACAGCAGTAGCAAGGATTTTAAGGCATAATAAAGAAGGCTATAATCAGCCTACTTACAAGAGAAAATATAAAAGGTCCTTTTTACTTTATCTCCTTCTTATTTGCTGCAGGTATTCTTCAGACATGTCAGGGACACTGTTTCCCTGCATGCCATGTGTCACAGGCTTCACTTGCTGAAGAAAAACCTTTCCTCCACACCACCATCTGTAACTAATCTTCTTTACAGGGCTCTGAGCAGATTTATTTTTTCCTTTAGAAACTTTCTGTCTTTCCATCTGAAACTTACTTCCTTTTAACTTACTCAGCAGATGATCTTGACACTTCTCCAGTTAAATTAAGAAGTCTCACTTCTCTGGAGATGCAAATGTCACTTTGTCAGAGCAGCTGTCATCCCCTGTACTTTAGTAGCCAACAAGCACCTTCTTGACTGAGTGCCACTTTACCTGCTGAACCTTTGCTTCTCTGCTATGGTGACTCAATTGCTTTTCATACAAAAGTGTCTCCAGGCACTAAAGTTTGAATTTAAAATGAGCTAGAACATTCATAAATATCCTTGGCACAAACATCCAGTGCAACAAGTGAACACAGTCATTATCATCTCTTGAATGAGATGGTAATGCTGGGCTTCAGGCAAATGAAGGAGACAGAGAGGAAAGACTTTCTTCCAAACATGCCATGAAAATATCCCAAAGCACTGACAACAGAACAGCCTTTGGCACCTCTAACAGATATTTTCCTGAAAAATGTCATATTTTCTATCCACATTAACTATCTGTGGAACAAGAAGCAAATACAAATTGCAATCAAAGGGAAAAGTCCAAGCTTTTTTGCATGTACACTTGAATAAGTTCCAATTTTATTTCAAGAGTCAGCCTTGGGATGACCTGTTTCCTTTAAGGGATTCTCTGTGTTTCTGGATGGGATGACAAGGAATGACTGCAGAACTGACAGCTCTCTTAGCTGCAGAAACAGGACAGGCCAAAGCTGTTGTATCACCTCTGAATAATGAGCTGGATTTCAGTATGCAGCCCAGATTCTTGCAGGACAAACCATGATGTGACAGGTTAGCGGTAGATGAAGCAACACAATCTGGGGACTTCTTTTATATCCAGGGCCTCTACTAACATACCTACTATAGAAAGTGCAAAGAAGTCAGGACATAAGATCTCCAGGGTCAGGAGAAAGCAGATTTCAGTGACCTGCAAAAGTCTCCCTGGGAAAACCTTTAAGCAAGATGCTGTGGCTGAACTCATCCCAGTGTTTTCCCTGGCAGCACTCCAGTCTAATCTACAGGTCAGGTTGTTTATTTCTCACCCTTCCCTCTTGCAGCATAGCTATTGGGTCTGGAGTTAGTGGCTCTAAAGGTGCAGGGAGAGATTTTGTCCCAGATTCTACTCCAGAATCCTTTCTTTGTCTCAGTGCAATCAAGCAAGACAAGAGTCCTAGGGAGGAGCCAGGCTGTGTTCTACACCCTGGGATGGATGGGGGCAAGTCCACTCATAAAGGAATCAGAGTGTGATGATCAAATGCAGTTATACCAGAGTCCAAGGCAAGGCTGGTGTTTGCCCACAGCCAGGAAGCTCTGTTTGGGAATTACTGGCATTCAGTGCATTCAAACTAATGTGGTTTTACTTCTGTTAAAACATGTACTTGAATTATAACAAGCTATCCAGACATGGGCTGCTGCTGAGCTTGGCTAAAACATTGGTAGTTGCTCTTTTTTTGTTTCTTGCTCATTTAGCTGTTGTAGAAATGTGATTCTTCCAATTTCTTCCAGAGAAATCCTTAACTAAAGAAATTCCTTACCTTTCCTTTTTCTGCCTGTGAAAAAAAAGAAAAAAAAATTTAAATAAAAATTGAAAAGAGAGGGAGAACAATTTTAGAAATAACAAAACATCAAATTATTTTTGTTTCCATCCTGAGGTGGTATTGAAAACATGTTTTATTGGAAGGGGGAAAAAAGGAAAAATTGCAAAGAGAATTAACATATTCCAGTAGATACTTAAGCTACTAGTTTTGTGGAAAAACAGGGACGTTTTGGGGGTAAGGTTTTAAACCTCTTTTTATTATGCATTTAATAGATGGCAAAAGTTAAGAAGGGATCAGATAAAGGCTCCCTATTATGTACAAGCACAGAGACAGACACACAATGCATGTGGGGACAATATTGTCTGCCATATTCCTAATTCAGATCCTTGTCAGTACTGCAGAAGAGTGAAAATCCTTGTAGGATTCTTTACATTCTTTCATGTAACATCTCTCAGCAGCTGTTCTGTCCCTGCATTAACACAATTCCCAACACATTAAATAATAAAAAATGTTATTTCCATTGTTTAGCTTATAACTTAAGTCCGTAAGATGCAGAAGGGTCTTTATTTGTGAAATGGCAAAAATAAATTTAATGGGGAAGCAGGAGGTGATACTGGTTACTTTTCAACTATTCTCTTATTGGATCTACTAAATATACTTCTCAAACTTACTTTCAGAGTGTACTGGAATTTCTGTATCTCTGCAGAGAAGGACATGCAAAAAAATTGCATGTCAGCCTGAGAAGAGCAGATACTGAAAGTGTGCCATGGGACTAGAGAGTGACAAGAAATTCAGAAGCTGCAAAGCATTAATGAGGTGCATTGATTTAATTAGCCAGCATAACATCATTTATCATGGCAGCCACAAGAGACGTGCCTGAAGGTCACACTCACTTGTAACATTTCTCCTGCACCACACAAATGTCCAGCTATAAAGACCTGTTCTACTCAAGCTTGGTAAGAAGTCACTGAAAGACAATTTTGAAAAGTTTCCACATGAATAACAGAGTGATGCATGTTGTAATCTGGTCCAGTCAATGCCTTAATAATGTGAAGTTTCTGGATTCCCAATGCTTATTGGACTTAAATGTGGAAAGTAAACAGTAGGGACTAATTTTAAGAGTGTTATCTGTAATCAAGTTTCAGGACATTTCATGGCTTTATCCCAGCACATCCATGCCTGTCAGTCTTTTCTGCCTACTGTGTCTTGCCTGCTCATTATGCAGGAAAGAACTTAAATAATGATGAGGCTCTGAAAGAATTCTCAGCAGCAAAAAGGCTTCATAGGGGCTCATTTATGATCTCAGCTACATAGGGGCAAGACTCAAGTACACTGATGAAGTGAAAAGAGTTCCTGGGGACACATGCTGGCATAAATGGGTGTGGCATATATGTAAAGCCTTATAAAAAAAAGGCTTTTTTACCCTCGTGAAAACATGGCTCAGACTGCTACTTCAGCTGCGTCGAAGAGGACTATGGGAAAGAGACTCAGATGAATTAGAGGTAGAAAAACAAGTTATATAACCCTTACATGCTCACATCAGGGTGTATGGTGGCTGGTTGGACCCTGTTTGTTATGATTTAAAGCTATGCAACTGCTTAAAAAGGCCTGGTTTCTGCAATAAAGAGGCTCTGCTTTGCACCTGCCTGGGGACTCCGTGTTGCTTTGCTTCATACAAATGGGGGCTTAATTTGGCCCTAAATTAGAAACCATTTGTCAGCTTGGAGCTCAGATATCCAACAGCATTCAGCTCTTCCCCTCTGACACTCGATAGTTTTCCAATTGGAATTCCTTACATTAGTAAGAAAATTATACTCTTTTTTTAATTAAGCCTTTAATTAAGCCTTTCTTTTTCATTTTCTGCCTTACAAATAATTTTACAAATATTTACAAAGTGTTCTGCAAGTGTTTATATTTGTTTCAGTTTTTAAGCATTGCATGGTCTGTTAACCCTTCCTAAGCACGTGTTTCTTTAATTGAAACCCCTAATTATAAAAAGGCATAATAGGAATTACCTTCCCACCAGAAAGAACTAGAAAGGCACTCCAGGAGCATATACCTTGCATATCTCCTATGTGCTGGCCTGGAAGCTCAGCTTCACTCCTGAATCCTTGACCAGGGGAATTTCAGGCAGAGTGCAACAACTCCAAACTTTGCAGAGCAAAAGCCCTCCTGCATTTCATGGGGTGGGAAACTGTTCAGCACTGATTCCTACACAAGTAGTAATTTGTGGGGCTGGATTTGGCTGCAGGGATTTCAGCTTCTGTGTCTTTTGGATGCCTGAGTTGAACAAGGATGTTGGAAATTAGAACCCTCTCACAAATTTGTTAGTGACTCTGCTTCTGCTTTATTTAAACTGCCTTTGCATTGGTTGCACAGGACAGCCAGAATGAGGGATTTTTTTCTGTTGCAGAGATAAAGGGGTGTTATGTTGTTCTGGCTCTGTTGTGTGCAGAAAATCTCCTGATGTCTAGTTCTACTTCTTCTCCCTTCATCTCCTTCACCCCTTGCCTGTTACCTTTTAAAGTTTCCTTCAGGGTAATTTAAAAGATATTATTTTTAAATTTAGTGCAGTACTAAAGGACCATTTCTAGCACAAAATGGCCAAAGTAATTGCCCAGAGAAGCTGGTGTCACTGTCAGAGGTTAGAGGGCTATTTTCCTGCTGACAAAAGAGATGCAGGTTGCAGACATCAGAGTATTTGCATGGTGCATGAACAGCGTGAAAGGAAAAAAAGCCTGGGGTTTAGTCATCAGGGCTCACTGGAAGAGTTCAGCTTTTAGCTTTCTACCCTGTTTCATGCAGTATTTGCTGTTGGACCTGCTGTTGCTCTTGTGGGGTTGCCAAGTACCAAGGCAACATAAGAAAATAAGTGAAATTTTGTCTGATACCACCTATTATGAGGGACAGGGCATTTCTCTGCCTCCACCTCTGTTAAACCTTCCTATATTACATACCCTTCCTAATGACCTGTAGGATGTTCAGCCCAGCTAATATGATGAAACTCAGATTATACAAAAACAGCACATACTTGAGAAGTCACCTCTTTATGCTTTCTTCAGTGGTAACAAGGGTAGACAGCATCCCTCCCAGGTCTTAGCAGCTGCCTGTAAAAGAAGGGACACTTCTGACAACTTGTCTGAGCACCTGAAGTGCAGCTTTTCCATTTTGGAAAAGGGGTCTCCTAGAACACCTTACAAAGACAGGAACCCACTTGCAGGAATACCTTTGCAAAGGCAAATCTGAGTTAGATCTGAGTGTTAGACTGGAGTTACAGCTAATCCATGCTCCTTTATATGAGGAAGGAAATTCCAAATCTGTGATCAAAGCAACACACATACTGTGTAACCCTTTTAATTTTTGTTTTTCAAACAGATGGATTAGGACAAAACAAGCAGCACATGTTTTAAGAAAACTGGATATCACATTAATAAAAACTCTGTGAGAGTATAACTGTGCTGCTGCAGTTTAACAAAAAGCAGAATTCCCTAGATTTGCATGAACTATTGGCTCATTGGCTAACATAAACCTGCAGTCTGTTTGCTGGAGAATCCCACCTACTCTGCTGATCTCAATGAAAGAACAATTGCAATGACAGTAAACACCCTGGGATCTTGAAAAACATGGGAAGATATCAGCTGCTGTTAAACAGCACAGAAATAAACAGTAATGAAACTAATAAATACATACAAACAGGTTTAAGGTGGCCTCTTTAGAAACACTATCCCATGAGTTAAAGACCTGAAAATTTAGCTTTTAACAGCTCTGGCATACAAGGAACCAATGCAAGTACTTACCTATCTCCCCTGTGTAAGTGCTTCACTTCTTGTTCCTAGCTACATAAATCAAAGGCAGGGTAAATGCATTAGGAGTTAAAAGAAGGAAATAATATGATCTCCTTGCAGACACTGGGAGCAACAGCTTTCCACTTATGTGCCAAAATGCCACATAACTATTAGTCTGGAACAAGACATGTCTCCTTTTAGAAACAGTCTGTAGCAAATCCATATTTCATCTACTAAATCCTTAACTGCTTAGCCTAAAACTCAGTTTTTCAACATGCTTCTCGTCATAATGTCTCTTTCAAGACTACACTGTGCTTTTCTCACATTCTGTAGGCACAGATGAAAGACAGAGCTATAGACAGGTACAGATGCACAAAGAGGAACGAAGTGTCCAAATCCCAGAGTGCCAGCCACAAAACCCCAGGATATCCAGTTACACTGGTCAAAAGCCACAGTGCTAATAAATGGAAAAAATTTCTATTCTGATATAATTTGACAAAGGGTGGACAGAGTCCATATAGATGCTCCTGATACGTAAAAACTACCTCAGAATAGTGGATATACCTGAAAGTGGGAGACAAATGGATAACACAACATTGACCACACTGTCCACATTTTGTGCTCACAAATCAGTTTTCTTTTGACAAGACTCATTTTTCATGGCAGTATCTTTGTCTCCAAGCTTTTGCCAAACAGTTATAATTTCATCAGTGCATTTGGGGATATATTTAATAAAATTGCCTTTTGCAGAAGTGAGATGGTACTAAAGCAATGTAATTCTGAAAAACAAAAACACAGAGGGAAGGGGAAAAGCTATCTTGAAAAACTAGTGAATATGGCCCTCAATTTCCTAATAAAATGCCCCAGTGCATTGTTGCTTGCCTATTATTCCCTTCATGAATTACATGAAAATAAAATTACCATAATTTTGCAATGTATGCAACATCATTTCATTAGAAGGAAAAGAAGCCACATTTGTGCTTTATTATCAAGAAATCATGTCAGTATTAAGAGTGCTCTAATGTGACCTTCGATTTTAAATTCTTAATGAAATCAGATGCACAAGGTACAGTTAGTGACATAGTGAGCCTGTTCTCTGAAGTTTTTCAGAGGCTGTATCTAAACACATGACAATCTCAGAATTCCTTAATGCTTTCCTCTAAATAATCAAAAACATTTTCATATACATCATCAAACACATCCATGCTGAGATTACGTGACTTAACTTTTGAGGCAAAAAATACCAAATGTAAATGTGCATGTGTCCCTTTGTCCATTACTGTATCATCTTTGATTAGAGGATCATATTAAATTAATAATTAATAATAGCTTGACCTGCCTTCTGCAGCTGTACATATGGCATTCCTGTGCACTTTTTTTGCCTGCATTAGGGTAATAAAAAACATGAGATAGTGTATAAACCATATTACTAATGTGCAGGAACTCTGCTCATTCATCTGTCCTTCCCCTCCATAAAGCCAGGCCACTAGCCCTAGCAAGCTTATGTTTGAGGAAGGCTAGCTACCTGAAATGTGCTGAAGACAAAACATTTCTAGCTGGGGATGGTAGATAGAGGAATGCAGAACATCCTGAGGACAGACCAACCAGCCTTTGGCTGATCAGTGTGGCAGGCATTTGAGAAACACTTCTAGCAACAGGGCAAAAATTGTGTGGTGTATATTAAATGTTTTTAAACACAGCATGTAGATTAAAAAGTTCCCTCCAATTAGACCTTAATAAAACTTGCCAGTGACCTAACAGCTGCTAACACCTAATACTTGAAAACGTGGGCTCAGGATCGCTGCTGCACTTCCCATGTGAGAAAAACTTCTCACAGTGGCCTCTTCACTTATGGAGAGACCTCACACAGGAATTCTGGACCATGGCAAATCCAAACACCTTCTCCTCCTAGGCATGCTTCTGTCACTCACCACTTCTAACAGAGTCACCAAGAAGTTCGTATGTTTAAATGAAACAAGCCACCACTCTGTGCTCACCCCCACAGAGGAGGAAATCAGGCACTTTGCACCTCCTTTCTGCAGAGAGCAAGGCTGGGTCACACTTGCAAGGTGCTGTGGGTGTCACAGAAAGCACAAAGCTGCTTTGACATCGCAGCACTGCCAAACTGCCACCACGCAGAGTGATGGATCTGGAGAGTTCACAGCTTAAAAAAGCTTCCACAGGATACAGTGCATTATTATTAGCCCACGGTGCAAATAACGGCACATATGGAAAAAACAAAGCACAGATCTGTCTAAGGTCTGTCAAACACCTCATTGAAAGTTTATACACTCAGGCAGGAAAAGTTTGAATTGCCCAGGCCCTGTCTATAGCCATGCTATAGACACAGCTATCAAAGTTGTCACATCAAGCATCCAAGCTCAGGCCAGCAGCACTTGCCATTAACACCACCAGAATATGATCCCTGTCTTGCTCCCACTCCCATAACTTGGTCTCAGTTTATCATCAGGCTGTGTTCTCAGCAGAAGGATGGAGTGTAACACTGTGCTTTTAAAAGAGCATTTTCTCATTGGAATCTCAATCTTCTTGTACCAAAAACCTAAATTTAACAAATCCCTCTGGAACAAAACAAAATAAAACAAAACAAAACAACCCCAAATTGACTGGCCATCCAGTGCTAAATAAGAATGAGATAATCTGCAATTTTTACCTATTTGCTCAAGTGTATAATACTCCAAAATCTCTCTACCACAGCAGGAGGACTCTATTCACTAGAGCACTTGTCTTTCATGCATGGTCAGGAACAAGTTCTGCCCAGTGAGTGTCAATAACACCTGAAGGGCTGATTCTCCTTAGTAGATCAGTCCTGGCAGAGGGCTCAGGAGGACAGCATTAAGATCCTGACTCCTGCTGAGGTCTGAAATGAACTTCCAAGGTTCCAATCCTCAGCAGAAACCCAAAAGATAAGTAAATGGCTTGAGGGGGTAGTAGTTCTGCCTATAAGCTGATCTTATTAAACATTTTCACTATTGACCATAGCACAGTGACATGGTTCACTAGAAATCTTGTAAGAACACTTGCTGATATCACAGTCAGAAGCATCATAAATAAAGATGAGGATCAGAAAAACTAAGGAAAGGATCAACACACAGAGCATGAGATCATGCACTTATGAAATAAATGGATTCTTCTGCCAGAGAATAATGACATTCTTTAGGTCTCCACAGCTGGAAATGGAAGGGAAGAAGAGCTAGGTTGAGCCAGGCTCCAGCAGACTTGAGAAAAAAGAGAAGCACTCACAAGTACATGAAGTGAGGTATTCCCAAAAGAAGTAAGAGAGTATTAATGTCTCTTTGCTAAGATGCACAACTCATGCACAAGTTGCTCACTCCCACACAACAGAGACTAATTCAAATGGGTAGAGACACAGAATTTGGTAGAATGCCAAGTTTATCTTTGGGCATGAAACCATTAATAAAATTAACATTGAGGAGACAGAATTGTTCCCTAAGCACAGAATAAGGTTTAAGAACCCAGGAAGAAAACTGCCTATATTAAAGAATGTTGTTGGCACAACAACAAACAGGTGCACCAAAGATGGGGATACACTTACCTCAGAAATCAGAAGATTCCTATCAGAAGAATGAGACTCTGGGTCAGGCTTTCAGTAAGGATAGCAGGACAGAGAAAACCAAAATCAAACTAACTGATTAGTCTTAGGGTGGATCAGGATATGAAAGTAGTCATAGGAGAGAGAACCATGTGGAAGAGGAGATTTGGTTTAAGGGCTGGAAAAGTCTCATGGGTTCTGAATTACAGGTCTTTCAAAAACACTTTAAAATTATGTTCTATGGCTAAAATAAAAAATGTTAATTCCAATAATGTAACATCTACCTAGTAGAGCAGGAGACAAAAATCCACCTTAAAGTGTGAAATGATACACTAAAAAGCAAACAGCCCATTTGAGGTCTTCTTTACTTTCTAGTCTTCTGGTAACTGTAACAAAAACTTGCAATTAGTTTCTACATAACATACTTTTGTCTAAATGGTGACTCTTGCTAAGCAAGTGTCAAAGAGACACTTGCTGGAGGAGGGTATGGATTGTTTTGCATTCACTAATGAATCCACAGGTAACTAGAAATATTTGCAAAATAAATCAGCGTTACTGTACAACAAGATGTTCTTTTGCATTCATGTGATCATTGAAAAAAAAAGCAGCCTAGGAAACGTTTTCATTTGCAAATGATGATGCCAATTCCAAAACCCTCAGCTTGCCGAGATGTTTCTTTATATGCCTGTTGCAATCTAAAAAAGCACTTCTAAGGGCAGAACAAACACCTCTTTCAGGCAGGCTGTTAATATGCTGTCCTTCTCAGCATCTCACAGAGCTCTCTGCTGTGTGATGTCCTCTGTGGGGCTGGCTCACGCCTTGTTTACCTGCACAGAGAACTGCCTGAGTGCCAGAGCTGTGCTTGCTGGATCGGAACAGACACTGCTCTTTGTGCTCCTGAGATAAGGGGTTGCAACAGTCAAGCTGTTTTTGTGCATCTCAACCACAAAATGTGATCTTAATAATTACTGTGAATCAACTAAAACAGCAATTCATATCTTCTTCCCAATAGCCATAAATTTAAAAGGCGCCTCTTAATTTAGTGCATTTTCATCTTGCTTCACATGTTTGAGAATATTTATTCCAACAAATTCACAAAACCTCCTTTCAGTAACAAAGCACAAGCTATAAATTGTCCCATACCTCAGTTTTCTTTCAAAGCTCAGACAAAGGACTGTTCTTGCCCTTTTCATATTATGTCCACATAAATCAAAGCCTGGTAAAGGACAAGTCAAGTAATCTGAGCAAACAGCCTGCACCAAGTATACAACTGGATTGTTGCATGCCATGCTTCCCATTAGCCACAGATAGAAACTAGAAACTTCTGACAAGGTTGACAAAGAAGTTGAGAGTTGGGCTGCAGCATCATGGATATACTCAATAAGCCTGTTAAGCTAGCACTCCACCATGCAGAGCTGATAGAACACTGACTGAATTTCTGTCTTTCCTCTTCTTGTTTTACAGCCAACATCCTTTCTTGCAAGAACAACACTTGTGAGCTGTGCAGAGCCCTCTCATTATGATGGTTCAGTGATGGAACTGATTCCATGTCTGTCCAGATGTGTTCTCATGCTTTCTCAGACAAAGTCAGCCTGTTTCTATCTATGTGCCAACTCAGTTTTATATACTGAAACAGGACTGACAGGGGAAGACAAGAGACTTCATCTCTCTCCTGTTACACTGAACATCATTGGCTGATATAAATTGGCAACAACTCCATTAAAGTCAGGACAGCTACATCAGCTTTATCGTGTTTGATGGTCTGTCCTTCATCTGTGTAAATCAGATGATGGCCACACAGGGACTTTTTTCCCAGCTGCACTGCTGAGAAAATGACCTTGCTGTTGATGGGATAGTCATGAGTCTTATGACACAGTCAGAGATTCAGAAGCGAGGACACACACATAGTAAAAGACAAGATGCCCAGCCCCTTGGGGTTGTAATAACTTGGTGTCAGCAATGAAGGTGTAAAGTCTGTTTCACAAGCCCCTTGCTGGTGCTGCTGCCACAAGCACATGGTAGAGCCCATTAGCAGCTGTGCCAAACTGCCTGCACTACAGAAAACCCAGTTATCACAAAATAAGGTAAACAATTAAATGTTTGCAGTTTTGAGGAAGTGATTAAAAGTATGTCAGATAAACTTATAGATATTTTCTATTTTGAAATAAACAGTTTTCTACTATTTATAGTGATAAATTGATACATATTTATATCATTACTGAATGTAAGAATGTAGAAGCATAATCTATCACTAAGAACACAGAACTGGCCTGCACAATTCCTGTGTTAGACAATAGGAGGGGAATAAAGCTTGTGGCAGTGAGACAATAGCATTACTGCTGTGTTAAGAGAACACCAGCCAAACACACTGAACCACAGAACTGCAGGAACTGGATGCAGCAATTGCTATCCACAGTAAGAAAATTGTCATGCCATTCAACACTTACAGTCACACTCAGGTATTAGAAGACACAGATGTTGCTACTGAGCTATTTTCATGCAGACCTGCAAAATTCCTGATATTATGTGAGCATTGCCAAATGCTCCCTGGCATCTGCTATGAGGCAATTCAGCCTGTTCTGAATGAATAAACTGAAGCTTTTCAAAAGACAAGAGTTACTCAATGTCTCTATAATTTGTTCATCTGCAGATTTTTCAATGCTTCCATGACAGTGATTTAACAGTAGTAAAACAAACCATGGAGGCAAACCAAAAGGAATGATGTTGATGAGCTAAAGCAGTACCTCAAACAAGTTACCTGTCATTTATAATGGAGTGCAGTTGGCTAGGAGAGGAATGATAGGACACAAAGTCTAAAATTGAAATCACAAAGTGATGTTCTGCAGGAACAAAAATGAAGGCAGCAAAACAAAAAGAAAATTACTGGAAAGCATTTGCATTTAAACCCAGATTGAGAGCAGAATAATCTATTGTAAATTTTAATTGAAGTTATTCCTTATATACAAAAGTTTCTCTACACAGAAAAGTAAAATGGAGATAAACTAGAACTTGTCCTCCAACTCATAGGGTAAGGCCAGTACAGCTCTGATTAACCCATTTGTTATTCAGTTTATCCTAACTTACTCTAGCAGGGATTTAAAGCTAGAAAGTCACCCTAATTTTGGAATTAAAAGAATCCCATTGAGACTCAATCTTGTATGCCAATTACTATTCCAGTTTCACCCTTTTTAAGAAGAAATAGCAAGTGTAATTGCCCTGCAACCTACTAATGACAGCAATAATATTGTTGTCTGTTGTTGCTAATGGCAAGTACAGTACTGTCTGACAGGCATGTTTTCTGCACAACAATAGCCAGCTTTATAATCCAATAACATATCAGAATTAAAACTAACATTTTTAATATCTTCTTGGTGCCAGTATTTGGTAACTGCATTAGGAAAGGATACACAGCTCAGTTAATGCAGGTTGGGATCATTGATTAATTATTATTACTTCAGGAGTAAAATCATGCTTGGCACTACAGAAAGCAAAAATTAGGACAGTTTCTGCAGTGAGAAATGCAGACTGAAAGAGACAAAGATGCTGGGGAGAGAGGGCAAGAGATAAGATACAAACATTTTGTAAGAGCACAGCTTCTAGGCCAGCCTCTATCTTGGTGGTTGCTTTTCCATCTTCATGGAGCTGCTGTCTGCACACTTGAAAACTAAACAAACTTTCTGTTGTGGTTGTATCCAAACATGGTACCTAAGACAGACTAAGATGTACCACTAACACTGGATGCAAAGCAAATACCACAGTGACTAATGGTACTTTGCAATTACAATACTTTCTCAAAATGTTGATGTTAATAAGCAAAAAACAAAATAAAATATCATGCTATTCAACAGAGAGAGAAATGGAGGCAAGAGATGTGGTAGGCAAGGGTCAAGGAAGAAGTTGTGAGGGGAATTTAACATCTTCTTGAACCTAAGTCCATTTTTAATAAGAGCCCATGGTTCACTGCAAAGGTAACAAAGGCCAAGTTTTGCTTTTATAAAGCAGAGAGATTTCAAGAAAGTGTCAAATGAAGCTGTCAAACACCAAATCCACAACTGGCTCAGTAGGAAAGGTGACATAAGAAATAGGAGGGGAGAAAAAAGATCCAATAAAGTTGTCTTCAGAAAAAGGAGTTTGGAATAATGTATTGCCTGGTACCTGGGAGAGCATATGATCACTTATTTTCTGAACACGGCCAAATTAATCTATTTTCAAATGGAAAGACATATGAGAAAATTATATATTATCATATGTGGTCTGGTATTTCCCAGTAATTTCAGTAGTTAAATGTCAGTAGAAATCTCAGAGCTAGAATCAAGGAAAGGGAAAAATCACACTAAATGTGTCCAATTGCCCTGCTGCTGGTACAGACAAAGACAGGCAACGATGGTCATTGAGAAGATGGGGAACGAAAATATCCCCAAATGGGAGGGCAGCTAGAATACAGAGATTTATTCTTTTTATTTTGGGGATTTCACAACTTTACATCCAATTGTGGTGGGTCAACCCTGGCCAGTATCCATCTGGCCACTCACTCATGGCCTCATTCCTTTACCAGCATGATTGGGCAGAGAACAGGAAGAAAAAAGCAAGAAAATCAGTGAGTTTTATGACAGTTTAATAAATAAAGAGGAAAAAAAAAATCAAACAAAAATGGAACCAAGTGATGCAAAGGCAACCTCAGCACCAGCCACAAGTAGACCAATGCTCAGGTATTCTCTGAGCAACCACAAACTTGGAAGACACCCCTCTACCTCTTTCTTCTTCTACTAACCACTTCCACTGCTGTGTTTGATGCTGCAAGACAGCCCCTTAGCCAATTCAGATCAGCTGTCCCTGCTGTGTCCTCTCACGAGCTTCTTGCCCCTCTTTACTGGGAAAAATGGGTGCAGAGTGGGAAATAAGAGAAAGTTCAGCTACAGTCAAAATATTGATGTAGGAGTCACAAATCACAGCACCACAGTGGCTGTTATGAAGAAGGTTGCTCCATACATGCAAAATAAGATCAGGGGTCATTTAAAGAGGCTGAAAAGGATTTTTCAGCTTGGTATATTTTGGTGTGGTATGAATGATTCCCACCTGCAAATTGCTCAGTCATACTTTGGGAAACTGAAACTTCACAGAAATTAGGCAGAACAACTGGTAAATTAAATTAGAAAAAATATTTTATTCATAAAATGACTCAACATTGGTGCACAGACAAAATATCTTGCAGCTAGATAATTTAGTCCCTGAATACAAAAGTCAGAATAATTTTGTTCTTCCTTTAAAACTAAAATAACAACAGAAAATTTATGTCCAGAGTGGGTGCTGTGAGGCCTCAGTCCTTTTCTTTGCATGTGTAAAACCAAGGTGTCCAACATTTTGTAGGATCATTTAATAAGTAAAGGGCATGTTAACTTTCCTTGAAATAATAATTATTCCAAAAATCCATAAAATCTTGATTCTCCAAAACATTATCAATTCTCTTAAAATCTACATATGGTGTTGGAATGAAGAAACTGTCCTCCTTCACTCTCAAGCACAGAGCTAAACATTAATTCTGAAACAACATACAGATAAACATGTCAGTTTTACAAAAAAACATTTTTTATGTTTTAAAGTTGGACCTCTAACTTCACCAGAACAAAGAAGGTAAAGAACTCACATTAGTATCCATGACATTTTAAGGATATATACATAACTATCAAAGACTGGTAAAGGGAGTACAAGACACATAGGGAATTTCCTTTTGGCAGTGAAGACATGGTAACAGTCATCCCAGCTGGATGCCATAGGAGTGACAGGTAAGTCACTCTTAGAATGACATCTAAGAATGCACTGGATACAAAAGTCAACTCTGTCTTGGGTTTTGAAACACATTCAGATATGAGGAATATACCCACCCACCCCATCCCATTTTCTTTTGTATTGACAGGGGATTTTTTTCTAGAAGTCCCACCATTGGAAGTTGTCTGCACACATTTCTGCTGAAAATAAATGTAACAATCGTTTTCAACACAGGTATCTTCGTTCTTCACATCTTTAGAAAGGCAACCTATAAAAGGAAGCAAAAACAATATTGTAATTAGCTTCAATACTGCAAGTAAAACAAAGATGCTTTTATGTATCCACAGAAATTACATATTATAATAATCTTTTTACTTAATAACACATTAATGCAGTGAGAAAACAGAGGCTGTATTGTTATTTTTCCACCTCTTCTCTACCTAACATGTCTCTTAAAAATTCCCATCCTTTTTTTTGATCAAGCATTGCCTATGTTGCAGAACTGAAACTTTTTTCCCCAGGTAACAAAGAATGTTTATCTCAGCTAAGTTAAAAGGCTATTTGATAGTATTTTTAAACTAGCTTAGATTAAATCTTTGATATATTCCCTATTTTGTCTGAATATTAGTTTGTTTGAACAGTACTGTCACTGTAAGTCAAATCCTGATCCCAAAGTTATGATGAAAAGTCCAAAGTCATAAAGAAAAATGCCTTACATTTTGAAATAACCAGGAACCAAAATTTTATCCAAGGGGAGAAGACAAATACTTTTAGAAAATGATGAGAAGATAGCAAATGATGTAAATCTTCTCTTTAGTGCACTAAACTGTCTAACAGCTATTTAGAGAGAAGATGATCTATCAAATACAAGGGACCTACAGGATTTCTGATGTCCCAAACTCATTTGTTTTTGGTTACATGCATGCAGCAGTTTCTCCTGTAAGGTTTTGGTTTTGTTTAGCCTTTTTCAGGATCTGCAGAATACTAATGCAGAAAGTTAAGTTAGCTGACTGAAAATGACACATCCAGATTCTTATCTGCCAAGGAGACTGCTTCACATATTTTTTGCTGATCACAAAGACAGAAAAACAGATGTACAGATCCCTTCACGAAAACATAAGAAGAAAGAAAAATGTCTACCAGTTACACAACTGTCTTCTAGAAAAGATAAAATCTATTTCTCCTGTCTTATGAAAAACACACAAGAAAAGAACTTCTGAGACAGACACTTCCTCTTTGTTCTCTGCAAGAGCTTTCAACAGTTACTTAAGTGAAGATTAAAATCATCATCAGTGACAACTTTGGATTCTCATTGGACCCTCAATCACTACTCTATTCAATGCTGCGACTAAAAAACTCATGAAGCATGATCAACCAAAAGGAACTGAATGCAAATATAAAATACCACTGAGTATCCAGAACAGAGGATAAATCAGAGTTAAAACACTCCTTCTGGATCCTGAAACTTAAGCATTTTTAAGAGAGAATGATATGTCTGTTATAATGAAAAAAAAAAAAAAAAGGCAATTTTTAACATATCTAAGATGGTTCTCAGAGAATGAGTCACACAAAGGATTCATGTCTAAATAACACGTCTACAAGGCATAAATGGGACATGACAACAATTCTTGTTTAAGAATAGAAAAAAAATCACGCAAAATCTCTTCCTGAACACTCTTGTGCTACTCCGAGACCAACAGCAATAACTCAGTAGAAAACTCCATTTATTGCATGGAAGGGTTTGTACAGAAAACAAAACTGAGATCCCTGAAAGCTCCCACATATCAAAATCATTCTTTTCTTCTCCTGAATTGGAACTAAAATTCAGAAGCAAAAATTTTCATGTCCTATATTAAACATAAGGAAGAAATTCTTTGCTGTAAGGATGGTGAGGGTCTGGTACAGATTGCCCAGAGAAGCTGTGGATGCCCCATCACTGGAAGTGTTCAAGGCCAGGCTGGATGGAGCTTTGAGCAACCAGGTCTTGTGAGAGGTGTCCCTGCCTGTGGCAGGAGACTGGAACAAGATGATCTCTAAAGATCCTTTCCAGCCCAGGCCAAACCATTCTCTGATTCTATGATTTAAAGAACATACATTTTCAGACACAGCTATAGGCAAACCTTGCCAGCAAGCAGGTGGCTGGCCAGGGTGGAAGTTGGCCTGCTTTCTCATGAAAATCCCATCACACAGACACGTTCCCATAAAGATTTTTTTTCAGCTTCATCAGCATTTTCCAGCAGTAAGCTGCTACATCAAAATAATTTCTGTTAGCTCAACCAAAGAGTATTGTAAAAGACAGAGACTACTCATCATGTAGGGAAATTTATCCACCATGTCAAAGATTCTCACCCTCAAAGACAAAAACTGAAAACAAAATCAATATGCCTGTTACCTTTATCATGATTTAGTTGCTCAGATGAATAGAGACATATACATAATTATGAGCACATATAAAATTTTACCTCTGTTGAAGAGTCATAAGTTATAGAGGCTAGGGATGAAACCCTGGCACCAGCCAAATCAAAGATAAAACTCACATTGTCTTTAACAATGTGGGAGATTTATCCTTGCATTGCAAGGAAAAAACAGAAAAATCAAGAAAAGCAATAACCATCTCAATACACAAGACTCAAAATTTTAAGCAGATTTTTCTGTTTGAGATTGCAGACTCCTTTGCTACACAGTTTTGAAGTGCCATTAGAATGGATATATTTGTTTAATTTGACTGCTTGCTATATTTTATAATGCATGAAATGTACTTTTCTTCTCCTTTGAGAGAGTTATTTGCAACATAATGCTTCCCTAGACTGCTAGGCTTTCCTACTGCCCAATAAACTGAAAAGCAACAAAAGTAATAATTTATTACTGTCTGTTTTTATATTTACTACCCATGTGAATGAAAAGAGCACATTAGATCATTCCTACAGCTGACATACCAGCAAAAAAAAGCAAATCAAGCTGTTTAAAAAACACCTGCAACTCATGAAAGTACTTCAGAAAAAAATCAACTGAAATGAAACCACTTAAGAAGTCTCACCTTATCCATTCAAAGTTCAATATGAAGCATATAAAATATTACACTGTTACAGTAGATGCAGTTGGATATCTAAACAGCAGTAAATAATATGTTCTACACAATAAATTAATTACTATAGGTTGGGAAAATAGGACTACATGGTTCTCCCCCAGTTTTCCATCTGTTGGGATACTTTCTCTACAAGACAGACAACTACTAGCTTCTTCCAGCTTTAGTAGCAATGTCTTCAGCAAAGTCTGCACATCCAATATTTCACTGCTATGAGTGCATTTTGAAAGAAAAATAATGTGCTAAACAGTTACCTCATCTACAAATGTTTATCACTAAATTCAGAATAAAAATCAGTTCTCTAATCAGATTTTTTATTGACCTTACCTCAGCACATTGTCCCCTTCTTAAAGCTCTCAGGATAGCCAGTATTAATCCACTCTTAAGAACAATTTATGTACTCTACCATCCATGCTTCTATGATGGGAGACATTGTTTTTTTCCTTTTCTCTCAATTATTTCTGAAGATTTAATCTTACTCTGTCACAGGGCATCAAGTGCATCTCAGCCCTTCATCCTATTAGTTTCCACGGAGCCAGAAGCTGCCAAGACCTCTGGATAATGAACAAACATAAAATCCACATTTTCAAGCATTTTAAGAGATATCAATATGAAGGGAGCACCAGAGGACCATAGACATATGAATGATAGATATATCTTACAAAATCACTCTTTTGGTAAACAATAAAGCAGCATCAACATTGTTAAAATCTCTTGTAGTCAGGACAAGTTAAGAAATCCAGATAGTGATATTCAATTTTAGAAGATGTGCTCTCTTGGCTTTCTCAGGAAAATCATAGAATGGTTCAGGGTGGAAGAGGCCACCAAGATGATCTAGTTCAAATCCCACTTGCCCTGGGCAACCTGGTCAAGTGAAATATGTCCAAACACTGAGGAGTAAAAGATGACAGAAAACACTTGCAAATTCTGAAAATATTTTTGAAACTATGGGGACCTAATGAATTTAGAGATAAAAGGTGTTGCCAGATGGCTGAAGCTGCTGGTGAAATCTCTTCTACCAAGTGCTAAAACTAGGTGAGCTGGCAGAGTGCATGCTTGCTGTAGGAGAAGCAGGAGTGTGATAGAAGCAGCTAAACAACATATTTTAAAGAAATGCAATTAGCAAATCAGCTAAGCAAGGAAAAAGCAGTTCAATCTTTGAATCAGCTGCAAGAACTGTAACAGAAGGCAGATGCTTACTTCCATAAGACAGGAAATAATATGCCAAAAGTTGCATTCTCATGTTGTAACACAAGCTTTTAAACTTTTATCTTCTCTTCTAAGGAGTCCAAGTGAATAGTGCATAAAAATCCCTATGTATGTCTCTCAAAGGTGACAATGAAGGATTTTTAATACCTATGTCTCTCCTAAGAGCTAAACAAAAGTATGTAAAAGATACAGAATTTCTCTTCAGTTCTAGAGAGGGAATTGTACTTCTGTTTACTCCTGCATAATTATAAAGTAAAATAGCGGGTTGAAAGTAGTTATGTATGCTTCAGTTTCAGCAGAAGAAATTAAATCTCTGAATGCTTCCTAAAATATGACTGCTGTGGTTTTTTCCACTGCACAACAAAGAACAACAGCCAGCTCAAACCTGAAGCTTAAACATATAAAAGGCATTTTACTGTTGTCTTCTTTGAACACTAGACCAATTTTTAAAGACTACCATGCACAGTTCATAATGCCACATTGTGTTTTAGAAGAACACAATTTACATGGCTATCTGAAATCATATCTACTGCAACAGAGAATCTGTGCACAGACAGATACCCACGCTTCAATCCTGCACATGTGCTAGTGTGAAATCAGGCGTGATGATGAAACGACTGCAGAGGAAACGTTGATTACACACCAGCAAGGCTACAGCCTACAATCAACATCAAATGCTGTATTTATTTCCACTCAAGGCTGACAGGCAATCAAGCAATGCCATGCCATCCATGTGCACAGGAAGAGAATAACCTTCCCAAAAAGACAAGGACAGCTGTGGGCAGACCTCTGCCCCTAGATGCAGCTGTGCTGGATGATATTAATCTAACAGGCTCATAGTGCCTCTCTGCTGCAAGTTACCATTCCTCTCTCCCCACAAAAGACCACTTCAGAGTTACTCCTAGTGTCTGGTGAAACCAGACTGACTAAATGGATGGCTTTATCCTAGAAACCAGAAAGCAAGGGCTCGCACAAACAATTTTGCTGGCACATCACAGGGGAGAGACAAATCACTGGTGGAAATCAGAGTGAAAAGCTGAGAATAGTGCTTTTTTCCACATGAACAGCTGGATTTAAAAGATAACATACTCAAAGCCTCAGATCAGTCTAATTCACATCCAGATTTCTACTGCTACAAATGTTATGGCTAGTGGTAAGTGTTATGGTTTAAGCCTTAATAACTACAGCTAGTACAACTGTTTGTGTGGTTGCAATTATATTGCAGTCAAGATGCCCTGTACATAGAACACACTTCTACCTTGGAAAAAGAATCACAGAAAGTGATATAAACATGTCTGTGTGAATATAACTGAACCTACATATCCCTTATCCCCATATTTAATAATGCACTAATACCACTACAGGGACAATGTGCATGAACAGATAGAGAAGGCCATAACCCTGCTTGACACATTTCTCACTCCTGTAAAAAAAAGACAGATCAATGAGTGGGAGGATTAAAGCATCTGCACCATGTCTAGGTCCCAGCTCTATAAATATTTGATTTCTGATTAACTCAGCAAGAAGTTTGGTGTTGCCACAGGTGCTGAAAAGGGACAGAGCAGTCAAAGGAATAAGGCTTTTCCCAGAGAGAAAACTGTGCTCCTTGCACTCTTGCACCAGACCAGAAGCAGTGACAACTTGTAACTGCTACCATTACCCTGTGGATTAGCAACTACAGGCAATGGCTGATTATAAATAGCCACATTATTCTTAAGAGTTCACCTGCCTACCCACACCATACATTTTATGTATTTGTTCTCACCTAACAATTTGGGATCAAGTCTGCTGATGCTCAAATACCCTGTTCCAGAAATACATTTTGGCACCAGTGTGAATGAATGGACACAAAGCAGATGGCATTAGATGAGCAGAGACATGAGAGAACATTAACTGCTATATTTACACTTGCTCCCACTGAATCCAGAGACTCATACAAAAACAGCTGTCTTTTCCAGACTTAAATGTTACCAAGCTGTTGCATATTACCCCTAGATCTCTGGAGTGGCTTTTGGTGAAAGCAAAGGCATTTTTAGAGGAAATTGGAGAGTAAAACAGCATGTTCACTACTAGAAGAATAGGAAGAGTTAGAGACAGAATCATTATGGTTGGAAAAGACCTCTAAGATGATTGAACCCATCAATCATCGAGATGAGCACACCTTGACAGTATAGGTCAAGGTAGATATATATATATACATGCCTTGACAAATATACATAATGTCATACATATGACAACATATATATTTACTCATAGGGCCTCCCAGTAGCCTGTAAACTCACTGGCTACACTCCAAAAGCAAAGGTGTAACCTCTGTTACACTGGTTAGTTCTTTTTCTTCTGTACTGCAGGCTCTTGAGATAATAGTTGAACCTTGGGTCATGTCTCCAGAGGAATATGAGTCCCTTGAAAAGGTCACTAAAGCAATACTACAATACTGCAGATTGACAGAACAGATAGAGTTGCAGAAGCCAAGTTTAAAACATTTAATGAAATAACAAAAATTTATAGGGTCAATCTAAAAGTGTTCATGACTATCACTACCATGCCCAAGTTCCAAAAGAGACAGAAACTAAAATATGTCCAGAATACTCTCTCAGCCAAACACAGCAGCACTGTCCTGCACAGGACTATGTCATCAAGGCAGTAATGAAGACAGCAGAAGCACAGATTGTGGAACCAAGCTATCCTGACAAACTAAAACCCTGCAAATTCGGTTTAAGAACAAAGGTATGTGGAATGGTGGCTTTGCAGTCTGACCCACTAATCCCTACAGGGCTCAGATTTGGTTATGGAGGAGGGGACATTGTGTGAAGAACCCTTACCTCACTCACTGCACAGGACATTGAGGTCATTCTTTAGCAGATACATCTGCAGGGAATTCCACATCTCAGTGAGTATGTGCTTCAAACAGCTTCAAGGTCTTACAGGAAACATAATTTTGGTCAGTGCTATGCTACCACAGAAGCAGAGGAACAGAGGTGGCAATGAAAGCTGGAAGAACCTGGCTTCAGCAGACCTATCATCTGAAGAGTGAAATTCCCCAGAAGTCCTAGGAGAAGGCGGGGGAAAGGTAAATCCTCTGCTGTACAGCATGAAAGGCACATGTGTGGGCTTTCCAGTCTTCAAAGCAGGAAAAAACTGATTAGAACACCACTCTGATAAATCACTTCTTCTGTACAAGATGAAGAAAATGTGAAATACAAACAAAACAACCCTGCAGAAAGAGAATTAGATTCCTCTCATTCAATTTCTAGTGGAATTAATTTCAACCAAAGCAAAGGTTTCCTTCTTTAAATATGATTTCTCAATCTGATAATGTACCTCCAGGATTTAAGAAATAAACCCATCTATAAATCAGCCTGCATTCTTTCAACGAAATCCTTCCTGAAGTATTAATCTCTTATAATAATGAAGCCAGATTTGAAATGAGACAGAGATAAATGAGAAAAAGCAAGAGATTCCTCCAAAGTACCAGGCTGTGCACGTGTACTGCAAGCTATCACTTTGCTATTGTTAACAGTTGCATGATGAAGCTTGCTGAAACTTTAGAGAGAAAACCACTAGCAGTTCCAAAAACAGTAGAAGATAAATCTCTGCATGTTTTTAGCTGATATGAAGACAAGCAATTCTTTAAAATTTTAGATCAAGTAGTTTTGTTGGGTTTGCTCTCTTGCAGGACAGGATGGCTATAAATCTTTTCGTTTCTTCACATCTAGAAGCCCCAAAACTTCATGACTTTATTTTGTTTTCTGCCAAACCTTTCTCATTAGCTTGTACTATTTTTATTTCCACAGCAGACATTACTTCTTGTGGTACCCATCATTAAGACAGGGACAAAAATAGCAGTATTATTTACCTTTGTTAGTCTTACATACACTTTCTCGAATGTAAACCACAACTGTGAGCATAACTGGGTGCTAATGTTGCATTGCAATTACTGATACAAAGCAAACTGTGCTAAAAACCCAATGGAATTAGGATTTTCTAAGTTAACACCAGATGAAGTCTGGTTTTTACCGTAGTAATCACCACACTCCAAACTTAAAACTAATCAATGCAGTCAGATCAGCACATATGTTTCTGCATCAGGTGGTCTTAAACTGCTGCAGAAAAACATTTGCTTAAGCACATATATGCATGGGCAGTTGTGAAACACAGGTTAACCTAAAAAAACCCAAAAAAACGAGGCACTGCAAGCTGCTGTGTCAATTAACTGCATACGAGCTGTATCCTAAAGCTAGAGATGTGAAGAAATTAATGCCTGGCAGCCCAAACTGAAACATGTGATGCAGCTTTGAAATTCTCCTTAGCCTTGCTGAAAGGTGTGTCATGAGGCTGAACTGGAGGAGGGGGGGGTCTGCCACCCTTTCCAAGCCCTGCACTCCAGTGGGCCATTCCACACTCACAGTCTGCTGTCATGGCAGGACCTGCTCCTGTGTGATTTCCTGAAAGCCATGCCACTCTAAGCCTTTGCTCTGTTTTTGCAGTTCTCATGCCACAGATTCTTGGGAATCTGTTTCCACTGATCAGAATCAATAATATACTGCTGTATCTTCCCCAGAAAGGGAAAGAACTGACACACTGCTGCTGTGGCATTCAGCAGCTGCACCTTTTATAGTATTTCAGCATTGAAAATGAGGATGAGAAATACCCTGAACAAGACACTATGAATAGTCTGCTGTCTTATAAAACAAAGGTCTAAGCAGAGAAATGTATGGATTTATTTTGTTGACCATGAAGCAAGTGAATTGTACCTAATTCCAGAGAGAATAAATAGAGCCAGCTAAGTGGTCACATAACCTCTTATAAACAGTGAATCTCCTCTCTCAAAATTAGGCTGATAAAGTTTCACAGCACACTATGCACTTACATCTTTGATTAGATGCTGGCCTACCCAGATGTGTGATGTTCTAGTCATTTGCATGGCTGCTGCTCCCAATTAGATGCTCTTAGGTGATACTCTCTGCAACAAAATTTATGAAGCATCCTATCTCACCAAAATATTCTCTTACTCTATTTCAACCCTATTGTGTCTTAAAAAGAGAAAAGTGATACCATACGTGAAAGAGAAGAACTGGTTTTAAGTCTTTACTACACAGTAACACAGTTCAATTTTAAGATGGCAGCTGTGTCCTTCCCTTTCCTTTTAGCCATGAAGTACTGCAGCATACTCTCAAACAGAAAGGTAACTTTCAAGTGCTGCATCATCCAAACCAGAAAAATGAATAATTTAGTCTTCTATTGCCAGCTTAGTTTTCCAGCTCAAATGATCTCTTCACCATAAACTAACATTTTCTCTATTATTCCCTGTTATTGAATCATTCCCCACAGTAACTCAAATCGTCTTTCTCCTATTTTTAACCACTACTCCTAACCATTTTTTTCTCACTCTAATCAATCCTTCCCTTAAGCCCACACAATACACCTTTCATCAAGATTTACCTCCAGCCTGTACTATGTAAGATATACTGCAGTAGGAGATAAAGTCTTGCTCACAGTTTCTCCAAGAAAAGCAAAATTACTACAAAAATAGTTATTTGTTTCCCAGCTGCAGCAGCAGGTAAAATCTAGAAGCCAGAATCCCCTTCAGGGCCTGGCTGGAGATGCCTATCCTTGCTTATGTTTCTTGTCTTTTTTCTCCCCTCAATTCCCTTGCTCTTTAGAGGAGCAAAACAATAGGCCATGATTATTTCAGGTTTAGAAGAAACATAGAAAGCTAAAGAGGAACTGAACAGGAAACCTAAGAAGAAAGGAGGAGAAAACAGTATATCTTGCTACAAATTGAAGTGTAGGCAAGCATTTGCACTAAATAAAAGAGATGTGATTGGGATGTATTAACAAGGCTATCACACAGGCATCAACCAAAGAAATTGAGTTTCCCTCACAGTCTCCTTAACTCCCAGTGTAATAGCAATACAGTTATCTCCAGGATTCTCTACTGGCCAGATGGCAGAGACATTAATGTTGTAGGTCAATGCACCTTTGAATTTTAATTTAATGAAAATCAGTCTTTCTGTCCAAACTTAGGTCTTTGTTCAGAGTCTGTTTGAAGCCAATCATAAGACAACCTTCTTATGTCTCACACTGAAATGCCTTAGAAAACACAATAGACAGGTAAAACTCACACAGGAAATTATAGAGCAGCACCAGAGGTCACATGTTCTGCCTTCAAACAGATTGCAGGGAAAAGATTTATCAAAAACTACTGTGGTAAGGTGCTTTACAAACAAAGAAGCCACAAACCAACCACTCTGGTTACTACTCTACTAGCTGATGGCCTGGAGAGTATAATTGCAGTTTAATTTTGCTTTTGTCTCTACAGTGTTACATTTTTTATCTAAAAAGAAAAACTACCAAGCCCTGAAAGCCAAGAAGTGTTCTACCCCTTCATATCCCGCAATGTTTATAATTATTTATACCACAGAAACCAGCACATGGATGTAAACTGGGTTTCTAAGTCTCCCTTAGCAAATGCTACAGGAGCTGTGATGTCATGCTACACTGTGATGTCATGCTGAAAATTCTGGAATATCTTGTCACATACTCAATGCCACCAGTGTCAGACATGGCCATCTCCTGTGTGCATGCCCATTTTTCAACATACCAAAACCAAATGCTACCTGACATATGATTTGAAATACCAGTAAGATGTGAGGAGAGGGCAGAGAGAGCACAACATAGAATGGATGCATTAGAGAACAGAAATAAATGATATCTTTTATTTAGTTATATGCTCACATTTACACACAAGCTTTATTTTTACATGCAATCTGAGCAGTCAAATCTACCAAAACTCTAAAGAAAAAACAGTGGAGGAGATTGAAGGAGAATGTGGCACAGTTATATAACACTTGAAACTAGATAGGTTGAACACATCTTCATTAGGTTATCTTTTGAAAACTTTATGGAAAAAAGCAAGTTTGAAAAATTAGCTGCTTAAATTCTCTCTTTGCTTCCTGGCAGTTAAAACTGGAATGAGAATAAATACCTCACTGCATGAGGTATGAGGATTAATTTGTTTGTGTATATAAATGGGTATTTAAGTATCAACTACTATTTTATTTTTAACACCTTATTGGGACTACTGCATTCCAACCAGAGTTCAGCTTTTGGCAAGAGATTTAGACTGAGTTAAAACAGGAACAGGTGTTTAGAAGATGATATGGCTGCAATAAAAGCACGAAGCAAGAAGATGAAGGAAAAAAATTATATAATGCATTAATTTGTATCCTGTGAAACACAAACACAGAAGAAAACACAAAACCACAATAACTAAGGGATATTTAGGAAAATGTCTTTTGCCACTGTGATTCATTCCCAGGGGTTAGAGTCTGAGTAGGGCTGTTCTTTGGTCCCAGGTCATCCCGTTCCTGTACAATCTCATGATGCCTATTAAATGGCCAAGCATTCAGTAAACACTGCTTAACACTGGCTGGGTAATAAAACCTTTTCAAAGCCTCTAAAAGGTGTAGGATTTTAAGGCCACTCTCAGTGAGATCTGAACTCTTAAATTATAGCAGGTATTTTTACAGTGTGGATTTCTGGTCTCTAAGATCCCTATAGCCATTACTAGGTCAAACTGATTTTTATTTCTAGGGATTGAGACATTCTTTTGCCAGCTGCAATCAGAACAAAAGCTGAAACCATCAATTTTAAGGCTCAAACTCATGAAACAGATGTTTTCTTGGTAAAAAGAACAGTTACTGACCTTGAAGCTTCACAAAAATTACAGTATTTACCATTTTTGAATATTTTTCCTGTAGCAATAAGGTAAATGAAGATAAAAGCTTTCAAGCAGTTTTTTTTTTTCTTGAAAGCAGACTCCTCAAAAATCAATCCTGCAAATTAAACCTCTTTTCATCAAGATTTACTATTAATTTCATACAAAACTAAAAGTAAATAAAGTGAAGATTTTTAAAAGCAAGTATTTGTGGTGTAGTAGGTGTTGAAATATGTATGAGGTTCATTATTAATTTGTTTTATTGCCACATTCATGTAAAAATAAGACATGATGTACAAAATAAATAAAACTTAACTATGGAGATACCATGGGCCATCATGAGACCTCAGCTCTGGGAACTCTCAGCATGATTGAACCTCAAAAGTCAAAAATTTGACTGAGAACATCATAAGAAATTAAAATTATTGTCTAGACTATACTGAGGTCCCTTATGTCTTTCATTATGAAAAAGTGTGCCTGTAAAACAGCCGAGAGAAAGAATTTAGTAATGTAATTTCTGCATGCTAGATGTTTATTTTCCTGGTATTATATGATTCTTGCATTTTAAGAAGGTTTAATGCAATTAACTTTGACTTCAGTACATTTAAATTGCATCCTTTCTAAGTATTTCTTGTCAGTAGTCACCCATGAGAGAGAAGTCTATTAAATTAGCAAGAGAGTAAGAAAGATTTTAAAACAAGTGATGACAGAGAATTCTCTTTGAAAACAGTACTGAAAAAAAACAATTTTTACTTGAGACAAATTCCCCTGTCCTTTTGATTCTAATGATTTCCTCAACACTAACATGGTTACTTGAAATTTGAACTTTGCCCTGGATCTTTGATTCTATACACACTTTGGAACACCTCTATTGTCCAAAGGAGGCAATTATTCATGTGGTGAAGTGCTTGTGGGAGTCAAATCTAGACTCATAAATAGCTTATGGATTCCTGTCTCTGACAGGTACCAGACAATTTTGAATACTTGCTCTCTACAGGACAGATGTGGAAAATTTTGATTAATGCATCAGTTAATGGCAATTGAAAGCTCATTAGCCTTCAAAAAGGAAGGGCTGTACAAGGAACCATGGGAATCTTAAGACAGAGCATGATCCATTGATGATCCATAATGTCATTTGCAATAACAGGACTAAATTTAATGAAATACAGAATTCCAAGTGGTCCCAGCTATAAACCAGACCAATTATTTCAACTCTGTAAATAAAAACAGATCACAAAAGCTAGGATAAACATCTGATAGCATAGAATCCAGAGCAAAAACCTTTCTGAACCACTCTCTTCATCAGATTCCTATCCCAGCATGTCAGAAGAGCAGCAACAGTGGCAAATGCAAGTTAACACTCCCAAGCAGAGGTCAGAGAGATGCCACTCATTGGCATCAGGACAGCAACTTCCACTGCAGGGGCAGGACTGACTTTTTGCAACAATGACCTTTTGCATGCTGTAGCACCACCAGAAAACTTTCAGTCTCAGAACCCTGATACCATTCTTCTCAATTAACCCAGACTATTCAGAAACAGGACTAAACCCCAAACACAGGCATTTAAGAATTCAAAGCCAAACACTCATTCCAAGCACAGCCTTTTTTTCCCCACCAAATGAAATATCAAAGATTATACAAGGACCCCAACAGCCTTCACTAATGTATTTCACCAGAGAAATATGCATTTCTTTGGTGGAAAGTTAAGGAATAACCAGTCTTGCAATCTTCCTCCCCACTGTGAGGCACACCTGCATAGTCACTGGATAATGCCAAAGAGGCAGAAGGAAGAGACAAGGTTACATGAACAAGAAGCTGGGGGAGATGGATTGGTTAGGTTGCTGCTGAATAGAAAACTATCACCCTCAATATCACAGCAATGGGAGCTGCTGTACAGAGCACTAAAATAGTCAAAATAAAGGTATAGGCAATGCCATGTGAATGAACACTGAATGGACATGGTATTAAAATGTCTGCAAATACACTTTGAAAGCAGAGCACTCTATAGGCAGCTTTTCACCATATCCAGCTTCAGAGAAGTCACATAAGGAATACAGAAGGCAGCTTTCTATATCATATCATATCATATCATATCATATCATATCATATCATATCATATCAGTCATATTCTATTACTTCTTGAAATTATTTTTGTGTCTGATTTATCATGGAAAATACAGGTAAATTATTCCATTTGTCTTCTCTGATGCCAAGGTGACCCTGCCTAGAAACCTCAGGCCTTTTCTCTCTCCAAAGATGTCCATTACTTCTTCTAAATTGTGAGTTCACATCCTTAAAGATGTGAAATGTAACAAAAATTAAGCAAACAGGAAAACCTCAGGCATTTACACACATTTAAACACAACCAACAAACAAATCTCCCAAGAAAACTGGATTTACAAAATGGAGTGCAGGTGCATCTATTGAACAGTGCACCTTCTCCTCTTCCATCACTCTTATTTACTCATTTCATTTCTAATAAGAACATATCAGCTCTGAAATGGAGAGATGTGTATGCTACTACCACAGCATATGCTTGCACTATGACAGAACCCAAAGGGTTCAACAAGACAGAAATCCCTGTATTACCTATCTTCCTTCATAACCATTTCATGGAGCTCACAAACAAGCTGTTTCCCCTCCACACTGACCTTCTGCAGACTCTCTTTTCTGTCCACCTTTGCCATGCTTTGATTTCAATTTGAAATAATCTCCTTGGATTGTGCATCATGCTTTTAATTTTTCAGCCAAGTGCTATGCACAGCTTTTATCTGTAATAGTAACAGATTGCCCAAGGACACACACAATGAGTCATGGAAAGAGTAAGGGTTTCCTGGCTCTTAAACCAATGCTCAGACAAGGCCTCTCATATTTCCAATTTTCAGGAGCCAGCAGGTGGGGAGAAGAGAAGACAAAAGAAAAAAAGATGGGAGGGAGACTTTTTTAGGTAAGCAAAATAGTCAACCAGAAAAAAATCTGCACAATCTCTTCCTCTTCTCAGTTTCAGAAAACTGATGTAACAGTAATCACAGAATCTGTTGAAGAGCTTATATCTGTTTTTAAAAAAACGCAATGGATAGAACAGAGGAAATATATCAATCAGCAGGAAAAAGACATAAAAAAAATTCTTGAAGCAGAAAGGAAAGAACAAGTTTGCTCAACAAGCCTGTAAACAATAGAAAAAGAAGTTTACGTTCTTTCAGGGCAGAGATCTGGAAGCTTGCTTCCAAACAGGAGTGTAGGTGCATTAGCATATGCCCACTGCAGAACTGTGAAAAAATCTGGGGGTTGTGAACATGAACCAGTTCTCACCTGAATACAGAAAACACTGTGTGTTACACTGGTCTATTTAACTTAGGAAGATGATCCCCCCCAAGACCAACTATAATTAGCAAGAGATGAGGAAGATTTAAGAGACAAATACAGATCACAGAGAGGTGATGTATCAGCATCCCCAAAATAACTAATATCCATCCTAAAAATGCCACCTACTCCAAAAAACTATGCAAATGTTTACAAGACCCATTATGTCACAAAAGAACAGGAAAATAATATTTCATCCCCATAAAAGTAGGCCACCCATCACATTCTGAAAAGGGATCCACGCAAAAAAAAAAATCAGATTATGATACAAGTTGTACTCATTTATCACTGCAAAGCACAGCTTACACATGGGCTTTGACAGCACCCTGGATAACTGGCTGAATTGAGAACCATTTCAAAATGAAACAGATGCAAAAAAACTGGTTTCAGACAAACTGCACATGTGTATGGGATACTTAGGGACTGCTTGTCTCATTGGGCTGGGACAATGCAATTATTTAAAGACTACTGCCAAACCAATATTTACACTCCTGTCCTAACTATCACTGAAGAGATCTAGTGCAACATCAAACAGTTGCAGTCAACCCTAATCTCAGAAACTGAATGGCTTCTTTGGGTCCATACTCAGTCCAGTTAAACAACAGACTGCATCAACAGTCATCACCATGGACAGCAAACTACTTCAGCAGAGGGTGAGAACCAAGTGAGCCAGAAGGCAGCTCTGCCAGATTCTCAAAGACACAAGCAGGGAGTAACACAGCATTAGCCTGAAGCCCTGCTGACAAAAGACACTGAAAGGCTGAGATAACAATGCCCTTTTTGCCTCAGTCTTTACTGATAATCACCCTGCAAGAATGTCAGGCCCCTGAGAACAGTAGGGAAATCTGTAAGAGGATTTACCCTTCATGAAGGAAGACCAGGCAACAGAACACTTCTAGTGGACATACATCTGTATCAGGAAAAGTGTTGCTAGCAAGTTAAGGAGGTCATCCTTCACCCCAAATCAGCACTGGTAAGGGCACATCTGGACTGCTGGGTGCAGGTCTGGGCTCCCCAGTACAAGAAAGATATGGACTTTAATGAAGTCAGGAAAAGGCTAAAAACAGGCTAAGGGACCATGAAGATGACTAAGAGATTGAAATATCTTTCATATGAGGAGAGGATGAGACTGTTCAGCCTGGAAAAGAGAAGGTCCAGGGGGATCATATCGGTGTATAAAAACACCTTATGGAATATGAGAGCCAGACTCTTCCCAGTAGTGCCTGCTAACAGGCAGTGAGCACAAATTCTTTAATTTGTCAAAATTAAAATGAAATTCTTGCTGAACACTTTTTGACTGTAAGAGGGTAAAACACTGGAACAGGCTGCACAGGTTCATCCTTGCAGGTATTTAAAACCCAACTGGGCATGGTCCTGAGTAACCTGCTCTAGTTGACTGTGCTTTTTTGGACAAGATGATATCAAGAGGTCACATCCAACCTCAACAAAGCTGTGACTCTGTAAATGTATTTCTGCTGCATGCATTTTTAAGTGAACCAGTTAATTAACAAAGATTAGTAACTGAGGTGTGCTCAAACACAAATGGTTCAAATATTTTGTAAAACCTGCAAACTGGACTTTGTCTACTCTGCTCTTTTTGGGGAGTTTAGACAGCGCAAATTTCACAGTCCCTTTTAATTTTTCTGCCTAAGTTTCTTTTTATAAATCAACTTCCTTCATTCACCAGGAAGATGTTTTAGTCAAATTCTGGACAGAAAATACTTCTGAATTAAGCCTTATCCTGCATTGTTGGTTGACTCCCCTTCTCTTCTCCCCTCCTCCTTTGCAACGTCTTTCATATTACAATATAGTATGAATCCTTCCTCAGCTCATGTCTCTATGTAGTCCATATTATTTTCTTCAAGCTTCTTTTCCTCCACCCACTTTTTCTTTGTTTCCCAGCCACTGAATACTTTCCAGTCTCAGATGAAAATAACAATTAGGTTTCATTATTATGAGACCTTTTCTTGTACTGATAAAAATCTTATTATGCAAAACAAAGCCAGAACAATTTCTTTAACAATGAGATTTTCATGTTCATTTTTAACTTCTTTATAGAAAACAATAAATGACCTTCAAGAAGAATCAATTTTCCAGATTCTTTCTTCCAATTCTTTTTCTTATTTTTTTTAATCCAATTTTACCATCAAGGATAAATATATATGAACAAAGTATACACTGGAGTCATATCTCCCTGGAGGCATCATTTTGGATTACTGAAGTATAATTATTACAGCACATTGGTCTGCTCCAAGACTTCCAAAATACTGTTTAAAACATTTTCCTTAGGGCAAGGCCACTAAAAAATACGCTGTTGAACCATAATTGCCTGCCTTATAAAACAAAATTTAGCTTTTCCCAAAGTTCAATGAATGAAAAATAGCATAAATTAGTAGAAATGTAAAAAGATGATAAACTAGAACAAAATAGAAATGTTGCAAAGCTGAGAATTACAGCAAGA
Source organism: Erithacus rubecula (assembly GCF_903797595.1). Taxonomy (NCBI): domain Eukaryota; kingdom Metazoa; phylum Chordata; class Aves; order Passeriformes; family Muscicapidae; genus Erithacus; species Erithacus rubecula. The sequence continues at coordinate 32,567,230 of NC_136685.1, forward strand.
CCTTAAGGTCTGAATGAAATAACCTGAAGTTCTTCAAAATTTTACCATCTTTATAAGATAAACACTAAGAACTACCAAAAATCAAAACCAGGCACTTTATATTTCTGCATGAAAACCTTTAATGAAACTCTACTGAGTTAGTGGAAAAAATAAAAATGAAAAATTGTTTGTCTCAAACTTTTAAAACAACCATTCTCCTGGACTTCCCACACTAAACACCCTGCTGCTTGATACACAGATATTTTTTGTTCTCTTTGAACATCCACCACATTATTTCACTCATTTTGTATCCTGAATTTAAGCATTTTATACAAAATTCTATTGTATTGCATACACAACTAAAAACAACTCTCAAAAGGGATTTTGATCTCCAAAACCCTACATTTCTTCCTAAGCCAAATTAAATGAGCATGGTTGCTTGCATGTGCAAAGGTTACTTTTATAATGTGACTGATCCTCCCTACCTTTACTTATTTAAAATAATTAATTGTCCCTTAGCTTGCTTCTAAAAATAGGGTTTGTAATGTTTAAATCTCAGGGATCTTTCCAAAAACCTAACTTTTTTTTGCATTACACATTTTTCATGCATAGTCATAGATACATGTCCACTGTGCATTACATAAAGTCCAATTACAGGAAAAAAATGCTTTGCACTTTTCCCTATCTTCCATCTCTGGCTGATCTTCTCTTCCCAACTATAAAACACAAAAAAAGCCTGTTTAAATACAGCAAGACTGAAAAACAGAAGGAAAGAAAAGCACAGACCTTGAACACCAGGAGTAAAATTAAATTAGTTAACTGCTAGAAGCATGAAGCATTAATGAAACAGAAATAGAGAATTTTTCCCTTATGAGGAACATTTATTCAGTGTTAATTAAATTCTTTTATTCAAAATCTATACTTAACCAAGTGTAAAAATATTACATCATATCAATAACTGCAGAGTGTAAGCAAGTACTACATTATAAGCATCTTTTCCCCATCTAGTGGAGTGAGGCCTTTACATCATTTATACTGATTGAAGTCTTCAAATAAAGGACAAAAAAGCAACAGAGCACCCTCTGCACGAACCAGTGGCCACCACTATTAATTCACTTGTCTAACAAATAGCTATTGGAGATTAGCTTCAAGCATTTGCTTGCAAAGTTCACATGCAATAGTGTTAATGAGGAAATTTCAGAGTCTGCAATAATTATTTCTCTACAATATATCCAGCTGGCTGGTTTATTCATTTGCAGGCCAGTTCTGCACCACTGAAGCCAAAGAGAGTTTTGATATTAACTTCAAAAGGTTCAGGTCCTTGCCTACAATGTTGAGTTATCATGACAAATACTTTGGGTGCATTTCTGTAATACCACACAAACTAATTAAACCAAAGCTGCCACCACTGAGGGACCACCACTAGAATTTTTAAGATAAGAAAATGGCTCCTAAGTCTTCAGCTGGACACCCTAAATTACTACCTAACTTTAAAAACCATTCACTATTTGTTGATTTGAATGAGAACTCCAGGTAATCCAAAGTCCTGGCAATTTTTATTGGAATGGTGAAAACTGGACTGACAAGTCACTTCTGCATAAATAGAGCAGCATGTGAGATTAGGATAATATCTTTACATGAAATTCTTTTTCTGTGACTCGCATTTTCTTCAAGATGATTTTCTTGTTGTAAAAAATTATTATGGGGTTGTTTTGAGAATCATTTTGGAAAACTTGATCAGGTATTCAATCGCTTTGTAAATTATCTGAATGTAGGTTGGGAAAGGAGTACAATCCAACAGTGACACTGCACTTTAATAAGTATTAGTCCTTTAACCAGTATCAGTATTGTTGTAAAAGAGCCCCACTTGACTTCTTCATTGTTTTGTATTAGGAATGCATACTCTGCCTTTGCAGGAAAGGCTTACATAAAATGATTAGCTACAAAGTGTCACCAGGGTTTTCTCCAGCTTCCCAGCTACACTTAAAAATACTAAACACTGTCTCACTTCTGACAGCTCCTTTTAACTAAATTACAGGAGCACAATCATTTCCAGGTGGAATTGGAGCTCTGTTTCATCTAAATCTAGTGCTGTGGATAAAACCTTGTGGAATGCTAGAGTCCTCAGAAGATGATCTAATTACCAGGCAAATGGGAGAATGGTCTCTCCCCAAACTCCTCACACAGGAGTGGCTTAAAAAACATAGAATAAGGCTCAGTGGGTCTTTGAAAATCAATCTTAGCATTGAGCCATATAGCTCAGGCATGTAAAAGCTTACAGAACAGAATACCATAAGTTTTACAGACATTATTTAGTCACATTATGCATTCTACCTTAAAATAGAAAAAGCAATCATTAATGGGATATATCCTCAGGACAATCATGCAGAATAGACATTTCTGATTAATTTAACTAGTCGCTAGCTACTGCTCCACAAAAATACAGCTGAAAATGCACTTCTTTTCTGTGCAAGCAGAGAAGGCAAACTGAAATATGAAGATTTCTGTGTCTTCAGCAGACCTTTTTTCTTTTTAATTTAAGAAGTAAAGTTCATTCTACTATTCTATTTTGCTACAAAGAAGGATATAAAGCCCTGCTGCTCCCCTCCCAGCCTCAGTTTTTCTGTCATACCTGAAAAGAGGCAAATACAATTAGGTAACATAAGTATTGAAAATTAGTTTCTAAACAGGGAAAAAGTGCAAGAATTACAGAGCTGTCTGCTCATAAGGCATGGAAAAAAAGGAAATCTTTTATCTAATAAAAATGAGAAAGTAACATGGAAACTCATCAGTGTGTCAAACTCAAAGTGGTTAACAAATTGGGAAACAAGACAGTCCCAGAATTTAACTTCTGAAAATCTGGCAAATGATGAATGAAATAGTCTTTGTATGAAAACATGAAATAAAAAGTCAGCAGCAGGTTCTCTGGTGAGTTAAGAGAGAAATATGTTAGCTAGTCATCCCCCATTACACAATAATAGCCTTTATTAATTTGGTGGGACATATGAAAATAGAAAATGTGTCAAAGATTGGAGCATCAACAGCAAGAAAACCTTTTATTTAAAGCTGAATTATGCAGGTATATACTTACTGATAAGAAGCAGAATGAAGGTCAGCAGTACCAGTCGCAGAAAGTGAGAACATCTGAACAGTACAATGTTCAGTTGTTTTCAGGATAATATTTAAAAATGCCAGGCATTGTGGAAGAAGTTGGAAGTGGACTGAGTAACCAAAATAGCCAGTATGATTAAAATAATATCTTCAATTGTACAAGTTTTTGGGCAAGATCCTTTTCCATGCCAAGGTGCTTAATACTTTTTTTTTTTTTCTGTTTTCCATATAAAACTCAAGCTCACTAAAAGAAACAGAAGAAATGCAGCTCCCTGATCTGATTTCATCAATCCACAATGCCACAGCTCACAAAAATAATAGAGACTGGGAACTGGTGTTTTAAAATACTCTCTTTCTCTATATGCTATGATTTTATAGTTTACATTAGCTATATAGGGATAATGTTTTTATTTTTTTCCATAAGGCAGAATCACTTCCTATTTTACTTGTCAAGCTTCTGAGAGACAGATGAAGAAACTTTAACCAAAATGCCTGGCAAAAGTCCAGACAAAAATCACATTCTTCCCACTCAACACACCCTGTTATCTCACTCAGCTATGGCATCTTCAGATTTCTGCAGGTTTTTCTACATATTGCTAAATGGTTGCCATGTTTCACCTCAAGGCATAACAGCTTTTTATTGGATGCTAAACAGTCTCCTTATTTCAGTAGGTTGTGTTAATGCTTGTATACCCTTTTGCCTTTCTCTTTCTTCCCACAGGAGTATTCAAAATTTTATTTTGGGAGCTCTATAAAATGCATTGGCTGAGATACCTGTACACACTCCCATGTGTAAAACAGCTTCCTTTAATTCAAAAGAAGTGGAGCTATTACAAAGAAATATTCACACAAACCAATATTTTTTTACAGATCAAAGCAGCAAACAATTTAGAGATGAAGGAAGTAATCTCGTCCCTTTTTTTGGCCACTCAGAGTTGTGCTGATATATGTCAATGGGAACATCACCAGCCTAGTAAAAGGGTAGTTGGTCTATCTTATCTCTTACACTTCCCATCAGGTCCTTCCCTGCCCCTGGACAGACAGTGATCTGACCTGTTCCCTCATGTCATGCTTCTGCCCATTCTAGCTTTTCTGAAATCCAGAGTTTTCTTCCTTAAGCAGCAGAAGATTTCAAGCAGTACCATTTGTCATCAGCCAGCACCCCTGGAACAGACCTACATGATTTAAGTACAATGATTTAGAGCACACTACTTTACTGACATTACAACAGAATGATGGACTTCTGCTTCTGAGGGAAGGCAAATTGTGTGTTTCTCACTGGAGGCATTACTGATTTCTTCACCAAAAGATCCATTCTGGACTCATTTTCAACTGACAATAAAAAGAAGAGAACTTAACAGCCTTCTTCCTTTTTGTCCACCATGTATTTTATCACAGTCAAGCCATCGATTCAATTACCATGCTCTGGGTTTACAGCCTTCTGTATATTTGTCCATTTGTCTCTTTGAAGACATTATTGCTGTTTCCAACTCCAACGTGTAACACTCCTGAGCTGCTCTAAGTGCCTTGGCAAGCTGACCTGTCTGTTAACAAAATGCTAGAATTTACTGACAACCCCCCTCAGGATTCCTCAAAATCCTGTAATCTGTGATAACATTATATCTATTCCAGCCTATAGCTGTAATCTAAGAGAGTTGTATCCATCTGTTTTAAAAGCACTTTTAAACCTACTAGGAATCATCCTTATAAATACATCTTTTCTGCAGAGTTTTCTGGACTTCTCAAGTATCTTCAAAGCTTCCATCCAGACTCTTAATGGAAATGAACAGTGTTGTAGCTTTCCATAACAACACACATTCACCAAACACATGGTATAACATTAACTTCCAGGGGAAATCTCCATTATAAAATCATTGTCAACCAATGACTCAGTATTATTTCTAAAGCAAAAGAGTTCTTTGTTGCTGATAATGTGATTTCTGCACATTTTTAGCTACAATATAGACACTTGCACCTCACATAAATCATGGGTACAGCTAAGATTATCTTAGAGATACCAAGATTTTGGAGAGAAGCAGCCTTATACAAACCACATTGAACATATATTGCAGTATTCAGTTGTGAACTGGTCTAAACACATCTTTTGAGCAGAGATTGTTTCTCAGACACAAACAGACTCAATTAATAAAAAGGAATGGATTTTCTAATAGTATATCACACCTCCCATAAGACTTCTTTATATATATATATATTCATGTACATAAGACACAGGTATTTGTCTTTTCCAGAGTGTGATGCCTATTGATAAAGACAAACTCTGTTTCTGTTTTATAGTATATTTCCTACACAACTACTCGATCATTAGAACATAAAAACTACACTTCTAGATTTTAGAGTTACCTGTTAAAATTAGAAAGTCCACTATAGATGAAAACCAGAAAAAAGAAAAAAAAGAAAGAGTGGCACCAATCAGGCATTTTCCTTCCTAATTAGTTCTGCCTTCATCCCTTTCAAGCAGTTTATTCATAGACCATCTAAACGGGATCCCTGCAATTAATTCACATCACATCCAAATGGTACATTCACATCTAAATGGTAAATAACTATACTGGCTTTGCATGGCAAAGTTTTGGTAGCAGGAGGCTGCAGGGGTGGCTTCTGTGAGAAAGTGTCAGAACTTCCCCCATGTCTGACACAGCCAATGCCAGCTGGCTCCAGGATGGACCCACAGCTGGTCAAGGCTGAGCCCATCAGGGGTGGTGGATGTGCCTCTGGAATAACAGACTTAAGAAGGGGGGAAAAACCTGTTTAACAATCTTGGAGACAGAGTGAGCATATGTGGGAGGAACTGCTCTGCAGACACAAAGGTCAGTGAATAAGGAAGAGAGGAAGTGTTCCAGGTACTGGAGCAGAGAGTCCCCTGCAGCCTGTGGAGAAACCTGTGCCAGATCACATAGATGCTTGAAGGATGCTGTGACCCTGTGGGAAGCCTGCACTGGAGCAGCCTCCTGGATGGACTTTTGGATAGAGGAGCCCAGACTGGAGCAGGTTTGCTGGCAGGGCTTGTCACCCCATGGGGGAGTGACAAGGAGGAGCCTGTTCCTGAAGGACTGCACTTTGTGGAAGGGACCCACACTGGAGCAGTGGAAGTGTGTGAGTCCTCTGCCTGAGAAGGAAGGAGCAGCAGAGACAATGTGTGATGAACTGACCACAGCCCCATTGTCCCTATCCTTGCATGGCTAGGAGGAGCTCTCAGAGAATTGAGAATACTATTCAACCTGAAAAGGGAGAATTTGGGGTAAGTATTTTCAAGATTCGGTTTTAGTTCTCATCCTACTCTGATTTGCTTGTTAGCAAATTCAACTAAATTTCCCCTAGTCAAATGTTTTGCCTATGACAGTAGCAGGTGAGTGATTTCCTCCTGTCCTTTCATTGACCCATGAGCTGTTCCTTGTAGTTTCTCTCCCCCCTCCAGCTGAGTAGAGGAGTGATAAAGTAGCTTTGGTGGGAAACCAGGGTCAAAGCCCCACAATGACACATTCTTTTCTAGGAAAACTGCCTTGAACTGTATTACCAGATGCTTATGTAGCAGGTGCCATATTGTAGGCGAAGGGAATTGCACAGAAATTAGTTGTTCTTCCAGAAGATCTTCCCTCTCAAGTAGCAGGAGACCATACTTCCAGAAAAGGCACTTGCCTGCACACTACACGTTCACTGCTTCTTACTTGGAGCTCATGTTTTTTTTGTAATATAATATACTTCTGTTTATGATAAGTGCAGGTTCATGCTCTCTGCTGGAAAATTGCCTTGGAAGAAAAGAACCATTTGCCCTTTCCAAGAAACTGATGACAAATTTTGAATCTCAGTTTGGGGCTGCTGCTCTCAAGGTTATGATTTTCCACCACTGAGCACTGAAACAATCACAAAATTTTGTGCTTCCACAAGTAAGCTTGGCTTGCATTTTTCCCATTCACAGCTTCAGTTTAGGTTTTGCACATGATTGATTTCTTTCTGTTTCAGGCCAATATAAATGGGCAGCTCCTTCCCATTAGAGGAAATGTAGCCATGCCACATATTAGATAAGGGAAATAATACCTTCCCATCAGCATGTCCAAAGCTGCCACAGATATCACAAAACTATAGCCTAGAAATGTGAGCCTCTGCTGCAGATATAGATGAGTCATATAGGGACACATAAGGACAAATGGACATTGTTCAGTAAGCTCCTCCATATACAGAGCTGAACAGTTCTCAGCCAGGAGACATGCTTTAATAAAGTGCATGCAGAATCAGTATGAAACATTTTTGGTACAGATTCAACAAAGACATAAATATACTAATTATAGTTCAATTTTAAAAATTGTTCTCTCTGAGACTGAGGTTAACAACAAAAGAAAGGGATAGTCTCAGTGTCCAAGACATATACACTTGAACACTCCAGGGATGCTTTTAAAAGATAGCTTACAGTGAACTCCAAGTGAGATAAGCTGAGTGAGATAATATACATTAACTTAATATGGAACAACTAAGCAACAAACAAAATAATAATTTCTTAATTAAACACAGAAATCTCAATAGTTTGCAAAGAAGTATTCAGATTTGTCATTGAAACACTAACTCTTTTAATATCATTTGCTCTTGGCAGCATTTGTTCATAATTTTATATTTTAATTTGTTCATACAGTTTTATAATTTTTTCCTAACTATTCTTCAGTGTTTCAATAGATTTATTATGGCTCTTATTAAATGCAGACAAATATGAAAAAACTCCCAAATATACACATTATAAGTTCTTTTATTCAAAAGCCACTGAAATATTTGTATTTATATCTTACAAAACTACCTCTGCTTTTGTATATATGGTTTGGGACTTCTGTCCTGTTTAAAATAAATAGTTGGAAATTAAACTTTAAAACATACACATAATAATCAAAAATAAAACAGGAAAAAAAAAATCCATTCTGTGTCATCCTGGAAACCTGAGTTAGTCAAAATTACAAAAAGCACACCACAGGCACTTTTACACTAGCCTGCAAAAATCAAAACATCTTTATTTTGGGTAAAATCTGAGTAGCCAAAAGAGGATGACACTAAATACTCTGGGTTTGTTCACTATAGTTTACATTATGTAGAATTGGTCTGCTAAGGAAAACAAACACGACTGTATTTAAAAAGAGATTGCAATGTATTTTCAGTGGCTACTTCATAATATTGTCAATGTTAGTGCAGAAGTTTCAGAGACATAGGTAGTTGCAAGCCTGACAGAAATACTTTTTGAAAATTTGTACAGTATTTAGGAACTCATCTTTTGTCTGTGAAATACTACAGAATATACATATTCAGACCTATAATGAATTTTGTGGGATATCTTCACCAGGCAAGTAATAGCCTGTGATTTTAAAAAACATTTGAAAGGATAATAAGTGATTTTACTGCATAAATTCCCTTATTTACTTTTTTTTTTCTAGGATAATTTAATAAAAGACAAAATATTTTGAAAGCCATTCCTTCACTCTTTGTATTTACTTTTCTTGTATCTTTGTCCAGTATTTGCTGCTGTTTGACAGTGCTCCAAAGGAGTGGAATCCAGCTCAAAAGAATATGTGTATCTTCTCTAGCTCCAAATGCCCAGAACAAATGGAAAAGCTGAAGAGATTTTTTTAAATTTTACTTTTAGCTTCAAAAAGGATTGTCAGAAGACACAGGTGCATCTGTAATCTTCAGCTAACTTCTTGCAATAAATGATTTTGAGATTGTTTTTCATATATATAGAGACACATAAAAAATAAAAGTACCGATATTAAAAACCGCCAACTATCAAGGGACACTTTCGTTTGGACTTAGACCTGAGAGACAGCAGTAATTTTATATTTTGTTTTCCATTACCCTTTTGATACTCATATAATAGAGGTACTAAACTATTATGAATACTGTATTTATTCATTCTTATATTTTCTGAGCAACTCATATTCTGTATTTCTAAAGCTGTTGCCCTTTAGCAAGTTTCCTGCACTGTATTAAGAGACTAAATGACAGAGAACTTGTCAGGCTGTTCTGTGAGAAACATTGGATTTTCCTTCTTTTTTGAAAGCAAAATAACTGCAAATGAGTTTTTCCTTTAGAGACACCACGAGGAATTCTTACTGAAATGGTAGAATGAATATTTTTTTGGTTTTTTTTAAACAGTGGCTTCACTTCTCTTAACCAATGCAGACAGTGTGCTGAAAGTACCATGGGTACTGGGTGCAGCCCCAAAAACTATGAAGAGCTATCTGAAATAAAATTTTGAAACATCTCAGCAGTTCTTAATTACAATCTTCCCTCAATTTCATGCAACTGTAAAAGTAAAAAATAAAACCACGATCTGTTTAACTCTGAAAACTGTTGTTTACAGTCTGTGGCCTTATGAATAGTGCCTGATAGGGCAAGTAAAATGCCTGATTTCCCACAAAAACAGCAGTGAGAGAAAATGTGCTCAACAGCCCCATATATCATCATAAGAATTCAATATCCAGGACATTTTCTGTTCACTGTGCTTGAATTCAGAGAAAGATGAGATAAGGTTAGAAAAACACAGCAGAGATTACTTGTCACTTTAAAGCATCTCCCTGTGTTAACTGTTTTGTGCTGTAGGCTCTGAAATACTGAGTCTCTGAGGCTGTGCTGAGAAGTAGCAGCTGAGCAGTTCTGTGATAAAGTGCATGATAACTCAAGTGGGTGCTAGCTACAAGTGTTTGCAAGTATTAAGAATAATACACAAAGTGAAGTCCAAGCACTGCAAAAGCAAAGGGCTGACAGCTCAGGTGGGTGGACAGACATATAGATTGAGTGTGTAATAAGGTAACACAGCTTTCCATGCAGTGTAATGGAGCTGAAGAGAAAGTGGCAAAACAATGCTCAGAGCAAAAGCAAACTAAAAAAATTAATCTTCTCTAGTAGAAAACTCCTCTCTCCTCTCTTACTGCTTTTCTCATTGCTCCAGGATAGGTATCAAGTGCCTCAGTCAATCCTATTACCTTGATCTGAGACATCCTTAGTATGGGTGAGGGATTACAAGCCTGGCAAGGGAAAAGTCAGGGCTGAAAAAATGTGTTCTCCAGTAAACCTGGGAGCTGCCATCATCCAGCAAGAAACAGTCTGTCCACTTTGGTCCTTCAGAGTTTACAGGCTCAAGCTTCCTAAGATTTAACTCTCTGTAGACCACCAAAAAAATGTTACTGCAATTGTTCAGGTGAAATGAGAGGTGTGGCAAAGACAACTTAGTAGCTAGGCTCAACAGCCTGGGAAACTTATAAGCTGTCTGTAGTGAGCATCAAACTCAGCAGAGCTGTGTAGCACAGTCTGCTGCTGCTCTTCTTTACCAGGCTCCTCTAGCAACATAAATCACACTGAAAGATCTTTACAGGGTCAAAGCAGAATTGAAAAGTTATTTCAAATATTATGTTACTAAGCAGTAGCACACCAATGGAAAATAAAATGTAATTTATGTCTCAGCACTGATACAGAGTCTGCTAAGCCAGTCCCAGAGAGTACTTTCTAGAGCACATAGCAGAACAGAGTTTATTACAGATTATTAGCAACTAAGCAGATTTCCTTTGTGTGCTTTTTACAGCCTAAGCATCACCCAATGCAGATGCATACCAACTAAAATTTTTGCTTGTCAACACTGCAGTACTATAATATAATTGGGAGAAAGGGTAAATACATCTCAAAAGTATGGGTGTTGATGAGATCATATTTGGTTACCTAATTAAAAAAAAAAAATTGGATTTTTAAAAGCTATCCTGACAGGGTATCAAGAGTTAAACTATAACTTTTAGATCAATACATTAGAGCTGCCTGGTAGATACATTTTCAAATACTGCATGAAAACATAAAGAAAAGCATCAGTAGAAAGCAATGGTCCATTTAACTCCTCACCAATGGTGGAGACACATATATTTGAAAGCAGAAAATTCTGGCACATTCTGGGGTCGTTTTTTTCTCCTAATTCCTCCAGCATTCAGTTGCAATGGACTGGCCCCTGTTGAACAAAACTGCCACTGTTCCACTGTGTAGATAACAGAGAACTCTGCAATTATTTCCAGTTCAAATAGAAGTTTTATTTTAATATAGAATTAAAATGTTTTAAATTTTTCTAGACAACTGCCACATTAAGGTCTATCACAAAATAAGGCATAACTAGTTTTGTCATTTTGCCATTACTCCATTAAGATACATGAAATGTCAGTTTTCAGTTAGTGCCCTTTTATTATTCTCTTTTTGGCTCACAATCTTCACTATTTTGCATGCAGTGTGATCTTATGCCCAGACAACAGCACAATTTAGTATCACTATTCAAGCTCTCTTCAGTTCTTGCCAAATTTTTCCAAGAAAAATACAGAAAAACTAGTACTTGCTGAACATGAAGAAGCAAGCCAGAAAAAAACCAAAACAACTATAAGGCTGGCAGACCATTATAAAGAATCAGGGAAAAGCTTGGGCAAACTTTATTTCTGCTTCATGGATTCACTAACTGAGATCCAAACAAGGTTTATAAGGATAAAAATAAATAATACAGTATTTTACTGGACAGTGTTTGCCCTCTAGGACAAACACTTGGTGATATTGACTGTCTGCCAAAGAGAGTGACAGCTGGAGTCAGAGAATTTTATCAAAAAAGCTATTTCCTTTCCTCCCACTTGGCAAAATAGAACATTATCTTAACAGAGCAGGTTTCTGAACTTAGGCTTTTCAAAAACTGCAAAGTGTGTTGCTGTGAAAGACAGGACATTGTCACATCGCCAACTTTGGCACACAGGCAGGAAAAACATGATCTGTGCAGGTCAGTGCTCAATAAATGAGCTTAGCAAGGTACTGTTTGCTTTCATCTGCTCCACAGAAATCTGGAAAGGCCATGGCCAGAGGGTCTCCAGGGGATGCCCCACCCTATGGCTGACATAACTCTATGCTTCCAGGACCTGCACCATGTGCCTCTAGAGCAATGGCTTCTTCACAGAGACAGCCTCACAAAGCTAAAATTACCCAGGAGCAATTAAGCAGAGCAAAAATTGCCCAGGAGCAATTGTGCAGAGTCAACCAAGGAAAAAAAGAAAAATATGATATTTTGTGTACTGACACTTTTGTGTACTCTGTGTTTTTGTGTACTTTTGTGCACTGTACTGTTGACAGACATCCATCACTTCCTACCTCTACCCCATACACAAAACAAAGGGAATCCCAAATACACAATGTGGGACTGAGTATGCACAGAAACAAGACAGGGCACACAGCCTTGGCATACAGGAAGAGACTCCTGTTTTACCTGTCATGGGTAAAGCAGGGAAGACTTTACCACAGATTACTGGTAATGTAAGAGACAAGGAATACATCCTCTTGGATTAGACAACCAAAATGTTCACTTCTTAATAAGAAACACAGACTACTCAACTGCATGGATTACTACTGCTGGCCAATCCTTGAAATTTATAATTATTACTATCTATTGGGATCCAGGAGATTCTTCAATTTTATGGCTTCTGAATGTACAACCCAGTAAGTATTCTGAGCTTGGGTATTAAAATAACATAGAAGAGATCAGTGGCTGCTGCTGTACCCAAGTGATCACCATATACAGATTCCCTGTTTGCAAGCACATAAGAAGCAAAGTGAGAAACAATGCAGGTACCTATTTCCTAAAACAGGAGTTTTCAGCAGCTGTACATCACTGTAGCTCTATTAAAGTCAATTACTTGATTTTGTTTTACAGCCTTTTCTTTTTTTCTTCAAAATCTACAGAAAGACTATTTTTCAGTAAACATAACTCAGTAACACTAATTAGATGTGCCTTAACTACAAACAGGAAATATGGACAAATAGAAGCTACCTGATTTCATGTTAGAAACTGTTAAGGACACTCAGCCCTACTAAGATGACAATTATTTTATAGCTGCCAGAACAAACAGACTCAGTACATTTCCTGCCCAACAACTGGTTACCTTAGATTTGCATCAATTCTCAATCTACAGAGTGTGTTACTCAGGAGATGAAAGAAGCATCATAAAAAGGCTGAGTTGCTATGTCATATCATCATGAATTCAGTTGTCTCTATTGCATTTGTAAAAATCATACTCACCAACCACATTACAAAAGAAACAAAAATCATAATTTATCATGCCTGCAACACTGTTTCCTTTGGAAAATTTCCGTCTGCTGAGAACTTCAAAGTAAAATTTTTCCGTATGTTTTCACTCCTGGAAATCTTCATTTTTTGGCTGACAATTTATTTTTAAGCCCACAAGATTTTTTATAATTATATAAAATAAAAGTATATAAAATAAAAGAAATAATTTACAATTATTCTGCAGCCTAAGTTTGATGAAATTTCTTTAAATTTCATCACTTTAAACTGTAATAAACTGTTTAAAAATCCAATGGCATTTTCTACCTTGGTCTACATTTTAATAAAATGAAGAATCATGCAACTACAGAAAACAAACCTCTGAAAGGGTTTATGGGCCCCAGGGATCTCTCTTTTTCCAAAAATAACATCTTCATACTGAAACAGAAGCTGCTCCTTACCTGAAAAGAGTTCATGCATCGAAGTGAAGGTGGCAGAGATGTGGTACTCAAACCCAGTATCAACAGTAATTCCAAACATGTTTCTGATGGAAACTTTAAAGAATGAACTCCCATATCATTTTCCCATGCATCAGCAAGCCTGTAGAGTTAAAAAAAATTCTTAATTTTCTTAAAATATATCTAAACCATAAGTACCAATTAAGTATTAAAACTGTGATAAAAACTGTGATAAAAATCCCCTTCATTTTCTCCATGTAAAAGTCACAGATGAGTGTGTTTTCCAGAAAAAACATGGTGTACTTAGATAAAGTGCCTTCTTAACCATACCACCAATATCAATCAAAAAAATACTGTATCAAAAAAAATAATGTGAAAGAAAACTTAGCATATTATAGAAAAAATCACTCGTGTTTCTAATTCAAAGTTTTATTACTTCTGAACAAGATTTCATCTGTCACTGGTAACTTCCTATTATATAATTATTTTTACACATAAAGTATTCATTGCATAGAGTATTCATTGCAAATAATGCACTTTTAATTTTGTTTCTAGAAAGATTCCATTCAATTCTAAAAAGACAGGAAGTCAGGCATGATTTTCAAAACTGATGCCCATGATGCTCACTGGAAACTTAACAACAGTTTATACCAAGCAAAACTCAATCCCAGTTCAATTCACAGATTTTTAATTTGGATGTATTAAAAGAGTTAAGATTTCTATGAGTTACTCATAAAAACAACATTTCAGAAGCATATTCCTATAAACTTTTTCCACAATCACATGCTAAAGAACAAGATTAGTTCAACAAGATTTACTCAAAACACAAGAGCATTCTGCTTCCTATAGTTCAGGCTTATTTCTTCCATAATACACAAACTGACAGACTGATCAGTGATCCAGTTACTTTAATAACTTTGTCTGGGTAGGTTATATCAGATACTCCTGGGTAAGATGAATACTATTTATTCTCAGCAGACCTAAGTGCATCACTTTGGAAGACAATACTTGCTACCCTTCCCTGTCCAAGGCTTCAAAATTTCAATAATCTTAGCATTGGCTTTCACTTTTAAATTCCTCCAGCTTTTCTCACTGAACCACTGTCTGTGAACACATCAGCTTATTTTAAAGTACTTTCAGGAGATAGCTGCATTTTTTTATAGACACTTGGGACCTCAGCATTCAGCATGGTGAAAACTGAGCAAATTAATATCTGTGTCGTCCTGGATGGTTCTCATTCTCTCAAGTCTCCCAAATCCAATGATTCTCTAAAAAGTCTTGCTTCTTACATATAGGCTTGCATATGCACTTTTTAAACACAGCACCTTCTGAGTTCTTCTAGAAGATGTCCTACTTAGCATAATTTACATATCTCTCTTCAAAGAGTGGGTGTACTTTCTTACCTCCTTTTGTCTGAAATTAGCCATTCAAATTTCAACTCTTTGCTTTTGCCTTTTCTAATATTTACATTTTTTCTCCTTCCTATTTTATCTATGCACCTATAAGAATCCAACTCTGCTTTGATACATAGAAGCAAGACCTATAATGCACAGAATGTCAGAGGGGCTTTCACTTCCCTAAAAACAAATGTTTTCACTTGTTTTTTTTTTTTTTTTGTCCCCACAATAAAAGACAAAGAAAATAATTTCACACCTAGATCACCAAATACATAATTTCTTTTCTCAAACCTCACCAGAATGAGCCATCTTGACAAAAGGTCTAAGCTGTACATGGCAAGGAGAAGGAGGAAGACAGTCCCTGGTTCTTCTAATAGCAGTGCATCATTTAAGATTTCCAGCATGTCTGAGACCATACCAAAGGGCAGAAGACAAAACCTCCCACACACTATCAGCCCTTGTATAATACATAGTATCTCATTTGACACTTATACTGCACCACATGGAAAAGTTGTAAAAGCTACTACAAAAAAACCCCAACTGCCCACTAAGACAGGAAGGTGAGATGTTTAGAAGTGGCTCTGGAGTACTTTCATTATTGGAAGGTACAAGCCTCCAGTTAAGTCACAAATACTATGTCTGTGTTAAATGGAAACAGGATTCTTTTATAAGACTACAGACTACACAAGTGGCCAAGCCCAGAAAGGCAGCCCTGGCTGGTTCAGAGCTCCAGACTGGATGGGGCTCTGAGCAACCTGGTCTAGTGGAAGGTGTGTCTCTTCACAGCAGGGAGTTTGGAACTAGATGATCTTTAAGGTCCCTTCCAATCCAAACCATTCTATGATTCTGTAAATGTTCCAGGAGGAACAATTAAAGCTAGATGATGAACACTAAGTAATCAGTAACCAAGCAGTCTTGTTAACTGTAATACAGATTGGTGTTTTACATTGCCTTATCACTTGATAACTTCATTTCCCCACATAATTAGAAACGTACCTTTATATATGTTCCTTATTCATTCTTTTCTCTACGTTTTCTACAATGTGGTGATGCAGGAAAATTTAGGTGAAGCTAGCAAAATAGGGGCTCTCATTTTCAGAAATCAGCAAGTCTAAACAAAGCACTGTGCAGGCACCTTCAAACAGCTAGAGAGTTTGGAGAATGAAGGTGATATGCTAAGGTCACAAGGTGTTTCCACAGATCAACACCCTTTCTTCAAAGAAACTTTTCAGAACTCCAGGCAATATTCAAAGCATCACAACTTACATCAGTACCCTGATTCTACTCTTGTGTTTCAATATAAGCATTTTTTGGAGATGCCTCCTCATTTTGAAGTTCAGCTACTACAGACCCGACACTGAACTGGGGATTTTTCTTTTGTGGCTGTTGATTTATCTGAGGGAAAGAAGGTTTGTATAAAGACATTTAGCCTAATTATATTGCAATTCTTGTTTATTAATCACTCAGTTATTAGTATTTCCTGAAATTATTCCAGTGTACTTCCTTATTACAAACAAAGCATAGATATCCCAACATTTACTGCTCCAGGAACACACATGTCAGGAATTAGTCATTGTGACTTGCCCTTTCACAGCATTTAATACAAATGGTTGTGGGAAGTCACTGCTTTATTAGATCATTTCTCTTTGTTCTTCTTTATCCCTGTTGCTTTTAGAAGCATTTTTCCATAATCTTTATTGCAGAGGAACAGAAAAGCATCTATGCATAAAACAAAAGCAAAACAAACCACAAAGAATCCACTGTTTTTCACCTTAGTTTAATGGTCTTTCTATATAAGGGGAGTTGTCTCACTCTGTGAGTCTCCTCTGGAGAGGAGACTTTGCTTTCTGTTTACTGGAAGAGGTAGATTGGCTGATAATGCTCCTCAGGAGAATCCGCAGCCACAGAGGACAATTCAGCTGATCAGCTCCCAGACATCACAGCCCAGCTTGCTAAGCTGGCAGAAACAAATAAGGGGGAGATAAGACACAAGCTTGAGGAAAGTGAGGTTGACAACAGAAACAATGCTATTCTTCCCTCAGCAAATATCCTATTCTATACCACAAAGAAGTCTTAAGATTCTGCACTTCACAGTCTGACACACACACAAAAAAAAATATCCTCAGCATCAAACAAAGTTCATAAATTCTAAACAAATTCCCTAAGTCACTGAAGGGTGAAAGATTGCATCTACTTTGGACCAATCTTGTGACAAGTAAAATCTCACCACTACCTATTGGCCTTGCCAGTATTTGAGGGAAGTGTGAGCCAGCTTTAGAAACCAGGCTTTAAAAGACTGAGATGTAGTAAAACATACTCAGGAAAATGGTCCAAACTCAGACCACACTCCGAATCAAGAAAAGGATATGCCAGAGTGATTTTTTTCACAGGATGTTAAATTCACCTCTAAATCACCATCATCATCCAGTTTTGTCCCACCAACAGGAAAACACAAATAATTCTAAGCATTTTGTCTGTCACTCCTTACTTTCCATTTTCTCTCTCTTTTCTTTATTCCACTCTTTCCCAGAACTTGTATTAATCCTTTCAGCTTATTTCACCCAAATTTTCTTAAGAAAGATCTCAAATAAATTAGGTTTGGGGAAGTCTCATCTGTTCCTGATTTTTAGGAGAGTACTAAGAAGAAACAGTTAAAGGTTTCCCCAGTGTTAATTAAATTTGAGATGCAGCCTCTGCAGCTCAGAGTGAAACCTCAAACTCAGAACTCCTTCTGCTCAATCTAAGAGATAATCTATTAGTCTCACCCATGAAAACACAATGAAAAGACATAACATTGAAAGATATAATTGGAACTTTACATAACTTACATTCTGAGAAAGTCAGAATCACATACAATGAATGCTAATAAAACTTTAACATATTTCTGGCATACAATTCAGAGCTGAACTGAAGTAGTACAGAAAGTGAAGTAGAGCCCTACTCAAGGAGGGTGATACTTGGCTAGATGCTGATGTGAAACAACTATGTGCTAAACTGTCAGAACAGAGCATTCCAAACAACTAAGAAATAAAGGTGACAAGCTGAGACTATCTTCCCCCTTGTTCTTTTCAATGCTTTCTCTAAGGAACTGGTCATCTGAAGGAGAAATTTAGAACATGATATGACTGTCATATTCTTATAATCAGTCAAAGAAATACAGCTAGGAAAGTGAAGTTCCCATAGTTGTATGTATAAAATATTTTAAAAAATGAAGTGGTATTTTCAAGGTTGTTTAGTTGATACTAATGTGAAATCTGGGAAATCGTTGATTTTTAAAAAAAATAAAAATAAATCAGCAAATGCTCTCTGAAATTCAAGCAATTGATTCTGAAAGCAGAGAGGAGCAAGACTCGAAAACAACTACTCAGATAAAATTAAAGATAAGACAGTTACTTTTCTAGCAGAAATGTTTTTAGATAATGTTTTACATTTGAATCACCATGCATCAGAGAATGGTATTTGTCCAGTGTTCACTATGGAATTGATCCCAATGAATTGTCTATATAAGTTATAATTACATTTCAAAACTGTGCTCTTAAAAGCAAGTTTTAAGACATCAAAATAATGAAGTACATTTATTTCATAATTTCTTGATATAAGAACTAGCAAACTAACACAGTCATCCATCAGGTCACGGAACCCATCCACAGCACCATACCAAAAATGCAATATACATGGCACATCATTGAAGCAAAAGAAAACTTTGTATTTCGAATCTGAGAAAAACTGACAAAGATTCTCACATGTTTTTGAAAAACTGGACCAGACTTCCAACTAGATTGCATTTATTTCAAAAGAAGTCTCTTTCATCAGTGCTAAAGGCATTTATCAGAATCACCCTTCACCATGCCTGAGATTCACTTTTAAATGCAACTGAGCTGTCTCAGCTACAGACAAAGTAAGTCTGCTTTTGAAGAGGAACAGATAAGCCCTTTTCTCCTTTCCAGCACATCCCCATCATCACCTCTGATTTAGCAGGTTACTTCTATAAATACACTAACTGAGGATAGTCTACACAGGTCAGAACTGTAAAATGAAGATCTCTCTCAGTGCTCTGCCCAGTGTTGCTGAGGGAATGTACTAACTAGATTTTATTAGTTATGATCTAGGTAAATGTGCTCTGCATTTAGGGCTCCAAATGCTGTGAAACTCTTGAAGGAGATGTTAACTGAAGCTTCAGTGTTTAGATGAATCAAGCCTGTGCCAAAGAATCCAATATAAAAGCTGACAGAAGCTCAGCCCTGAATCTTAGAGTTCACTGAATGTTGTTAAAGCTACCCTTTCCACAAGCTACAGCTCCGAGAGAAATGACAGATGACTTTACTGAACCAAAGGACAAACCTGCTAAATTAAATAACTATTTGTAAAAATGATTTAATCTAAAAACAATTCTTAATTATGGCTGATGATGAGTCTGTATACTTAATGTACCAGGAGGCTAAGTTATTTATATTTTTAATTATCCTTTCAGTGATCTAAAAATGACATAAATATCAATGCCTGCTCATTAGCTACTAAACTTTTACCAAAATGTAAGTATATGGATGACTAAGAAGTGTGGCATTTTCACAGTCTACAGTACATTCCTTTAGAAAAAAAACCTTGCTTTGTAGAATTGCTGTTTCCATCCTGAAACAAGCATCTGTGGTCATGTTCTACCATTCATTATTCATCCTGAACAGCTGGGAGTGTCAAGTGTGGGTTTTGAGCAAATTTTCCCTGGGATCTTTAGTAAAGGCATGGTATCCCAAACCAGTAGGTATTAAATCTCTCATAAGAGACAAAAAAATGGAAGAAGGAAATTCAACATACCAGTGTCCCTGCAAGGACATGAGCAAGAGAACAGTAAAACACTTAGGGAAGTAAGAAAGCCAAGAGCATGCCTCTTTGTATTTTTGTAATGGACTACAGTAGCCAACACAGAAGCTCCATCTTGATGTTTTAAACATTTTCTTTTTCAGTGTATCACCACAGAGACAAGATTAATTTAACAGAATTTCTGTATTTCCACATGGCCTTAAATACTACTAGCATTCTCTATAAAATTACTGATACATAATCCATAAACTAAAGTGCATCACATATATTGCATATAGTACATACACTTCAATGTAGTACATTTAATTTATTTGTTATATACACAAAAATCATAGTAATATTATTTAATGACATAATTATAAATTACTATAATAATTGCATATAGAAGGACGTGGTCATTATTAACAGTCATCTAGCTTTTTTCCTGAGTAATGAGTACTTTGACTTGAAAAAATATGCAATTCTCAAGTCTAGACAAAAAGAAGTTAGCTAGAAATCCACTGCAAAAACAATTCACCGGGTTTAAAATACCCTATCCTGCAAAATGTAAGTCCTTCTTGAACTTTCAATGTGTCACCATTTGAAAAGGGCAAGTTATTTAATACTAATAAGAAAGCCTTATAATGAAAATTCAGATTTAACCTCACCAGAATACCAGTGTCATAATATTTTTCAGACGGGCTGACATAAGAGGTATCAACTGGTCTTGTAATATTTCAGAGTGCCTTTTAATTAAAATTATGCTATTTGCTCTGATTAATGGTTTTATGATTTAAAATCCACACTCCACATGCAGTTTTCTCATTTCTAACTCCAATACATAGCATAGATTAAATAACTCATGCTAAAAGGTACATTAAAAGACAGTGAATTAAATAATTTTGTTTGCATTAAACAACTACATATGAATCTCAATGAGATTAATTTTATTAATGCATTTGAAATTATTTTATAATTTCTTGACATGCTTTGATCATTGTAAGCTATTTAAGGGAAGACAGAAAGAGAAGTAAAGCTGCCTATTTCAAACTGTAAAGCAAAGCCCAAATTATTTTTCTCTTGCTTCACTCCAACCAATATTTTTAGTAGACTCAACTGCCCTATATTAACTTAAATGTAACTACATTAGTTTTGGGATATTTATTAAGAAATGCTATTTGCAGAACAAGGCCTCTGAAGAGTCCACAGAATTAAATTTATATTTTTTTTTTCAGAGGGGAAAGGGCAAAGCAGAAAACCAAAAACCTGTGTTAGTATATTGCTCCAAGACAGACAAGGTTGTTTACAAGCAGATTATTCCTCTGAAGCACAGAAAGCTATCTCAACATACTGCAACTTTTTGCATGGCAATAAATCTTGACATTTTAATCCTGTCCAGGAGTAACTTTGCCTTGGAGCATGTAATTTCAAAGTAATGCCCAACATACGTCTCTAGACTAAAGATTTTTGGGTGTTCACCAACTGCTTTTCCACATTGCCTTCCCTCCTCCATCTGCCTGCTATGCAATTTCAAAAGCATTCAAGAGCTGCACACTCTTATCACCCATAAAATATTTTCATTCCATTGTGAAACAGCACCAACTGTACAGTCTCTGTTGAAGACAAAACAGAATTTCAGTGACAAGAATCACTGAAATAAAGCTTAAACATCACAGAAGGATTAGCAGGTGTTTATCTATTCTGAAACCTGTAAGTTGAAAATTCGTAGGATCTAAAATGAATGCATGAAAACCTAAATCAAGCAACAATGTATAAAGACTTATGTTCAGTGGGACACCCAGATACGTGGGACCAACAAACACTTGCAAATGTACTAAATTTAAAATTCTCAACAGTACTCAAACTCTGTACAGATGGTCTGTGATTACAACTAAGACAGTATCATCTTTATTTAGTTTCAGCACGAGGTAAGCAGAAACAGGCTCATCAAAGAATGAAGAGAAAAAGTGATTTTAATTTTGTGGAAACTGGCCTTGGATATAAAATCCTAAACATGCCAGGTAAGTCTCAGAATATGCTCTACCAGCAAACCTACAGTCCATAAAGCCATAGCATCAGCAGATCTACCCACAGAGCCAACCCATAGCAACAATTGTCTATGGAAAGAGACATCCTTTCTTCATTCATCTACAAGATCAACAGCTTACTGCAAAAACCAAACCTGCAAAAGCAGAAAATTGCTGCAAATTTTCATCAGTTACAGTGAAGCTCTTTTTAGAACATCTGACTGAGGGATACAAGAGCATGGAAAAAAAGCTCCTGCTGGGCTTGTGGTATCAAATATATCTAGACATAATAAGAAGAAAACATGGCAGACAGTAAATTCTGTCACAATAGATATATTTTAAACTACTTTCAAAAAATTCCTACATAATTTTTGCCTATCTGGGTGCAAGAGTAGAATCCACGTTAATTTAGTTTTCCTACAAAACCAAGAAAAGCACAGGAGTTTAGCTCTTGCTGAGCATTGCCTAAAAGTCTGCTGTGACTGCTCCTCAACATCCACACTATGCAGAATGGCTGGTGCAGCTCCAAAGTACAATGCAATTGCTGACTTCTCAGCAGCAAAGCAATGTAGTCCCACTAAAAGAAGCAAATTACTCTCATAAAAACTGCATGGCAAATGCTTTAGAATAAGCTTTTTCACCTTCATGGTTGTGTTCAGGCTTTAAGCTGCATTTTTTTTTTCATGTCTTACTGCATGACAGATGAAAAGAATTAAAGTAACTTTTCTGGAAACAATAAAGATCAGATTCCTGCAGCCAGATCACTGCTGATAATTCATCACAGTAGCAACAGCAGCACCATGACTCTACAGCAAATTCCCTGAATATGCCTATACAACTCAGAATGAAGGGATAGCTTTGAACACTTCTTAAAATATTTTTCTTCATCTTAAGCATCTCTTGATTCCTTCCTGGATCCATCTTGCTCTAAATCAGAACAGATGGCTGGTAACTTTCCTAATATAAGATAGTGCAGACTACTGTGTTTGGGATGGATGCAGAGGACACAGCAGTGTGTTACTGATCTATGCTAGCAGCCTGACTGGTGCCATCTTACTTGCAAGGAGTATCAAATATGAGCAGCAACACCCTCAAACTAAAAAGCCTCTCTTCCCAGTATGTATGAAACAAGTACTTGAATTCCCAGGTTACATATATTTTTTTCTTTTTGGTTTTTTTTTTTTTAACCATTCAACATTTCAGATATGTATATAAGGGTATATAAAGGCCACTTCCAAATGTGTGAACACCTCTTCTAATAGTGCTCATTTCCTGAAGGGTACAAGTGCATAGTAAGGTTGCAGAAAACCAAAATTTTTCTTTTGTATTGTGTAAAAGCTCCTTCAGGGCACCTGCTGACATCAATATACTCTATCTAGTAAATTCAAAGTAATTCCAGCCAGCTCACCCTCAAAATATTCATTCAATTTTAGAGAAGCTTGCCCATGGGACTAGTGACGTCTGCTGGACCGATGCCTTCCTCAGCAGACTCTTCCTAAAACTGCTGCTGTCAAGCTATAGCTTTTCTCATCAGGGGCATTAATAATGCATTCCTCTAGATGAACACTTGCTTTTCAGATATGGTGGGAAAAGTATAATGCAGAAGGCTTATATCCAAAATTGTCCAAAAAATGCAAATGTGCTTAAAAGTCAGGGCAGGAGAAGGAAGGTGCAGATAACTAGCAAGACGGACAGAAAATATAAAATCACAGAATCATTTAGAATGTGAAAGACCTCTAAGATCATACAGTACAGCTGCTAACCTAACACTACCAAGTCCAAGTAATGTCCCAAGCACTTCATTTGCCCAGAGAAAAAAAAGTATTTGCCTCAGTGTATTTTTTCCACAAACCAACCTCAAGAACTTACAGACTCTTATCAAGGGACTTTATAGTGATGGGTCATAAACGTAGAGCACCTTCTCCTCACTGTCTGCACACTAGCCAGCATCTCCTGCATGCAGCTGAGCTTCCCACCTGAAAGCTGAGACAATAGGCCATCTCTCAGCTCCTCCAGGCATCATGACACTAGGTAGAAAGACCAGAGAAAACTCAAAATATCTCTGCTCTTAGTGGGCTACACTTTCACCAAACTCATTAGCTAAATATGTACTTACTATTCTTGATCTCTTATAATAATTCTAAGCATCATAAATGCAATGTCAAGAATTATTTTCAGTTATTTAAGCTCCTAGTTTCATCCATGATTGATTTGTTTTCCAGTTTCATTTATCTGAAGACCTCCTTCATTCACTGAGACATTACTGAAGACAGACCAAAAATACCTGGTTTGCTTGCCCAAAACAACTACCAGATGATTGCCAAATTGCTATCTCTGATTGACATGCCTACAGAGCAGCAGCAAAGAGGTCAGGTGTGCCCAACTGCAATACTCATTATTAATAAAATCTCAAATCTCACAGATGCTGCAGAAAAAGCAAAAGAAGATCCCCACAACAGCAAGACCATTCAAGAGATGGACAGTAATGGCTTGGTGCTTCATCAGATCTAAAGACTTATTGCTATGCATCCTTAAAAGCAGAACTCTTGTATCCAGACTGTATCATTCTACATTAAGCAAGGTGAATACAAGGACATTCCAAGACAATGTTCCTATCATTATATAGGAGAGACTAAATACTCCTCTTGGATTTACACAATGTAAAATTACATGCAGATACTGCTTAAAGACCAGCACTTGTAGCTTAATTATTAATCTAGAACACCTGTATGTCTGCATTCTGTCATACAGTGCTCAGTGTCACTGCTTGTAAAAACAGCAATACCATCCCCAGCCACATTCAGGCTTTCATTTTTTCTTCAAGGTTTTCTGGGACTGTGCAGCTCAGTTACCTGTAGACTGCCCTGTATGGACTGTCAGAGAATCTAAATATTTTCACAGCAAACACTGAAAGCTAAAATAGCAGAAATTTGCCCAAAGGAAGACTGAATGGAATAGTGTACATATTTATCAATCTATAACCCTTACAAAAGGAGAATGCCTAGTTTCTTGAGAGAGATGAAGAATGCACTTAAGTTTCTGGTTAGATACTGCTCAGGTTTACAAAAGGAGTGAAAATGTCTAAAGCAACTCTGGTACTTTGAAAGTGTGGAACTTAAAACTTTCTGCCAACTGCACTGTGGCCTCCTGTAAAATATCCTTCCTAAAATATAATCTTCAATTTTTATAATTTAATTACATAGCCTAATGTTGTATCAGATTTTTCAGTTCTAATCCTATGGAAAGAGTTTCATTTCCTAACTACTCAAAGAAAACAAGAGGGAGTTGAACATAAAATATCTCATGCAATACATTCCACTAAATTTTCTTTCTAGAGTTTCTTAGAAGGAAGTAGAGGGATGCTAAACTGAGGCCCCAACAGTGGTATACCTGAGTAAAAATTACCTCTTAGAGAAAGAACAGAGATTTGAGTGCTCAAGAGTGAGACTAAGAAATCAGATTAATTGTACAGAAGAATTAATCCTCCTGCTAGGGAATGATATCTTCTATCTTCTGCTTTTTCTTTGGCACTGCAAGTAGTTTTCTTCTAACAATGTTAAAGATTTCCACTGCTGGTTCCTAGAATACTGAAATGGCCTTAAAATTCAAGAGCTGCTGCAACTCCAATTTGTATTTTATATTTGTTAATAGTAACTGTGGCTCTGCAGGGAAGATTTCTCATACCTTTCTCTATGATTTCAATTCTATGTTTATCAAATTCTCTTCAGTTTTAAAGTGCTGTCTGAAAAGCAACTTTGCTCTGCATGGCTAAACATAGGAAAGTTTTTGTCTTCAATAAGGCCTTAAAGCTATAATCCCAAATCTCAGTGGGCCTTGTTAAAGAAACATCATATATTTTTCACACTTCCTTATGAGATGGGAAAAAAAAATTGTTCAACATACCAGTCTGAACTTATACTGACTAATGTGGCCTTAGGGAAGGGACTGTTGAAATTCATGCATCTAGTCATTAGAAATGGACTGATAGACAAAATTATGATAAATCAGCATAGGTAAGCTTTTTTTAAATTTAAATTTAAAAAATTAGTAGTTACAGGTGAAAAAAAGAAGACATTGAGAGCCACTGCTCAAATGCTGTAAAACTGGTATAACCTGCTATTTCTGTGCACTCTGAGCACACTGGGAGGTATTTACATTACTCAGTTTTGGCACTCAGTGACCTGATGGATGAGCAGAGATAGCTGATGAAGCTACTGGTCTCAGCAGTACCCTTGACCCTGCCTGGACACCTGAACTGCTCATCACTCATTTCCTAAATTGCCATGGTTCAATGGGCAGTGTCTTTAAGCAATCCAAAATTGGCAACAATTTGCTTTCAACCATATGCTCTAAACTGCAGCAGCTGAGGACTTGACTGTCAACGGGCTCAGCTGCCTGTGCTGCAAAAGCAAGGCAAGCAGTTGGTGCAGTAACCTCACCTAAGAGCACGACTGAAAAGCAGGGTTGGCTTTGCAAGACAATCTGAGCTTCCCACCTAGGCTGTGCAGGGAGAGAGTCAGCAGCAAACCCAGTTAGCAATGTGATAGCCCCTTGCCTTGTTACTAATGGCCACACCACAGTCCCCAGGAAAGGCTCTAACCACAAACCACGGGAATTAAGCACTGTGTAGAAGATACAGCCCTAATATGAGCTCACTGCCACACAAGCCAGCAGCCTCAACACTGCCACTAGTACCAGAAGGATGGTGTCTTGGATACCCTGCCCTAACAGTATTGAAACAGGTGTGCATTCAGGGCTACAGAATAGCCACAAAGAGTAACACTGGTTTTGTCAGCATAACAAACCCAGGCAAGCGGCAGAGAAAAAATTTTTAAGCAAAAAATCAAATTAAATCGAAGCTGAATCAACCAATTGTCTGCATGATGAGATGGCTCTGCTGTTACCCTGTACATAAAGCTCTAAGTTCCCTAGCCACAGTATAAAGCACTTGCCTGGGTCTTCTCACAGAGGTTATTCCTACCAGCTGTGCCACATGAAGATTTATACATGCTCCATAAACTTTAATTCTCTTTTTAAGTCCTTTTATACCAAGCAGGGGGGCATTTCTGAAGTTAAAATGGATTTTCAGAACAATATAAAGATGTAAATGTTTTCTGGCCTCTGATTTTTAAACCTTTGGGTAAAATTAAATCTCTTCCACAGCAATGTTGATATTCCATATAGAAATATTCACAAATACCAAGCACTCCAGAACATTATGTTTGAATCCAAAGGGAGAAGTTATCCTGCTGTACAAAAGAAATGCTGTACTCACTCTTCACAAAAATATCTCAGCTTTGAAGTTGTTTTTTTCCTGATGTACTGACTTCAGAAGAGAAGGAAATTCAGTATTTCAAGATGCAATTACCCGCAGCAAAGCAAGGAACACCACAAATAGTAGAAGTGGTTAATCCTGAATTTGCTGACAGCAAAATTTATTCTTTCCATTCATTCTATCTAAACCATTGCCAAACAAAAGCCTAATGACTAAAGTTAGAATTTCATACATGTTGTATTTTCCCTTTCACACTGAAATCACTATTTTAATAGAAGATATTTATTTTTTTCATCACTTTCCCTCTCCACAGAAAAATACACCTCTTGCAAAAATTATACAGAAGCTCCCTTTATGCAGGTAGCACAAAATTGAAGCATCAGATGTGGTGAGAAGTCAAATTTAACAAGCAATTAAATCCTAAATAAATAAAACCAGCAGTCAAGAGCACAGCTTCCTCTCCTAAAAATAAAATTTGAGTTAAGTCAAAATCCTAAACCAGTATAGATTTTTTTACATATTTTACTACATCTTACAGCTCATTTTGGAAACTCACAGTAGACCAACTGCATATGTGGAAAAACTCAACTTTCCATTAGCCCCTTTTCCACTTCCTCTGCCAGTATGTGTCCCCACGTCTGTCAGTTTTCCTCTGCACAGGGAAATACTCTTCCATAAATAACCCCTCCACCCTTCCCAAAACTGTTCCTAGTTTTAACACCTCCTCTCCTCAGCGCTATTTCCCAAGTTTTCCCTTTCAGCTATTCTGAAGCTTTCCCCTTTTATGCCACAGCAGAGATTTAACAGCGCCTGTTCAACCCTGGCTGATGATGATGATGATGATGATGATGATGCTGATGGCAGCTCTCAGGCAGAGCTGTCCAGAGTCCTGCGGTCCTGCTGCAGACACGAGGCACAGCAGGAAGAATCACACAAGGCCACACACCAACCTTGTGGGGGCTGCCCCACACACATGCACCTTGACACAGTCAGATTAGTGAATGCAGATTGTTTTGGCTCCTTAGTTTTATGGGCTTTCTTAAAATTTTATGGGTCAAGGAAAAGGGAAAGCTAGTCTCAGCTTAGAAGCCCAAGATACAGGATTAGGGAGGCATGTAGCCTGGCAGCCCAGTTCTGGACATGAGCAAGAGCAGAAGAAGAAAAAAGTAATAAAAAGGGGATTTAGATGGAAGACTTAAATCTACATTCAAACCAAGTCAATGCTGATGCAGGAATTGATGTTATAGACAGACTAAAACAGACTTTTGATAGCAGGAAGTGAAGTAGGCATGGAAAACCTCTGTCACAAACATGAGGTCAATGAGAAGTCTTTAATTAGATGACCGTGTTCAAACAGGAGATGCAACAGCTGAAAACAAGACAGCTATAAACATTTTGTACAGAAAATTAATCAGAATGGACTTCAGATGTAGGAGAACACATCATAGGTGAAGAAATAAAACCACTCTTGATAATTCACAAATGGTAGAAAAGCAGTTCAATCAAGACTGTGGTACCAGTGTGCTAAGTGGAATCAGCATCTCTATGCTAAGATGTCTGAGGCTGAAAGGATTGCTGGCTCAATACACTTCAGGGGCATGTGTGTGTGGGAAGGGGCAGGTCAAGCCTTGCCTTTCATGAGGTGATGCTCCATACACCGCCAGGCCTGTATCCCAGCCCTGCAGAGGCTGCCAATCCCAAGCACACCAGAGGCAATGCTCCACACTCACCTCTGGAGCTCCATTCTAGCCCAGACTGGCCAGATACCAGAAGTCACACCTGGGGGAGCCAAAAGGTATCTAAGCCAGGACTTTCAGTGAGCACATCTTGACCCTACCTTTTATTGAAATTTCTATCAGCCAAACACCACTGGAGCCAGGAGCGGTAGCTATACTTGTTCTTTTATGGACCTTTTTGTCCTTCTTTTTCTTCTACTGATTCCTTCTTCTCATAGTTTAGAGTAAAATTGGATGGGATTGGAGGTTGCTCAGTTAATGCTTTGAGAATTTGCTTTTATGTTGATCGAATGCTGCTCTAAACTTTTGTCAAAGTTCTCTGATTTTCCAAAGTTCCAAAGTTTTTTCTTGACCTCTTCAGAATCTCGTATCAGTATTCTTCCTGTGCATCTAAGAGTACAAAAAAAACTGTAAGTCCTTTTAAGAGTTTTGTCAAGCAAGTTTTTGGGGCCTTACAGATGTCACTCCAAATTGCTTCCAGAGAGCAAAAGAGACACATTGAAGGTGAATTTGAGTCTTTGGCAGGTGACTGACAGAAGTGGAAAACTAAACGAAGACATTTAAAGCTAAAATATTCATCCCCTTGCAAGAACAGCCATTGGGCTATTACTCTCATGGAAACACACAGTGGGAAAATAGGCATGGCCAATCCAACATCTCACTTCTGAGTAGATCTAATAGTTCAGTCTTTAGGAAATTATTAGGCTAAAGCTCTAAAATTCTGTACAATTTTATTCCCTGGAACAACCCTTCCCAGCTTTCCAGTCAGATCTCGTCTGTGTTTTCCTCAAACATTCACGCCAACACATGGTGAGGTGGATTGAGAACTGAAAGAAGAGATCCTAGAAGGTCCTGATCGGTGGCACAGGGTCTAGTTGGAGAACTGTAGCTAGTGATGTCCCCAAGGTTCAGTAGTGGGCCCAGAATTGTTTAGCTTATTCCTCCATGACTTGGATGGAGGGGCAGAGGCCTCCTCAGCAAGTTCACTGATGACACAAAGCTGGAGGAGTGTCTGATACCCCAGAGGGCTCTGCAGCCCTTCAGAAGGACCTTGACAGAGTGGAGAGAGGGGCAAAGAGGAGTCTTCTGAAATTCAACTAAGGCAAAAGCAGGGTCCTGCACCTGGGGAAGAGCAACCCCTGGCTCTAGTACAGGCTGAGGACTGACCTGCTGGGAGATGGACCTGGGGGTCCTAGTGGACAACAAGCTGTCCATGAGCCAGCATGTGGCCAAGAAGGCCAAAGGGATCATGGAGTGCACTAGGAAGAGCATTGCCAACAGGTCAAGGAGGTGATCCTGCCCCTCTACTCAGCTTTGGTGATGCCACATGTGGAGTCCGTCCTCAGTACAAGAGAGACATGTAGCTCCTGGAGCAGGTCCAGTGGAGGACAACAAAGTTGGTGAGGTAACAGGAGCATCAGTATTATGAGGAAAGGCAGAGGGAGCTGGGGCTGTTCTGTCTGGAGAAGAGACAACTGAGAGGGGACCTCATCAGTTCTATCAGTACCGAAAGGGTGGGTGTCAGAGATTGGAGTCAGGCCCTTCTCAGTGCTGCCAAGCAATATGGCAAGCAGCAATGGGTAGAAATTCATGAACACGAGTTCCACCTAAAATGTGAGGGAGAACATTTTACAGAACATGTGACTGAGTATTGGAACACATTGCCCAGACAAGATGTGGAGTCTCCCTCACTGGAGATGAATTCAAGAACCATCTGGATTCAATTCTGTGCCATATGCTCTAGGATGACCCTGCTTGAGGAAGGAGGTTGGACCAGATGGTCCCACAGTGGTGCCTTCCAACCCTACCCATTCTGTGATTCTGTGATAGGTATCACTTATTATGCTTATTAATTATACAAATAATTTAATTTATAGCTTAAGGCCAGTAGTCAGAGAAGCCAGCATAAGAATTGCTCATTCTGTTTTGATGCTACAGCACTCAAAACAGGCAGCCAGCAACAATATTCTATTGTTGCTGCACACACAAAAATGGAAGATTCCTGACCAATTTTATAAATAAGCCCTTCTTCTTTGGTCTCAATTCAGACACTCCCAATTTGCTTTAGCCTTACCAATTTAAAAATATTTCAAGTAAAATTGGCAGCTTAAATCGTTAAGTATTGTTAGTTTACACAGCCTGTCATAGAGAAATACAATAGAAATAAC
This sequence comes from Erithacus rubecula, assembly GCF_903797595.1. Taxonomy (NCBI): domain Eukaryota; kingdom Metazoa; phylum Chordata; class Aves; order Passeriformes; family Muscicapidae; genus Erithacus; species Erithacus rubecula. The sequence continues at coordinate 32,598,238 of NC_136685.1, forward strand.
AAATGCTAATTCATTTAAAACAGGCCAAGATCCTAAAATCCAATAAATAAATCAAGTTTTGAGGTTTAAGTAGTTCATATCAGCCACCTGTCCAATAATCTTTTATAAGATTTGCTTTTTCACTCTTGGCTTATTATTTGATTCCTGCCTGCTCAAATAGATCCCGTCATTTTAAAGGCATTACAGGAGTTGAGTACTTACAGTTCCCATGCGAACCCAACAGTCTTTATAAGTCCTTGAGAAACAAACTGCAAGCATCCAAGTGGAAATCTGCTATGTTTGATGTATGATTACAAAATTACCCTCAATAGATCAGCACTATTGTATCTAGGCTACCTGCCTTTAAAAAAAAACCAATGTTACAAGGAAAACAAAATGAGATATACACATACATAGTCAGACTTGAGCAGATGTGACACTGATTTCCTTCCAGCAAGTAAGTCTAGCCCCTAACTGTAATCAGCAAGAACACTGCAGGCTATAGTTTAGGATCCCCATGCCCACTTATCTGGTGGGAATTCTGAATTCTAGTTTGCTAATCCCCACCTGAAATCTAGCAAGACATCATTTCATGGGAGGTTAAAAGAGTATTAGACACCAGCAGTGAACTTCTAGACCTGTCACTTGATTGTGGAGGCAGACAGCACCAGAAGGCCAGAAAGTATTTATTCAAACAGCTGATCAAAAGATGAATGAACAGACAGTAAAGGAAACAGGCAGGCCTGTATCCTCTGACATCCTTAATACAACTACAGAGCTGAGCACTACAAGAAAGTGCTCACACACTACTCTGAAGAACATTTCTGGATGTTGGAGGCATGTTACAGAACTACATGCTCAAGTGCTCTGACCCAGCATGGCATTTCTTACATTCCTATCATCCTATGAGTGTTATTAACTACCTGGCAATGCAGTTGCTCCTGACAACACATTTTAAATTAGGTTCATATAGTCTTGCTGCTTTTAATTTACAATTTTTTGTCACCCAACTTAACATTTCTCTTATTACAAATCCTAAGATTCCTCAAAGAGCTGAAGTACAGCAAGATGAGCCAAAGACACGTGAAAACTACCAATATTGAGTTTACCTGAATTGCAGTGTTTCACAAATAGATATGAAGAATATGGGGAAAAGGCATAAGCCTGAAATTAATTTTTGTTTTACCATACTACAGAATCACAAATCCTGATTCAAAAGCATATTTGTTATCAGAGATCTTAAAGGAATAGTTATCTATTTTTTCTTTTAAAAAATTAGACCATTAGAAATAGTTAAGCAATAGCCCTTACAGTCAATTTCATATTTTTACATTGCCAATTATTATGTAGATAGTATTTAACACTTTTAATGCAGAGAAGAAATTAAGTACCCTGTGAGACAAGTAGCAATACAACATGATCTTTCACAATACACAAGAAGAAAGGCAGGTTATCAGGTAGATTATCAACAAATGGATATGTGATTTGGGATTGCAAATCCCATTTTAAAAACCAGTCAGAATCCTTCCTCTGCTGATTTCAATGTGAAATGTCAAAAGGTGAACCAAAAAAGTGACCTAAGCAAAAAGCTCATCCGAATGACAAAATGAGCAAAAATGTTTGAGCAAAAATGTGAGAACTTATTCAGTAGAAAAAAAGTTTGTTCCAACAGTTTACTTCAATTAGTTCTTCTAAAAAGATTTTAAATAGCAAACACTAAATATCAAAAATACAACAGTTCAAAAGAATAGAAAGATTTATCAGACCTGTGTTTAGGAGCAAGAATTAAGTAGCTCAGTAACTACCATAAAAGGCTGCTGCACATGGCAGGTACAGTTTCAAGAAACAAGAAAGTCAGGACATTTCTCCTGACAGTTATATTTAAAAGCTGCATACACTGTTTCCCAGAGGTGGAAAAAGATGTTACCAGCACTGGAGAGGAGTCTGCTGCCTAGGCATTCAATATTCATGAAGCTTATAACTTCCACATGTCTATCAAACTCTGAGAAGTATTCTTTTCCTTTCTGTCCCAAAACCCTGACTGGCATCAGACTGTATTTTTAAAAACTTTTTCCTGTTCAGTCATATCTTCTAAGGCAGGTCATGCCATCCATGGCATCAATTTTCTTAACTCAATACCATGAAATAATTCAAGAAGGTAACAAAAAACAAAAAAAATCTGAAACAAACCACACCCTTCATGTTCCATTTACAATCACATCCAGTTTTTTAATCATTCCAGACAGAGAAATCAGATTACAGATAGCACAAACCAGGGAAATACTGGTCACTCCTCAGTCAATCAATTATTGATGTGTGCAGTCCCGTGTGTTTTCCACAGGCAAGAATCACTGAAAAACTACAAAAATCTCAGACATTCAAAAAATCAGTGAAATGGAACTCAGTTTGATGTTTTTATGAGAAGTGAATTACTCTAGAGTTTATATAGAGAATGAAAGCCATTCTTGGGAGAAATAAACAACATTCTAGAATACATCAATAACAGCCTCATAAACAGCTAACATACATGAACTATAGTAAAAGCACTAGGACCCAAACCCTCCACGTTTTCAGCCACAAACTCAATTTTCAGCTCATTCTTGTCCCTCTAAAGCTAATAAAATGAACAATTCCTGGAAGCAATTTTTCAACTCTCAAATTATAAGCAGCAAATTTTTACATAGGAAAACATTTCTGCAAAAGCTGTAAACCATTCAGAGAGACTGTAGATGCATATGAGATACAAACAGCTATCAGTGAACTTTTGACAAAGTTTTGTGAAGCATTCTACAGGGAAAAGGGCAATTTTCCTCCTACTGAACCTTCACAAGTATTTTCTGAGATCAAGTTATGGTCAAATTGCCATGTAACCACATTTTCAATTTTCTTCATACATTTTTACAACACTCTTGTTTCAGCTGTATTTACTATTATCACTCCCAGCAGCTAAGGCTGTTTGCATAAGGTGTTATTTGCCAAGAACCTGTTACTTGAAAGGAAGACCTCTTCTGTCTGCACAGCAGATTTGTAGGTGGAGAAAAGCAGCTTTGCTGAAAGAAAAGTGGAGGGGACCAACATAATCAGAGGCACATGATACATATAGGACAGAGCAGAAAATGCATGAGTTATCCTTCTCTAATGGAACTCAAACACATTTATAAGATACTTTTTTCATCTAGTTTCAACTAATTTGCTGTAGAAGAATTGTCATAAATCTCCCCCAAGGGCTAAAAGCCTAACTGCACACAGACTTACCCAGAACTTGTATTATCACATGTAACACACACCTAAGTGTTTCTAGCCCTGTTTCACTGCTGGAGTAAGATACAAATCACTACAACACTTAAAGGCTACCCTCAGGAAGATCAGAGGAATACAGCTGCAAGGAGAAATGACAAGAACTACTATAAATAGCATGTCTGGATATATTTAATCCTATTTTAACTTTACAATTCCTCAAATGCTCCTGAATGTCCTCAAGCAAAGCAGCCTAATATACAGAGAATACCCAGAGCACAACTGTTAAGAATTCCTTGCAAAATAAAGGTATATGGAGAGAGGCTCCACATGACATGTTCACAGTTTGTTCCTATCCCATATGTCAGTCACTTTTCCAGAGATTGGAAGCAGAGACATGCTTCTTCCTTCCACAGACAACATTTTGCTGGAAAGGGCCACCAACAGCACACATGTTGGGAGAACAAAAACGGCCATGACCAAGAAAGAAAAAAATTCTGAACAAAACTAGGATGTAATTGGATAAAGGATACTTGCATAAAAACAAAGAGGAAGGCTGCTTATTAGACTGCAATCTACCTGGAAAGGAGCTGATGGTCAACACAGATCAACAAATTTGACATGAAATCAGCATATTGCTGATGCCACACAATGGGCAATTATCTTCACAGCAACTCTCAGCCTCAGACCACAGATTTGTAAAAAAAGGCTTCAGGATCAGCCACCCCTAAACAGCAATCACTCCAAATGGATAATTACCACTCAGCAGCCAGTAATGAACCACAGCCATTTATCTACTTGAATGTTTGTTTCCTTTGCACTGTTAACATTTAGAGCAATACTGAATGTAAGGTACAGTGACAGATATGCCAATGATTTACTGGAGGAAAGAGAGTTCTGTTGCTCACTGAAGCAGTGTTGTTCATAGGACATAATTCGTAGTTTAAGGGGGAAAACACTTCCCTATCCGAGGAAGAGAAATAAGCATTAAGTTAATTACAAAGAATTGCAAAACTGAGCTCTGAATAAAAGAGGGATGAAATGAGTTTCCAAGTGAGACAATAAATTTCTTCTGACACCCCAGAAGTCTTGAAATGAAGATCACACTCAAAAGCTACTACATTCCCCTCAAGAGAAATATTCAAGTGCATCCCCAGAAAAGGGCGCCTGAATGTGAATTATTAGGCAATATCAGTCAGACTCTCTTTAGCAGCAGTGTTTGTCAAGGGAGAATTTCACAAAGCCCAAATCCTCAATTGCCACAATGGAACTGTGTATTTATCTCTCAATAAATAGATTTATGCTTGTGTACATAGACTAAGTACAGATTTGGTTCCATTTCTTCACTCATGCTTTACAAATATATGATTACTTTATTGTATTTAGATATTAAAACAATACTTTCACTTCTAATTAACCTTATTCTTTTTAACCTATTGCCCAGCTAACCAGCACAGACTCTACAGCATCCACAAGAAAGGTGCTTCCCATTCCATCACACAGATCAGATTCTGGCCCTGCCAGAATTGGACAGAACCCAAGTGTACCCAGGGACTCACAGCAACTGAAGAGAAAAACAGAATGCCAGAGTGCACACTTATCCCTTGCAGCTACTGGGGTCCAAGCCACATGCAGACCTCCTGCTGATCCCTTTATACTCTAGACATGTCCTTGCTCACTCCCCTCTCATGGGAAGCAGGCCATGGGCTCTGAAACCTTTCCATTACCTCCAAAGGCAGGGGTATGTGCAGAAGCAAGCAAGGTAAGTGTTATAATTTTTATCAGAATGTGGGCACCTGAAAGTTTTGGAAGTTGCACTAATCAAGAAATCAGACACTTTGTTCAGAATTCTTGAAATAAGATTTGAGTTCTAAATGCAAACACATCACATTAAATAAGTCATACTGGTTTTGATATTTTTGCTTATGCTGTGTTTACCTTCCTGTTCAATATAGAAAGAGAGGTGGTACTTGAGGCCAGCTGATAAATGAGTTAGTGGAACCAGATTGAAGTGCTAATATCCTTTTTCCTGCTCTTTCCTAGAAATATAAAAATGGAAAAACAATACTAAACCAACAGTTTGGTTTCTGAAGCTTAAAAAGAATCCTCCATTCATTCTCTTCTGTTATTTCACTTGTCCAGGAACTGGATAGAGAAAATACCAATTACTGTCAGAGAAGAATTAAAACCTCAGTTTTTCCTTATGCTCACTGCAAAATCCCAAAGATAAATACAAAATAGTGGAGTGGAAAAAAAGTTGGAAAAAAGTGATTTCTAACAAGTCTGCCTGTGGAAATATAAAGAACTGAATATAATCTCACACTAAAATACTGCTGCTGAGAACTCCATTCAAGAAAAGCATTTGTGAATGCTAAGAAAATTACTAAGTAGATTACTTTTATCTCAATAACATGTCAGAGTAGATGAATGTGTGTTAGGATAATTAAGTTTTCTCAGTGATAAAGAAATGAAACTTGAAAAGCAAGACCGTAAGTTACCCTTCTGTAAGACTTAAGAGGAGTAAGCGAAATATCTTTCATTTTAGACAGATTCTAGTAAAACATCTGCCATTGTCAGAATAAGCAGTTTAAATTATAATACTTCAGGATGTATTTTGGATCCCTAAATAATATTTAGATCATAAGGTTTTCCAAAGCCATCTTCTGAACTATTACATCAAGAAAGATATTTTTCCTCTTACATAACTAACATTAACAATGTAGAATAACCTTTTCTCTAAATATTAAAATCTTGCATTCTCTCCATTTGTCAGAGTTTATTTCCGCTATTCAATATTGCTTCTGTTGAAATATAAAAAGAATACACTTGGCAACATCCAGGATACACAGACTATAAGGAATCACACATGCTTGTAAGGTGTATGTTTCTCCTACAAAAATATTGAATGCATATAGACATTCGCTTGACTGTGTGAGAAAACATTTCTGTTGCACTTTTATGAGGTTTTGGGCTATAAATTATTTGTGTATTGACTGAGTCTGGACTGAATATCTTCATCCATACTTATTTAAATTTTTCACCTAGTTTCCAAGGTTTAAAGAAAAAACAACAACAAACCACTATTTAAATGTGACTTACACAAAATCAATGCTTTCTTTTCTATCACTGCCCAAAGAAAGCAGTAAATTATGCTTAAATCATACATTGGAGCCACTGTTTAATCAAAATGCTCTCATCTCTGCTCTCCAACAGATAAAGGCTTTAACATGTTAGGCAGTGTTGTTTTTCCTTATGTCGAACTCAAAGCTTGCTGAAATCAAGTGTTTGCTTTATGAGGGCTCCACTGCACTCAAACATATCAAAGAAACACATTTTTATGACACTGTATTTAATTACCTTCTTCACCTGTTTGCCCTTCTCTCAGGGCCCTGCCTTTTTTTGAAATAACATCATCACAGGACTGAAAGCAAATTAAATTTAAACACTAATAACCAAGTTAGAGACATGTGCCCCTAGAAAGAACAAAACTCTTTGGTCTTTTTTTATAAATATTACAATGCAAAAATCTAACAGATTCTCTCTGGCTGCAACAGAAACCAAATACTACTCCTCTGACATTTTGCTTAAGCAAAATACTTTAAGAAATATGCAAATTCAAATAGGTTTATATCTGAGATTAACAGACTGTCCAAAGAACATAAAAGAAATACTAATGCGAAGCAAATGAATAGCAGAATCTGAGTTTAAAAAAGGGTGTACTTACTCCTTATTTCTGCATTGAATGCATGGCTGGTAAAGGACTTTGACAGCATTCCAGCTTCTCACTGGTCCAGAGCTAGGTGTGAGGATATCTCCAAATAGTGTAAAATCACTGTGGGAGGAAGAACTTCCTAAAGACTCTACCAGCAATGTGTCAGAATTTAAAAGCCATATCTATAAATGAAAAATAATTTAGTTTACTGCAGATTACTTACAATTCCATTTTTAACTTTACTCTGACCCTAAATCAGATGGCACTTAAGCCACATTCTTACAAAGTTTCTCACTAAGTATTAACAGACATAATTGATATTTTATTATACAGCACAGTCTGCACAGCTTCCAGTGAAGGAAAAAATGGTAATACAACACTGATTAATCAGTCACTCTTAAGATCATTACTCTGAAGCTGCCTCTTTTTGTGACTGTAGCACATTCCCTTTGGCAGTTTGGCAGGAACAAAAAAAATAGTCCCAAGTCATCTCTTTCAGTACCAGATGTATTATTCTTCCAATCTCATAATTTTTTAGGCATTAGTCAAGCACATAGTGTTCAGCAACTGAGGGCTTAAGACAGACAACTGAAAGACTGCCCACTAAAGTGCCAAAAATTGAGGATTTTTAGAAGCACCACAGTAGTGAGGGCTCTATGGAGGTAATACATGCAAGGAAAAAGATAATAATTAACATGATCTAAAAGGCATGTTAGAATTTGCAAACAGCTGCAGCAGACTCTCACTTGAGAAATAAGTTTCAAATTTCATAATGGGATTGGCATTCTTCAGCACTCTTTGGTCACAGCAATTTGAGAGATATTTACTGAGGTGAGTTTTGAGAAATCTGAACTTTTTGCATCCCATTAAGGATCTCATTTAATCTTTGTGCGATTTGGTATCAGTGTTCTGACTTGGATCCAGGGCTTTCCTGCTAAACACCATACAAATAAGCCAGGCTTTTCCTTAATTCACAGCCAGCAGTAGTGAAGTGATCCAAGTTAACAATGGAAATCAATTTTTACAAATCTGGTGCCTGTATGAAATTTTTATATATGAAATATTTATCACAGAAAATGGGATTTATATAGTGTTGTTCACTAGAGAGCAATCTTCTGCTTCTCATGATCTAATCAGCTTCAAGTAAAACAAGTTACATGATGTTATGTAGCAGACACATGATATCCCCTGTGGAGGGAGAAAGCAGTCATTAACAGGACACATAGTATATGTTGTAATTGAATGTGACAGTCACAATTTATCAGAGCCCAAGGCTCAGAACATTACAGTGGAAGCTCCATAAAGAAGGAATGAGACATATTGATAAAGATATCTTGGGAGGGGATAGGAGGAGGAGAATCACTTCAGCATATGCACATGAATGATGACAAGCAACTGCACTTGGCTTTGCAAGTGGTTGTTCATCAGTTTTGCTCTGGTAATTCACTGTACACATTTATAGCCTAAACTGCAAAATATACCTCATTAGCTGGGACCATTACACAAGGTGCTTAAAGCCAAATGAAAAGAGGTGTTGAAAGAAAATGGTGCAGAAACAGAGGCCACTGCCAACACAAACTGAAGAGAGTTTCTTCCCTTCGAAATTTCTAACAATTCCGTGTGGAAGGAGCTTCCTGAGATGCCTTTCAGAAGAGGAATATCCTTCTAACAAGACAAGGGAACAATGTAGCAATAGCTCTCTGCTCCTTTCAGAATACTTCTGCAATCTGCTGCAGAGAAAGCAATCAAAGCATTTCATTTGCAACACAGTCCATTTGAAAAGCACTTATTTCTACAGAAGTGCCACATGTGGCATCTTACAATCATGTTCTAGAACTCATATGAATGTTTTTGTCTCAACCGCAACACAACAGATCTGTATTCATAATTTAGCACACAAAACGGAGAAAGCAAATGAATCCCTGGGGATGGAAGGATTCCCAGCCATGAGCAAAATCAACTTCTGAACCACATTTTTTACATTCTTTTATTCATGCATGAATAATTCTTTGATCTTGTTTTCGATCTGTGTGAACAATCGCTCACTCAGACTCATTGCGTTGACTCTAAGAATTTTATACATGTATTTCTGGCTAACACACTTTCATATTTTGAGCTGTGCTTTCAACTATGCTACTCACAATGTGCAATCTTTCCTTTCTTTCTATCTCTTTGCACAGCAAAGCTTGCACAATCAAATTCCTTCCACATTAGTTCCAGTAAGAAAAGAACCTTTACAGAAAAATATATACATAAAGTGTAGAATTCATTCACAATGCCATTGATGACCTTTCCTGAAATGACAGAATCAGAAAAATAAGTATTTGGGGGGTTGTTGGTCTTCTTTTCATTGTTTTCCTTTTGCTTCAAATCATTTTGGCAAGAGACTCAAAAGTTCTTTGGAGAAAAGCTGCAATAAATCTACCCCAGTTATATTTCATGGGACTAGAACCAAACAGCTGAAATACCACAATTTAGATTCTGTTATCAGTTTCCCTATATCAGCCTGAGTTTCCAGCATCAATTTGTGGACAATTAGGTATCAATTTGAATTTAATGTGGGTAAAAAAAACCAAATCTTTTATTATTCCTTGCTAGTTTTTTCTTAGTTATTGCAGACATTACTTACATCATTACACAATTAACAATGCAAAGTTCTTTCATTACAGCTATTTTGTTCTTACACTCGGAGTGTTCAGGTAAAGATTTGGTTTCCATATATTTCATAAAGAATAAAGCTCTCTAAGAGAGCTGGGTAGCTAAGTCTTAAGAAGGTTCTCATTATCTCACTTCTTAACCACTGCAACATCCACCCCATCTCCAGTCTTAACAAATGAAAATTGTTTCTGCTCATGCCCTTCAAGACAGGGACAATAATCAGACTGACAGGTCTCTCCCATTTTGTTATGTATTAATTTTCTTGGGATATCTTCCCACTCCCTCTCCACTCTTGAAATACAAGCTGCCTTACTTTCAAAACACTTTACAGTCTAATCTCACTCCAAAAAACATCTTTCCTTCAATGCTGAAAGACTGGAGATAGTGTTCAAAGAGTCCAAACCACTTTTGTCACAGATGTAATCTTTTTTATGAGGTTGATCTCATTCATGAGATGAATTCTCTGTATCTAACCAGAAAACTATTTATTTACTGCTTTAAAAGCTACACTTTCTTACAGTGCAGAAAAAAAACAGACACTGCTATACTGACCAATAATGTCCCATTTTGCTTGTGTTTTCCTATCTTACTATCTGTTTGCTGTCCTCTTCTTATTCTTAGCTTGTAACTCATGCAACTAAAAGGCAGGGAACCCTTCAACAGTGCAGTAAAAAGAGAAGGCAAATGATTCACAAATATCAAGAGGGCAGAGATACAGTTAGGACAAATAAGGACATCTCTATGCACCACTTTTTTTCCTCCTGAAACAAACTTTTTTTATTGACATCCTTTAAAAATTAAGAAAAAAAACAACAAAAGTAGTATACAGCTGAAACAACAGAGTATGTGTAACTTAAAAACCAGAAACTCATGTTCTGATATGTGCAAATAACATAATTGGCAATGCTAAATGATACACACAGAAGAAATGAGGAAAATAAATACATATATTATTTGTGGTTTAAAAAAATGAAAAAGATCTGTGAAAAACCCTAACTCTAATTATCACATACACAGTTCTAAGCTGTGTGTATTCAGTAGGCAAGCACAAACACTGTGAACTAGAATCTTTGGCTCATTATCAAAGCAAACAAGTGGGACAGCTGATTCATGATGCATCAGTGATAACACTACTTGTGTAACTTGGCTGTGTGCTCACAGCCCAAAGCACCCACATTTTACTGTTTATCTGCTGACTATCATTAATTTAAATACAGCTTACATTAGGCCTCTGAGTCCTAACCCATGACTCTAGAATAGTTGATCATGTGTATATCAACACAGGTTCCATTGCCAGAATCTCACCCTGGATAGGAGCAATGACTTTCTGATGTTAAATACTGAAAACACCTGTAAAAAGCTAACAACTAACCAATATAAAGGAAGAGATGCCAACCAGAAGCCAGGCCTTGTCTAATTCAGCCTGGTCCTCTAATCGGTACATTGGCAAAAATGCAGCTCAGAGCTAAGAGTAATGGCAATCTACTAAATAAAGTGATTTTCCTCTTAAAAAATAACAGGAAAAAAATGGTTATTACAGTTTGTTGTATCTAAGCTACTAGACCAGAATTTTATGTAACTTGGGAATAGATAAGCTCAAGGGAAAAATCACAATGATTTTTAATGACTTCTCAATTAGACAATATATAATTATGGGTCTGCTCATGAAACCTTCATTTTATCATCACACAAGAGATATTTCTCAGTGGTTGCACAAATTTTGTCTTGCCATTAAAATTTATTTAAAAACAGCAGATAAACACTTTCCTCAGCATCTGGATGTTCAAAACTCATAGAACTTGGACAATATATATAAAACAGTTTATGTAATTACATTGCCTCAAGAAAGTACATTTATAAATTTATCCAGGGCAGGTATCTCTAATCATGCACTTCTTTGTGTCTATGAATTATTTCTATAAACTGCAAAAATACAAATTCTATACCCATATTTAGCTCAGAAATAAAAGGAAACATCCCTGATTACAGTAAGTGTATAGTATTAAGATAACACTTATCCATCTTAAAAGTCTGAGGAATCTAGCTGTCACCATCTAAATATCAAGCTTAACCAAGTTCAACAGCATTAGAACACCAAGTATAATAGGCAATTTTATTTTTGTTCATACTTCACTTTGCAATGCAATGTACTGACTTTATTAATAGCCCCTGCTGACTTGAGACAATGGTTGTGAAAGATGCTACACAATTTGATTCACTTCTGGTGATTAAAGAAAAGAAGCAAGAAGGTGAAATATATATTAAAAATTAAAACTTTAGCTTTCTATATTTTCTGGATACAAAATAGTGTTATTTCCGTGCTACTTATGGTGCATCTGTAGTACTTTAATTACTGTATCAATAAAATTTCTATGTGCTTATCTAATTAGATTAAAATTCAGGGATATTCTTACTTGAAGAGATGTACCTCAGAACCACTGAGGTTAATTTTTTAAACATAAAATAATGAACAGCATAAATAATATGTTTTAGGAACTGGGATACATGGGGTAATCTTCTTCAGCAAGATGAAGACTTAAAAACTTACCAGAATATAGGTTTTTCCATTATCTCCTTTTATGGTGAATCTAAATGTGCTTTTAGCAGACGATAATTCCAAAAGACACTGAGCAACTATGCTCTGTACAAACTGAGACCTGTTTAAGAATTAACCACATATCATGTTTCCATAACAACTACACAGTTATTCATATCTATGCACTACAGGTAAATGAGTAACTCATACTTCAATTCCACTACATCCTACAATCACATTTTACTCAAAGATAGGGCATCTTTATCTTCCTCTCACTCAAAACTACAGAACTTTTTATTTCCTGCAATAAGAATTTTTAATAGATCAGGACTCTAAATTGCTTCACATCCTTTATTTTGGCTGACACCAATTGTCTAATGCTGAATAGAATCTTTTCCCCATTACATTTTACACAAATGAACACAAAGTTCAGAATTATGCATACATTTCAAATATAATTCCCAAAAACAACAAACTGTCATTAAACCATTGTACATCATACCAGGTAGCTGGATCGAGTTCTGTTTCATCTTAGTCTTAAATTCAAACTGAATTACTTGAAAATTCAAAAGTCTCACTTTCAATGAAACATTTCAAGATTTACTTAATTCAACTTTATATGACATACACTTCTGTTTCCATAATTGACCACCAGACATTGTGCAAACTTAAACAGTTCAAAGTAAAAAAGCATTTTGTTTTGGCTTATCACCTGAATAAAGAGACGCTGTGACAAATTATACACCAACTCCTGCATCACACACAAAAATGAGCAAACAAAACTGTACATTAATGAATTCTGGCTAGTTTGCCTTTACAATGCTTAATTCTGTGATGATTACATAAAATTGCACTGTTATTATATATAATTATTCAAGAAACCACAACATTAGAGCATTTCTGGCATCCTTTCTAAAATATATACTTGTGCAAATTATCTGATTATTTTGTTACCTTGGTGTTGGACTGAAACTTCCCTCAGTTGGTTGAATAATCACCTCAGTGGCATAATATTTAATGGTATCTAAAATGACAAAAACATTTTTCAACTACAATAGAATAACCAACTTATTAAGATTAGACTGTAAGTCACCATATCACTATACTAATTAAATATTTGTTCAGTAGTGAATTACGAGGTAGTGCAGCCAATCATATTTTGCTTGGGTATGTAGGAGTAGAAGCAACCATAACAAAAAAACTATACTGCCTGAAGAAAACTGCTCCAAGCTAATTACAAGATCAGCAATTTCTCATTCATATTGATCTTTGTTTAATGCTGGGAACAATCATCTTGAAACCAAGCAAGCAAGAGCTCAAGCTGAACCTTAAAGATGAATTGAAAGAACTTTCCTAAAGCACTGAGATCAGCATAGCTTACATAAGTATTTTAGTACCCTCTGCTGCTTAGTAATGCTGCAGTGAATCACTAGAGACAGTTTTAATAACAGCTCACACAGGGGAATAATTTTCTTCTTTGTTCAAAGAGCAGAATGGAACATCTTTCCTAAAATCACATTCACTCAACATTACCACTGCATACATTCTGAGTTTCATTGTAGCTGTTCACCAAAACTTCACTAAGACAGCTCTTAACACTAAACAGAAGTGTCTGAGGACATAATTTAATTTCCATCAATGAAATCAGGTCAAAGATGATGATATTGAAGATCTGGGTCTATGCTGCAAATGCAGTCTAACCAGAGGGCCAGCAAAACAGGTTAAGCCTCAGCATGTGAACAACTGGAAGATTCATTTGGTCCACAAGTTTTAAGGATGGAAGGGTTTTATCTGATCTCTGTCCCCACATACCATTAAAACTGGATGAAAGCAAACATTTCAGGAAGGCACTTAATCTGTTTCAAACCCTCCAAAGGCCTGGTAATCCCACCCCTTCACCAGGTAAATACTACACTTTCTAAATTATCTTCACTGTTAGGAAATTATGTTTTACCTCTAAATTTAATTATGTCTGCTCTGTGTTATGTGAGTTCTTTGAGACAGAAAGAAAAGACAGTTCAGTCTCCCTGGGTCCTCAGCCATTGCCCTGAATAAGGAATTGGTGCGACTGCTACAAGTGTATTGGGAATTTGGGAGATATTTGCTTGCAGAGAGATAGAAGGTGATTTCCCAAGAAAAAATCATACAAGTATATGTGGATAGAGTTGGGGGAAAGAATAGCCCATAGGGGAATCTCAAAGCTGAATCTGGTCTCCACAGCTATATTACTCTAATCCTGCTTTATCTGCAAGACAGTGATACCTGCTCATGAGGAAGCATGACAGTCAAGTTTGCTCTCAAGTCTCTTTTCAGAGAGATGGATCTGCCTACACTTACACTACACATCTTTTTTGTTCTCTGAACTCTACTGAAATTTCCTGCACCACTGAAGAAACATGATCAAAACTATGGATATCCTATTCAGCTTCAGTCATGTGCAGAGTCCATACCAAATTCCTGCACACCTATAGTGTTTGCCTTTCCCCATTCCCACTGATCTATTACTCATGACCTTGTTATTCATGCTCTTTTCCCAGCATTCCTTTCCTAAAGTCACATCTTGCTTTTTGGGCTTTCAAACATTGTACCTTAAATCTGGTTTGATTAAAGCCTGTATTGCACAGATCCCTGTACAGGGCAATCAGAACATTCTGTAACAGAAGACACAGACCACCTTCTGTCTTGTCTCACCTTATGGCATCTCTTAAACAGGCTTTGCATTTTCTGAGAAGTTTTATATTCACCAGATCCCTGAACTGAGGCAGGCTCACACCAACTGATGAAGTAGAAGAGAGGGAGAATGAAAGAATGAATCCTGCTAATAACATCATTGCTTCTCTTCCAAGAACAGTTGAATTTTTAAAACAACCAGACACTCATCTTTACACCACTTCAGGTAAACCCTGCTGACCCAATATAATTAGAGCCCCTAAACCAATAATTCCATCAGCTCATCACAGGGTGAGGATGAGACATAACCTGTTTCTCTGAAAAGGCTTCCTTCCCACAAAACCAGACTGTTAGCACTCTTCAGCATCTAGTTGTGTTGATCAAGTTCTGAATTTACCTTTCACTTATTCTGTAGAACTGACAGGAAACAAAGCAACCTGTAATTTCTCAAGTTTTCATTTTTCCTGGGATTCCTAGTAAACTGAAATCACACACTGAGTCTTCCAAAGGTTTGGAATTAGCCAAATATGCCACAGAAACAAGGATAATGAAAATTCCTGCTGAAAGTCACTTTCAAGGTCTAACACTGGAAGCACCAACCTAATCTATTCCAGAAGGGAATGAGACAAACACCTAGGAGTCATCACTGCACCTTATTGATAAACTTTCTTCAGTGCTTTTAACCACCAATGTTCAATGGCTGATGCAGTCAAGTCTAGTTTTGTTTTGACATCTCATACCTGATGAAACTGTTTCTCCCAGGATTGCCTTGCAGCGCTTACAAATTACTCTGGTATTTTCTTTTGACTTCTGTAGGACAAAAAAAATATCATTTAAATGTCACTCAGATATTCTGAAAAAGGAATGCATAGCTGTAACATAATTTAGAGACCAGATAGGAAACTTTTTACTTGTTTCTGTCCTGTTTATGTTTGCATGCACACATATTTGCCTTCACTACCTCAGCTTTCTACATTTTGACTTGCTTGCAAGTTTCGTACTAATTTTAAAATCTGGCAATATATCCACATGGCACAATCTGTAATGGCTAACAGGAGAATCTTGTAATATTGAGTGACTGGATGATAAAATGATAAGCTAAATTCGATTGTGCTAAGGGCAAATTAATGCACCTGAAATAAAGTATTCCATTATATATACATAAAATAGTATGCTGCAATGTGACTACCATTACACAGTAACAAGTTCTAGCCACTGTGGACAGTTTTATAGGAGTTGAATACCAGTTCAATGTTCAGCAGAGAACAGAATATGTCAGCAGATTATTTTGAGTTACTAGGAAACAGCTGAAGTATACAACACAGCACAATATTCCAGAAAGATGAGTGGATGCTGTTCTTGAACAACCCTTTTCCTCTCTTCAAACAAATACAGAAAAGGTATTGACAAAGAATAGCTGTCAGAAGTGCCAAATAGTTTCTATATGTGGCATGAAAATATACGTAACAGAAAAATATATGGAAGACAGAAGACTGAGAGGTATCAAGATATCTAAAATCACAAATGTTTAGGAAAAGCTGAACAGGAAAAAAACCAAACATATGCCCTCATAGCTCAAGCTATGAAATTCCAACCCTGTTTGAATTAAAAAAAAAGAGAAAAAAAAAAAAAGAAGGTATTTGTCACATGATACATAATATAGTTTGGTACTCACTATAGGAAAGCATTTAAAAGTATAAAAGTTAAAGAAGTCTTCATAAATACAGAGGAAGCAATGTCATCAAGGGCTTATAAAAAAAAATGTGGATAACAATATCTGGTTCATGGAGTCTCTACACTCTCCATAACATCACTGAATATTTGCCTTTGCTTCATGCATCTATTAATGCCCTTTGAAAAATATCTCATTTCTAGATGGAATCTACCCTATTAGACTCCTACTAATTACAGTGTTAATATTTAAATTCAATACATCAAACAAGTAAGTACAATTCTTACTTTAATCCAGAGTCTAAGCTTCAGAATTGGTTTTGTGTGGGCTTATTAACCTGGGTATAACACATTAGAGCTCTGGTCTGAAAGCAGGACATACACATATATATATATATATATATATATATATATATATATATATAACCTTAATGATGGTCAAAAACAGAATCAAACTAAAAGCCTGAGAGCTGACTATGTTTGAAGTACAGTCCCCTTGTGCTGGAGATCAGGAAAATCATCTGGTTCACATATATGCAGTTATCCTCTTTCCCAATTCCTACCTTGCTACTCCTCTCAAACATATGCAGTGAAATTACTTGCTCAATGTGAAAAGCAAGCATAAAAAGACAAGGTTTTGCATAAGCCAGTGTTTGAGACTGGTACAAATACTGCAGAGTACAAGTACAAAATACACAGTACTTCCTTGAAAGCTACAACTTGAATATTTTTTTTCTGACTCAGTTACAGGTGCTGGCTGAGAACTGTGCCTAAAAAACATCACTAACTCGTTGTATCATGCTTCAATGGAAAAAGGGATAGTTTTAGCTTAACTAATTAAATCCATTTATCTATTTGACAACTTGCAGCTGCTGGCAATCTGCATATGCAGGTGGATCACAAGCCTAATAGTTTCTGTTTCTATTCCTAAGGATCTCTGATATGGTGTCAGGAAAAATATTTTTCCCAAGAGATACTATTAAGATGCTGCAAGACCATGTGACATTTAAGAACTATGTTACACTGGAAGACTAATAGATGTGAAAAATATGTTTGCAATGAAAGGATGTTGTCTTGGTCCCACTGGAGTTTGGAAAAGATTGTTTAAGTATCTCTGGTACATTCCTGCTACTATTTTGGTCATAGGCAAACACTTTCCAAAGAACTGCAATGCAATTAAAAAGGAACTTTCATACTGGGGCAGACTGCAACAATATTCTCTAAAATGAGAACATTTATGCCAATAGCAATCTGTCTTGCCTGTAACTTTCTATTACTCATATTATGGAAGAATTTTCTGCTTCAGTATGAGGGGGATTTTTCCTTATTAGTCTAGCTTCTGCTGGATCTAACAGTTCTGCTCATTTGCTTGGCAACCGAGTGATGCTGGAAATAAAAAAACACAGAAATGAGAATTCACTGCAAGTGCGAAAGATGAAGAAAAAGGGATTGGACACAAACAAGGAACAAATTCTCAACTTCAATGCAAGTATAAGGAAGCAAACATGAACATTCATCACACTAAACTATTGTATGCTTCTGATATAAAACAGCCTCCTCCCTCATTCAAAAGTTCTGCTGTTATCCTGGTTCGACCCAAATCTCAATAAAATCATTGTTCCACATCCTTTTTTTACTGCCTTCTAATCTATTTATTTCTGCCTGCAAACCAATCCTTTTCTCATAAACATTCTCTTTGATGAAGAAGTGTGCAACATAAACACCATGTGCCCTTGCCTCTTCCCATATTTATTCCTGATGTTCTAAGATCTCTTTTAAGACTACTGAAATGTGAGAATCCATTTTGGCAACCTCTGGCAGAAAGCATTGTCCTCTTGGAAATTTGGTATCATCTACTCTACCTCCTTATTAAGGAAACAGAAGAAGTAACTCCATTGTCACAGAGTTAAGCCAAATTAATCTGCTTCTGCCATGCTGATACCCTTACAGCATATCAGTCCTTATTTTCCTCTCTGCATGTTCTGTTTTTTCCAAGAACAATGGAACAAGAAACCCAGGGGACCACAGCTGCAAGCCTTGCAGATAGGGACCACAGGGCAGAACTGCTCCCCATGCAGAGGGGTCGCTGGGAACATCACACCAGCAATCACTGAACTGCCAGAATCCTGGTGACTCTCACTGGGGATAGTACATATCATTATAAGCAGCAGGGAGAAATCAAGGTGTCTGGTTCTCAAGAGATTAAATGTTTCATGTTAGAAATGTGTACAGAATAAGCCTTCAATTGTTCCAGGCACAAATGGCCAAGGCAGCCAGGTAGACAGTTTAATACTTGGCATTGGGAGAAAATACAGCATGTGTAGGCCCAACCTTTGTCAGTACAAATGCAGACAAGCAATAGATTAACAGAAAGGTCTTCATGGAAATGTGAGTGAACTCAGTTCTGCATGTTCTTCTGGCAGAAAAAAAGATCACTGCCTGAACTTTTATACAAGTGCTAGATGTCCAAACATAAAGCACTGAACTGTTTTTCTTCACGGGTTTTATCCCACCACTAAAACATATGCACCCCCAAAAATGTCTTTTTTTCCTGGGCAACAACAAATTTTAATGTTTCTAAGTCAATGACAGCCTTCTTCCTACAGACTTAGTTGATGAATCTGTCTTATCCTGGAACACCTCAGAAACATCAACATGAACAGGTATATGGGATGGCAGGTTCCTTTCACTAGACAGAGCAGTCAAACAAACTCAATTTCCTTACTATGCTTTAAGAACCTAACACAGCCACATCTAAACACAAAGGACACATTCCAATACTTCCAAGTCTTTCTAAAAATAAAAAAAAAGGGGACAAAACCCCCACACTTCTCTTTTATCATAGTTATGATTATGCCTCAAGTCACAGTGTAAGAAAAAAAATTGTTACTTCAATTTCCACCTCATTCTTTGTTCCACCGCCCTTTAACAAACACCTAAACCATCATAGGTATTACCTTACTAAATTCTGATGTCCTTCACTCATGATAATTTTGAGGGAAAATATCTGGGTTCAGAACTACATAATAAAGTAGCTTTTGCAGTAGTACTATAGAACTATACAGTACTTTATAGTATTAAGTTCTACTTGTGTATTGAGGTCAATATCAGACCAATAAGGTCAATAAGACACCAGGTCAATAAGACTGTGGTGTGAGCTCTACAAAATGTAAAAATATAGCCTGGAATATTTTCTGGCTTCTGTACAGCTGAATGTCAAGGACTCCCTATGACCTTCAAAACAGTTCTATAATACATACAAATTAAATAAACTAATAACAAAAGAAAGTACTTTACAATGAAAAAGTCCAAACAACTTCACCTAAAACATATTTAAAGAATATACTTTACCAATTTGGAGCCACACTGTGAAACATGGTGTCCAGCTTCTGAGCAGCACATGGGGGATTCAGGCACATGTGATTCATTTCCTGAATTCAACAGGAAAAAAGTGTCTCCAACAAAACAGTCACCATGCTGAGGGTGCAAAGTGCTTCTGGCAAAGGGGTCAGGGTGACAACACCACTCTTCAACTAAATCACTCCAGTTTTCACTTGGTAGTGGAAGAACTCTGAGAAATTTCCTTGGAGGGAAGAAGATAGAAACATTTCAGTATGTTATAATTAATTTCTAAGATACTTAAAGAGAGTTTAGGCTTCCTACAAATAGTGGGATAAGTATGGCATTTTCTCAAAAGGAAGTGCTTGACTCTCTTTTCAGCCAAAGGCACTTTGTTTGGGTGAATTCTGAGAAAGCAGTGGCTGAGTTTCCTTCCATGATGAAGCATTTCCCAAGGGTAAATCTTCAGGAATTATAAGGCAGAATTTGACATAGTCCTCTCTTGAAATGAATCACATAGCAAAAATAAAACAGCTCTACCCAGTCATGAAAATATGAGTACTTGCAATTACATTTGTTACTTCTTGTAAAGTTCCCCAGCACCAAATGTTGATATAAAACTAACAAAAACAGACTCATGCCACAGCAAGATTCAGTGTGCTTTTTGTTTCAGATACCAGACTTGAAAAAGCTAAAACCTGAAAAAACACCACACTACATCTTCATTAAAAGATGTACAAACAAACAAAACACCAAACAAATGATAATTCAATCTTAATTTAGATTCAGATACTCAGATCCAACTTTCAAGGCAAATTCCTTTCTCCTGGGTAGCTGTATGGACCAAGGATACTGCTTCTGGAAATATTACTTTGTTTTCATTATCAGCTGTATTGGGTTTGCATTTTTTACTCTCTACCTAGTTTCTTGAATGCTTTCCTTTTGTTACCATATTTCTTCAGCTGTCACCTGAAACCTTCACCAGAGCTTCTTGATTCTACTCCTTACTTAAAACTTGCAAACATAACTTTGCTTATGGTGCTACTTTGCAAATAAAAACACAGCTGCTAAACCAATAGTTAGGCATCTTCCCTTTCCTGCAGTTCCCAGACAAACATTTTCTGAAGATGTCAGTTGCTCCCACTGTAGCTTCTTGGCCTTTTTGAATTGTTCGGTAGGTGAAAGAAAAACGTTTTATTTAAAAAATCTTTTTTTTTTTTTTTTCTAGATAGACAATACATTTAAAACTCTGCTTGCTCCACCTGCAGATCAAAGTTGGAATAACTAATTCCCTGATGCAGCTTTACCAAAACTAAATAAAATGAAACCTCTCAGTACTACCCATGTCTGTCTTCATTTTCTGTGGTCTTTATATACTGCTTGAGATACTACTCAATTCTGCCAAAGTGACAGTTTACTTCTGCTGTTGGCCTAATAACTGATTCTTCATCAGCCTTTACAAGTAGTTCCAGTGCCTGGACTCACCCTGCTAGAAAAAAAAAAAAATCTTCCTGTATTGCTTTTCAAACAAAAGTAACAAAAAGCTGGCATTGCTCAGCAATGTTCTTACAAGGAAAAAAAAGACAGAGGCTACCTTAAGCTGCAAACTCATGCTGTCCTGTTTCATTACATCAACCTTTCTTTACTCTCACAGTCTACAGCATAAGGATCTTTACTTCTTTTCCAACAAAAGAAGTTTTTTGAACCAGTAGGAATTTCTTAAACTCCTCCTAACTCTGAGCTGTACAGAAAATATACCATTTCCACTGTATTTTAGGCTTTTGCCACTCATGGGTGGGTCACCAGAACTGAAGAAATCTAGTACTTATAAAAATGGAGCCTTCTTAGAAAAACAAACAAACAAAACTAACTTAAGGTTTACTATGTATTGACTAAATTGAGGCTACTA
Source organism: Erithacus rubecula (assembly GCF_903797595.1). Classification (NCBI taxonomy): domain Eukaryota; kingdom Metazoa; phylum Chordata; class Aves; order Passeriformes; family Muscicapidae; genus Erithacus; species Erithacus rubecula. The sequence goes on from NC_136685.1 coordinate 32,619,949, forward strand.
AATAACATGATAAAACCTAGAAAACAGGGTGACTTATCTCTCCAAACTTGCTCCTAATAAAAATCAGGTTTCTACTTGAAGATAGCCACCTAGGCTGCCATCAGAGTCAGAGAGCAACAAACAATTCTTAGGTTGGGACCTTTAGGAGTAGCTTTCTCATGAAAGTGTCTAATTTAGCCAGGCTGAATCTCCTGCTGTAGATAGTTCTCACATTCCAACCTGAAAAGTAGGTAATTAATTTACTTTTTCAAAGTTTAAAGTTAAGCACTAGTCTATAAGAGCCCTGGCATAAGGATATAAGTCTTAAATGATCTTCCAGGCTACAGTAAGTATTTGACCATAGAGACCCCTGAAAGACTGGATTAAGAAAAGCAACCCCAAATGTCCCCAGTAACCCCAAACCCACAGTAATACTATTCTGTATACTGAAAATACTAAAAACTGGAAGTAAAATGGACTTTAGACTTTTAAACATATAGTTGTTCAGTTCCATCACAGAAAAACAACTGCATTTCTTTAACTGCAGTCTCCCTTATTTACCTATTAAAAATCTTGTGAGAGCCTAGCTGGACACTTAACTGTCATGCTTAACACTACTTATGTAGGAAAAGTGTAATTTGATTTGCCCTGCCATGAGTTTTTCAGTGGAGTATTTGTGCAGTACCAATTATTATCACAGAATCATAAAACACCCTAACTTGGAAAGAACCCGCAAGGATCACTTGCTACTCACAAGCATCCAACTTAGGACACTGCAGAGGACAACCTGAAGGTTCATACCATGCCCAGATGCTGCTTGAACTCTAGCAAGGCTTGGTGCTGTGACCACTCCTCTGTACTGCAATTGCATGACAAGGTTTGAGTAGATGGATAGATTATGTGAGCAGCTGCCAGAAGGTTCCCCCACGTCTGATAGAGCCAATGCCAGCCAGCTCCAAGACAGACCCACCACTGGCCAAGGATAAGGCCATCAGCAGTGCTATTGCCTCTCTGAAAATGTATTTAATAAAGCAGGAAAAAACACCTTGCAGTCAGAAGAGTGAGAAAATCTGGGAGCAACTTCTCTGCAGACACCAAAGGCAGAAAAAAAAAGGAGGAGAGAAGGTGCTCCAGGCCCTGGAGTAGTTTTCCCTGCAGCCCATGAGGAAAATAATGGTGAAGCAGGCTGTCCTGCTGCAGCCCATGAAGATCCATGGTAGAGTAGATGGATGCACTCCATGGGTGACCCCACACCAGAGCAGACAATGCCCAAAAGAGGCTGTGGCCTCATGGGAAGTCTGGCAGAATCTGTGGACCCATGGAGAGAGAGAGAAGCCCACACTGGAATAGGTTTGCTGGCAGGACTCATGACCTCTTTTGATATATTTTGTCCCTCTTGTCCAGCTGAAGAGGGGACTGACAGGGCAGCTTTGGTGGGCAACTGGCATCCACACACCACAAGCCTTTAAGAATTTAAAGGCTTCATGACAGGAATAAAGTATTAAATAATTATTTCATATATGAGGTACACTTAGCCTAACTGGAGGAAGAGAAAGAATAAAAGAAAGTATCTCTAATTCTTTTCAGCTCTTGCACAATGGAAGAAAAAAAAATACAACAATTTCCTCTAATGTGCATAATGTGAGGGAAATTGAAAAGAATGAAAGAGCATAACCCTAACCTCTGAAGAGCTATCACATAGGAAGCAGAATGAGACAGAAAATTTCAGAAAATGTATAGAGTCGATTTTTGTGAACCAAGGAAGGATTACTTACATTTAAACCATTACTAGTACATTTCTTAATCTAACCTTTAAAAGGAAGGCTTCCTATGCAGCCTCTAACAGGAAAAAAAAAAAAAAAAAAAAAAAAAAAAAAAAAAAAAAAAAGATTTAGAATAGGTTTGGAGTGGTTTGTTGTTTTTTTGTTTTTTTGTTTTTTCCATATTAACATAGATTCCTCTTGCTTTCACTGAAGATTACTGCCATCTTCATTTCAGCAACTTCCTAGGTATTGGAAGAATCTTATGTATTCTCCACAACCTTATCTAAACTAAATCCCATTTATTTCAATTTCTTCATAACAGTATGATTTTTTAGATCTTAGGTTTTGCTTATTACAGACCCTTTCCTAGTAATTCACACTTTAATATGCTCTCTTTCACACAGTTCTGCAATTGCCCTTCAATCCATCCAGCTCTGCTGTCACTTAACTCTTCCTGGAGAAATGCAAATATAAAAGTGCAATATGTTTTGAAAGCAAATGTCACTGTCTAGAAATTAGAAGTTCCATTATTTTACCAATGCATGAAAATAGAGAGTTATTACTAGATTTTCTGATGAGACATTTGAGATGAGAAAGTTAAGAAATCCTTATTCAGTTACATTCAGCTAGCCATAAATCTATTTCTAAGGCAAGAAAGTAACAGAAATTTAGAGAATGAAACACATTTGTATTATTGTTTCAAGTGTTTGGAGTCACACAGATCATAAAAGGCTGTAAGAACACCTCTAACAATTCTTACATACTCAGCTGAAGCTGTCAAAATTGTTCATCAGAAGAACTAGACAATGCAGCACCTTTTTATTAAAATTCTCATTCACTCTGCAGACTTTGTAAAGAACAGAGATAAGGCCGAGTCACACAGCTAAGACACAGTTCCTGCTTCCCAAATTCAGCATGCCTGAACTATGGGGAGGCAGGCTTTGCTTAAAAGATAAAAGTAAGCTGTGGTCAATATCCCCATTCTGAGCAGCCAGACTATAATTACAGCATGATTACTGAAGGAAATTTGTAAGAGACTGAAAAGAACTGAAAAGGATTCCTAAAATACAGAGGAAAAAAATCAAGGAGTAAATGAATAAACAGCTAAAAAACTGCTTTAGGTAATTTTGCTTTTTGTCATCTGCAGTGCTTCAAATGTGTTCTTGTCTACCAGTTTTAAAAGAAATACCTTTTAGCTGTCTCTAAGTGCACAAAAAACTATGAATCCCAATCACTATGGCATTTATTGCTATAAATACAAGACACTGCAGTACTCACCGGTCTTTCACTGCGATGTCACCACAGGACTGACAGTAAAAGACATAATTTTTGTTGGGTTTCAGGCTTTCCCTCAAGGTAAAAACCACATCTAGAGATGGAAGGAAATATATTAACCTTTAAAATTGTGAAAATTTTCTGTTACCTGTATAAAAAAATCTTGCCGAATACCTCAAACCAAAAATAATAAATCTAAAAGACAAAGAAAAAGGTTGACATTTTAAACACAACCCTAATTTTTTAGAAGCAAGTATTTACATTTAGGAAAAACCTGCTGTCTCCACCTCGTGCCCCATATTACTGAGTAGGAGCTGCATATATAAATAATTATTTTCAAGGTGCAAATCCTCTTCAGAAGAGGATTGATATATAGATATAATTGCAGAATTATAAAAATCAAAATTCAAAGCCACTCTTTCACAGTGGTATTTCTGAGGATCAGAATATGAGGGGACACACCAATATATAACACAAATAGTCATGATGAGGAGCAGGGGCAGGCACTAGTTTTACATTTTCAGGCAGGTAAGAAACCAACAATTGTGGAACCACTCCAGGAAAAGATAGTGAGCAACGGCCTCTGCAGGCCAAAATGGTCTCACAAAAGGCAGCTCAAACAACTTCTCCAAAGCAAAAAAAGAAGTTCTAAAAGTCTCCCCAAATTATCTGATTACATTAAGTGGAAGAAAAGGAAACCTGTAAGCCTAGCTCTACATATAAATATGCTGTGCATCACCCACTTTCTCATACTTAAGAATCAAAGTTACTCTCAGCGCTGACATTCAGTATTTGAAACTTAGGATTCAAACACAAGAGAAAAGTACTTCTAAAGGTTCCAGAATTTCAACTATTTTGAATAATAATATGAAACATCAGAGGGTAATAAAGACTATCCAATATATATATTGATTACCACCTGGTTCACATACCTATTTCACTAGCACAACTTTCCAAGGCTGATTTTTAAAACTTCATAATCGGTCTTTTGAAACATGCCTCATTAATAGGACACATTAAACAGTTTGATATAATTGAGTTGTCAAAGCCCATGCATCATTACAGATTAATGTACAGATGCCATCTCAGCATACCAACACAGTATTCTAATGTGTTTCTGGTGCTGCATTCCTGTATATTACATATTTTATCATCCTTTTTAAAAGCTCAGAATGGTGATTTTGTGTTATTTAATATATCTTTCTGTGTCACATCATATAAAATGAATCTAAACATATTGAGATTGGATGTCAGGATTAAAGAAAGCAACAGCTGTACTACCATGCTTTCTATTTATTGCAAACACATCCTAGACCTGAATTTGCATCATGGAAATACAGAAAGCAACTTTGCAGATGTTACCTGTGACATTAACCCTGAAACCCGAGCTGTGAGAATAGTGAGTCCCAACACAAACCCATAATCCTTCATGACTAAGTGGTCAGGGATGGACAACCATAGTCTGATTGCCTGGATGAATCTACCCCATTGCTGACAGGATGGGGAGTAATGGGTACAAATTGAAAGAAAGGAAATTTAGGTCAGACATTAGGAAGAAATTCTTTACTGTGAGAGTAGTGAGACAGTGGCACAGGCTGCCCAGCAGGGCTGAGGATGCCCAGCCCCGGCACCGCTCGGAGCCAGCCCGGGGAATGCTCCAGCGCTCCGGTCCAGAGCGACTGTCCCTGGAAATGGCAGCGGGGACTTGCGACTAGAGCAGCTTTGAAGTCCAGTCCAACCCCTCAGCATTCCATGATTCCATGATTTTCAGCTACCAAACACGGAATAGAAGTAAAGTAATTTAATAAAGTAATTTTGAAGTACTATGGGAAAGCAAGGGGGGGCGGAAGAACTGTGAGCAGATCCCAAACACACCGCGTTTCCCTTTCACTACGTCGTTTCGGCACTTTCAGTTTCTAAAGCCGACAATGCCAGAAGGCGTTCGCTCTACAGAACCTACACTTCCCAGCCTCTCCCACACAAACTTCCCAGACCCCAGATCCCGGGCGGCCCTTCCCGCCCCGCCCTGCCCCCGCCCTGCCCTCACCGGCGGAGGGCGGCGCGCCGCGCAGGCGCACGCGCAGGTGCAGCCCCTCCCCGCGCAGGCGCCGCAGCCCGCGGCACGAGGACGGCGCCAGCCTGACCCCTGCCGGCAGCGCCGCCGCATCGCAGCTCCCGCCGCTCCTCACTTCCAGGGAATCCGCGCACACCGAAACCTCCACCGGCGCGCTGGGGAGCTCCGCCGCCGCGCTGCGGAGGAAAAGCAACGGGTATGCCTCGGGAAGGAGCTGTCGGGGCGCGCTGCTGCTTTATACAGGCCGGCCCGCAGCTCCCCCGCAGCCCCAGTATCCACGCGGTGAACGAGGAGCAGCCGAGAGAAACAATCCACCGTTCTCAGGAAAAAATTTATTTGCGCGGTAGCCCGGGCTGTGCCGAGCCGAACAGGGAGAGGTGCCCGCACACACCCCGGTCCCCCCGCTGAAGGCTAAGGACGTCGAAAGCCAGACCCGCCGCGCCCCCCGGCTGCCCCGCACGGCCCGAGCGGCGGCGGGCGGCAGCGGCCCCGCACTACCGGATAACCAGCAGCGCGCTCTGCGTCCCCCGCCTGATCTCCATCAGGAACGCTCCCGCCATGCCGGCGGGCGCCGCGCAGGAAGCGGCCGCGGACCCGAACCCGCCGGCGCAGGCGCGAACCCGCCGCCCGCCCGTCACAGCGCCGCCTGCGTGCGACCGGAGAGACACAGAACCGCTGACACTGGAAGAGACCTTAAAGACCATCCAACCAACCCGGCGCTGCCGCTGTAACCCCTAAACCACATGGCGACTCCACCACCTCCCTGGCAAATCTATTCCAGCCCCTGACCACCCTAACGGTGAAACATATTTTTCTAAAGTCTAATCTGAACGTCTCCTGTCTCAGGGCCATTCCCGCTATCACAGTAGGCAAGGCAGAAGTGACCGGCCCCCAAAACCTCCTTTCAGGCATTTGTAGAGAGCAGTGAGACCAAAGAGCCCCAGCTCCCTCAGCCGTTCCTGCAGGACACGGCCGCTGCTGGCGGTAGGGTCCGGCCTGGGGGCCCAGCGATGAGCCCCCAGGACAGGCTCTGCACAACCGGCCGGTCTCAGGGGTTTTCTTATCCCCAGTCTCTTCTGTGTCAACATCGGGCTGTCACCTGCCTTCCTGCCACACCACCGCCGGGAGGAGCCTGGGCCCGTTCTCGGGCCCTCCCCACGAGAACTGCGGGCTGTGCCTGGGGGTGTGTGCTTCGTGGCCAAACGGGGCTGATAATGTTTCTGTTTTAGCTATTGCTGAGCGGTGTTTGGACACTGCTAAGGCCTCCTCAGTGTCTCACTCCGCACCACCCAGCAAGTAGGCTGGAGGTGGGGGAGAGCCTGGGACAGGGGGTGAGGTCGTACAGCCGACTTGAATCGTCCAAAATGATGTTTCATGGCACATAACATCGGTATTACACACAGTGTGGCAGTAAAAACTCAGCACATAGTCTTTCCAAAGTGACCACTGCTCAGATACTGACTGAACATCAGCAGTCTTGCTGTGGGAGATGGTGAGTGATTGTATGTTTGGGAGGATGTTTTTGTTCCTCTTTCCCTCATCTACTAAAACATCATTGTCTTAACCCACAGTTTTTCATGCTTTTGCTCTTCTGGATGTACCCCTGAGCTAGCTAACTGGCTGGGGTCACCCCATCATGACTTCGAGGTTCAGTCTGAGCAGAGGCCTCTGCTGAGATGGGGCAGGCTCCCCAGCACTGGGGACTGTGTCCTGTGGCAGGTCATGCACCACTACTTACCCCTTGCCTTGTGAAAAAAACCCTCTCCATCATTTATTGCAGCTTTACAAGTCTGCCCAAATTACTTCTGATCCACGTGCACCCAGCTCTTGAATGCTGTCACAGTGTACTCATAGCAAACAGGCTCTTCACACAGGCAGCTGGTGCTCTGGGGTGAGGTTTCTCCTGCCTCTCATGAGATCTTTTATAGAGAGACATAAGTCCACCCTGACACTTGTGTAACTTTCCCTTACCATGTGAGCACTTTCACCACTGCACACTTCATCCAGGATGCTGCCCTCAAAGCTGATGTTCAATGTTCAAGGACACCAAGGAAAGAAACTTTCACTTTGTAAAAAATTAATCTTCCCATAATGTTAAAAGTATTTACTTTTTGTGAAGTCACAAGACCTTATGTGGCTGCAGATAGTTGTTTGAAAACTTCTGCAAAGCTTTAAACTAATAGGCAAATTTGCACAGGTTACTTTTATAGCAATTTATTATCAAAGACATGATTATAGTAAAGTAATCTTAGTCCTTGGAGTTATCTAAACCAAGTGGGAGTCCCAAAGAAGAAAAAGGAGTAAGGTTAGATTCTGAGAAAATGCAGCAGACAATAGTCAACAGTTTCAAGTGAGTTTTTTTGCTGTTTTTCACAAAGCATGAATTTATTGAAGTATTCTAAGATGGGACTATACTGTCTACATGCTGTTCTGAGGTTTTGTTGTTGTTTTTTTTTTTTTTTTAAGGAAGGAGAATAATTGATCCACATGATGGGTTTCATTTCCAATTAATTCACAAACGAATGTACATATTCTGGGCTAAATGGTTGTGAACAAGTAGGTCATACATCAAACATGAACCCCATGTAATTATAGAGGATTGACTCCTCGCATTAGTAAAAGGGACTTTGATGTTACCCATAGTTATGAAGTTATGAATAATCTTAAATATTCCTAGGGTGTGAGCCTCACTTATTAAAAATTGTCTGTTACATGTTTCTCACCATTTCTGCTGTGAAATAATTACAGAGAAAGGAAGGTAAATTTCCTACAGAGTAAGTGCACCTAACATCAGTGCTGCACCCAGCCCAGTATTTTGACTCCATCATTAGAAGAACAAGGTACTAATAAGGAAGAGCTCCATAGTGTGGTTGCTTCCAGGTACTTCCCCTGTGGGTACATCCCTACCCAATTCCTTCATTGTCCATTATGGATCTGTCCGTCATCAATATGAATAATGTATCCTTCAACCTACAGATAGTATCCAAGTCCCCAGCCTCTGGTGCAGTTTCCTGCCTTGCAAAAAAAGAAATTTCTGTGCCTCCTTGTTCTCATACTGTGGGGTTTGGTTAACAATAACTTTGTTGCCTTTCATGATTTTGTGGACTTTGATCAATCCTGTCTCCTGCCTTCTCTCTGTGCATCGAACAGTCACAGTCATTATTGCTCTTGCTGTAATATAGCAGTGACATCTCTCCACAGTGCCTTTCCCCACTTCTCTACATCCCTCTTGAACTCTGAAGACAAGAATTGATGCCATAATCAATCTGAGGCTGCAGCAGCCTTTTACACAACAGCCAAACAACCACCTCTGTCTTGTTCTCAATATTCTTCCCAACAATGCACAATGTTTTTTTGATTGTCACTGCACATAAAGTTGATGAGACAATTTGAAAGAAGCGTTTTGGAGCTCTGAGCCACTACTAAATTCAGCACCAGGGAAGCTTAGAAATCCAACTGCTCTGCAATGCAGTGGCATGTAAAAGCACACATGGTCAGTTATTGACAGTCACTTCCCCTCTGTGAAGTTCACCACTGTTAAATAGCTCAAAAAGCACAACCAACCTAGTTAACAGTTACATCTCAAAGGCATTTATAATATCTTAAAAGAAAAAAAAAAATAGGTGCACTACTTTAATTAAAAATATATGACACATATAGTCATACTAGATGCCTCAGAAAACCAGTGGAAATTGTCAGCTTTTCAGAAAGTAACTATTTTTCATGTGCCGATTTCTGGTATAGTTTAATGAGAAAAGGAATTACATTTGCTCCTTATTATTATCCCAAGTCTGGAGAATAAAATTAGATTTCATTAAATATTGTCTGGCAACATAAGTCACTGAGTAGAAAATTTATAAATATTATGAGATTTTCCCCTGGCAATATTTTAGAAATACTTCTCCTCAGACAAAGCCTAAAATATTAATCATGTAATTTTTCCTTTTCTTTTTCAGTTACTCAAGTCATTTATAACCATAAGCTGTTTGCTATTATGAAGGCTGCTTACATTTGAGAACTGTAATGATGACTTTAAAACTAAAAGATTACAGTCAAAGAGCTGTACCCTTTACACTGGGAAACTGTAAAAAAAAAAGTTGAAACATCACTTTTGCAATTCAGTAAAAATTCCTTCCAACACCATCCATAGCATCACAGACCACTTTGGGTTGGAAGGGACCAGGTGGGGGTTGGCCTCTTCTGCCAGGCAGCCAGAGACAGGACAAGAGGACACAGTCATAAGCTGTGCCAGGGAAGGTTCAGGTTGGACATTCAGAGGAAATTCTCCACAGAAAGGGTGTTAGACATTGGAATGGGCTGCCCATGGAGGTGGTGGAGTCACAGTTCCTGCAGGTGACTGGACATGGCTCTTAGTTCCATGGTGTGGTTAACATGGTAGTGTTTGATCATGGGTTGGACTTGATGATCTCAGACATCTTATCCAACCTAATTGATTCTGTGATTTTAGAGATCATCTCCTTCCAAGCCCCACTGCCATGAGCAGGGACACCTTCTACTAGACCAGGTTGCTCAGAGCCCCATCCAATCCGGCCTCGAATGCTTTCCATGGGCCATCCCAGCTTCACCGGGCAACCTGTTGCAGTATAATGTTCTAAAGAGCCGCCCACATTCCGTTTTTACCTGCGCTGTATTCGTAAACTCAGTAAGCATCAGGCCAGACAAACAACCCCACGCAGAGAGAACAATCCCACCGAGCCCGCCGCGCACCTGCGGCCGCGTGCCGCCAGGGGGCGCAGCGCGGCTGCGCGGCGGGCGGGGCGGGGCGGCGCGGGGCACGCCGGGAGCTGTCAGGGCGGCGCGGGGGTGCCGGTGGCGGTCGGGCTCTTCCGGCTCGGGTCGCTCAGGTAACGCCGCTCCCTCCGCTCCTTCCCCGGGACCCTGGTGCGGCCACGCAGCGCGGCTCGGCGGCGGCGGCTGCTCCTCCTTCCCTCCCTCCGTCCACCCGCGTCGCCGCGCCGGTGTTGGGGAGGGTCCGCCCTGGAGCCGAGCCGGCCCTCTGCTGTGCTGTGCTCTGCCCTCCCCGCCGGCACCGTCGCGGCGGACGGCGGCTGGGCCGTACTGGGCTGTGTGCGAGGGGCAGGTGCTGAGGAGCCCGGCGAGAGCGGTTATAGCCTGTTAATTGCGCTGCATCAATTAACCTGTGGCACCTGTGCATCCCTCCCCTCCGGGCTCTGTCTCTCCGCAGCCCCGAGTTTTGCGGTGCGGAGCCTCTCCCCGCGCCCGCACCCCGGCAGCGGGGCCTGCCTTCGCCCTTCGTGGTGGAGCTTCCCCACGGAACTCTTCCCGCCTGCCTTGGCGTTGGGCTGCCAGGGTCGTCCTGCTTTGACCTTGAGCGTTCAGGGGGCTGTGGGCCTCTTTTAGGTGAGATTCCTGGTTACTGGAGTTACCGCGTGTTGTATTTAGAAGGATACGTGGGGCATACGACTGTCACTGGGTTGTGTGGTGCAGGGTTAAATTTCATCTGTTGATGCAGAGATGGCCTTAAATCTTGTGATGCCAGTTTGAAAAGTATAAATATATGACAGCTTCTGTGTTAAATGTTTTAAGAAATAATATTTTCATATATGTGACAATAACCAGAGAAGCCTGAACAATTTATGTCTCTAAGCGACCTAAAATATGTTAGATATGATGTGCAGGTTTTAAAGAGCTTATTCTGGGTGACTCAACCGTTGTTTTTGTTGCTGATTGCAAGAACCCTTTCACTCCTGGATCTTCTTTCAGTATGCAGTAATAGTGAAAGTGTTATGGCTCTCAGGTTAACTGCAGAGTGTTACTGATACCTGAATTCCAGCTGTAGGAGCTGAAGAGTTGGGAAGACTGTATCTAAAGAGTAACAGGCTAGATGCTTGCAGGTAATAAAGGGACCACATTATAATGTTGAAGATCCTTGTCTTTTCGTTTTGCTGCTGAGGCTTGGCCTGTGTTAAATACTTAAACAGGCCTGGCTATCAAATTTGTTCTCTTTGTTTGTGGGGGTTTTTTTGTTTTTTTTGTTTTTTTTATGTTAGTATCTTTTCAGAATGAGGGTGGAACACAGTAGATCTTTTGGTCCTGGTGTGATGACTAAATATTGTGAATATCCAGAAAGTACAGTAATTTCTAATATAGCATGTATGAATGCTATTGGGGGAGATGTCAGTTTGGAAACAGGCAGAATATTTACAGCATAAATTGTGGTTTTGTTTTCATTGGCATGAGAATTGGCACTTTTGAAAGCTAAGCAGCCTGGAAATTATATGGGCAAAGGCTACATTTCTAGCTCCCTGAATGTCTTGCTTTCCCAACTTGTTGGTAACTCCTGTGACAGTATATATTTAAGCAGCTTTTTGCAAAGAAAAGGTATCTTCTATTTTCCATTACTGGAGTGGCTGTGCATTTGAGTGGATGGTTCTGCTCACGATGGAGGCAGTGCTTTTCTTGTGTAAGAGTATTGGCATGCTGTGCAGACCATGGGAAATGCTCGTCGCAGGCACAGCAGTTGTGTGGGTGATGTGGTGCTGTGGATCAACCCCAGCCAGAATCCAAGCCCCATTTCCCCACCTGCAGGACAAGGGAGAGAATGAGAAGGATAACAGGAAGAAAACTCATGGGTTGAGATAAGGACAGTTTAGAAGGGAAAGCAGCAGATACACAAGCAAAGCAAAACAAGGAATGAATTTACCCCTTCCCATGGGCAAGCAGGTGTTCAGCCCTCTCCAGGGGAGCAGGGCCCCATCACACCTAGTGGTGGCTTGGGAGGAAAACAAACACCATCACTACCAATGTTCCCCCTTCCTCCTTCTTTGTATGCTAAGCATGATGTCATGTTTTCATGTCTTTGGCCACTTTGGGTCACCGGTACCAGCTCTGTCTCCTCTGAACTTCCCATGCCCCTCCAGCCTGCTCGACAGCAGGGCAGTACGAAAAAATAGAAAAGGCCTTGGCTGTGTGTAAGCCTGTCCAGCAATAACAAAAATATCTCTATACTATCAGCCATGTTTAGCACAAATCTGAAACAGCCCCCTACCAGCTGCTGTGGAGAAAATGAACTGTATTCCTCTGGTGTAAGTGGACTCAGCCTGTAATCTCCTGTCACTGTTTTCTATTTGAATACAGGGAGGACACTTCCATGTGTTCATCTCTGGTTAGTTCTCTTGGCCACCGTTCCTGCTGTCCACTTTTAATGTCTTCTTGCTTAGCCAGGAATTACTGCTTGCTCTGGGTTGGCTGGCTGAAAATGCTTACTGATATTCTTTTCTCTTTTTTCCTTTTCTTTTTGCTTTTTTGTCTTTGGTGGAGCTGTATTATGTTAAATCTGCAATGTGTAGAAGAGAACCAAGAAGAGATACGAAGTATATTGTGAAAAAACCCTGTTTTGAAAATGACTGAGAAAAATAGGAGGTAGAAAAGAAACTACACTAAATGATACCTGCTAAAGCATGAAATAGAAAAATGGAAGTAATTTTTCTGCATGCACATAAATTGTCTTCCAGATTAATAACCATGTTGCTCTGATTTATAGCTGAAAAGAAGCCGAATGATAAATAGAAGCAGTAAGTGATATGTTTCCCTCTGAGAGGCCAGGGAGAAGAAGCACTGCAGGATCAACCATTTTCTCCCAGTAGCTGAAACAAGAAATGAAAAGAAAGCATCAAGGAGAATCAGTAAATAGTATTACAAGTCAACACATTCCTATTTTTGTCAGAAACTTGTAGTTCAGTATAAGCATTAAAAAATAGAAGTCAAGGAATGGTTCTTTGCCTGAGTTGATTTTTTCATTTGCAGAAATTGTAGGGAATTTAACCTTTAATTCATGTCTTTTCTGGCTTACTTCTGAAAATAGGGGGAATAAACAAGTTTTGATCCAGGCATCTGCTTTCAAAACAGTGAGGAAAAGGATTCTACTTTACAAATTCCTTTGAAGTCTACCTCTGGAACTGGGAAACCAGTTGCATTGTAGAATGTAACCACAGTCTAGATAATGCAGAGATATATGCATGCCATACAACACTATTTTAGAATTAAAATCAGAATGAAGTTACAGAAATTCATTGAAATTAATGAATTGCTAATACCTTAGACCTCAGGGCATAATAAAAAAAGGAAGATGAAGTTTTGCCCAAATGTATTGTATTAGGTTATCCAGGTAAGGTAAGGATAAGTATATGAGAGCTTCTGATATGCCTTTGTGAAGAGACCTGTCAGGATTGTTTGAAGACAGAATGTTAAACCCACCTGAAGCTACATATTAGAACAATGGGTATGGATAAATGAAAGGCTATTGTGAGCAAAGAATAAATGAATAAATTACCTGGCTACCACTTTATTTTGTTAATTTGGTAGATTCTGTGTTAAGCTGTGTATCAGAATATTTAAAGAGAAGTTTCAATGTGAAGGCAGAGCATTACCCTGAAAGCAAAGCTTCTCACTCAGTACAAAGTATTGCAAGTGTAATGTAAGACAGTGAACCTCATCTAAGGTTTTTTGGTTTTGTTTTTTTTTTTTTTTGTGTACAAAGCTGAAAAATATCCTGAAGTTGGCAAACTCTCCTTTAAAGCAAAGTATAGAACAAATAGCTGTAATAGCTGTAAATGAAGTCATTCTGGTTTGAGTTGATTTTGTTGTTATGTTTGCTATGGCGTTTTTGCTGTTGTTTGTTTATTTATTTTAAATGTATGATATATTAATTTGACTTAGCAATTTGACTAAAAAGAATAAAAATATGCAAGAAAGAAAAAGAATACCGCAAGGAAAGTCTTCTCTCAATAAATGCTTGGGAAAGAAAAGCTAGCTAGTTAAAAAGGAATTCTTTTCAGAGAGGGTTCTTTTCATTTGAAGTCATGAGGCTGAAACACACAAAAGTGGAAATAAATTGCAGTTTATTTTAGGAAGCCTGTCCCGTTCCTGTGCTCAGGCAGCTGGAGAGAAGGTAACTATTTGAGGTCGTGCACTTAGCACGCACTACTCAAGAGGGAGGGCAGTGGTCCCAAGGCCCAGTGGGTGTGTGTGAGAGCTGGGCAGTTCTGCTGTGGCACTGGGAAAGCACAAAGCCACGGTGCTCACAGGTGGCACAGGAGCCACGAGGAGGGTGTGGCTGCACTCACACCAGAACACTTGTTCTCCCTGAGATAGCACTTTTTCCAACCCACTGAACTTGTGGTTGTCTGGCATGTGGCTATGCCAGGTAAACACCTTCCATATCCTGTGCAGAGTAATCCAAACAGCCTTATTGCTAATATTCAGTCTCAGGAGCTCTTTATGAAGGTGAGAGCTGATGCTGTATGATGTTGCAGGTTGGATTGTGGATAGCTGAAAAAGGCCCTGCCAGCCCTGGGAGCAAGTCAACGTTGGTTTTTTGGTTTTTTTAGTTTTGTTTTTTTTGTTGTTGTTGTTGTTTTTGGGTTTTTTTTGGTTTTTTTTTTTTGAGCATGGCAACAGTTTCTTTTGGTCAAGGGGCAGTAGTTGCAACACTATAAGCAATGTTACACATAATTTCAGAGTAAGAATTTTATGTTTCTGCTTGGCTCAGCATTGTGAAAGTGACTGGTGACTCCAGGAAATTATCTTTTGTACTCTGGTGGAAGGTCTCCTTGCCCATAGCAGAGGAGTAGGAGCTAAATGCACTTTAAGGTCCATTCTAATTCAAAACATGATATGATTTAACAAAAGTTCTTGAATATTTTATATTGTTCAAATGCCAGCTGTGAGAATGAGATGATTATTTTTAAAATGTCTTTAATCAAATTGTTTACACTTCTTTGATAGATGCATTGCTGCCAAAATTTAAGATTTGTGTGGAACGATGGTAACTGTGAACTGAGATGAAATAAAGTTTAAGGAGGCAACACTGAAGACTTGTGAAATTGAGTGCATGGTAAATTCTAGGTGGCTTTTTTTCTTCAAATGTGTAGTTGAATATGAGGGAAATAGTGACCAGTTCTAGATTTATACTGAAATATTGCTTATTCAAATGTAATGGTCAACAAAGGGAAAAAGGGGACAAAAAAGGTACTTGAAAGCAAGTGTTGAAGAATAGCCACAGTTTCAAAGAAGCATTTTCCCATTTTTCTCTATGTTATGTTATTCTGACTTAAATTGCCATCTGTTTTTTAGTAAGATGTGTTAGATGTTTTGCATAATTTGGAATAAGAAGCAAGGCTGTCTGGAGCTTTGTTGATTTTTTGGATGTAAAATGATCACTGATTGAGCTACAATTTATTGTATAGAGAATTCAGAAATTGTTTGTTGTAAGAAAGGAAAAATGGGGGAATGTTATTTTAATAGAAGAAAATATTTTAGTTAATGGTTGACCTGAGCTTTAAGAAAGATGCAAATCATCATCTTTCATTTACTGACTGATGCAAGTTCAGATCTGTGAAATGTGAATATTTGATTTGATCTCATAAAGAACGACACTTTAAAAGTAGACACTCTAGTGTAAGATTCTGGCATTCATGAAGTGCAAAAGTACCTAACTCTAGAGAAGATGATATCTGTTATAATTTGCCAGAAACACTGAGATAATCCTGAGCAGTATGCAGTCAACAGTGCTCAAAGGCTGAAAGAAAAGGAATCAGTAGTTTTCTGTTTGTGGGTCTGGAGTCAAAATCAAAATTTCAGTCCGGTATATGGAACTGTTTTGTAGTTCACCTGTTATATATTGAGGAGATGTAATAAAATACAGCTGAGTAGAAGGGTTAAAATGTCACCCTAAACTCAGTTTTTAAGAAGCAGTTGGAAGAAACATGTATTTGTCAATGATAGTGAGAAGTCTTTGGTCACTTTTTTCTCCCCTCTGATAAGCAGATGTAGATTTGGGGGTTTTTTTAATAGTTACAGAAAAATTATGCTCTAAAGCACATTTGTTTAAGGTTTGTTTGTAATTATAAATTTGTATAGTAACTAGAGCAGTTGAATCCTTAGAAGGCTTGTTGTACATTCCTTATCAATTTTTAAGCTTGTTCCTTGTTCTTCTTTATGGACTCCTGTCTGGTGTAGGCCACCCTTTGGAAGATTGTACAACAGAAATTGCAGAAAATAAATTTTTATATATCTGATGTACTTGCATCAGACTCTGCTCACTGATAGACATAGGTTTACTCCAGTCTTTTTTTCTGTAACTAATGTGCAAAAGAAGAAAAAATTTACTCATTTTCTTTTTACTGACAGTTTGATTTTTTTTTT
The DNA here is from genome assembly GCF_903797595.1 of Erithacus rubecula. Classification (NCBI taxonomy): domain Eukaryota; kingdom Metazoa; phylum Chordata; class Aves; order Passeriformes; family Muscicapidae; genus Erithacus; species Erithacus rubecula. The sequence continues at coordinate 32,636,227 of NC_136685.1, forward strand.
TATTTAATAATGAATCAGCTTGTTTTGTAGCTTCATAAGTAAGGAGGGTGCACATCCAGTTAGGTACCTAAGCTAACCTCTGTAGTACAAACCATAGGTTTTCTTGCATTTAGGTTTTTTGGGTTTTTTTTAATATGAGAATCACTCTCAAGAAAACATCTTGTGTTGATTTAGAAATTGCCAGTATGAGTAATGCACAGATTATTATACAGATTTGATGTAATTTAATTTTGTTGTGAAAGAAATTTTAATACCAAAAGCAGAGCTGTTTTTTTTCCGTGGAAGGGTGTAATGTGCCATGTCCGCTTGTGAATATGACTGGAAAAGTGTACTGAGAAATTATTAGTCACAATAATAAATCTTACTAAGTGTTGTAGACTGTTTCAGGATACTAATGATATAATGGCTAGTTGCAGTTAATAATACTGCTAGGTGGGGTTCTTTTGTTTTGTTTGTTTGTGTAATATGGAGGAGATTCTTCTTTCATTATTCTACTGAATAGCAGTTGGCCAAAATAACAAGCTCAAATGGTTCTTATTCTTCAGAAGATATTAGAGATTCCTGTTTGAAAAGTTCTGAGACTGTGGAAAGCCAGTCTAGAAACAGAGTAATTAGCTGTAATTGGAAAATCTTTATCTGTGGTTATAGAAGAATGTATATATTTTCTATATTTGAATTTTATCTGTAGAGTCTGGTGTGGGATTTGCAGGACTTATTTTGCTATTCATATTGTTAAATGCTTCTGAAGGGAAGCAAAGCATAGTAAATTACCAAATGATAAGGCTTCTGTTTTCCATATATTGGAATCTGTGTTTGTATTGAGTCTATTTAAATACAAATGTTTTTCTTCAGTTGCTGGCTTAAAATGTGGGCACTATACATGGCTTAAAAAGCAATAACACTACAGTGAAATTAGAGTTTTTTGTCATCTGCTGTTTAATTGCTTGCTAGTTCTTTTACTGTGCATCCCATAGCCACCCTTGAAATGGTACACAATTTAAAAAATGCCTTGGAATATTGCATTGCAAAGCAGAAACCCTGAGGAATTCAAAGGAGCAAGCTTGTGAGCTTGGATTCTTGTAGTACTTGGAACAAATCTTGAGATTGCCTGAAGTGACTTGATGTGTGCAGATTTGTGCTCCACAATCAGCCACTGGACCTGTACCAGTATTTCAGTATTGCAGGTTGGTGTGAAGCATACAAATAAAGCAATTATCTGATGCTTGGAAAAAAAAAAAAAGAGTGGAATAGTAGCAAATCAAACCTGAAGAGGAGCTTTGGGGTAAAATTGATAAGGGAGATCTTATGAATCAAATCTCATAACCTTGTGATTAAATCAAAACAGAATCTAGATAAAAGCTGCATTTATGGAATTGATTTGATGAAGCTGCTGTTCCTCTCCACATTCCTTTGGCTTCAGTGAAAAACATTTAGAGCTTCTTAAAGAGGTGAATAGTTTGTGTTGAGGTGAGACAGAAGGCACTTAGGTACAAAAGATATGAAGAATGAGCACTTGCCCTGCAAAGAGCTGAAGCAATATTGTTTTAACATGAGTTGGAGGAAAACCAATACCACCTCATTGGTGAAGGGAACTGAAGGCTGCTCTGGGAACACACTATGCACAGCTCCCAGCAAAAGAAGATTCATGGCCCCAGACACCTGTTTTCCTTGTCAGAGTCATGTGCAAAGACTCCAGGTGTACCCAGAATTGTGTGGTGTCAATATTTTAATTCCCACTAAAAGGTGAAGTAAAAGGTAGTAAGTGTCAAGACCTACTTCTTACTATTTAAATATAGTTATACTAAATTATTTGAAAGTGTGTAGTACATCTTAAATAGTTTCTTCCTCATTGATAAGCTTTTTGCTGGGAGAGAAAGTATATTTACTTTTTGACATCCATTTAAAAATGGCCATCTAACAGGTCAGTGATTGCCTATGTCAGACTCATGAGAATGGCTTAACCTTCAATCTGAGAAACTTGGCTCATCTCATCTGGTATACAAAAAGGGAAAAAACATTCCCCAAAGGATTGTGCTCTTCATATTTTTGTTTAAAAAGAGAAACAAAGAATATTCCAAGGAAATTTGGCCCTCATGCCAAATGATGATTGTGTAATGACAATAAATGTTTTGTTCTGTGGGCTGTCTGATGGTGTAGCATAAAATGCTATTTTTCACTTTATTTAATCTATCAAATTTTATTTTTTATCTAACTTTGTCAAAGTAGTAAACCATAGAAGAATAAGGGTGTGATGCATATAAGGAAATAGACACTACCAAGCTTTACATTTTCTTGAAATACCAGCTGTAAAATCAAATGTTTTTAAATCTGCATTTTTATCATAGATGAGGAGAACAGGCAGGTATTGATAAGAATACATTATAGAAATATGAAATTTTTAAAAACTACATTGTGGAATATCTTTAAACAAAAAGAAAACCATAGTAAACAAGTTTATTTTTATGTATGAGAACTCATAACAATTGACATTCCTGTAATTTTAATGATTGTAGAATAGAAGTAGTCCAAGGTTTATAAAAATAATGCATAACATTTATGTAGTATCCTCTCTGGATGCCTCACTTATTATGGCTGCTCATGATTTGTCTAAAAGTGAGATTTCATTGTGGGAAAAAGTATGCCAAAAATTCTTTGCATGAATTCTTTTTGGAAAAAAAATCCCCACTTGTTAAAGATAGAAAAATAAGACCATAACTGTAGAGTAATGAGAAAACAGTCAATTTTTTCTTCTCTGTATGAAACTTCATAATGATTAAATTTGCACAGCCAGTGCACAGTAGGCTTGTCTAAAAGCATAGTTATTCAGTTTAAGATGTTAATGTATTTTGTTTTTAAAATTAAGGGATTGTTCTGGTTAGTTTTTAAATCTGAAAGGAAGCTACCTGTTTAACCCTGTACTCTACCTGATTTGTTTAACCTTTGATGATCCTTTATAAGACCTCTCTCAACTCTCAGGTTTTTCAAGCACTTGAGGAAGACAGAGCCCTGTCTTCCACTCAGCCATAAGTGGTTGCATTTAAGCTTTAGCTGGATAAAAAAGGATTCTGATGCATTCTTCACTCAAAAAGAATTATTTACTGTGTCAAGTTCTTTCTCTATCCATTGTGCCTGGAAAAATAGGAACTGTGCTCGTTTTAGATGTGGTGGTTCTTTTTTCAGTGTTAATACTTTATTTCACTTTTGGAGATCAAACTTTGGTGGTTTTGCAGCTGTCTCTCTGAGAAATTTTTTTGTTCTGTTTTCGAGAACAAACCTGATCTTTTTTGAGATTTAATCCAAAAATGGTTATTATAAAGCAAAACTTCATGAAAAGGGTTGTTTTGGTTTTTGTTATTTTTTTAAATTAAAACTGCTATCTTAAGTGCTTTATGCCAGTGAGATATTGTGAGATCTATCAATTTGACACTCAGAATGTGTTTTTTAAATAATGGTTTGCATTTCTCTTTTGTCTTGGAGACAATTTGTCATCATTACTCTGCCATCAGAATCAAGTGTGCAGAAACCTTGTAATTTTTGGCTTTTTTATTCACTCCTTCTATCCAGCTCTTTTCGTTTTGTCTGCCATTTTCTTGTTTTTCTCTATTCTTGCAACTTTCCTTATCATAGAAAACAGTCTGATGAATACTGCTTCTTTATACCTGTTCCATGGTTTGTTTGGTTTTTTCAGTCATGCACTTCTTTCAATTCTGCACACAATTTTCTTCCCATTTCCCTTTAATTGAGACAGAAGAGGACAGCATCTACTGAATGTGAAGTCTCTTCTGAGGCCAAATAAAAAGAGATCCCAAAGGTCTCCCCCAATAATGCCCTCATTATTGAAAGGGGAACTGAATCTGCCTTTTTCACAGATGTTCTACAATAGCATTTCTTGTTGAGTTGTATTTGCTTAGGGTGAAATTAGCCTTAAAAATTGATTTCTTTTAAAAGGTTATTGAACCTCTGATGTTAGAAAAAAACAAGTAATCTATTACCTATGAAAGTACAGAGTGGTGTTCTGCAACTAGAATATCTTAATTACTTGGTGTAGACTAGCACATGATGAAAATATGTTGGGTAAATTGCAAAAGCCTATGATTACAGAACACTAGTAAACATGTATTTTTGTTGTGCCTGGATGACAGTAATGTAAAAACAAAGTAGATTGCATCACTGGATTAGAATAGCAAGTCTTGTAAAAGGAAGTGTTGATGCACAGAAGTCCTTTGAATAGTGTGTAACTATTGTATGTATCCTTCAGTTTTTTCTTCTGCTTGGAAGTGATTGAGAAAGATGGGTGTCTTCTGTTTGCAGAAAGGCTGGTTTGCTGGAAGGTGGGGGTTTCTGGTGATGGGCTCAGAGGAAGTAAGGATGACAACAAGAAATCACTTTGTTGCATTGCTTAGAACAAGCAGTGCTTTTTAGAAGAGACAGTGCATTAATTTTATAGGGATTTTTGTTTGGCTTGTGACATTGTGATTTTTATTATTTATTTGGGTTTTTTTTAATAGGACTTGATGTTGGATATGTGTTAAATATTTTCTGGTATTTGATTGCAATAATTTAGCTTTTTTTAATGGTTTTTTGTAACCTTATTTCAGATTTTTCTTAATATCTTTGAGGAAAATGTAGTGCTTTTTATACGTATTTTAACAATATGTCTTGGAACAATGGCTTCAGGGCTTTCTTCTTTCATATTTTGAATAGGTAATGTCTGTACATGAATTGCAAGCTGGTCTCTAGTGGGGACACCCTGGGAGGATGAACACGGAGGAGCTGGAGTTACTGACTGATTCCAAGTACAGAAACTATGTAGCAGCTGTTGACAAAGCACTGAAGAACTTTGAATATTCCAGTGAATGGGCAGATTTAATATCAGCACTTGGGAAGCTAAACAAGGTATGCCTGGCAAGTGCTCTTAAAAAGGTTCAGGAGTTACAAAAGGTACTGCAAAAGCTGAACAGTATGGTAGTGCAAGGTTCCAGCTGTCCAATACTCTTGCAAATATTTCAGCAGTCTGAGCCAAATGTTGGGTGTGGGCAAGGAGCAAACAAATCAAACACCTTTCTGAGACCTGGAGTTGAACTCTTGGTAACTAAACAGAGAAGTTATTTACATTTCTAGTGGAAATAAATGCAATACCTCTTCTATTAGTAATATTTACTTCTAATAGCATTCAGTCTTATAGAAATTATGTGAAAAATAGTAACTGGTATAAATATCAGCAGTTGTTTCATGAAGCATGGGTACTAAAATCAGTCTCAAATCATTCATGGACCAGATAATATTATCATTTTGATTAATTTTAACAGCTAAGTTTAATAGGCAATATCATTGTAACCTTTAATAGTAGTTTACAAATGAATGCAGATCTGATATCCATAAAAATATTTCAGGTAGTTGTATGTGTTTTCAGGCATCCCCACTCAGGAAAATGACACTATAATTGGAAGTGACATCATTAGTTTGTATGAACCCTCTTTTTTTTTCCCCTCTTTTTTATTATTCTCGCAGTCCTTGCTGCATGTTTGTGCAATGTAAAGGCTATGATATTGGGGGGGGGGGGAACCAGAAAATGCAAATGCAGGTGTGTTTTCCACTCCTGAAGTGATAACATAGTTTCAGACAGTGGTAAAGTTTTGTATGTGATCTCACTCTACTTCATTCTCTTAAAGCTGTCCTGGACTTATAACCCACAGTTTAACAGTTTAATCCATGAGCTAGTGCTAATGGATTTTATCAAATGGAAGTAGCAATTTTTGTCCTCAAATGAATGAGTAAATGGCAAATGGACAAGCTGTAGGCAAGAAGCCCATTAAAAGTGAAGTTTCGAATGCCTTGGCAATTTCACCTATAAAGAGTGTACAAGTGAAAAGCAAGGCAGAGATAAAGCTCCAGAGTGGATTTTAATGGCCTTGGGTTTTTTTCTTGTAACCTGGGTTTGTGTGGTGACTTACTGAGCATGTCTAGGAACTCCTTTATAAAATGTGCATTTTATAACTTATTTTGTGCTGTTTTTCTTCATGTGCTGGTTTACCAGGTGCTACAGAACAACGCCAAGTACCAGGTAGTACCCAAAAAGCTGACGATAGGCAAGCGCTTGGCACAATGTCTGCATCCGGCTCTGCCGGGAGGGGTTCATCGCAAGGCACTTGAAACGTATGAGATCATTTTTAAAATCATTGGACCCAAGCGTTTGGCCAAAGATCTGTTCCTCTACAGGTACAATATTTTAAACAACTCCCTTCCAAATGTACAATATTTTAAACAACTCCCTTCCAAATGCATAGGCAAGATCTTTTTGTTTTCCCGCGTTTTGTTTTTCCCGCTTTTTATATTCGCAGTATTACTTTGTTATAGAGCAAGAATCAATCAAGAACCAATTTCTTTTCCTCACGCTACTGGTGTTTTCCTAGTACTTTTCTTTTGAATATTGTATAATGGAAGATACACAGATCACCTAAGTTTTTGTTAGGAACTGATTTTAGTGCAAGAAAACGTGGAATTTATTGTTTTTCATTGAAATAAAAATTTCTGCCTGTATGTACAGTATGTATAGTAATTGAAATGTTAAATCCTCATTGTATTAACATTACATTTTTGTTTTTAAGTGGTTTTGGAAAAGAATGGGTATAGTTTGTTGCAAGAAACTTTGTAATCAAATTAACAGAACAGAAAGATTTTGTTTTGTTAGTATGGGGGCAAGTACAAACTTTTTCTCAGTCTCTGGAACTGATGATAATGGAAAAAAAGGATAACCTTGAAGAGTTAAGTTTGCTCAGCATGTACAGTTCCGAAACTTCCATTTTGAGGTGTACATTTTTGGTTGGGTGGGGTGGGCAAGACATTAAGTTATTTATTATATAATGAATAGAGGGATGTGTGCACACTGCCACATGTGTTTCTTAATCTTTACCTGTCCCTAAAGATTAAAATTTCATCAGTTTGAGAAATAGTGGGATAAAATAGAAATCTGTTCAGGTAGAAAAGGTGTGCATTAATGCTTGGAAAGAAGCTGTATGCCTTAACATCAGCTCTTCTGTCTTGTATTGTCATGATGTTTATATATAATTACATTGAGGGGGGGAATGTTTAGGTTGTTTGTTTCCACATGTTTTAAAAGTCACTGTGAGTTCATAGCTCACATTTTTTGCTTGTACAGTGTTTCAGTAGCTGCAAGATACCATTAACAGTAAGTTCTAGGGTAGTGGAAAATGCTACCTTGTATAATCTAGCTAAAAGCTATTGTTATTGCTGCTAGGGCAAAGACAGGCATTCACATTAAGGCATTATCAAAGATTCCAGTATTTGTCATGAAAGCAGAATGCCAGTATCTGAACATCAAATCCTGAAGTGTGAGTAATAGCTTTACAAAGAATGACTGTGGGTTAGTGGGCTGCTTATTGAACAAAAAGACATTTTCTATAGAAAAAAAGAAGCCAGTTGACAATGGTAAAAGACAAGTTCTGCTAGTCAGATAAAGGCAAAAAAACATTTTTACCATAAGTCTTGTATTTTGGAATGAGTTTTATAGGGTTTTTTTTTCCTCTATCGTGGACAATATCCTATCTACATAGATATTTCTTTTAGTCGTAGATTTGTAGGTGTACATTTTGACTCTTTCCTTAAAATTATTTATTTTTATTGTTCTTTGATTTTTCTTCTTCATATATCAGGGTCTTCTAACCTGAGTCCTCAATGATTTTTGAAAATTGAAGTTGTGTTCATGTGCATTTGATTATTGGTACAGTTTGTAATAATTGATGATATTTAGTAGCAGTCATATCTATGTAACTTCTTGGGAGATCACATTTGTAACTTTTGTGAACTTAGATTCAAGTAAATTCAGAACATACTTTCAGTGTTTTCAGTCCGGCTGTTTTATGAACAGTATTGTGAATAGGTTTTATTGTTAGTTTTAGAAGCTGTTTTCAGACTGAATTTCTGAAATAAATATATACTTTGATGCCACTTAACAGTATAAATACCTTAAATTTTATCTCAAGGTTACTGGCTGAAGTAAAACACCATGATTTTTCTTTCAGAAAATTATTTCTATAAATCTCCTCAAATTGTTCTTATCAAGTATTGTGTTGTTCCTTAATAAGAGCAAAGAAAATTTATTTTTAAATACAATTTTCAATGTGAGGTGGTTCAATATGGGCAAAATTAACATTTTGTTATGCAGAGATGCTTCTGGTTTGTCATATTTGTTTTATTGTTGAAAGACCATCATCTCTGGGCCTTCAGTGCTTGTTATCACAATAGTAATAAAGATCACATTAGCCTTGGGATACTAACCTGTCCATCTAATGGCAGTCATATTGTGTGGTGGTCTATGCCTATGCACAATTCTAAGATAAAAAATCTGATGCTTATAATAAATATATTGGATGTGCCTGTAGCAGTCTTTAGAGAAAAATAACATTTTTACATGAGAAGCTTCTTTTAAAAAATTAAAATTTATTTTTCACAGTTCTGGACTATTTCCACTCCTTGCCAATGCTGCTATGTCTGTCAAGCCAACATTATTGAGTCTGTATGAGATTTATTACCTCCCTTTGGGGAAAACTTTGAAACCAGGACTGCAAGGACTGTTGACTGGGATTCTGCCTGGGTTAGAGGAGGGATCAGAATATTATGAAAGGTAAGGATACTTATGTTAATAAGTTCCTATGCTTGAGCTAATACTTATATGTGGATTTTATTGTTTTTAAGGTGGTTGCTTTTTAATTTGATGCTGTCATATCATATTAATTGCAACAGAATGGTGTGGTAGGAGGTTCTTAGCATTAATTAGGACAAATTAACTGTTAGTTGTTCCTGCTAGTAGTTGTGGAAAGGGAATTGGCATTAAGGAGACTTAGTGTTATATGCCAGTCTCTTCTCTCAGGTAGCAAACAATAGAATGAGATAAAATGGCTTCAGGTTGTTCCAGGAGAGGTTTAGATTGGATTTAGGAAAAATTGCTTCACCTAAAAGGTTGTCAAGCATTGGAACAGGCAGCCTGGGGAAGTAGTGGAATCATCATGCCTGGAGGTATTTAAAAGTTGTGTAGATGTGGCAGTTTGGGACATGGTTTAATGGTGGATTTTGCAGTGCTGGGTTGGACTCACTATTCCTGAAGGTCTTTTCCAACTTAAACAATTATGGACTCTTGATATGGGTTGACACACATAACTGCAGCATCTGGGCTACTGAGGTAGCATCTTAACATATTAAAGGATGACGTTATACTCCAGCACCTAAAATTCTTGGAATTGTTCTCATGCTTTCATATTTTTGATATTTCCAACTTCAGAAACTTGAATTTTTACAACTTGTATGAGAAGAGCAATTCAACACTGTCTTTTTCTATTTCTGTGTAGGCAGACACCAGCACAGTGTAGTTGGCATCACTACAACAGGGAACAAGGTCTATCCAGCTTGCCTTCTGGGGCCTTCCATAGGGTGTAGAGGTGCTGCCACCTGAGTTGGAGGAAATGAGGCCAGGGGAAGGTATTGCTTGTGCTCAAAGAATTGGGGTATTTTTATGCCCTTTTTATTACCAGAAGGACTCAGTGCAAGGAATGAGAGGGCAAAAGCCATCTGCTTTGATTCTTTTCTTCAGTAGCTATGCTTTCCTGCTGTCTGTCTGAAACCTCTGTCTGTAGCAGCATTTGGCTTTAAGTAGCAGATGAAGGAGTTATTTGGCTCTTTGAACATAAGGAGTACATAAGGAATACATGAGGAGAAGCTGTGGGCAGGCCAAAAGCATTTTGCAAGCCAGATTGGCCCACGGGCTTGCTAGCTGGATTGCTCTGTTCAGGTTGCATAATAAAGTTCAGTGTATAACTGGGCCTCTCTGGGCCTCTTAAAAGGAAGCTTTGACCTTCCTATAAGAATTAAGTTTGATACTTATTAAAATTGGGGGGAAGGGCAAAAGCTGTGATAGATGCCCTGATTCAGCTGACTTGGTTTTACTGCAGAACAAACACACTGCTGGAGAAAGTTGCTTCAGCTGTGGATCAGTCAGCGTTCTACAGTGCTCTCTGGGGGAGCCTCCTCACCAGCCCTGCTGTTCGCTTGCCTGGCATCACTTATGTCCTCTCCCATCTGAACAGGAAGCTGTCCATGGAGGATCAACTCTACATAATTGGCAGTGACATTGAATTAATGGTAATGGTTTAATGGAACAATGGACTTCTAATAAGCAAGTAACAACATTGAAGTTACTTACTTATTATGTAATGTATTTTGGGAAAGGGATTTAGATGTATTCTCTACCTTTGAACTTAGCCTTTGAAGAGATAAAAATGCATGTTTATTACAGCTCCAGTTAAAATGATGTTTTGGTGCATGATAGGATTGTTTCAAAGCTGAATTAATGTATCAGAACTGCTTAAGTTTTGTGTAAGACTTTCCATTCATTATATGCTTCGGCTAAAAGTGACTGAGTTTTGTTGCAAATTTTGGTTTCTTTTTTTTTTTTTGTTTAACTAGAGAATAATTTTGTCTTTTAAATTTAAGATATTCATTGGTCATATAAAAATACAAAATCTGTTTGTATAGTTTAGGGAATCTTTTGATTCCGTTTCCTTAGTGGTGAAATGTTTTATTTTCCTGTTTTATCTTGTTTCATTATTCAAAATAATTTCATTTAGTACTTGTCATTATTTATAAATAACTGTTCTTATTTTTGAGTGCTGTCTTATATCTAACTCCTTAAAATAATAAATAACTATTTTGGGGGGTTCTACCATTACTTCAGGTGGAAGCAGTAAGCACTTCAGTGCAAGATACCAGTGTTTTAGTACAGAGGAGCACATTGGACCTTATCCTTTTTTGTTTTCCTTTCCACATGAGCCAGGTAGGTTATTAACATGGGGGATGAATTGACAAATTCCTAAATGTATGTCACTTCTTAAGTCAGTAGCAGTATTTGGTTGGGTTTTGTTAATGATTTTCTTCAAGCTCCAACAGAGTCACACATAAGTGTTTCTCTGATAGGTTTGGCTATTCTCATGTCACGATCTCTGCTCTTCTGCTTTTTAACTTGATGTGTGAACTTTGCAGTTAAAGTTAACTTCTATGTATGTAATTTGATGAGAAAGCAAATTACCTGTATATTTGCAAGTTTCCAATTCCCAGTGCTCAAAATCTGCAGAAGTTAATCCTCTTAGCACAACAGATTCAGAACACTAGGGAATTGAAAATGGATTTTGGTTTTGGATGAGTGGTTAGCCCTAGTGGTAGTGAGAGATAGACCTTACAACTTCTAGATAACTAACAATAAATACAGTAAAAAAAAATTATGTCCTGTTTTTAAATGATCATGAATTATATAACTCCTAGAGGAAAAATTATACAAGATTGATTCTCATCTTGTTAGAAATTAGGAAAAGCCTGCACTTTCATGTAAAAAATAACTGTGTTCTTGCTTGTGGAAATGATTCATTCACATTTATCAGTTACTATAGGAGTATTTGGAGTGTCTCTATTTAGATACTGAAATGTTGAGGTTATCAGTACAGCAAATTTTCAATATTAAGACTTACACAAGCACTTAAAGTAGTTGAAAAAGTACCTCAATTTCTTTAACTTGGTTTTAAGAATTTTCTTCCAAAGCTTTTGCCTTGTAGTAAAATGAAATGTGCTGTAACAAAAATGAGCTGTTGGTCAAATCTGTTATCTTTGCTGTTCTTCAAGGGTGTGTGTTATTATACAGTGTCTGTTCCAAACAATAATCATAGTTTGGTTTCCTAAGAGCAAGATCATATTGTCTTCTACTATGCTGAATTCAGAAATGTCAAAACATGAACCTAGCTAGATTTTTATGAACATTAAGCTGCTAACATAGAAAAAGTGTTACTTTTAATAGTTAAATTTAACAGTATTTCTAACTTCTTCAGGCAACACGTCCAGACATGATCAGAATTTTGTCAGCAGCCCTTCATGTAGTGCTGCGCAGGGATATGTCACTCAACCGAAGGCTTTATGCTTGGCTTCTAGGTAGGTTTGTATTTCATTCCATTGACCACTGAAAGTGGAGGAAGGATTGTATTTTCCTTAGCAGTGTTTGCACTACTCTATAGAAAGCATCTTGGAAAAATGAAATGAAAAATATGTCTTTCATAAGAAAGAAAGGCACTTTCTCTTTCCATGCACATAGAAGATGAAAAATGTCGTCCTGGAACTCATTCCTGTCATATAAATTGTTGGTGCATTTTCCTCTTGCAGCAATTAAGGGCCACATTCAGGGGTAGAGCCTGGTGTAGCTGGCTCATGGAAATAGGCACTCTGAAACTCTTTCTCTAAAAACATAGAATGGAGAAAACAGAGAACAGGCAATATAGAATGTAAATGATAGCACAACAGTATAGACAATATGAAAAGAATGCAGAAGAGGATTGATATTATAGTTTCAGTATGCAAGCTTTGAACTTCATTAGGTCTTAGTGTGATTGAATTAACAGTTCACCAATCACTTTTCAACACCTTTCTGGAGTAAAAATTGATCAACTGGGAATACAATTCTACCAAATGACATAAAATCAATACAATACAAATTTACATTTTTATATGAAACCAGCAGGTAATCAGAAGAGGGTAGCAAAGAATTTTAGCTATTAGAAGGCTCTTAACTATTCAGGGAATAGTTAGAAGACCAGAGATTAGGAAATTTTAGAAAACACTCTTATTCAGCCTTGTTATTTTAAGAAAATGAAGCCTGTGGTCACATGAATCTGACCTGTTACTCTTTAAACCCATTTTGAAAGTAGTCAAAACCATGGAAGTTCCTAAGTGTGTCCAAGGAACTGCAGACTTAATGGAGAGACATGAAGTGGCTTCTCTACTTGTTATGTTTTGCAGTCTGCTGTTACTCTCTTTGTTTGACTGCCCAGCTCACAGCAAGCTACATTTGTGTGTCTCAGGCTACCCAGAACCCTTTCCAGCAGCTCTTGCACCTTTCCCAGCTGATAGTTAAGATGTCAGAGGCAGGTGGCCTGTGGGGACTGGGGAGAAAAGACTTGAATAGCAAAGAACCCTGAAAGAGAATTGAAATTATGAAGTGAGGGAAGAAGTCAGCAGCAGTGTTTTGCATAAGAGAGTTGGTTATGTTGCTGTAGGAGCTGAAGGGGTTTAGAAGTTAAATATGAGAAAATCCTGGCTTCTTTGGTTAATCATTCCTTAAGACACTGACTTGCAAAGGATTAATCTTTTAAAGGAAGGCAGTGAAATGCAATGCTGTTCTTCATACCTGCATTTTTAAATTTGGGAAAGAAATAGTTTTTAAATTAAACAGTGCAGTCATGTTTCATCATAATTTGATGGATTAGATATGTCCTTTGCTATTATTGAAAAAGGTATTTTGTGTATTTAAAATATCGTACTGCTTTTTTAGTTGGAACCTTCTTTTACAGCTATTTCATGAACATAGTGTCCACTGGAACCCATACAGCTTCAGAGAATACTTTTACAGTGACTTCCAGGTCCTGTGTTGGGAACAGCTACGTCCTCTATTTGCTATATATTTGGACAAACTTTTTGACAATATAGGATTTTTGCTTTTTTTTCTTTGGATGTTGTGTGGCTTTTCTATTATCCTGATATTCTATTCCTAATATAAACATTGCAGGTGGAGATCAGTTATATTGGAAGGCTGTCTGAATTCTGTTGCTCTGTATGACATTGTTGAATTCTGGTGTTTGCTATTTCTTCCTGTTGTTTTACAGCTAGAGGTGCCCTATTAACATTCTCTATGAATAGAAATCATATACATCTCCTTAAATCAGGTTATCTTAAATGTTGTTAACCAATTGATTTTTTTCTTTGTTAAGCCTATTTTTTGTGCAACTAAAAACTTACTGGGAAAAGAAAAGAAACATAGAATACAAAGGTCCATCTCCTTTCTGTAATTCTGAATTAAAAAAAAAAATCTTCTTTCTATGTGCCTTAGTCATGTCAGTGTGTTTTGATGATTTCTCTCTATATATAAAACACTGAATTTTGTGTTATCATTAATATTGAAATGTTTTTGTGCAACAGGTCATGTGTTTTTTTAAGGATTGTGGGTTTTGCAGCATTTGTGAAAATTTTTCTTTTGTACAAGAAGTAATTGGTTGATAATATTACATAAAACTAATTTTTTTATTTGTGTGTGAACTGGTTGTGTGAAAGTATAACTTAGTTTCCCATATTAAACTTATAAAATCATCTTTTTCTTGCCAACATGACTTGGACTTCATATTGGTAAGTTATCAGTGCTAGTGTGTTGTTTTCCAGTTTAAAGAAATTGGCAATATATTCTATTAAACTGCAAATATTTATCTGCTTTGTCCTTTGTTTGCTTGAAGGTTTTGATAACAATGGTGCCCTTGTAGGACCCAGAAGTACAAGGCACAGCAATCCCGAGGAGCATGCTACTTACTATTTCAACACCTTCTCTAAGGAGATGTTAGTCCAGGTAGCTATACAGTGTTTTATTGGGAAGTATGTTTTTATAAACAGATCCTGATCAAAGTTGCTCCAACTTAATCTTTTGAGGTGCAGATGCAATGTGACAATGTAATCTTGTCATCTTGTGTTACTTGTGTCCTATTCTTCTAAAACTTTCTCACTGGAAAAAAGAAGACATGAAATAATGTGTCTCTCTAGAATAGCAGAATGAACAGAACAAATATTAGATTTCTTCCTCTACTTTTCCACAATGACTGAAACATACACGGATGTTATTTGATAATGAACGCAGTACACTGGCACCTGTTCTTTCATGAAACTGAATTGGAGAATTTTCTCCTGTAAATAGGAAACTCCTCTGTATCTTTGGGATCAGAAAAAAAGTTATCAAGTGGCACTCAAAGTCTGTGTTAAAAGGGTCTTTCTCCCTGCTAGGAAAATGGAGCATCATCTGCTCCCTGTTGGCATCCTGGAATAGTTGAGAAAATTGGCAGTTAAACTAGTTTACCCTTAAAGCCTTGCAATGTGAGTTGAGATCTGGTTCTAAGAACTGTACTGCTTTTCTCACAGTAATTGAAATACAGATGTCTTTTAATCTGCTGTGAGTCGGATCTTGAAGTGGGGAAGACATTTTGTCACTAAGGCAAATTGAAAAGGTCAGGATTTTTCTGAGTCAGAACTGTGTTGCTATGTATGGGAATGAGAATGGCAATTCTAACAGTAGTAGCTGACACAAGAGTATTCAGCTTACCCCAGGTCAAAGCTGACACCCAGCACAGAGCTAGCACCTTCAGTTTTATCTGAAAGTTGTGAGATTTTCTGTTCTACTGATGAGGAAGAGACCTCAGAATTGCAATATTTCAGCAGTAAGGACCTCGTTGGCACTCTCTCGTGCTTATCACCCTTCTGCCTTCCTTAGCAGATGATTCAGAAATTATTCAAATGTAAAGGAGAGGCCTGAATGAGCTAACAGTTTCACCTTTACCTTGTTTAAAAAAAAAAAAAAGTGGTGAGCTTTCAGCATTATTTAGGCATGGTTATAGTCTTTTTAAATCTGTCCATCTTTTGAACTTAATCTGTGTCAATAAAACTTTTCTGTCTGAAAAGAGCAAGGACATTTGAATCAGTGCCTTGCCTATACATAATACAAATTACAAATGGCTTCTAAAACCTTCTACTGCCTCTTAAAAGATGTTAAAAGCATTGCTCCTTTCTGCCTTCTCTGGCAGTCTCTTTGTATTTTGTTTTATCCGGTCAACTCATTCACAAATACAATGTACTGAAAATTCTGGCCTTCTAAAGACATATGAAAGTACAGAAGATTCTGCTTTTAAAGTACTTGCTGATAATACCTGATTTGTAGCAGATAGCAAGGCCAAACTGGTTTTCATGGTACTGTTCTTTCTTATATCTTTTTCGGTTTTTCTTTTGTCCTTTTTTTTTAAACCATGTAAGAAACAAACTAGTTCAGACAATCAAATCAGCTGGGCAGAAAACTAAGCAAAACCTGTGGTTGTCTCATGGGGCTTTTTTAAATTTGGCAGGTCTTCCAATTTATATCAAAGTTCTCATTGCTGTTTAGTCAAGAAAGTTTTCATCCATGTAAGTGAGTATATCATAGGACATGATGGTGTTTTATTAAGCCCTTAATAGCTACCTGTTTTATCTTTTCCAATAATTTGTTCACTAGTGTTCATGTCTTCTCTTTTATTCTTAAGAAGTGTTGAGTTATCTGCTTATAATACTTTATTTTGATTTTAAATAAAATAAAAGTTACCAAGTTCTGTTCCACAGAACTATTCACAGAAAGATAAAGTTCAGAGATTTTAACAATGGGAGACTGAGCTGCATTGAGATGAAATAGTGGTCTCCATTACAAAGAATTTTCCCTTTTATTGCTTTCTAGCTTTCTTTTTGTTTTCCTGATAAGTTTTTGCTCTTTGTAGGCAATGGTTGGAATATTGCAAGTTAATGGACAGGGAGAAGAAAGCACATTAATGCAAGACTTAAAGCCTTTTCGAATTCTTATCAGTTTGCTGGATAAGCCTGAACTAGGTAATTTTCATTTATTCTTTTAAAATTGTTTCATGTGGTTTTGCTTTGAAATTTTTTCTCTTTTTATCAAATTGAAAAAGTTATATGCTTAGTATGGGCAGGCTAGCCAGATTTCTTGGATCTTCCAAGCTGTATCTATGTTCTGTATTTAATTTAATGCATTCATCAGATTTACCTCTTACCATTTCTTCTACTTTCTACACAGGAAACAGTGAGTCAAAGTCATAGAACTAACTGCATGTTAGAAGAAATGGAACTGAATATTTTTTATTTCTTTCATCAAATAATGACTTTTACTATTATAAATCCTAGCTATTGCTTTTGAGAATAACCTGTTCTTTCTTCTAATATACACACAGAGATGATAGATAATAACAAGAAAACAGTTAAATTTTTTCAGAAGAACTTATTCAGAGGAAGCTATTTGTTTTTGGTTGTGTAGGTGGTTTGTTGGGATTTTTTTTTTTTGTGTGTTTCTTTTAAATTTTCCTTTCTCTTATTTAAAGTGTTTAAATGTTCTCTTTAGCAGATGAATGCTGAGGACTATGGGACAAAGTATTTACAGCTGAGACTTGGATATCTTGTCTTTTTCTTTGAAATATAGTTTTGAAGGTGACTGAAAAAATCAAAATGATTTTTTAAAATCCATTATCATATTTTTGAGAGTAGGGTAATAAAACCATAAAAGTACAATAATTAAAGAAAAGACTTGGTTAGGACAGAGGAACTACAAGGAATAAAATATCTGTCAGAAATTTGCTGTCTTGTAATTTGTGATTTCTGGGAATCAGTCTAAACGTTCAGAGACAATGTGTATGGTAAGATTTCATGAAGTAGCAAAGCTTTGAGGATTCTTTCAGCAAAATGAGATATAATAAGCTAGAAGGATTTTTGCTTAACTCCATGAGCCTACTCGTACTGAAAGCAGGTAAATGAGGCTAGGAAACACAAAGTAAATGATATCTCAAGCAGGATTACTTTGTAAATTCCTTTCAAAAATAACTCGAGAGTTTTTTCTTCAAAATTGAGGTTTAGCTCAAATCCAAAAGAGGAGCTATTTTATAAAATCATAGAATGTTTTATGCTGGAAGGGACTTTACACATCATCGATTTCCAACCTCCCTGCCACAGGCAGGGAAACCTCCCACTAGATGGTGTTGCTCAAAGCCCCATCCAACCTGGTTTGAACACTTTCAGGGATGGGGCATCCACTGCTTCTCTGGGCAGCCTCTTCCGCTGCCTCATTACCCTCTGGATAAAGATTTTTTTCCTAGTAATCTAAATCTCTCTTCTTTTAGTCTAAAACTGTTCCCCCTTGTCCTATTACCCTCTGCATGTATAAAAAGTCTCCCTTTTTTTTTTTCATAAGCCCTATGTAAGTACTGAAAGGCTACAATGAGATCTCTCTGAAGCCAGGCTGAACAAGCCAAATTATCTCAGCCTGTCTTCATGGGAGAGATGTTCCCACTCACTTGCTGTCTTTGTGGCCCTCCTCTGGACCAGCTCCTGCAGGTCCATGTCCCTATGTTGGGCATCCCAAAGATGGATGCAGTACTCCAGGTGGGGTTTCACGAGAGCAGAAAAAAAGGTCAGAATCACCTCCTTTGGTTTGCTTTTTCAATGCAGCCCAGGCTGCAGTTGGCTTTCTGGGATGCAATCTCACACTTTCAAAAACACTTTCAAAAAGTACCATACAGACTAGCTGTATGTCCTGGACTAAAGAAAAAAAACTTGCCTCAAATTAAAAGGGAGGATGATGGTCAAAATATTTTATCTTGTATTTGCATTTAAACATTTTGAGTGTATTGTCCAAATGCTAACAGTGTGAGATAGCTTAGGAGTATTTCAAAATGTTTGACTGGAAGCCACCTCTGGTCAAGAATCCATGAAGTCCATTTACATGTTACTGAGCTAATAAAAGGGGTGTGTTGGCTTGAGCATGAGTGTACTGCTGTAACTGCACAGCTTTTGAATTTGTGTTTGTATCCAGCTGCCATTGTGCACACATTGAACATAGGGCAAAATAACCCTGCTTATGTTTTGTGTACTCCCAGGCACTACAGTTGTGTCAGTGTTTCTGGAATGCAAACAAACCAAACTTCCTGATATTCAGGTAGTTTGAGATTGAACAAGAAGAAATTTTGTGGTTTCAGTGACCAAAGCTAGCTAATGATTCTAAGAGCTTTCACCTGTGAACTATTGACAGTGTTACAAGGCAAGAGTGTGACTGCTGGTATTTCTCCCTAGGCCCTGCCATCCTAGAGGATGTATTGATTGAAGTGTTTAGAACATTATATACACAATGCAAAACAGAACTGGAGCTTCAGACAGAGCCATCGTTCAACAAAGATCACACACAGCTAAGCAGGTAAATAATGATTATAATGTATTATGTATTAAATAATACATTTTTGTTGCTGGAACCATGTCTGTGAAGCCTGTGAGACTGAGACATGTTTTCTTTATGATACAGGATATATTGACATTAATTGCAACTTCTATGTTCAGTGCAAAGGTGTGAAGTGTCTGGCTTTATTATTTTTTCTTTTATATTTAGGTATGTCTTATTCCTTATCCATGACAAAAATGCTTATTTGATTGATTGTAATATTTTTTATATCTGTATTCTTCAAAAACAAAATGGACTGATGAGTTTTCTTGTAGTAGAAAAATGAAGACTGCAACAAGAGAGCTGGGTGAGTGGGGTATTAAGTTTCAAGATTTGAGTTTAATATTTTGAAAGGTGGAGAGGAGATGGGTTTTCAAAGCTGGAGAGGGGTGAAAATAGTTGTAGGAATGATTATGGTAAAAACAGATCTATTAAAAATGTAGTTAAAAGACAAATACTAAAGAAAGGATAGAGGAGGAGCCTAGCAACTGGGAAAAGACATTGGTATGAGCAACCTGCCAATATCCTGAGCCCTTGAGCAACAACTACTTGTAGGGATGAGAGGAGAATAATTTGTCATTGTTACTTGACAGTGGGTAAACTCACAGTGATGTGTAGTTATATAACTTGGAAAAAAGTATAAAAATATGAAATGTTCTTTTTTATTTTCTTTCAGCAAACTGAGAGAAAACAAGAAAACAGCAGAATTGATTAAAACTGCCAATCTTCTTTTCAATTCCTTTGAGCCTTATTATATGTGGGATTACATTGCTCGTTGGTTTGAAGAGTGTTGTAGGTAAGTGATAATATTTAATCTCTCTGTGTGTAAAGTTGAAGTTAATTGTTGTTTTATATACTTTTTTCTTCAAAGAAGTCAGTCTCATGAGATCATTTACCCTGTATCCTCCCATCCCTCTAACTTTGGTCTTTTGTCCAGTTTTCATCAGATGTGATTGTGGGTCTTAGCAACTTGAGTTCTCACAAGCTCAGCATCTGGGTTAAATCAAGAGATGGAATTGTGCTCTCTGCTGGAGGGGAGACTCCAGAGTGATCACAAAGCTAGTTTTTGTTGTGTCTTGCCAGTACAGGATTACTCATTGTACAAATTGCTTTTGGTAAAACTGGCAGATTTGCTAGGCACCTGATGTGTTGTCATTTGTCCGGCTCCCTTAGGGGAAAATGAAGGATGGGAATCCTGTGCATGATAAGGAGAAAGTAGCAAACCATAAATCAGGGAAAATTGAAGATATTAACAGGAGTGTAGGGGATGAAAGGGACCCCACAGAAGAGCAGGGGTTTTGCTGTGGCAAGAGGTAGATGATACAGAGATGTCAAATGAAATATGTAGAATTTTTTTTTATTGCTTATGATATTATCTGATAAAGTATTAAGATACTTGGACATGAATTTTTCTATGAGCCAACACTGTGCTGTTATAAATAAAGAAAACCACTTCTTGGGCTGCATTATGAGGGCCATGTGCAGCAGATGAAAGGAAGTTATTTTTCCTTTCACTTAGTGTTTCTAAGGAGAGATGTGGAATATTGTGTCCAGCTTTGGGCATGCCATCTGAGGAGAATTGTTGAGAAGCTGAAGAGACTCTAGTAGAGAAACTGCTAAGCTGGTCAGTTATAGGATACTACACTGAAGGTTGAGATAGGTGAGCTGGTTTAATCTGGCAAAGAGGGAAATTGAATGGCACTCTATGACTTCCTGAAGGGCATTTGCAAAGTTCATGTAGTTGTACTTACAGAGGACAGCAGCAAGTGCTCACTCAAGTGGTAAGGTTGGACTTTGAGAAAAGATTTGCTAAGAACAAATTTATGAAAGAAGTGGAACAGTGAAACCTGTGGAGCTTTCTTGTGAGATTTCCATAACTCTGCTAGATAAAACTGTGGATGAATTTATCTAGTGATTTTAGCAGTCCTGCTCAGTGTGACAGGTTGATTTAGATGTCTGTGCCTTGATCTTTGTGTGTTGGGCTGAATTACTAACATATGGAAAGTCATCTACAGCCAGCTAACATGCAGTTGAGTATTTCACTACAAATAAGTAGTTTACCTGTCAACATGGATACAAAATTGCCTTATAAATTAATGAAATCTCTAGAATTGTTTTTATTTTGTTTTTTTCCTACATAAGCTGCTGTATTTAAGCTTTTTTTCTTCCATGCTCAATTTTCTGTAGCTTGAATTTCCTTATTTTATAAATTAAGACTCTTTGTTTTACACCAAAAGCCTGGCTACTGCTTTTTCTGAAAGTAAACTTAACAGTAAAATGAGAAATTGCATATTGGTTTATAGTGATTATCCCCAATATATACAGCTTTGTATTAAATTACAGAAATATGGTCAGTGTAAGGCAGTTGGGGAAATATTGTGAAACCCTATTTGAATTTTGCAGGAGGACTTTACATGCCAGACTTCAAACTGGGCCTGGAGGTGATAGTGAGCAATCTGAGTTACCTCTAACAAATTTCTGCTTGTTAGTGGATTTTTTGTTGGATATTGTTTCCTTGGTAAGAATTGCTTTATTTATTACTAACATTGGGATTCTGTATATTTACAATCTGCAGAAATACTATGTATACTTTATTAATTGCTTTTCCTGAAAATATATTGACATTAAAAGAACTTTTTGATTCATTGTATAATTCTTGGTTAGACCTAACTGAAATAGGTTTTATGATGCTTATACCTGAAAATTTTAGTCTGTCCTCATTTTCTTTTCTGTGTATTCATTGCAAGTATAGTCTTTTGTAGTTTGATATGCTAGTTTAAATGTGCAGCTTTCTTTTAAGGATCTTTTAAATGTCATGATAAGATGTATCTTCTTTTTTCTGTTGTCATTGCTTAATGTAGCAAAGACTGTTGGAACTGTTTTTTCTATAGCTGTCTTTCCTCAATTCTTTGCTTTCTCATTTCAAAGCCTACTAGAAGTATGAGAGTGCTGTGTCAGGTATGGCAATCAGCCTGTTTTTCCTTTAGTTCTTAATAGCTTGTTTATCTTTCATTCTTAAACTTTTATCTTAAGATTAATCAAGTAATAATAGCAGTCTTCAGCCTTCATACGGTGTTTTTAATGTATTTGTTGTGTAATGAACAATATATACTAGTTTGAAAAAGAGCTAAATACATTTCTATTTGTTTGTTATCCAACTTTAAAGTTAATTTTGTAAATTTTTTTTTAGTAAAGCATGTGTTTCTTATTCTTGGATATTAAGATATTAACTTTGCTTTTTCCATGTTTGTATGTTTGGAACACAGTTAAGCAAATGATGGGTAGCTCTGTTATAGAAAATAAATT
The DNA here is from genome assembly GCF_903797595.1 of Erithacus rubecula. Classification (NCBI taxonomy): domain Eukaryota; kingdom Metazoa; phylum Chordata; class Aves; order Passeriformes; family Muscicapidae; genus Erithacus; species Erithacus rubecula. Next base: position 32,658,413 of record NC_136685.1, read on the forward strand.
TCAGGGTGGAATTTGGTGTGACAATTAACAAGTTTTTATCATTACTACTCCTATCACTAGGAGACTTACATTGAAATACAGACAGAACATTTGCCTCAGCTGTTGCTCAGGATGATTTCTGCATTGACAAGCCATCTTCATACTTTGCACTTGTCTGAGCTTACTGATTCTCTCAGACTCTGCTCAAAGATCCTTAGCAAGGTTCAGCCTCCACTGCTCTCTGCTGGTACAGATGGTATCCTGCAGCTTCCTACTGGACACAGCAGCTCCATCAAAGAATGGGAAAATAAAAAGGTAACTGATTAGGTTTTACATCTTGGAAAATGCCTACTTATGTGGAAAAAAAACCAAAACGGGCTTTCTAAGCCTGTGTTGAACACCCTACAAGACTTTGATTAGATTTAGATACCACAATATATCTGAAACCTGTAAGTTATCAAAATAACTTACACTTGTGGTAAAATTTCTTGATTCTTAGGGGCTTTTTCCCAGATTTAATATTATATATGTATAAATCACTTCAGAATCAGGGCCTAAGAGCTAATCAACTAAAGTTTGTAATGCACTTCAAGAGTATGAAGTAAAATAACTGGACTGAAAAGAATTCATCATTTTGGTTAAGTATCAGGCATATGTAAATTCTCCTCTCACCCATTTTATGTGCATTGGTTTAATACCCATCACATATTTTACTGTCACTGTTCAGTTCCTAGAATAACTTATTAAAGAAATAAAATTAACCAGCCAGCAGCTATTTCTCTTTTAACTTTGTCCAGTTTGTTCTATGCAGCTATGGTTCTGTGAGGTATATTAAGTGACATGCCCTGAAATCCTTGTTTTCCAGCTGAAGAAACTTTAGGAGCATCATAGAATAAATTAGGTTGGAAGTGACAGTTGCAGGGCACTGCTCAAAGCAGGGCTGATTTCAAAGTTAGATTTTACTTTAAAGCTAGGTCATGTCACTCAGGATGATATTTGTCTTAATTTTGAATATCTCCAAGGATGAAGTTCCACGACTTCTCTGTACAGCTTGTTTGTTTACACTGTTATTTATTCATAATTTCCATTGTTGCACCTTGTGTTGGTTGCCTTGTGTTTTTTCACTGTGGATTTCTGGGCGTATCTCCATTTTTTCCCACTGCCTAGTGGGAACTCACAGAGAGCAATAAAGCCGTTTTCACCCCCTCCACAGCTCTTAGCATTCTTTTAAACTGAGTAAATCCAGCTCTCTGACCATTCCTTCTATGTCAGGAGCACCTGTGCTGACTTTCCATTGGGCATACTCAGTAAATCAGTTTCTTTTGTACTAATGAATGCAAAATTGGATACAATATGCTGGTTGTAGATCTAAAACTGCTGAGCAGAGAGGACTAATTACTTCCCTTGATTTGGTGTCAGTACTTTTGCTGGTACAGTCCTAGATGTGACTAGTCTGCTTCATCAAAGGAGTCCACTGCTGGCTCATGTTAGAATTCCAGCATCCTATATTCAGGATCCTATCCTTATTCTTTCTAGCTAATTGATGCCTGTCTTTTAGATTGTATTTTGTAAAATGAGATCATCATTTATGTCTCTTCAAGTTTTTAGTACATAGCTTTCACTGTTTTCTGCAGTAATGTCTCAAACTTCCATTCTTATTGCATCTCTGGTAAAGCAAGATGCTATTCACTGTAAATTATAATGTCATTGTTTTTATTTATTCATGAAAAAGTTTTTTATAGTATTATGTAATGCTCAAGCTCTGTGTTTAACACAGCTAGTGATTAGAGTCAAAACAACTTCTGAGCCTGTTGGGTGTCAGGCAACTTCTGCCATTGCCAGTAAAAGAAGGACCAGAAGTGAGTGGGCACTTGTATTTAGGGGCAGTGATTGGTGAATTTCTGTTTCAATTGTTTCCCTACCTCACATTCTCACCAGGAAACAGCAATTATGCTACCAGTTACTAACACTGTAGAGGGCTTGAGCAGTGGAAAAAGCCACTGTGGGTGATTTCTGACTCAGAAAAAGCACCTATTTGTGCATATTCTGAACTGGTAAGGAATTAAGACATACAGTGGGTCATGAAGAACTGTTGTTGTTGCAGCAACCTCTTTCTCATTTCGAGGAGATGATTTATTTTCTTTCCAGTTGCAAATGATCAGTAGTTTTTAAATGAAAAGTTTATATATTTTTGTGATTACGACTTTGTATTTGATTTATGATGCTGTAAAAATTAATAACACCTATGCCTATGTATTTCAGCTTTCTTTCATAATGGAATAGACATAATTATGATCTGAAGAAAATGTTAAAACCAATAATATTTAAGTATTTTTCTTGACAAACAACTTCCTTTTAATGTTAGTTTAGTCTGGCAGGCTTACAAAAACACCAAACATTGTTTTGCATAAAATATATTTGTATGAATGCACTTAAAACTCTGGAATACAATTGTTGCTTTCAAATGAAGACACTAATAAATATTGTTTTGCTAAGACCTAAATAGCCTATTTTGAACAATCATTAAACTTTTATTTTCTCAGGTGCCATCAGTGTCACTTGAAAATCCTAGTGATGTGTTTGAAGATGGTGAAAATCCTCCAAGCAGTCGATCATCAGAAAGTGGATTCACTGAGTTTGTACAATACCAGGCAGATACAAATGATGACATTGACAGAGCACTTAATGAAGGTCACAGTACACCTGGAATCCCTATTGTTGGTAGCACTTCCTCAGAGACTGAGACAGCATCAACCGTGGGTTCTGAGGAGACCATTGTGCAGCCTCCTTCCATAATGACACAAGGGACAGCAACTCGTAGTGGGAAAACGATCCAAAAGACTGCAATGCAGTGCTGTTTGGAATATGTCCAGCAGTTTTTAACCAGATTTATCAACCTGTACATCATTCAGAATAATTCCTTGTCTCAGCCCTTAGGGGCAGAGCTTCCGGCAGACCCCACTAGAGTGCAAGGACAGAGCACAAAATGGGACAGAGAATCTCAAGATGATGCTAAGGTGAAGAAAGCAAACAAGAAGAAAACAGCAAAAGAATACCTTCCTGCCTTTATTGCTGCTTGTCAGCTCTATCTTGAATGTTCCAGCTTTCCCGTTTACATCGCTGAAGGAAACCGCACTTCAGAATTACATCCTGGGAAGCCTGAAGTTGGTAAGCTGCACTCTCATTTGTTCTTTGCTTTTAAAATAGTATTTTTTTTATTTTTCTGCTAAAAAAAAATTTAAGTAATAGCATCACATTTTGTGTGTGTTCCTGTTTGCTGTTTCTCTCAAATCTAAGTTTTCTTCTGTGTCATTTGGTTTACATTTGGAAACAAAATTATTTTCTCATAGATTTTTAAGACTATTACTGGCATGGAATTTGACAGTAATTAATATTGTGGTGAATATGCAAACAGAAGACTGAGAGTAGAATCTAGATTGTTAAATCTTCCTCTTTACTGCATGAATCCACAATTTTTTCTTTGTCATATTTTACAATAGCCAAAGCTCACATCAAATCTTTTTAACTTCCTTTTATCAATTTTGGATTGATGTGCACATTGATCACTTTGGCAATATGTGGGAATTGTAAACTACTGTCCAATAAAAATCATACCAGCTAAGAAATTCAATTAATTCTACTTTGCTCCTATTAAAGGAACGGTTCTTGAAAAAAAATTATTCTAGCTATAATTGCAGTAAGAAGCAATAATAATCGTGAGTTTTGGTGAGGTATGGATGTGTTCACAGATAGATAAAACTGTTCAGATATAGACATGATTAAAACATTGACAGTTGTGGCTTACTGTAAATTATCACATTTTAGGATGAACAATCCTTTTTACAGTTTGTAAAAAAAACAAACAAACCCAACAACCCAAACTCCAACTTACAGTTCCAATTTTGGATCCACTTCTGATCTGCAGTATGGGAGTTGCTTCTTAAAATATTTTCATGGTGAATATGCTTGGAGCATGCAAGAAATAGTAACACTAATTTTGGCTACTGTCACAGTCATCTCTGGTTTTATTTTTGTCTAGGAAACTTCCTAGTTGCAGCTTTTTGTCTTATTTGCAATTTTTAAATCAAGGCAAAGTGATGTGTGGTGCTTAGAGATGAGTGGATTTTTTATGTTTTGGAAGCAAGTATGCTGATTTAACATCACTACTTCTGTTTCTGTGGTATTTAAGGTGTGTTGTTTATGTCTTTATTCTTCTGACAGGAGCAGAGCATATATTTGATTTTGTAACATCCAGACATAAAATATTTGTCAGCTGAAGGCAATTTGGTTATAGCTGTTCATTAGTTATGAGTATGACAATGCCAGAGATCTGCTACCTTTTGTAAAATATCGATCTCAGAATATTGTGCTTTTATAGCATGACCCTGAAAATGCTAATGTTTTTTTATTTATTTCTCCCAAACAGCCTACAAATGAGTGTTAACTCCAAAGGCTAAAATTTCATATTAAATGTTTGCTTATTACTTTTTTGGTGCACATAGTACTTGGTTATCACTGCCTCATGCGTAGAACAGAGAGCCTGTAGAGCTTGAGTAGTATGTGCCTCCTATGAGGGCAGTGCTTCTAGGAATCCTTTTCACTTTCATTAAATGTCTTGGATTTATGTTTGTTATTCATCATCTGAACATTCCTATTTGTGAGATATCATTTGCAGTCTAGTAAACAGTGTAACTTTGAGGAATAAGCATAAGTTCTAGGTGGGTAAAACCAACAAGAAGGATTTTATTCCAAATGTAAACATCTGTTGTATAGAATGGCAGGGCAGAAGGGAATAGTAGAGAATACTTCCCATAGTAGAGAATTGCACTGGAACAGAGAATGGAAGAAGATAACTACCATAATTCTCACACTACCCTATCTATTGATATGAGGTGTTTGTACTGCAGAAGAGGCTGTGTTTGTTGAAGGTTTCCTAAATTTGGAACGTGTTTTTGGAGGTTTGCATTAATGATATGACCTGATAGCTCTTAATCACTGGTCAGTCTGTTAATTTGAAGGAGGCAGGTTAATCTAATATTTAGAATAAGTGTGCTTTAATTCTGCTGATTGATTAATTTCTCAGCTACCTTTAATTGAAGAAATTAAAAGGGAATTGAGTGAAGCTGAAAACATTGGTTGTATCTGTAACCTCTAGAACACAGTTTGGAATTGTTAGCTGTATTTAAAATCCAATGGAGCTGTGGATATAAATGAGAAATTGCATCATTCTTCTCTTGATTCTGAAAGGGTGCTGTATTTGTGCCTATTAAATAACATTTCTTCCATTGTGTCTGATTGTAGATGCATTTGCCATTTTAGGAACATGATCAATAGAGTTCTTTTGAAGTTTTAAGAGAAGTTACTTTGGTATCTCTAAAATGAAAAGCTGGAATATTCACTTAGAGTTGACTGTGAACTTTGGAGAAAGACTTCCAGTATCAATCCAGAGTATGGCTTGATAAAGTGAGAGGAGAATAAAAAGGGGGAAACAGCCTTCTGCAGTGAAAACTGAGTTTTCATAATTTTGCACCCAAACCATCAATTTTCACAGAGACTTCTGTTTCTAAAGTATTGCCAGGCAAATTTATTTTTGTCAATTTAAAATTAGTCGGCATATATTATATAATATATTATCCTAGGCTCTATGATATATTACAGAATTACTCTAGACTACTATCTAGCATGTTAAGATTTGATTGCTGGTGAAGAATTTTGTGAAGAAGAAAAATGGATGAAAGATTGTGCTAACTACTGAATGTTCAGTTTTGCTTAAGGCAGAAAATCATCTGAATGCTTTTCCATAAAATTTTTTCATCCTTGTTAACATTTTTCTATTAATTTTTGGTTACTAAATGTTTGATGTAATACAGTATTGCATTCTTAATTGGATTATTTAAAGATACATCAGGAAGTATCTTCCTCTCACATACATTGTCCTAAAGTCATGCAATGGGCTGATTGAGATATGAAGGGACAATTGTACATACAATTATGGAATACAAAAGGGAAATTCCATAATATTTAGATTGTTAAATAAATATATCATCTGTGATTTGTGTTTCAGACTGTGAACAAGTACAGCCTCCATTGTGGCTACAGACTTTAATGAATGCTTGCAAGCAGGCAAGCGATTTCAGTGTTCAGGGTGTTTCTATTTCCCTCGTGATGGACTTGGTTGGATTGACTCAATCTGTTGCTCTTGTCACTGGAGAAAATCTGAACAGTGTGGAAGCTGCTCAGCCTCTTAGTCCTAACCAGGGAAGAGTGGCTGTCGTCATCAGACCTCCTCTTACTCAAGGCAATCTGAGATATATGGCTGAAAAGACAGATTTCTTCAAGGTTAGATGCAGTATCTCGTTGTTTTCTTTAGACATTTTCTTTCTGGTGAAAAATAAGTCTTGGCCCCTTTACCATCCTTGATATGGTAAACCAAATTTTCTTGCTGAATATTTTGGTAACAGTTATAAACCTGGGTTAGAATCTAAATGAAATACACAGTAAGTTTTCCTGCTGCAATTCTCTTACTGACCACTTGTGTGAAAATCCTTGTTTAAATGAATATTTTGAAGATCTAAACACAACCTGAGTGAAGAACAGCATTAATTCTCATAGGTATGAAACCGAGATGTGCATAATGTAGGACTCTAATAAACAATCTTTGTATTTGTGTAATTTATGTAAGATATCTTTTGCAAATGATAATCAGCAGCAGGGTGTATTATGTAGTTAATTATATTTCCATGAAAATGTATTTCTGGCCTGACTCCTTAACAGGAATTTTGTATGTAGTAAGTTCTTGCAGTGTTTTGTTCATACAAAGGGAATTATTTTACAGATTGCCTCTTGGTCATAGGATGTCATCAGATGGGATGTCTCCCATTGTTGCATAGAGTAAAACAAGGTGTGATAGTCATTCACTTGTCTCTTGCCACTTTTCTTTTCATGTACAAAGCATATTGCTTTAACTCTTTGGGACCAACTGGGGGATGGAACTCCTCAGCATCATCAGAAGAGTGTGGAGCTCTTCTACCAGCTGCACAACCTCGTCCCATCTTCCAGCATTTGTGAAGATGTTATTAGTCAGCAGCTGACTCACAGAGACAAGGCAAGTTGTTCGTGTATTTACTTAAAGATAGTAAAGTATATACAGAAATATATTTAGAAAAAGGACTTGGTCCCTCAGAGGAAGGTATAAATAACTCCAATATTGAAAAACAATGTTGCCTTATGTTGTTTCAAATGTTATTTTAGGTCTGTGATGAGCCTCTAGTTTCATACTAGACAAAGGAGGTTTTTCACCATTCAGCAACAGACTTTATATCTTATCCAAGTCATGAGATGCTTCCCATACTTAAAGCATATGCTTAGTTTTTGCTGTTAGGAGTTCTTATCATTATAGTTATTCACTTCTTTTCCCTCACCTAGAAATTAATTTCACATAGAAGGTGTCAATTTGACATTTGAGTTGAGGCCTTTGTAGTGCTTTGAATTTTAAGTATATGAGCTGTCTTCACAACTCCTACAGTATGAATGGTAGGGAATTACTTACACACTCTAGCAACTTGTGGTTGTATGACTTCAAGAGCACTTACCTTTTTGCCATTCTACCAGTTACCAGGTCAACAAGAGTGAATGTGAGCCAGTCTGTCAATCAGTGCAGTTCACAGCTTGCCATTTTGTTAAAATTGATTTTTAGTGTTCTTAGTAGTTAAAAAATATTTTTAGTGTTACTTAGGGTGGTCTGTAAACTGCTGTGACTGGATGTAGTACTTTCTCATTTCTGCCTGCCTTTCTGAGAAAACAGTAATTTCTTACATCTTCACAGCATAGACTGCAAGGGCTGGCTTATATGGAGTCATCCCAATGTGTTTGGGAATTGGTATTTTCATTCTGTTCAATAACTGTCAGTGAATTATTTTGTGTAACTATATGTTTTGCAGCAGTGTTGTGGATTATTTTCCTGTGAGAAGCATTTTTTTTCTAAATACAAGTGACGTTTGCTTTACATTCTAAATTGCTGGTGTCTCTCTTGGTTTTTGTTTTTGGTGTGGAGAGGTTGTTCTGTTTTATTTTTAGTTTGTTTAATGTGAACTGTAAATCTTTTTTTTATAATTTTCATAGCTTTTACTTAAAATTTCATTATTGGTAGATATTGATAAATAAGCTGCTGCAAAGCTTTTTAAGTTGTATGATGTAAACTAAGTCTGGAAGTATGCCATAATGTCAGTGGTTTTAACAGTTTTTAGTTTTGTTTCACTTTGGTTAAGGGTAAATATACCTACTGTTCATTTCCTATAACCATATATTCTAATAACAAGCAAGTGAAAATCTTTGTCCTCTTTGTTTATCATCTAGTAATTTAGTTTAAGCCCTCTAGTACTTAAAGTAATTTTGATTATTTATTTGGTGTAATTGTCCTGATTGCTGTGCTTTGTTCACACCTACAAATGCTTACTAGATTCCTTGTCTTTTGGGTGAAGCTGTTTTTATACATGTGTTCAAATCATATAATTATCTTTACTATTGTGTGCGGCCTTGCTGGAATAACTCTTTGCCTGGATCAGCCTCAGTCTGAGAGAGAGAGAAACAGAAGAATTGTTACTTTATACCATTTTTACCATTAAATATCCTGAGCTTCACCTCAGTGATCCTTGTGGGTCCCTCCCAACTCAGGATATTCTATGATTCTATGATAGTTTGCCTATTATTTCTAGTCATTATGAATCCTCTGGACAGTAAGCATGTCCTATTTGTCCAGTTTGTTCCAGAGCTAAATTTTACATGTTAATGAAGAACTCCATCTACATGTCTAGCTAGAAAATTTTTGTTTCTTTCTAGTATGGCAGTAATAGAACAAAAATAAGTTGACTAGAAAAAAACAGGTTAAACTTTAAGGTACGATGAAGGGAATCCTTTCATGGTACTAAATTGCTCACAGATACCTATTGTTGGCATCTACTACTTTTAAGATTAAAAAATAGTACTTAAACACATAATCATAAAAGTTAATTTCATAATATCTTACATCATTTAGGATGCTGTGTGACTTTTTCCAGTTCTTATCATAAGTTGTTACATTCTGACAGATCTAACTTATTATTTGGTCCACAGAAAGTAAGAATGGAAGCTCATGCCAAGTTTGCAGTGCTATGGCATCTCACACGAGATCTGCATATTAACAAATCTTCTTCCTTTGGCCGCACCTTTGACAGGTTGGTGATTGCAAGTCTGATTCAGCTGAATAAATTTTACTTCAAAATCTTTGATAGTATTATACTGGCAACATAGAGTGTTTAAAAATTGAAAAACTACAGTGTGCTGTGAGGGGAAGGAAGAAAGATGACAAATCAATTTGTGGACAAGAATTTGTGTTAGACAAAATTGTTTTCACAGTGCTGATTATGTAAGCTGTAAATTTTTCATGCAAGCTATTAAGAGTTTGGGGAAGGAATGATCACAATATTTATTGACCATCACCAAGGTTAAAATCACTGTGGTGTATATTGAGCCTAGTATCTGATTTCTTGCTGTATTTTGATAAAAACAGAAGCAATAGAGAAAGATCAACCCAGAATTGAATTAAATTAAGTAGAAAGTAACAGTAAAACTAAAAAAACTTAAAAGCAAAATTGCAAGGAATTGCTAAAGTATGAGTTTCATTGTTTAATCTGTGTTTTGTGTAAGAAATCCAGCAGCAGAGAATTTCTATTTTGTGTTTTGGTATTGGACTCTCTTCTTAGAAAGGAGTGAAGATTTGAACTCTGAACTACACTTGTCTTCCTCAGCTAGCACAGATGTTGTAGAAAAGTATTTATTTAGATTTTGTATTGCATACAAAATTATTAGCTGTGAGGAGTAGAGTAAAAAGTTTATTTCTTTGTCTTATGCTGTCACTCATTGCATTAATGGTGATAAATTCTGTGTGTACAGCTAAAAATTGCTTATGAACATGTACTACTGGAGAATGTAAAACACTAGGTAAAATTTAGAATCCAATATATATATATTATTTTTCCATAAATCTGTAAAGGATTCTCCAGGCTAAAGCTGTTAAAAGAAGAAAATAATGGTGGTAGGAACTGCTAAATTGTCAAGTACATTTCTCTTCTCTGTTCTTAAATGTTTGAATTTAAAGATCTTTGAATGTTTTCTTTTCCATATGTCCTTGTGAATTGGCTTTTAAAGTGGTATATTTTTAATATATAGCCATTAGACTAGACTAAAGTATAAAGATCAGGTTCAAAGATTTATTCCAAAGAAAATACTGCTCTGTATGGAGAAGACACTGGAGTATGTACTGACTTGAAATTTGCCATATATCAGATTAAAATGGGGTTACTCCATGGGTACTCCATTATTCTTCTTTCCATTCTAGATCTTTGTTTATCATGCTGGACAGCCTCAATAGCTTGGATGGTTCTACTTGGTCAGTGGGACAAGCCTGGTTAAATCAAGTGCTTCAAAGACATGATATTGCAAGGGTTCTTGAACCTTTGCTCCTCCTGCTTCTCCATCCAAAAACTCAGCGAGTTTCTGTTCAGCGAGTACAGGCTGAATGTTACTGGACTAAATCTCCTAATCACCCTGAAGAAGAAAATGAAAAGCAGTTCATGCAGAAGTTCAGCTGTGCTGATGGTACGTACACAAGGAAACTGTAAGAAGTTCCCTAATTCCTTTGTGTTTACATGCAATGTGAAAAACATACTAGGAATTTTTGAGGGTAACTGAAAATAGCATTGAAATAACTACAGCTTATATTTGCATTTGTGTGGGGTTTTTTTCCTAATTCAAGTTAATCTATCCCAAGTAGTGCTTAAAGTTTTATTGTTTTTACATTAAAATTGTATGCTAGTATATTAACCCAGAACATTTTGCTACATCTTACTGAATCTTGGTAGAACATAAGAATATGCTTGAAGCTTAACCAGGAAATTAAACATTTTTATGAATGTTGTGGGGCTGGCTGAAAACATACCACTAAGTTTTGGAGGCATTTGCATGTATTGTGTAATTTTAATATAGAATTCACTAATTTTGGTTTTTGTGAAAACAAAAGCAGATAAGACTGCATAATGTTTCATGGAGAATTGTGTTGTTTTGCTAAGGTGTACTGCTAAAACAATTTTGTTTTGTTTTTGTGAACATTTCATTTGCTTATTAACATATTTTTTCTTCTGTGAGATGGAAAGACACTATTTACTATGCCTTCATAATTTGAAGTCTCAATAATAGATTAAATTCTAAATTTTAATTCTGAATTCTTATTCTGAAGAACAAAATCTTATATGTATACATTTCTTTGTCTTCTTCTTCAAGCATTCTCCCACATGCCTGTAAGCCAAGGACAACTTATTATACCTAAAGAAGTCAATGAGAAGCAACTTAGTGTGGATGAAATGGAGAATTTCAGCCTTACTGTCAACCCTCTAAGTGACAGGCTTTCCTTGTTAAGTACCAGCAGTGAGACCATACCAATGGTTGTATCTGATTTTGACCTTCCTGATCATCAGGCTGAAATACTGCAGAGTTCTGACTCTGGCTGCTCTCAGTCATCTAATGGAGACAACATCAGTTATGAAGTGGAAACAGAAAGCCTGAGTGCTCAAGATAGCTCTCAGACTCTGAAAGAGGACTCACCTGATGAAATTGTGCAACAAGTGGTTACAGATCTTATATGCAAAGTTGTAAGTGGTCTCGGGGAAGAAGTTGAAACAGTTAAAGACAGTCTGCACTCTGAGGATGCTTCATGTAAATTCAGCTCTTTGGATAACTCTCTAGAGATTACAAAAAGTGATGATCAAAATATTCAAAGTAGCCAGAGTAGTTTACTTAGTAATGACAGCTCACAGTTACTATCAGCTTCAACTGAGACTGGACTTGAGAGCTTAGGAGATGAAATGTCAAGAAATAACTCTTCACCTTGTATTGCAGAAAGCCAGCAGTCTTTCTCTGATCTCACTCTTTCTTCCACTGAATCAAAGTCTAGAAAACGTAGCCACAGTAGTATTCAGTTCAGCTTTAAAGGAAAGCAACCAGAAAAAATGTCAGAAAAAGAAACAATTGTTAAAGAGGCTGGTAAGCAACCAGGTGCAAAACCTAAGGTAAAAATAGCTAAAAAGAAAGATGAAGAGAAGAAGAAAGCACAAACAGAAAAGCTTAAACAAACAAATGTCTTCTTTAGTGATGGTCTTGATTTAGAAAATTGGTACAGTTGCGGAGAAGGAGAAATTTCAGAAATAGAAAGTGATGTTGGATCTCCAGGAATGCGAAAATCTCCTAACTTTAATATCCATCCACTGTATCAACATGTGCTGCTTTATCTCCAGTTGTATGACTCTTCAAGGACATTGTATGCTTTTTCTGCAATTAAGGCAATTCTGAAAACAAATCCTTCAGCTTTTGTAAGTGCCATCTCCACTACCAGTGTCAACAATGCATACACTCCTCAGCTTTCATTGCTCCAAAATCTTCTAGCCAGGCATCGAATATCTGTTATGGGCAAGGATTTCTATAGTCACATCCCTGTTGATTCTAACCATAACTTTCGGAGCTCTATGTACATAGAAATTCTTATCTCCTTGTGTTTATACTACATGCGGAGCCATTATCCAACTCATGTTAAAGTAACCTCACAAGACCTCATAGGAAACCGCAACATGCAGATGATGAGTATAGAAATTCTGACACTTCTCTTTGCTGAGTTGGCAAAAGTGATAGAAAGCTCTGCCAAGGGCTTTCCTAGTTTTATTTCAGACATGTTGTCTAAGTGCAAGGTTCAGAAAGTGATTCTGCATTGTCTGCTGTCTTCTATCTTCAGTGCCCAGAAGTGGCACAGTGAAAAGACAGCTGGAAAAAATATAGTGGCTGTAGAAGAAGGCTTCTCTGAAGACAGCCTTATAAATTTTTCTGAGGATGAATTTGACAATGGTAGTACTCTGCAGTCTCAGCTTTTGAAAGTACTTCAGCGGCTGATTGTGCTGGAACACAGAGTAATGACTGTGCCTGAGGAAAATGAAACGGTGTTTGACTTTGCCATAACAGACCTGGAGCACATTGGTCCCCAGCAGCCAATGACTTCTCTGCAGTATTTACATTCCCAGCCAATAACCTGCCAAGGCATGTTTCTCTGTGCAGTGATACGAGCTTTGCACCAGCACTGTGCCTGTAAAATGCATCCCCAGTGGATTGGCCTTATCACCTCTACGCTGCCTTACATGGGAAAAGTTCTTCAAAGGGTGGTTGTTTCAGTGACTCTTCAGCTCTGCAGGAATTTGGATAATTTAATTCAGCAGTATAAATATGAAACGGGATTATCTGATAATAGGTATGTGTATGTAGAGGTGTAGTATTTTTAACTACATTTGATTGTATTGAATTACTTTACTGTCAGATTAATTTATGTTAATAAAATTGCTCTTCTTTTAGGCCTCTCTGGATGGCATCAGTCACTCCCCCAGATATGGTTCTCACTTTATTAGAGGGGATCACAACAATAATTCATTACTGCCTCCTGGATCCATCTACGCAGTATCACCAGGTAAATTTACCTGGGTATCTGAGAGATTCCTATGTAGTACATGTGATCATATTAGCACTTAGGAAGATCTGACAATATACTGTCTTGGCTATAAATATGGGGGGTTTATTGACAAGACACACGTTTCAAACAGAAAAACAAGTTTCTATGGATGATACTTGTGAGAGACTCTTATATTTGTTTGATTCTTCTGGTTGTTTTCTTGTTACCCTGTAATAACTAAAGTATGAATTCCTTAACTTTAAGACCTTTAAAATTCCATTTTTTAGAGCTGCATTTGTTGTGTTCATCTTGAGATATGTCTAAACATTATCCTTCTGTTCCTTCTGTATATTCCTAATTTTTCTTTTTAGTCTAGCAGTATTTTTATATTTGATATTCTGAGCATAATATCTGTTAAGAATTTGGTCCAGATTCCATAAGAAGCTTTTCCCGTTTTCTCAGTAATCTAATTTTTGTGCTTTTTTCTCATTCTTACACCCCTTTGCTTTCCATTCATTTAAGTGACTGAAAAGTGGGTTTTGTTTATGTAAATAAATTAATTTTGCCTAGAGTATTACTTAGACTTAAAATTCTGAAAAAATTGTTTTGCAAAGGTATAGGCAGAGGATACAAAATCAATTGCTGTAGACATGAGGCCTCACATGTTCAGAGTACATTTGATATTGGACAACTCAATCAAAAGTTTGTCTGTTGTTTTTAAAGTCTCAAAGCTGTACGTATGGTAGGAATAAATGAAAAAACTTCTGAAAAAGAGTTAAGGTTGAAAACTCCCATGTTAAGTAAGTCTAAATTTGCTCTATTTTAATTATGCTGTTTATGTAGATACTTAATACTTGTCTCCTCTTCTCTTCCACAAGCTTTTGGTTAACGTAGATCAGAAACATTTGGTTGAAGCACGCAATGGGATCCTCTCTATCTTGCATATGATCATGTCTTCTGTGACTTTACTGTGGAGCATCCTGCACCTTGCAGACTCTTCAGAGAAAACTACTGCTGCTGCTGCATCTATTACCACTATTAATCTTGGGTCAACTAAGGTCAGAACATCAGGGATAATATAATTTGTTCATTAATACCTTTGTCAAAATAATTTCAATTCCTTTCCCTTAAATCTAAATTGAATTTTTATACCTTTGTTCTCATCTACATGTATATCTTTGTTCTCATCACTCACCACAAAAAGCAGGCTTTTATAAATGAGTATTGAATATGCTTTTAAGCTAAATTGTATCAGATCAATGCAATGTGTCACCTCTTCGCTTTCTGCAGAGAAAGTGCTTTGAACATAATGCTGAGGTGCTTATCTGAAAGGGTATGTGTTCTGCCTTCATATTTCAGAATTTGAGGCAACAGATTCTGGAACTTTTGGGTCCAATTTCAATGAATCATGGTGTTCATTTCATGGCTGCTATTGCATTTGTATGGAATGAAAGGAGGCAAAACAAAAATACTTCAAGGACAAAGGTATGTTTATATTACAGTGGTCACTTCAAATAGTGGTTATGCTTCTAAGTGATTTAGTGTTGGGAAGAAGAAAATTCAGACATTCTAGTGGAAAAAATGCAATGAGACATGGACAATATTTATATTTCTAATTAGCAGCAGTACTGTCAGGGAGGTACCACTTCAGAATGGGATAATCTTCCTGAATTCTTCAGGGGAAGAGTAGGTGATACCAGGTCTCTAGATTAACTGTTTGTTGATTAAATTTCAATCCCATGAGGACAGCTGCCTTAGTTTTGGCATAGCCATTATGGTGATAGTGTGTGACATACACCTGATTCTTTTAGGTAATTCCTGCAGCAGGTGAAGAACAACTTCTGCTGGTTGACCTGGTTCGCTCTATCAGTGTTATGAGAACAGAGACTGTCATACAGACAGTGAAAGAAGTTCTGAAGCAGCCTCCAGCCATAGCAAAGGACAAGGTATGGAAACTGTGGAGATACTATTGATTTAGGATATCCTCTTCAAGATGCTCAGAACACTGTTGATATGGGTACTTCACTGACAAAGCTAAGCAGCATAATGTGAAAATTTTCACTGTATCTAAGAGAGAAATGAAGAGAAGCATAACTTTACAGACGGATGTCTGGAAGGACATTTTTAATATTCTAATAAATTATGCTCTATGTTTAGACATTGTAGTGACATTGTAGCATTGTCAGTTTTACCCTGGTGAGGAGGGAAAAGCCTCTTCTTTCTGATGACACAGGTTTTATACCTTTTTCTAGAAACATCTTTCACTGGAAGTCTGCATGTTGCAGTTTTTCTATGCTTATACTCAAAGGTAAGAAAAGAAGTTAATTTTTTTTTCTGTCATAGGGAAGCAGATGATCAATTAGAATATTTTATATATTTTTGTCATAGGATGATGAATAGTCTGTGTAATACAAAACAGGAAGAAAGAATGGGTCTGATCTGTAGGTTCATTTAAAAAAGGTAGTTTATTTTGTGAGTTCCATAGTATTCCATATTTCTTCCTTCACCTAAAAATTCTGCAGGTAATCTGCTGCCTGCCCAAAGGGTTCTTAATTGTGCTATAATTCATTTGTGCCACTCCAGCTTTGCAATGAAAAGCATTTCTTTTGAGAATGCTCTTCTTCTGCCTTCATCTGTTTCCTAATGACTTAATGTAGCAACCTATTAAAAGAGTCTGTAAGGGTGTTGGTTGTCAATATCTGACAGGGGAGTTGTGAGGTAAAAAGAAATTGGAGAAATACCTGGAGGAGATGATCTCATCAATTACTTGGCTGCTCTCTCTCCCTTAGGATTCCAGTGACCAGCTTAGTAGACAGCTGGGCAGCACTGCTGCTTCTGTTAAAAGATTCCATACAGGTTGGTCTTCCAGCCCCAGGACAGTTCCTCATACTTGGGTAAGTGCTCCTGATATTTGCAATTTTCAAATATGTTCAAATGTAGGTGTGTGAAATTATTCTGAAGTGTTAGTATTTTTAAATCTCTGTCTCTTAACTGGTAGAGTTATTGCCTGAGTTCTGTGGATCTTACCAAATTAGTTCCTTCTTTGAGGAATGGCTGCATATATTAAATTTTACGTTATAGTATGATATAAGCCACCACCTTACCTTATTGATTGTTTCAGAGATTCAGGCTCTTTAAGCAATAGATGTTTCTGATTTTTCCTGAAAAATAACAACAGTTACTATTTCTTAGCCCACTTGAGTGGGCTGAATTCTTATCATGGAAACAGTATGCAGACTATTAGAAATATAATTTTGAATATGATTTTCTGTATAATGCTTGAAGGACCATTTTTATGATATTTTATCTTCCCTGGTAAACTGTCTATAAAGATACTTTTGTATATAATCAAGTAAAACATGTTCTTAGTAAACTCTTATGATCAAAATTAACTTAAGGAATTTGAAAATACGTTTCCTGGAATATTGATAAGTAGCAATCCCTGAGGGTTTAGTGAATCAATATTGTGCAAATAAATATCTTCAGATTTGTTCTAACTCTGAAAACTGCTGAATAATATATTTAAGAAGAAAATCCATATTCAACTTCTGTATTTTTCCAGTGTTCTTAATGAGTTTATCATGAAAAACCCAAGTCTGGAGAATAAGAAAGATCAAAGAGATCTACAGGTAGGAAATTTGTTGCATGTGTCTTTTGAAAATATCGAACAATAAATCATAGAATGGCCTGGGTCAGAAAAGGCCCTAAAAATAATCCAGTTCCCAGCACAGGAAGGATATTGACCTCTTGGAGCAAGTCCAGAGGAGGGTCACCAAGTTGATTAGGCTGATGGAGCAACTCTCAAGGGAAAAGGCTGAATGAATTGGTTTGTTCAGGCTGGAAAAGGGAAGGCTTCCAGTATCTAGAGGAAGCCACAAAAAAGATGGAGAGGGGCTGTTTACAAAAGCACGCAGTGACAGACAAGGGGGAATGGCTTCAAAGAGTGGATTTAGAGTAGATATTAGGAAAAAAATCTGTAATGTGAAGGTGGTGAGGCACAGGAACTGGTTACTCAGAGAAGTTGTGTATGCCCCGCCACTAGAATTGTTTGAAGCCACTTGGATGAGGCTCTGAACAACCTGCTTTAGTGTAGAGTGTCCATGGTCATGGCAGTGGGGTTGGAACTAGATCCTTAAATGTACTATAAATATTTTATATCAGTTTTGTAGTATGAAATTACTCTTTAATATCTTCTCCTTATATTTACAATTTGTTGAAAAACCTCTCAATTGCTGTGAAGTTATTAATCACTGATAAAATTATTTGAAAGCAATTCTATGTGTGGTTATATGGATTTTCTACATGTCAGGACAATGAATACAGCCCTTCTGCACAAAGTTCTTAAAATGCTTGGGGTTTTTTTCCTACCAGGATGTAACACACAAGATAGTGGATGCCATTGGGGCAATTGCTGGTTCTTCCTTGGAACAGACCACTTGGCTAAGACGAAACTTAGAGGTTAAGCCTTCTCCCAAGATTATGGTTGATGGAAACAACTTAGAATCAGATGTTGAAGGTAGGTTCATTGTCATCTTTATTTAAAACAAAACATTGATTTTCATGCTAAAATTAATGAAAAGAACAGCTTTGCTATATTTGAATGTATGTAAAGTTCTTCAGTATT
Organism: Erithacus rubecula; assembly: GCF_903797595.1. Classification (NCBI taxonomy): domain Eukaryota; kingdom Metazoa; phylum Chordata; class Aves; order Passeriformes; family Muscicapidae; genus Erithacus; species Erithacus rubecula. Next base: position 32,676,535 of record NC_136685.1, read on the forward strand.
GTTCCAGCACTAGAATGTCTGGCAAAGCTTGTGCATCTTCAAAATATGTCTTTAAAATATGCTGTAAGGTAAATAAGAGCTTGAGAAAGCTAACTTTGGGCATTTTTTATTATTATCTTCATTTAGATATGCTGTCTCCAGCAATGGAAACTTCAAATATAACTCCATCTGTTTATAGCGTCCATGCATTGACCTTACTTTCTGAGGTAAATGTTTCCTTGGAGATAATGAATAGTGTCTTATAATAAACTTCTATATTGTGAAAAGCTTTGGACTAGAAGCTTGGAGAAGGAGATTTAATGGGGAGCACTGATGTGAATGGGTTCTGGGTCTTGTCACATAAAAGTATCAAAAAAAACCTTGTTACTAACCCATTGAGATGGATGAGTTGTAAAGAAAGCATGGCCTTTCAGATGTGTAGTATAACAAGCTTTTTTGCTTGTTTATCTGATGCATTTTATTTACTGTTGATAATTGCAGTCTTTGATTTTTTTTCTTTATTTGTAGTTTATTCTCTAGAATGCTTTGATCAGGAGCTTGTGCTTCTGTGCTTTTCCCTTAATGTGCTATAAAAATGGTGAAATCCTTATACTCTGGATTTTGCATGGTACCTGAGATGTGATCACTTCTGTAATAAACTCAAAGGTTCAGTAAAGAACATTACACAAAAAAAAAATCTCAGTGGTAGGTAAAAAGCAATAAGCAATTTAAGAATGCATTATAACAGATCTTCCTTCTCATTTTATAGGTTTTAGCTCATCTCCTGGACATGGTTTTCTACAGTGATGAAAAAGAGAGAGTTATTCCTTTGCTTGTAAATATTATGCACTATGTTGTGCCCTATCTCCGTAATCACAGGTATCTTTAGTTCATTGAGTTGATGTAGATGCCTGCAGCCAGTAGAAATTTGGATGGTGGCACTTAAGTTGAAACAGGCATGATAAGGATTAGATATCTATCAAACTTTCTATAGAGCAACAATTCAAAATTGGTTTATGTTAACTTTTTCTTTATTTAGTGCTCACAATGCATCCAGTTATAGAGCTTGTGTCCAGTTATTAAGCAGTCTTAGTGGATATCAGTATACAAGGAGAGCCTGGAAAAAGGAAGCCTTTGACCTCTTCATGGATTCCAGTTTCTTCCAGATGGATGCTTCATGTGTTAACCAGTAAGACTTTATTCTTCTTCCTTATATTGGTGGCCCTTACAAATTTTATGTATTCCATCAACATATGGAGCAAAATTTCCCAACAGGTCTTTACTGAGAGAAAAATAATTTTTTTGTGGTTTAGGTCACCATGTGAAATATAAAATTTATATATGATATATTTCTATGTGAAAATATATTTTTTAAAATAATCTCAAAATTAAAAAAGTTTTGTGAGGAAACATAATAAGCATTTTATAGAAACATAGTATGATTTGCATTGCAAGAGACCTTAAAGATCATCTAGTTCTTATCTGCCTGCCATGGGCAGGGACACCTTCCACCAGGCCAGGTTGCTCAGAGCCCCATCCAGTCTGGCCTTGAACACTTCCAGGGATGGGGCATCCACAGCTTTACCAGGTAACCTGTGCCAGGGCATCACCACCCTCAAAATAAAGAATTTCTTCCTAGTATCTAAATCTACCCTTTTTAAAACTAGGATTACATTACTTTAGAAGTCATTACCTCTTGTTCTATCACTCCATGCCGTTGTAAAAAGTTGTTATTCAGCTTTCTGGAGCCTCTGTAAGTACTGGAAAGCTGCTGCAGATCTCCTTGAATCCTTCTCTTTACCAGTCTGAAGAACCCCAACTCTCAGCCTGTCTTCATAGGAGAAGTGTTCCAGCCCTCTGATCATCCTTTGTGGCCCTTACATGGACCCCTTCAAATGAGTCCACATCCTTCTTATGCTGGGGGTCCCAGAGCTGGATGCTGGAGCTGGATGCTCCAAGTGGGGTCTTACCAGACTAAAGAGAAGCAGAATCGCCTCCTTTGATCTCTCAGGCATGCTTCTGGTGCAGCCCTGGATGCAGTTGGCCTTCTGGGCTGTGAGCACAAATTGGAGAATAAAATTCTATTTTTCATCTTCATCCACCATCAGCCCCAAGTCCTTCTCCTGAAAGCTGCTTATTATTAATTTTGTACCTAGCTGGTATTTGTGCTTGGAGTTGCTGTGATCATTCTGCAGGACCTTGCACTTGGCCTCTTCATGAGCTTCTCGGGTCTACTTCTTAAAACTGTCAGGGTTCCTCTGAATGGCATCCCTTATTTTCTTGGAGAGGGGGTTCAAGAAACACAGTTTCAGATCAAATAATACCAAGTAAATGGTACCTTATGAAGCAGAGAGCTTGGATTGGAAGCCTTAGCCTAAACTTAAAGAGCAGAAAAAGTTTTGCAAATGTTTCTGAAAAGTCTTGCTTTTTTTCTTGCTTTTCTGATTTGTGTACAATTTTCCTCTTTTAGTTGGAGAGCTATTATGGATAATTTGATGACACATGACAAAACCACATTCAGAGATTTGATGAGTAAGTATTGATATAGTAGTGACTTCTCTGCAGTATAAACCTTAAATAAATGAAAAATAACTATCTTAAAGGAAACACTTCTTCAACATTTATGTCAATTTGATTTATTCCATGTTTTTCATGTTTTCTTCGACTATTTGTTTCTGGAGATCCATAAATAACCTGAAGCGAGAGAATCTGATACCATCCTGGCACACAGTGAATTTTGCCTATATGGCAAAGCTGATTAAGCAGAGTGGGTGGGGGTGTTTTTTGTTTGGTTTGGGTTTGAAGGTCTGACACTAACTGCTTAAAAAGATTGATTCTCCACATTTGAATTTTCTGAGCATCAATATATGCAAATTTTAAAAAATGGCTAAACTCTTTCCTAAAAACCCCTAAACCCAGTCACTGTTGTGTACACTTACAGGTTTTCTTTCAACTTTTATTTTGAATTTCTGGTTGCAGATTCAAATTGCAAACCATACATCTTCTTAACATCTGCTTTCAAACCCTGTTATTGCCAAGAAAGAATTATTTGTGCCTTGAAGTGATGCAGAAGGGAGGTTCATAAGCTCTTGGCTGCACTTTCTGTTTTCTCTTCCAGCACGAGTGGCTGTGGCCCAGAGCAGCTCCCTCAATCTGTTTGCTAACCGAGATGTGGAGCTGGAGCAGCGTGCGATGCTCCTCAAGAGACTCGCCTTCGCCATTTTTAGCAGTGAGATAGACCAGTACCAGAAATACCTGCCAGACATACAAGGTCAGGAAACATGGATCCTTTAGTGGACTTCTTCCAGTTCACTGTGGAATGCCTCTATGACTGAGTAACAGCAGGTTAAATTTTTATCCTGCACTATCAGTGTGTGATACTGTTTCCCTAGTCAAAGCAAAGTTTCTGCAGAGTTTGGTTAAAATGTTTTCAGTCTTTAATGACTACAAGATATGCAATTGTTGTAGTTACCAGTTGACATTAATCCAGATAATTTCACTGATCTGTCATTTTATCTGTTGGTCGATATCCTTAGATACCTGCACAGTATGTTTTAACATGAACATCTGAGGTACAAAAACCTATCAATTAGGGATAAATAGGAAAACTGACCCTGACATTTTGATTTCTTGACTTCTTTTGCTTCTTTTTTCCTCTGTTCAGTTTATCTATCCTATTTATCATTGAAGTTTATTTCTTACAAGGCCCTTTACCTTAAGTGACTGGGAATAGAAACTGCTTGGATATTTTTAAGATGATGCAATAGTTACAGCAGGAGCTTTCAGATGTATCATCTTTTCATGCCATCAAAAGGACACTTTGGTCTCTTCTTGTATTAGGAAAATCAATTGCATCAACTTATTTGTTTCATTTTTGCTGGGATCTATTTTTTGTAAAATTATTTGGTTTGTTGTTTGGTTGTTTTTTTGGTTTTTTTTTTGTTTGGTGTTTTTTAAAATTTCCATTCAAGTCAGTAGCTGAGATTACTATGTTCAAGGAATCAGGTGATTTCACTGGTCTGATATGCAACATGCATGTATGTGTTGGTTTAAAAAATTCCTTTGTGTCTGCATCTGTATATATTGAATGCCTAGAGGTGATCATAATTTAGTAAAACTGTATCATCCCTTTGTAATTTCTCAAGTGTTATGATGATGCAGTGTTTTAATAACAATAATACATCTGAGTTGTTCAAGCTGTTTTCGTATTGTTTGTTCCTCCTGTTGTGATGGGTGAAACTCTGCATAAGACAAGCAAAGTTCCCGATATGCACTATTGCATTTATGTAGAGAACTTAACCAAAATAGGCAATTGCACCGTTTGGAGGTTTATCTGTTTTGTTTCTCCTTTGCTGGAGTGGATTTATTCTGTCAACACTTCTTTATGTTGACAGAATAAAACTAAAAAAGTATGGGAACAGTAAAGTGGCAGATATTTCAAGTTGACATTGAGGGAAGGAGAAAATTCTCATTGGAATTATTTCAAACTGAGGGACTCTTCTTTGCTTTTTGTTTCAGAAAGGCTGGTAGAAAGTCTCCGGTTGCCACAGGTGCCCACTCTTCATTCCCAAGTGTTCCTGTTTTTCAGAGTATTGCTTTTAAGAATGTCTCCACAGCACCTTACCTCACTTTGGCCAACCATGATCACTGAACTGGTGAGTTGCAGGTGTCATTCATTATTCAGAAGACTGGTGCACATCTGAGACACAACCTCATTCCTCCTCAAGATTTTAAAGAAAATCCACTCTAGAGATTGTACAAATAAATGTGCAGTGGCCACAAATTGAAAGCTGACTTATTTTCCTAGTCCTGGTGTCTGTTTTGTTGTGATGAAATTGAGTATCTGTTGGCTTACACTGTTTCAGCTGTCTCCTGAATTAAATTTGCATTTACCCTCATTGTTCCCTACTAAATCCTACTTCAGTTTCTGCTTATGCATGTGTACCATCTCCACCATTCCCACTCCTGCTCTTTTTTCAGTGTTCCCTGTTTCTACTTTCCTGGTCATTCTTCCAGCAATAGGGATGAGAATCCATGTTTTATTGGCAGTTGGTCACATTGTGGTAAAATTTTGTAACTAGATTTATATAAGGCTTGGCTCAGATTTCTTCTTTCTCATTTTACTCTTCATAACAAAACAGTAAAAATACCTGTTTCCAGGGCTTCTACCTGCAGAATGTTCTGTGTTTGCTGTTTGACACACTCTTTTGGGTTTCAGCTTTGGCAGTGGGAATGGAGGAGAGTGGTTGGTGCATGCTGTGATCCATTCTGCCTGTTATTCAAGGAGTTCCCAAGGGACTGAATGACAGAGGGAGCAAACCAGAATCATGCTGTGATGATTTTTTTTTTTCCCAATCTGCAGGTGCCTAACCCTAGTCCTTGAATAACCAGAGATCCAAGCAATAGGAGGAGAAAAGCTATATAAAATATTTTAAAGTGTGTTGTTTCAGCAATAGATGTATTTAATTTTAAGCCTGCCAATAGTATGAATACTTGAAAACCCATTCTACTCCATGTGGTCTTCTGATTTCTGTGCTGTCCTCTGGCCTTTACACAAGTTACCAGAGTCTTGGAACTACTTTCAGTTAGCAAGACCTGTGGTGCCTCTGGGAATTCACACCTGAGCTTGGCTGCTCCATTCAATGATTCTTTATTCTCAGTTCATTTAGGTATTGCTCTCTTTCCATATAGTGGAGGGAATTAGCCTGTGAGAGTTTCCTGGCTATAAAAGAGATAGTTCCTTGTGGGTTTGTTGTTATTCAGTTTATATATAGGGGATGAAAGGGCTTTAGGGTGCCAGTGTCCACTCACATAGGAGAGGGAATAAAGCTCTGAACTCTGTCTAAGGCTTATTACTCATGTTTTCCTGTATTGTTTTCCCAAGCCACAATCCATTAAAATGGTATTAAAATGTAGCATTTGATCTTCAGGTGCAAGTATTTTTACTGATGGAACAGGAGCTCACTGCTGATGAAGACATTTCCAGGTAAATGTATGAACTTCTGGCTTGTTTAACTTTATAAAAACCCCTCAGTATGCTGATGGGGAGTTGAGTCATTCTTTAATTTGTCTTAGAGTTGAGCTCAAATGAGAAGGACAAGTAAAGGATAGTTCAGTCTGACTGCAGTACTGGGGACAGACTGTTCAGGACAAAACAAAAGTAGTTTTGCTGTCAGATTGTTCATAAATCACTAAGGGAAATTGTACAAGTGTCTGAGTTCTTACAGTGTCTGCCTGACTAAAATGCACTGCTGCTGCAATTAAATTATGCATGGCATGACCTGACTTACACCTTTTCTGTGTCATACACTTATTCTAAATAAGACTGATGCACCTTTTTTTTATCTAAATAAAAGTGGAGTTTCTTCTCATATTAGAAAAGTGAGGTAGATAATTTTTCTTGGTTTGTTATCTATTATCTCATCTATTTTCTGTACAGTGTGATCCAATTTGTGTCATTGCTAGCAGCTGAGGCAAATTTCTCAAATGAGCCAGTTATTTGCCCAAGTTTTGCTCACTTTTTTTCCTAGGTTCTCTTTGGTTTTTTGGAGAGTTTTTCCCTCAAATAAAGTAATATAACTTCCTCATAAATTTAATATCTGGGAATAGATACAGTGCAACACATTCATTATATATTGACATTTTATCACACACACATCTATATATACACACATACAGAACTGCACTCATGACACAGCCTTGTTTTGATTCAATTTATGCATTCAGGATTATGCTGGTAAATAAAGAGTTGTATGTTTGTAAAGGCAAGTAAGAAAAATAAAGTTTTCATTGTGACAGAAGGTTGTTATGATTCACCTCCCTGCTATAATATATTTTAGAACTTCTGGCCCATCTGTTGCTGGTTTGGAGACAACTTATACAGGTGGCAATGGTTTTTCCACATCCTACAACAGCCAGAGGTGGTTGAACCTGTATTTGTCTGCTTGCAAATTTCTGGACTTGGCTCTAGCTTTACCATCTGAAAACCTGCCTCAATTTCAGATGTGAGTAGAGAACATTTTCATTTCAGTTTTTGATGTTTTTCTATGCCTCTTGGTAAAATTGTAGCATGCAAAAGAGCCCTTGGTTTTCTGTTTCCTGTCTTTTGCTGGACTTCAGCCAGGGCAGCCCATAGTTCATTCCCTCACAGTATCTGAGTGGCCACCAGGGCAAATGATGCTGCATATCAAATTAGTTCAAGCTGGTTTGATTTAGCCTGTGGCAAGAGATTTGCCACACTTGAGACATCATCAGTAGTAGTGATTATTCAAGTATTTTATTTTTAAAGTGTTTAGTTGCAGTAATGCCTAAGAAAAAATGCACCCACCCAATCTCAGTGAGTAATGCATGAGATCTGCATGTCATCTGAGCATGATTTGCTTAAATTACTCTTGCACAGTCTGTTTGGAAGATGTGGCAACAAACCTTCTTAGGAAGGGGTTCTCATAGGTTTTTATTGGTCAGTAGGGGGCACATGTACAAACACTTCCTCAGTGCCTCTGCAGTTCTGTTCCATTGGATGAAATGAATGCAAAACAACTGGCATTTGCTGGAGATCCTAGGAGTGAGAGGCCACAATAGACACAAGAAAGTATCATGCTTCTTCCTTTACTCTGGACTCTGGTGGCTGTGTGAGGGCTGTTGCCCTGGTACAGCTCTGTAGACACCCCTAATTATCCTGAAGTTTCAAAGACACTCAGGTGGGTTAGAGGCTAGAAGGATTTGTGTGCACTGTAGTATTTCTAAATCTAATGTTGAAGGTTTTTTTCATTTATTTTTTTCTTGTGAGGGTTGACTTGGGTTTCTTTTTTCCTCCTTCCTTCTCTGATATTTCACCAGATTTCCTTATCCATTCCTATTTTTGGTTGCTCAGAAAAGCCTGCATGTTCAGCATGGATAACATCTGCTTGTGTTATCTCTTGGCAGGTATCGTTGGGCTTTTATTCCAGAAGCATCAGATGATTCAGGCTTGGAAGTACGAAGACAAGGAACACATCAGAGGGAATTCAAACCCTATGTGGTGCGTCTGGCCAAGCTGCTGCGTAAAAAAGCAAAGGTGTGTTGCTTTTTTCTTTTGCTTTTCACTGAGAAGTTCCATGTAGAGTAACTCACAGCAGTGTTTGGGTTTGGATATTTGACATTTTTTTAACAATGAAGAATGGAAAGGATTTTTTCCAGTGTAGTTGATTCTAGCCGGAGGAATCTCAAGTCAGCATCAGGCAAAAATCACATGTAAGTATAGAAAACAAATCAAACAGAAAATCAAGGCCCAAACCAAACAAAAATGCCCCAAAATTATTCCAATAGACAACAGAAAAATTAATAATCTGCTATGGTCAAGATGGTTATGATCACTGACTTTGGATTTCTAAATTAAAAGTGTTATTTCATTAAAAAGTAAAATGTGCTCCATTATCTTATGTATTTTAATATCAAATCACTTTAAGATAACCAGTCATATATGTAGATACTAGTCTGAAACCTGTTGCATTCCTAAACATGACAGAACTAGGAATGTTGAGACTGAGCAGAGCCTGGGACTGTGATGAATGGAAAAAGGCACAGATTAGTTGACACAGTTCTAGGGAAATCTTGGTTGCACAATTTGTAGAGTGGGAGCAGAATTGGGGTTGTCATTATGTTGGTGCATGGGATGTATTAAACCCCAGGTTTGTGGGGTTGGAGGCCTGATCTGCTGATGAAGCCAATGGAAGATGGCCAAGCCCTGTCCCAGGGAGATCCCTTGTGCTGTCACAAAGAACATCACTGTCAGATATTTTGCTGCTCCTTCTGTGAGGACAGAGCCCTCTTGGACAAGCAGTTCACTGGGAAATGTTGATGGATGAGCCAGGGAAGCAGGGAGGAAGTGCAAAGCCATATGGCAGAAAGTTTTGAAGTCTTATTTTCAGATTTCTCTCTGTTTAGATGTCTTTGTCAGGGCTGTAGCACTGGCAGCTTGCAGAAGATACTGCCTTTACAGTCTCTAATGTCTTCAGTAAGTAAAGGAACTGCTGCTGAGATACAAGTGGCTACTTTAAATTTAGAGAAAACTTAGTTGCAGGCAGATCTGAACTATTGAAGCAAGGCTCACAGTTATGGGGTGAAACTAGTACTGAAGCATATCTGTGTTATGCATGTTATAATTTTTGAGCCATGAAGATGAGACTAGATTTCTCTTCCTGCATCTAAAGAGGAGTAATGAGTTCTAACTGTCTGCTCCTCAGGCATAGCCCCTAACCCTGGGGTTCAATTTAGTATCTATTAGAAAGTTTTCACACTCCAAGTAATCTCTGTGCATGAATTTATACATCATGTGTGATTTATAAATATGCATGCTGCTGGTAAGTACTGTATGCTAAGATAGATGCCTGAAGTCAGGACTCCCACAATATGCTTCAAGAATTCAGAAAACATCCTGGAATTTCTGGAACCCCTTAGTCATGGCAGCAGTTGCACACTACCATAGGTAGGTGTATGATGATAAGATAAACATGAGATAATGAATATTGACTTCAGGCCATTTCTTCTTTATGCAGAGGAGGATACTATTACATATAGCTGTGAGGTTTTCTTAGAAAATAAGTGAGAAAAATTGAGTGGATCCTTATTTTCCTTCAGGGCACTCTGACTCAGATTTATGTAGCATGGTGTTGCTCAAGCTCTGTTATCTGAGAGAAACGTGCTCAAAAACCTCCTTTGGCAGTTCTGGAAATAACCAGAGGCACAAACTGGCAGTGCTGGTTTTGCCTAGTAGTGTTTTGGCCATACTAGCTTGAGTCTGCCATTGCTGGATCACAGACTTGTCGGGGCGGGTGACTTTTGTAGCTGAAGCACAGCGCCCAACCAAGCAACTGCACGGCCTTCACGGCAGAGTATTCTTTTCATACATGAAATGCAGTCTGAAAGTTCTCCTCTTTCCTTCCACAGGACAAACAGGAGGACTTTAAGACGATGGTTTTGGAGGGAATGGAGATGGCCAAGCATCAGGTGAGGGTGGCCTTTGATGCTTGAGTTGTGAAACAAGCTTGCCATAATAATACCATCACCTCAAGGCCCTAGGCACTATTTAGCATTCAGTAAGAACTAAGATCAGATTTATTATAGAACAAAGCTGAGAGGCTGAGAGAGTTTTTGAGGTATAAGAACTCTTGTTTTTATAGATAAATTATTTTTAAAAAAGGAAAATTTTAAAGTTGGTTTCCTGTACAAAGTAGATTACAAAAAGCTGATGTTAGTTCTAAGAATTATTATGATGGTGAATCATTATGAAATTAAATCATAAAATATTTTTTGTCAAACTTCAGGTGTGAAACACAATCCCTGGTTGGTCTCCGTCTAATTAACTGTTGTTTTAAGCATCTATGGAATTAGTGGTGTTTGCTTAGCCAATTCTGCCATGAGTAAATGGCTTGGATGGGTTGTATTTCATTGTTCAGAGTTGGAATTTGCACATGCACCCCATTGACTGGCTGCTGTGTGACACTGATGCTGCGTGCTGGGGGCGCATCCTGCTCACCACTGGATGATTCTAAGCATTGTACAGAAACAGTATGGAAGAAACTTCTCTGTGATTACAATGAGAAATTTTTTAAGGAGAGACTCTAAAAATTAGTAGCTTCATTTAAAGGAGGAGACATCAACAACTCCTTTTGTGTTGGAAATTTAGTCTTCCCTTTGCTGTGATTCCGTGTGAGCCTTTCTTTTCAGAAGACTTGTAAAGCCAAAACAGTGATCTCCTGTGGCAGGGACTCAAGCCACCAGATACATTCATACTGAATTTAAACCTAATTGGGGTTTGCAGAATGGGTGCCCTGTAGGCTTCTCAGTTGCAGGACAGTTGCATCATTTAAAGGGCAAAACCTGTATTTGTGTAAGTATTGTATCTTGAAAAAAATCTATTTGCTCAAAGGCTGTGCAATCAGTGATCCTTACCTTATGCTCTGCTCCCACTCCTTTCCCCATCATTCTTCTTTCATTACCAAGTGGACCCCTTGCCTCAGCCACAGGCCCTAGCAGGGGAGTGGGACAGAGGTGGGATGGGGTGGATCCAAAAGTGGCTCTTCTTGGTAAGGCCTTTGTGCTTTTCTCCTTCCTTGCAGGATAAAATCCAGTACTGCTGGCTTTCTACTTCAGGTAGAAAGCTCTCTGTACTGGTTTGTTAGAAACAGTACAAACAAGGTGTTTCTAGTGGTGATAGTACCTTACTGTCTAGATTTGAGTATGGTTTTGCACTCACAGATAAAGGAAATAGGGAAGAACATGGATGTTGGTGCTTGGGTATTTCAGTATGCAGATATTTATGGCAGCCCTAAGCAGGGTTACAGCAGTGTGCTGCTGGTGGTGAGCATCTGGTGTGTGACTGCTGCCTTTGCTTGTGGGGTTCCTGAAATTCTTTCCTTTGACATTGCCCCATGAAATGGAAGGAACATAATAACTGAGCTCTTCTGAGAATATACGAGTAACTGAGCCATTTTGCTTTGAGAACAACTTCAAGTGTTTCTCAGAATGTCCATGTGTGTTGTGATACTAAAAATAGCACTGCTTTTTGCTCTTCCTAAAAAATCTGAACTCAAGCTGCAAAGTGAAGATGCTTTATTTTAACCTCCTCTGGGATTTATCCTCACCAAAGCTGGGAAATCAGCTGGTGAAGTGTGTGTGTGTCGCCAGAGAGGAGGCTGCTCTGGAAAGTAGCTGAAGTAGCTCACAACTTCCAGCTGTCACCAGCTTGGCCATTTGTTGCCCATGGGGCTGCCTGGTGGGGACTGCCTTGCTTTGGGACAGCCCTGGGCTGAGGTGTTTGACTCGAATGCACACTGCAACCCTTCCTTTAGCATCAGCTGATTGCCACCTGTAGACTCCCAGCCACTGCCTCTGCAGGGCATGATGAGGGGGAGCAGAGGATCTGCCTTGGAAGCTGCACTTCAGCATTGGTGTGTTTTGTAGATAGAACAAATATTTTTGGACTTTAGAAAAGTACTGTACTATGCATTAGTCTTTCATTTTCACCCATGCTTTTCCTGTTTTGTCCTGTATTATTTCCCATGTCTCTGTATTTGCAGAAAAACCTGGAGGAGGATGGTTCAGGGAAAACACTAAGCTGGGAACCAGGCCACTTGCTTTTAACCATCTACACTGTTCGCAGCATTGAGCAGCTATTGCCTTTCTTCAATGTACTCAGCCAAGTTTTTAACAGCAAAGTCACAAGCAGATGTGTGGGACACTCAGGGAGCCCTGTCCTTTACCCCAACTGTTTTCCGAGTAAGGACATAAAAATGGAGAACCTCAAGACCTTCTCCAGCAAAGCAAGACAGAAGATAGAAGAAATGGTTGAGAAGGATTTTCTTGAAGGCATCATAAAATCATGAACCAAACTGGTACTACTCAGCCTATATGTAGTATAACTTATCTAAATGAAATACTGTATCTTTCCCAGTTGTATAGTATTCTTTTCTTATTTTGTATGTAATGAAATACTTAATGTTGTATTTAAGTTAAATATTTGTAAATAAGAGAAGTTCTGGATGTGGCCTGAATCAAGTTTAAATATTGGTGGCTCATATTGATTATGGTGCCTACTATTTCCAGTAAATGTTTTGTTGTCTTGAGTTCTGTCTTTAAAAACAAAGAAAAAAAAATACAAGGTGCACATTTTTTCAATTTGTTTCCAGTTTATTTTTGTGGGTTTTTTTTTTTTTTTTGTTTTGTTTTTTCTTTAAGATGTATTGGAACTTGTGCTTATTTAATAACCTGTAAAATGCTATTATGGCAGGAGTTAATACAGGACTACAATGAACTGTTTGTCAGAGGTAGACACCCTGAACCCAGAGTATGCCAAGGAGGATACTGGTGTGTTTAAAACATTGCATCCTGTTGGCCCAGCCCCTTTGTGGTGCTGGGGAGCAGTTAAGGCCACAGAAGACAAATTTGTCTCTGTCCCTTTCCTCTCAAGTGTGATTATAAATACTATTACTGCAAATTACTTTCTAAATCATGTCATAAAGTATCTAATGAAGATAATATTGCAATAATAGATTATTATTTGCAAATATTTTTTCATTATATTGTTTCCCCCTCAAAATGAGGTGAACTGAATCTGAAGACTAGTGACAGCCTCTGTCTTGCACTGTTTGCCCAGAGATGATTGGGCTACTGGGGGAAGATGGGGATAATGATCCTGTAGCAGCCACTGTGAGCACAGTCAAAGCAGAGCTCTGGTCATGCAGCCATGACCAGTGCTCTGAGGGTGTGGGAGTTGGATTTCAGGCACAATGTGACAGTGAACTAAGGGAGGGGCAGAATTTCTTCTGGACATGGCCTGGGCTTGTCAAGAAGTTAGACAAACTCGAGGAGGGGAACATTCAACAGCAAGAACATCTCATTAAGAGGTAAGTTGCTAAAGGAGCTTAAGAATAAGCAGAATACGATTCTGCTCTGTTCTGCTCAATCCTTGCTACTCCCAGAAAAGGTTGGCTCTGTGCACAGCAGCACATGGTAAAAAAGGAAATATCAAAAGAAAAGGGAAGTTGTGTGCTTTAACCGCCATTCATTATATAGGCTGGGGTGGTGCTCCTTTTCCACCAGCGAGGTGGAAAACAGCCAGGCTCACTTCATGGGCGAGTGCATCTGCATTCTCCTGTGGGAATTTCAAAAAGTTGGTTATGCTGCTGTCAGCATGAAAAGAATAGAGCAAATACGTGATATTAAGGCAAGCATTTTCATGCAAATGCTATGTTCCCTGTATTGCTCCATCAGCCAGTGCCATCATGCTGGCAGAGAGAAGCAGGTAGGAGCATGTGAAGTGGGGAGAGCAAAACCATTGCTTTTGCTGTCACCTTTAAGTTCAGATCTAAACTAATTTAATAGCAGCCAGAATTTTTTTTCTATTTTGCCTCTTACAAAATTGTGTAGTTAAGGGCTGCTTTGGTAACTTTCTTCTTTTAACCCTGAGCTCTCAGAAGGCTGGTTGTCTTTTCAAAATCATCTGGTGTTAAATCTGCCTTTATAAACATTTATATTTTCCTTTTAAAGATAAACATTGAGAACATTAAACATTACTTTTCTAAATAAAAGAAAATCCAAAGTGACTTTTTGTGATCACAGTCTTTTTTCCAAATTCAGCATTTGTTAAGCATGGTTAAATGACAAGTATGAAAACAGACTTCCTTCATCACCCCCTGCCAGGCAGAAGATTGTTTAATGAGTCAAGCTCTGACCTGTGTGTCTGCTTCAGCGTAGATTCTGACGACATCCTCCGTTCCTGACGGGCGGACGAACGCCCGGGACAGTCTGTATTTTTTTACAAGGGCATCAATTTTCTCCTGCAGCCCCGGGGGCGTCAGCGCTCGCCGCTCCGCATCCGTTGTGTCAATAACGCGCCTGTCTGCCACCTGGGGCATCAGAAACGGCAAGACGGAAATTCAGGGTTGGATATCTTGTGCTGCCTGGAGAAGAGTTCAGTTTGGGAGCTGATAAAGGACACTCAAACACTTGGGGTCTCTAGGATCCCTGTAGCATCCATTAACCGTGTCTTGAGAGGCCTCAGCTGCTCAGTTTAAAGGGGCACTTCTGAACATGCCTTCTTGGTCAACTTGAAGTGAAGCTACAGCTTCTCCCAGTAGATCAGAAATTTAAATTGCTTCCTCCAGTTCAGTTAGAGCCCAGAGCTTCCTTACTCTATCTTAACAGAATGCTGCCACATGGCACTTTCTGCTCAAGATCTTAAAATGTTGGAAAGGCTACAGAAGCAAGAGCTTGAACATCCAAGTTATACAAAGTGGCACAGCAAGAAAAATCCAGCTGCCCAGCAGACAGAGGCCTTAGAAAAACAGTTTTTTTCTAATTTGAAAGTTGTAATTTCTTCTTAAGTTAAAAATTTGAAGAGTTTTGGTCAGGTTTACCTATTTAACATGGTTATTATTTCATCTTTTAAAAAGTCATATTGCTATTTTACTCCAAGTGAAATTCTTGTCCCTCCTCTGGGTTTTTCCCCAGCTTCTTTGGCCCATTTCTGCCCTTTCTTGGTCTGTTTCAGCTTTAAGATAAAGCTTATCAAAATGTGTGCAGGCAAAAGCTGCTGTGAGCAGGGTCCCCAGAGGCTGCTGCAGCCTGAGCCTGGTGGCTGGTAACTCACCTGAACCTTGAGCAGCCGATTGGGAAGGTCGGTGTAGAGGGCATCCCACTGCTGCACAGTCAGACCCTTCAGAGTCAGGATGGCTTCAATAACCAGCATGTCTGAGACAGCATCACCAACAGTCTGCCAACAGGGAGGAAAAAACACTGCAGCAGTGAAGACAGGGAGGCAGGATTTCATCAGAAAGCTTCCAGCAGTCTCCAGCAGCAGCCTGACAGGAGCTCACAAACAGGCTCACCCTGCCAACACTGTGGTTCAGTTCTCTCAGTCTTTACCTGATTTATCAGGTCAATCATGTTTTCAAGCATCTTTGCTGCTTCTCTTTTTTCATCATCTTTCTCTTCTTTTACCAGTTGTCGTATTTTAGTTTCAGCAGTTTTACTAAACAGTACCTAGAAGAAAAAGATGAGAGCTTGTCAAGATGAAACCAGGATATATGCAGTAGTGAGGACAAAACTTTTCCCACCTAAGCCCAAGTAGCTGTCATTAATGTTTGCTACCAGGAATTCCCCTCTCCCCACAAAGCACAGAGGGGCTGGTGGCAATGCTGTGATAAAGACTGAAGGAGTAAAAAAGTCTATTTTCAAACAAGGAGAAAAAGTCTCATTTATCAAGCTAAACAGAGAGTGAAAGGGCCTCCTTCTCCAGGTAATTTAACCAAAGTTTTGTAGGTAGTGGTTGATCATATGGATTATATGCTCATACTTACCGTGCCATGCCCATTTGCCTCAAAATAAACACCCACATCAAACTCCTGGGCCTTGTGGTGCAAGTGTTTCACTCCCGTTTTGACACAGTGCACTGGTACCTGCAGCCCAAGGGTGTACAGAGAATGACAAGGTTACAGACTCTCCTCAGCAGGCTGGAACTGAGCACCAGCCTGGAAGGACTCTTGCAAACTAACCCATATTTCATGGCCCCTGAGGCCCCAGAGCTATAATGCTCCACCATTTCTGCAATTTAAAAATATTTCATTTATTCCTGTGTAAATAAAGGCTAATAATGAAATAAAGAAATAAACTCCAAACCTAGAAAAATCCAATTTATATCTTCAGGGAACACATTAGATTTGCATACAAACAGAAATAATACCTTCTTCTCAATTCCTGAATATTTAGCTTGCTGCAGAAAATGAAACAATCGGTGTCAAAGTATCTAGGAGCCTGCACTGACTCACTTGGTTGCAAAGCTATATACCCTTCAGTTTGTTTAAATGCCAAGGGATTTCATTAAATATTTTTAAATTCATAAAAGCTGACCAGAACCTTTTAAACTCCGCTCTTTTACCTCTCCTTTGCCACCAAGAATTTAGTCACTACTGGAGGTTTGAAAGAGTAATTTATTTTTGCTTAATTTTAATTTTCCTAGCAATCGTTACAGTAGCATTTACTTTTAAAATTTAAAAAAAAAAAAAAAAAGTGCAAACTACCTAGAAGAAACATGGAGAATACCTTCAGTGTTTCCTGGAGGTAGCGTGTCGAGTTCCCATTGGCATATGCTGTTTGGACCACTGCCATCTTAAAGTCCTGTTTCACCTGTTATTGAGCAAACCAATAAGCCAAGTTTTACTGCCCAACAGGCCCATAGCCAAACAAAAATGATAAATAGAAAGTTAATCAGAACTGCTACATGTACAATTAAAACTCCTGGGTACCCGAGGGAGGCATCAGCTCACTGAGAACTTCTGAATGTTTAAAACAACATGAATTCTGTTCAAGTCTTTGTACATGCCATGTTGATCTTTCTTGGGTCTGGCTGAAGCAGCTCTTCAAGCTTAGATTTTTCAAACCCCTTTTTGGCCACAGCAGTGAGGTACAGGACTGATCTCTTTTTAAAGCTGGTTCACTTGAGGTAAATGTACAGAGACTGCATACCAAGCAACACAGCTTCCTTAGACTATTTTATACTTTACAAATTAAAATGCCAGCATTCATTTGGTATGTTAGAGTTACCTTGGCAAGAAGTTCTTTTAGGAAGATACTAATTAAAGTTGCTATTTTATCTCCATCAATCAGGTGGAAATGGCCAGCTGTGTCCTTATAATAATAAACAATTCTATCTGCATCACCATCAAATGAGCAGCATCTCTCATTGGGCTTCATGTCCAGCCCTAGTGCACAGAGTTACAAATACAAGTTAAAAACTGGAAAATAAACAAAATCAGGTCATTTATTTCAGTGAGTTATTAGGAAAACACATTTTCTTTTCAGAGCACAGGTCTGCACACAAATTATTCTACTCAGGCACAATTAATGAGGCACAAGCATCCATCCCCAGCAGGTTCTGTCACTGTGCTGCTCCCAGCACTGCATTTCTCCAGTACACAACCAGCGTGGAAAGGGGAAACAACACCATATCTTGGTGGCCAGCAGTTGCACTTGTGGAAGATGTTAGCCTCCAATAATCTCATATCCAAACTAGCCTGCTCTCCCAGTTCAGGGGTTTTCTTTTATACAATTCTCAGAAGATTGACTGAAATCATTCCTCACTGGTTTATGTCAATGAGGCAGCCTGCTGGCACCAAGCTGTTAATTAACCCAGCCCTTCGGCGGGAACCCGGAAAAGTGTTTCTTCATAATACAAAGGGGAGTAAAATAAATAACACTAAGCCAGTCCTGGCTGATCTTTGGACTCAGACAGCTTAACATTCAGAAGAGACTGTCAAACATATTTCAGCCAGTCAGAGAGATACTGTGCTCCTCCAAGCAGTTCAGACTAACACAGAGATGTGCCAAACCTGGCCATGCTATTCCCCCTTTCCATTGCACAAGGAGAACCATTCATGCAGTCAGAAAGAAACAGGGTGCTCCACTTACTCAAGGATGTGGACTTTTGCCAGACCCTGCAGAGGAGGTAAAGCAACATAAAATTACTGTCTACATACCTCCAGGTGGTTTCTGGTGAACTTTCACAAAATCCGCACCACATAAGTGATTGAGTTTCTCCTTGGTTCCATCATTATATATGTGAATTACTACTTCTTGTGGAAAGTAGGGCTTCATTTCTGATAGTTTCAGGGCTCCTATTCCATTGGCACAGTCAATCTTCAGATGCTTCTGAGTCTCTCCAGAGCAGTGAGACTTAGGGCAAGGGAAGAAGGGGGAAAGTGAACTGTTACCCTAGAGAAACCACACTTAGAATGTACTGAATCA
Organism: Erithacus rubecula; assembly: GCF_903797595.1. Classification (NCBI taxonomy): domain Eukaryota; kingdom Metazoa; phylum Chordata; class Aves; order Passeriformes; family Muscicapidae; genus Erithacus; species Erithacus rubecula. The sequence continues at coordinate 32,694,796 of NC_136685.1, forward strand.
GAAACTTCAGGCCCAAACAGGCTAAAAAACAGAAGAGATTAATTTTGTATATTTGCATGAAGAAGACAACACCTACTATTTACCTGTTTTATCAGTTCCATAAAAGCTTTGGACAGTTTTTCATAATAACCTTCCAGTGTTGCTTTCCCATACTGCCCCTGGGTGTTTTGACAGCAGACCATGTAATGGAGCTGTGGTGTCGTCACCAGACCATAATCTAGTGTGAAATAAAAGGAATTCTGAATAGAATGGCAAATTAATTGTTGCTTAAAAGTTGTACAGTAAACAGACAAATGAAGTCCAAGAAACACATATGAAATTTTTCACGTTGTCTTATGAAAACATAACCCTCCCCTACCCTGCCTTGCATTAAAACCATACAACCTGAAATAGGATTGTTACAAGCAAGGATGGAAATGTGTCTGGGCTGCTGTTTTAGAGCTGCATAAAGGAGTCACATTTACATTTAAAAATAGTTGAAATGAGATTAGAATTGCAGAAATGTAACCTACCATGGTACTGGCCACCTAGAACCTGAATACCATCTATAACTGACTGGGACAGCTTCTTGCTGCTTGGCCTGGAAAACAACAAGTACAGCTGATAACCTTGGCAAAGGCATTTCTCTATGGACTTGGGAAGGAAGCACATGTGGAAGACTCTACAAGCTTCCTGCCACAAGATTTAGACTCACTGTGAAGAAATCCAACCCTTCCTCTTTTGTAGGCAATTCCCAATAAAGTTTGAAGGCCAACACTCCCAGGGACTGTAAACACATGTGAAGTGCTGGACTCAGGACATCACACAGTACCCACACAACTCCCCTGAGGACAACACTGGTGCTTCCATAAGAGCAGGATTTATCTACAGCCTTTTGTCATTACCTGGTGTCTCTACCAATAAAAACTGAGGCATCTTTGTGCAAGTTCACTTCTGCTTTTTGGCAGATCTCAGTTATCACTTTCTGTAATTCCTGCTCCTCTGCATTTGCTAGTTGTGTGGCATACTCTTCCCAGGAAGGGTGCAGCATTTCTCCAAGAGGATCAACCAGCTTTACACCATTGTCTTCCTTAGTAGGAAAAAAACCCAACAAAAAGTAGTAAGTATAAAATGGGGAACTAATAAAACCTCTTTAAAGCCAGACAACAGATGGTTTAGTCACACTGCTTCTTTAAAAGTGGAGAACTTCTGGGATGCAACAGCTTAGCTGTTTATTTAGACCTCCAACAATCCCCCAAAGAAACACTATAACAAGCATATTGAATAACCAACTCTTTCTCCCTTATAATTTTGCTATGAAATTAATTTGATATTAAAATTACACAAGGGAAAATTCTAATAATCGTCAATGCTCCACAGCAGTGGAAGTCTAAATGCCTGATTTGTAATGGCTACATTTGCATGTTTATTTTTAAAACTTACAAATTTTACTCAAAGGCTCGTCTCTTCTCAAAGTTACTCCTAGCTTCCCAACATTAGAAAGTTACATTGCAACATGAAATGTTTCTTATGTTACACCATTTCCACATGAGAAAATATCCCACTTCTGTGCAGAGGGGAAAATTAACTTCGGATAATCAGAGACTGCATTTACAGGGAGCAGGCTGAATGCTTTAGGCAGCTCCAAGTGCCTTCGGGATCTGGTTCCTCAGTGCTGTGATGAGCTTTGATTCCAACAAACTGATCACATCTCTCCACCCTTCTACCTTCCACACCACTTCACGTCACCCCACCGGAGCGGGCACCCGTTCAAGGCAAGGCAGCTCTTACCTCGGGGTTGTGAGACGCTGTGACCATGACGCCGATGGTGGCTGTCACGGCTTTGGAGCGGAGGATGGCCAGCAGGCCCATGCGGAACACGATGTGATCCAGCTGCTCGGCCCTGGAGCGGAACCCAGCCGTGCCGTACTGCAGGCTCAGCCCGGCAGGCTTGGGGTGCAGGGCCGAGTACCGCCTGAGGGCTTCCAAATCCATTTCTGGGGAAGGAAGCAGCAGCGGGAAGCGAGCGGAGACGAGCCGCTGAGGCCAGCTCCGCGTTCTGCGGGCTGCGGGCGCCTCACAGCGCTGCCCTCACCCCTCGGCGGGACCGGGACCGGGGAAGGAGCCGCTGCACTCGCTGCAGAGCGCCGGGCAAACCGAGCGTGAGCAGGTACGAGCAGATGGCGCAGGGACGAGGCGAGCAGCCACGATTCCCAGGGGCTGGATCCAGCGATCCTAACGCGCTCCCGCAGCGGAGCTCCCGTTTCTCACCGTGACACCAGCCGCCCAGAGCGCTCCACACACCGATTTCCGAGCCCAACAGCAGCGTGCCCGCCTCCCCCAGCGCTCGCAGGGAACCCCCAGCGGTGTCCCCGGGATGTTGCCCCGGCGGCGGCTCCGTGCTCCGTCAGACGGACACCAGGCCGTGCGGGCGGGACCAGCCGCACACGAGCCCTCCTGCACGGCTGCTTCCCTCGGGACCCGCGGCGATGGCGCTGGGGCGCACCGGCTGGAGCGGGACGGGACGGGATGGGTGGGACGCGGTCCCACCGCAGCCGCCGCCGCGCGCCCCGCATGGAGCAGGCGCGGCCCCGCCCACTCACGGCGGGCTCGACCAATGGCAGATGGGCGGGCGGGGCCACGTCCGCCGCGTGGCGCCCGGGCCGCGCCCCCGCCCGGAGCCGAGGCCGCGCATGCGCCGCCCCGCCCACCCCGCGTCCGGCGGAAGGTCCGGGAATGGCGGCGGGAGCGGCCGGGCCGGGCCGGGCTGTGACGGGCTGTGACGGGCGGCTGCCCTGACACTGCACTCGCGTTACACAGTGCCACCCCCACTGCGCTGCCTTGGCTGGGGCCGCGCTAATTGCCTTCACAGTGGCTGGTACGGGGCTGTGTTTGCGATTTATGCTGAACACAGGGTTGATACTATAGAGATGTTTTTGTTATTGCTGAGCAGGGCTTACACAGAGCCAAGGCCTTTTTCTGATTTTTGTACTGCCAGGCTGGTGGGGAGGCTGGGGGAGATTGGGAGGAGGAGACACAGCCGGGACAGGTGACCCCAGCTGGCCAAAGGGACATTGCAGACCATGGAACACCGTGCTCAGTTTGAAAGGCAGGGGCAGAAGGAGGAAGGGGAGGATGTTTGCAGTGATGGTGTTTGTCTGCCCCAGTCACTGCTGGGTGTGGTGGGTTCCTGCTCTCCTGGGGATGGCTGAACACCCCCCTGCCCATGGGAAGCAGGGAATTCATCCCTTGCTTTGCTTTGTGCACAGCTTCTGCTTTCCTTATGGAACTATCTCAACTCATGAGTTTCCCACCTTTACCTTTCTGATTCTCTCCCTGATGCTGCTGTGGGGGAATGAGAGAGTGGCTGAGCGGGGCTTGGCTGCTGCTGGGGCAGACAGCACGGGGTGTATTTGTCAGTATCTGCTGATAAATAACATAAATAATGCATCATTGCCCGCTCTTTTCCACCCCGGAGCTCGGCAGGGCCGCCCCTGCCCGGTGCTGAGCGCTGTGTCCAGCCGTGTTTAACCAAATTCTGCCTTTAAAGAATCGCGGGGCTTCCCTGTGGTGCTGAAGCCCGGGTTTGACTCCAGCCCTCTCGTTGCAGCGTGCGCGGGGGGCAGTGCAATGGCTCTCACGGTTAAAGAATGCCTGGAGCTCCAGCTGCTGGAAGTGGAAATGCTCCTTTCGATGTTTCCCAAACGAGGGGAGTTCAGCCTGGATGCGGCTGCCGTGCCCGGCATCCAGCGCTACCTGGGGAATGCGGCCGGAGCGCTGCCCCCGCAGCTGGAATATCGCATCGCTCTCCAAGTAGGGGAGGCCAAGGTGAGCTGCAGGGAGCTTTGTTCATGGGTGCTGCTGTCTCTACTCCTGCACACACTTGAAAACTCTGCCCCGCAAAAAGGGGGTTGTTTGCTCTAAAATCTCGGCTGCTGCGAACATCTGTGTTAGAAATACAGTAATGCAAAAATAGCCCCAAATGGCAGAATGCAATTATGAGGAGTCACAAGAACACAAAAACAAAAGCAGCCTATGAGCAGAGAAACCAAACTTGCAGCATAAGGATTGAAGCTAACTGATGTAATTGCTTGCACAGAGAACACGTCTGAGTGCATACTAATGCAGTGATTAGAAATTGAGAACAGACAAACTCAGCCTAAAAGCCATTTTCCGTGGAACTAAGGTATCAAACATTAGAACAGTTTACTGGATAATGAGATGGCCTCATGATTTCTTTGAAACTTTAGGTACAAGCTTAGGTATCTTTCTAAAATGCACTCTTTCACCAACCTTCAGAGAGAAGTTTTATGAACCATGTAGGGAGGGCTTGTATAGGAGTAGTGGGTTTTTTCCATAGCAGATTGTCAAGGAACTTGGAAAGATAATTAGTCATTTAATGATTCACTTCTCTCTGCAGGACTAGTCATATGACTGTACACTGTAGTGAGTACCCCCTAATAGTCCACAGGAGCTTGAAGCACTGAGGACACATAAATCCTTTCCAACTCTTGGACTAGAGGCAGGGTTCAGCTGCCAAAGAACTGTGGTGCTCTGTTTGAAGGCACTGTAGGAATAATCAAGAGAAATTCAATAGCCCAGATAAGAGATCAGATAAAAGAATCTGGAGGTCTCCCTGACTGACCTGAAATGTGCATAAATCTTTTAATCCCCTGTAATCCTGATTCCTCTTTGCTTGCTTAAAACATTGGTAATGTATGGAATTATTAAATGGTTTGGATTGGGAGTAACCTTAAATATAAAATATTTCCAACACTCCTGCCACGTGTCTCTATATACAGTAGGTACAATCACAAACACCATTTCATGTAACTCTTGGGCTTTTTTTCCAGCAGCTGGGCTGAGTTCATTAGTCATGTGCATTTGGTAAGGGATGAGATTCTCAAAAGTCCTTGACTCCAGCAGTTCTTTGCTGTAGCAACACTGAGGTAGAAATATCCCTCAAGGGTAACCTTCTCCCAAGCCATAGCATTAGTTCCATGAACAGTACAAAAGCTGCCTGGATATCATGGGAAGCCTTGTGAAAGTGACAGCATGATGCAGAAGAAAAGGAACAGACAAAAGAATGGGTTATTGGGACAAAAGGGAAGTGAGAAATAATTCCAGTCAGTAGGATGCTGCAATCTTAATTACGTCACCTCATAATCTACCTTTGACAGAGAAGAAGAATTTAGCATGTCTTAAGTAGCTGCAGAATTAATTTTGTGTGTGTGTGTGTGTTGTCTTCTGTTTTTAAGGTGAAGGTGGAATTGCAGGTTCTCCTTCCTCATACGTACCCTCAGGTGGCTCCTCAGCTCTTTGCCAGATCAGATGCTCTGCACAGACAGCAACAGCTGCAGCTCAATACTCATCTGGCATCTCACATCAGCTCTCTGGATCCAGGAGATCTGTGTGTGTGTGAGGCTGTGCAGTGGCTGAAGGACAACAGCCTGACTTTCTTGGGAAACAGCAAGGGCTCATCTGAGTGTGCTCCTAGAGAGGTGAGGGTTAAGGAAATACTGCATCGCATGTGGATCTACAGCCATCACATATACAGGCAGGAACTGAGGAAAAAGATCTTTGACTCTGCAAAGAAGTTAAATCTGACTGGCTTCTGCCTGACTGGGAAACCTGGTGTCATCTGTGTGGAGGGACTCCAAGAACACTGTGAAGAGTTCTGGCGTGTTATCAGATATCCCAACTGGAAGCATATTTCATGCAAGCATGTGGAGAATGTAGAAACAGAGGGAAGCATTGATAATCTCCATCTCTTTCACAGTTTTGAAGACCTGCAGTTTCAGGCACATGGTGATTATGGCCTGAGGAATGACTATCACATGGATCTTGGCCAGTTTCTAGAATTCCTGAAACAGCATCAAAGTGGACACATTTTTCAGATTTTATTTGGAGTTGAAGGCAAACTTTCAGACAATTGAGAGAAACTGTTTATAAAGAGTTCTAATTCTGGAGAGCAAGATTTTTCCTTACAGCTACTGGGAAAAGGGAAACTTTAACACCTGAGATGAATGGTTCAAGCAGTTAATCTCAGCTTTTGTGCTGAACTGCCACGTCTTTTTGAGATGTGTTCAATGATTTGTCTTAGTGAGCCATGCCTCAAAGCACTTGCAAGGTGATAAACATTCCACAGTGTGTCAAGAATTACACATTTCTGTCTCCTCATCTGTACTGTGCTGTGTGAATTTCTTCCCATCTCATCTAAACCTATTCTCTTTCAGTTTAAAACACTCCCCCCTTGTCCTGTCACTACATGTGCTTGTAAAAAAATTCCCTTTCCAGCCTTCTCATAGACTGCCTTCAGGTACTGTGAAGTGCTGTAAGGTCTTGCCAAAGCCTTCTCTTCTCTAGGCTGAACAATCCCAATTCTCTCAGCCAGTTGTCCTAGGAGAGATGCTCCAGCCCTCTGACTTTTTTTTGTGGCCTTCCTCTGGACTTGCTCCAGCAGGTCCATGTTGCTTTTATGTTTGTGTCCCAGAGCTGGATGCAGTGGTCCATTTGAGGTCTCAAAAGTGGAGTAGAGGGTGAGAATCACCTCCCTCAGCCTGCTGGTCATGCTGCTTTTGATGCAGCCCAGGATACAGCTGGCTTTCTTGGCTTCAAGAGCACATCATTGGCTCATGTTGAGCTTCTCGTCTACCTGTACCAAGTCCCTCTCCTCAAAGCTGCTCTCAGCCCATTCTCCACCCTGTGTTTGTGTGTGGGATTGCCCCAAGGGCAGGAGCTTGCACTCAGCCTTGAACACCATGAGGCTTGCACCTCTCCAGGTCCCTCTGGATAACATCCCTTCCCTGCAATGTGTAGAGTGCTGCTTGTAGCTTGGTGTCATCAGCAGACCTGCTGAGGGTGCAGTCAGTCCCACTGTCCATGTCACTGACAACAGTGTTAATATCAATCCCTGAGGAATGTCACTCACACTGGTCCCCACTTGGACATCAAGCCATTGACTACAACTTTACAACCAACCATCCTTACCCACTAAGTGGTTCATCCATCAAATCCATGTCTCTTCAATCTAGGGACAAGGATGTAATGCAGCAAAGTGTCTGTCTAGTTATGTTAGTAACAATTTTTCATCTGTTCAATTCATGGCATTTTATGTGTACACTGTTAGGCCAAACATTTTGGAAATGAAAATGGGTCACATGAAACAAAGTTTAGTTTTCCCCCTACATGACATAAGGGAATACATGTAAAATACAGAAAACAGGGAAAACTCCCTATATACATATATATATATGTATATATAATATTACATAAAAATACAAATAACTTGAAGAATCTTTTCTATGTCAAATTAGTATGGGAGAATTTCCCAGCAGAGGCAGTGCTGTTAATGGTTCACTGGGCAGTGTTTTCCTGTGGGGAAGCATGCTGGGTGCAGATGTGGATAGTGAGTGTTCCAGTCTGTAATGCAGGATCATATTTAAAGGCCATCAATATGATATAGTTGAAGAACACTGCTGAAAAGTCCCCAGCAGCTGTGCCTTGAAGGAGCCCCAGCCCACCCCCTCCCACACTGTGCCTGAGTGCCTTAATGTGAAAATGGGTACCAAGCAATAAAAGCAGACTCACTGCTGATGGACTGCAACACCCAGGCACTCACCAGCAGCTGTTCAAAGACTCAGCACACTCAGCTGATGACAACATAAATTACAGATATTATTTTATTTCAGATGAAACACAAGGAAGTGTTTTAATACCCTTCTCACAATAGCAATACATTGAAATGCAAAGAATAGCTTGAAATGCAGAGTGTTTCTGGTTGCTCAAAATGTGATTAATGTCTTTTCCTTCACTGTGGTAAGAGTACTGTTTGTGTGATCAGAACTTCTGCCAAAAACAGTGAGGCAAAAATGCTGACACATTCCCATTAGGCAGTGAGGGAGAAAGTACCTCTCTGAATTTGGGACTTGGGATCTGCAGCTGTGACAGAGTTGAGGGGTAGACAAAATTAATATTTGGTTTTCTAAAGATAATCTCTCTGGTAAAGATTATAGAGAAACAGAAAGTAGAAAAAATGTTCAAGTAACCTTTGTTTCCAGAACCATCCAGAAAATATATTACATTTTTCTTGGAGTGGTAATTGTTTAACAACTAATAATTCCTCCAAGCCTATTCCTGGCATTTTGATGCTCCCTTATTGTCAAGGACATGGAGTTCAAGAAATTAGGCCAAAAACATTTGGATCAGAACAGTGGTTATCTTGGTAGGGGAATGAAATCCATGATCTTATACAGGACATTACCTTAGCTAATGTTAAACATTAGTATTGTTAAATGTTTTTGTTAGCAATGTTAAAATGTTCCAATTAGATGTGACCAAAAGGCTCTGCTGGTTTGGCTCTTGAAAATTTTGATTTTCTAACTCCACACAAGAGTGACCAATAAAGATTTTCTCTGGAATAAAATACTGTAACCTTATGGATTTTTAAAGTTTGGGGCTTTTTTCTAAATAACAGGTTCACAAATTATACAAATTACACCATGACTGTAATGGATAAAATACCAAATGTATTTTTTAAGTGCCCATTTATCTGCTTAAGTTCCCATTGATGTTTGTGACAGAACTCTTGACTCAAGATACAACCACTTTTTTCAAAAAGATCTGTCAAACTGTAGTGTAGGATATCTCAATTTAAATAACAATCAAAATAACCAAACACAGATATATTTCTCAGATTAATTTTTATTTTCTTGTGTGTAATTGACGATTTCTTGATGTGAGTTTCTAGCCAACTACTATGAATTAGAAAAAGTTTCCTGCATCTTAAAAAATTAGCTATTCTTAGGCTCCCTATGCAGAAACAACCTTGATATTTTTTAATGCTTTTTAACTGCAGCTGATTTGTTCATTCTTCATGAAATATTTACAGTTTGACTTTCATGGCCTCTTCAGGCCAGGTGTAGGAGTCAGCCACAAAGCTGTTGTAGTCAGTACTGTACACCTGAGAGCGGATGAAGGCTTCGAGGTCCTTGGGCTGAGGGTAGCTGGAGGCAGTGTTATTCCTGTAGGCTTCTTCTGCGATCTGGAAAGATGCATTAAAACCCTAATTACTGCTGATGAACTATCTGAGGACACTCAACAGCATCTAAAAGTGCGACTTAGCTCAAAATCAAGATAAGACTTCACCCTTTCTGGTGCTGGAAGTCACCTGTGTTCACACTGGATTCAGGTAGTGCCCCATGAATAAGGCTACAACAGGATGATCTTTGTGTTTACGTGGGTCTGACTTGGGCTACTTTTGGACAGGATTTCATGTTCAGACTGTCAGAAATGCAGTGCTCCTCTTTGCACAGCAGTGTCTTAGCTTTTACTGTGCAGTGGTGGATAAAATATTCCACAAGCCCCAAGCACTGAGATACAATTCCTGCTTTTCTCCCATCACTTTATCTTGGTTTACCATCTTCCCTAAGCACTGTAAGAAAAGCATGATTTGTTCAAAGCTTCCATGCTCCTGCATATTAGAGAAGTTTAGTATTTGCCATAATATATATGATAATATACTTCACAAAAAGTAAACTCATGGGAAAAAGCAGTCCTACACAGTGCACAGGATGGCTGGAGAAAATACAAATATTTGCTCGCTCTTTCCTCACCCAGACCATATCTAAGTGAATCAATTATGCATCACAAATACAGCTGCAATAAAAATCAAGTTTAGAAGGGGTTGGAGCTCTCTCAACACATCAAAGTAGCCTCTCATATCTGAAGATGACCTACTTGAGAAACAAGTATCTTCAAACTGGACATTCATCTGAAACAAAGGAAGGCTGGCAAACAGGTTTCATGCAGCAGCACTGTGAAAATATCTGCTTGAAACTCTCTGGCAAACACTCTAATGCTCATCTGGATAAAAGGGAGTTGTTCCCCTTCCTGTTTTCCTCAGCTCTCTTTAAAACATAAATGTTCTAGTTTGGTAAGAAGCTGAGAACTCAAGTCACCTTTTTAAGACTTCTTTTCTAGGACTAATCTGAATCCCAACTCATTTAAATGAGAAGCACTTCAGGCGCTTATGCAGGGATATCTTCAGGTCTGTGCACATAATTATTGTGGTTGAATAAGGTCTGAATTCATAACCGATGCTTGGTATTCCAAAATATTTTGATAGTGTTTCTCTCCTGGAAAAGGCAGAGGCCATTGCTAAACCTCTGGGGTTGGGTTGCATGAGCCAGAGTAAGTATTTGCAGGAACAAAGTTTCAACACACAACAGGCAGAAAGAATCACTTGGTAACATTTTCCTACTTTTGTGTTTTCTCCAGCATGCACAAATAGAGGAGGAACTTCTATCACTGTGTTTCTGCCAAACAAGAGCCAGCTGGATTTTGCCTGAGGAATTTAAGTAGCATTTTCACATCTACAGAACAGAGTTACTACTTGCCCAAGAAGACATGAACTTTGAGAAGGATTTTTCTTTTCTTAAATATACAAAATGAGTGAAGCTATGGAAACTGTTTCGAGTATGAGGGCTCCTTGTTATTCTTTCAAAAGCATATGAAGTAGAATTACTCACAGTAAGGTGACAAAGAGAAAACAGTAATTGTAGAAAGAAAGGTCACAGAAGACAAGCATTAAGTTGAAACTGATAACCATGAAGAGCCAAGAGCCCTTCAGCTGTGCAGCTGGCAGGACTGTGGTGGACAGCAGTCTGTGCTCTACAGACACACACAGAACTGTGTAGTTCCACAGCTCTCCTTGTACTTGCACTGTCTTTTCATTTATGAATTTAAAATTTAATTTTGAAACTGCTACATGTCCAATATTGATTGATGCAAACCAACTTGTGTGAAGGTGTGTTTGGGGATAAAATCAAACTGTGTAGAAATAGTGGGAAGACAAAAAGCCACCAAAGGCTGAAATGACTTACCCTCACAGCAATTTTCAGTGACACGTCCTGAATGGTGACTAATGGAGGGTAGAGGCGACCTTCCTGTAAATTCTCATCTGTAACTTGCTGTGCTATAACCTGAAATAACACAAACATGTTTCACTTGACATGCAGCTGCAGCTTGATTAGATTACAATTATATTGTTTTTAGCAAAGAAATGTTTCTGCTTTTGCAAATCACACAGATACTGCTTAATCAACCTAGACAGAATTTTTGAAAACCACCTTTGTCATTAGGAGAAGCTGCACAAGAATTAGAAATGTAGGGAGTTAGGCTTTTTTCTCACTCAGACAATAAAAGTTACTTAAGTCTTGAGTAAGTCCATGACACACATAAACTAGCAAATAGTTCATTGTGAGATATAAATTCCAGCCAACAATTGCAGTTGGGTCAAAGACTTCTAAAATATAAAGAAGCACCTGTCATTCTGACAGTTGTCACATTAACCTGTGCAGGGAACAGAACTGAAACCCTGAAGTGCAAAAATGCTCTGAATTAAATTACTGGCAGCTGGTATTTCTGCTATCATTAGCTACAATTTGTTTGTCTTTTGGAGACTTTGGGATCACTTTCAGGGTGATCCAGATGTGGATAGAAGGAAAACTCTGCACTGGATAACATCTGGTGAAGCCATGACACACCAAGAGGTTCTGGAAACACCAGGAAAGTCCAGGAAATACTGAGACTTGCAACTGATAACAAAGCCCAAAGAGAAAGCAAGAAGTTCACTTTTGAGGGAACATTTTAGGAAAACACTTGAAACAAAGCACAAACAAAACTTCCTGCAGTTCCTGTCACATGTGGGTTATAGGACCCTGTACATATGCTTGTAAACATCTAGGACTGCATCAGAGCAGGTATCTGGATGCATCCTTTTCAGCAGAAGTAGGTAAATAGTTTGAACTAAAGGAGCTCCAGGTTCAAAAGAACATAATGTTCTCTTGTGCAGTCCAACCAGAATGTTGGTAGCTGTCCCAAGTTTTTCCATTTGGAGTTAAAATGCTGACAAAAACAATAGGCTTTTGAGTATAACAAGTGAAAAAAGAGTATTTGTTTATATTTAAATCTGATCTTGAAAAATACAGCAGAGGAAATCCCTCTAGGGGGAGCTAAGAGAATGTAAAATCAAGTTACTGCTCTCCATATGAGGAACCAGGTTATTTCCAAATGATGCAGAGCCCTTTGATGTGCATCTGAATGGAAGGAGGCACTTGCAGCCTGAGGTCCCTGATGCTGGCAGCTTAAGAGGGCTCTGCAGGAAAGATGAAAGCTGAAGAAATCAACAGCAAGTTGCTCTTACTGCAATGCATCACTGAAAATTAAAGGTTCAGGAGTGGAGTACTCCTCTTTTGTGATTCTGTTTTTGATAGAAGGCGGCAGAGCTCAAAGTGGGAGAAGTAGCAAGATCAACAGCCATGCTGTTCCTTCAGACATACTCCTGTAACAGCACTGAAAACTGTGCAAAAAAATAAACTCAAGCATTTCTGAAGAGAACAACACCCTCTTCATGTGTTTTTTGAAAAACATTCATTGAGAACATCAGGTAAGTGGCAGGGGAGAAAATGATGAATCAACATTTGGGACTACTGAGAAAATAAGGTGTGTCAATTAATTGAGCCAATGTATAAATCCAGAATGTAACACCACTTTGAGCATCTTCACATACTTCAAACAAGAATGGGGTAGAATATAAGGGGGTATAGAGAATAAAAAAGATGATAAAAATATGTTTTGATTAAGAAGACAAAAATAATAAAATAGACTTGGGAGAAAAAGAGAAGACTGAAAGGAAATGCAAAAGACAATGGAAGGCAAACATTTCTTATGGCACTGTAGGGAAACAAAATCATCAAACAGCAGAAAATTGTGAGTTTCTTTTTCCACAGGACTCATAATTAAATGTGAGACTAATTGCCAAAAGATGTTCAAACGTATAAACATGTTTAAAAAGCCACTAGGCTCGTTTATGAAGGAAAAATCCATACAGGGATAAAACATCCTGCATAGGATGGCCATACAGTAAATGTTTCCAGAATCTGCGAGGCCATTTCAGCAGAAGGATTGCTCTGTATTTCTTTTATTTATCTTCTTTTCCTCAGCTTCGGTTAGTGATTGCTTTCACAGGAAGATACCAAGCTGTTTCAACCCTAGGTCCAACCCAGTGTGGCTATTTTAATGTTTTAAATATTAATTAATTAATTCAAGTTATTAAGAGAAAAATTAGCGAAGCATTATTGCAGAACCTAAATGAAAGGCAACCAAGACAAAATGACATAAAGCAAGTGGGGACATCTTGGTTTTTAGAGGACATATTGTCCCTAATGTCATTAGTTCATAAATCTCTGCCTCTTGTGTTGTGTTTAGTAGGATCTAAAAGAATAGGCAGCATCCCTTGTTATCCCAGAACAACTGCCTGCAGTTAAGAGGTGTTACAGTTTACAGTACCTTAGATTTATCATCTAAACTCAAAGTTACACTCTATTTTACTTGGCAGGAAGAAAAGAACATTGAAAGCAAAATCTGTTCTAGTTATAATAACTACTTATTTGTGACTTCAATCAGATTTAATTGGAGAGCTGGCAAAGCAAGAAAGAGGAGGTGCAGGCATGCAGCTTGGGCTGCTTACTTCTCATAATTTATTTTTTTCAGGTAAGCTACCTTGGCAGTCTAAGAAGGTTCCTCTACCCAAAATGCATGGGTTTGTTTTTCTAAATTTTGCAGCATCTTGGATGCTTCCATTTCAGAAGAATACTAGGAGTTATTCTAAAACCCCCATGAAACTACTCTGATTTTATCCTTCCATTAAAAAAGCCAAGCCAAGAAAAGAAAAAGAGCACTTTTGCTTTTGCTTTGCAGTGTAATTATTCAGCTAAGGGCCTGCACAGCCCTGACACCTCATCTGGCAGACTCCTCTGGCACCCTCAGCTCAGCACACCCGAGCCCCTCACACGTAAGGAGACCAGATGTGAAACCCTGAGCTGGGAGCAGTAAGGGGAGCAGCTACCCAGGGATCCAGAACCTCCTATGCAAGGCAAAAACCACATTTTTATATGTCAAACTTCTGTAGAGATTTTCCTAGGGGAAGGCAACTGTATAGCAAAACCTGTACCAGAGTCAGGAAAGAACTTCTACCCCAAGTGGGAATTTAAAAGCTTCCTCATAATTTCTGATACTATTTTACTTTCCTGACTATTACATTTCTTTGTTCAGAACTGATCTTTTTCTGACTTCATAGCCTGTCACATGAAACACAGTTCAATCCACATGTGCCACCTTTTGTCATCAGCTCTCACTGTGTAGGAACCATTTCACACAAACCAAAATGAAGCCACTTCTACAATGAAATAAAGCAAGTCTAACACAGCAGTTTAGACCAGGAAGTGAGGATCACCATATCCAACTGAAATTACAGGGGAGGATTTAAAAGGAAGATATAATTATCCAAAGGCTTAGGAGATGGATCACTGCCCTTCTATGATGGTTAAAGCCAGTGGAGACAGGCTGGGCTTTTTACTAATTTTGAAGATGGAAATTGTGAATGTCTTTCTTAGAGAGGGCAGGCTGTTAGCAAACCTCTTTAAAAATGCCATAGCATGCACCTTAAAAATCCTCTGAAAGTCCAACAAGGACAGCTTGCAAGTGCCCACCCCTTAAGAAAGGTTTGTATGATAAAGTGCCTGTCACAGGATCACACTGCTTCTCTTTAAACCATGAAAAGCACAGAAGGAGCAAGAATCTGGAATGAAATATTCCTTACAGGAGCTGAATGATGCATTCACACATCTGCTAATTGATGCAGCTTTTTTTTCCTCTCTTTTTTTTTATTGTTCCATAATTCTAATGTTCCAGTTTATTGCTTGGAGGTCTCCTCGGTGCATGCATTCCCAAGTGTGCTTTTACAGCTTCTTGGAAGAGTAGGACACTGCACTTTGATGGATTGTAACTGGTATGAACTGGGCTGGGCAGAAATTCCCCCTGAAGTGAGCCTGGGTCAGTTGGAGTTAATGTGGCAAACTGAGGGTAGCCTTCTTCCTTACTTCCATACCCTTTAAAAAACCCCAAATATAAGGCTTTCAATTGCTTTGCATGGACATGGTCAGACCAACATGCATTGCCCAGGGCTTTCTAAGTCCAATTCATACTCTTTTTGTAATAAAACACACACACGAGTCACCCCAAAGCTATTAATATCAATAATAATAATTCCTTTCAATCTGAAATCAAACCTATGTGCCTGTGCATGCAAACTGTACATATGTATATTTACCTGTGGTAACACAGTACTGAAATCTTTCTTATTTTTCCTTCCCAATAGAAGACAAAGTTTAATTCAGGTGACCTTAGGCCAAGCGTTAACTTTTTTAAAATGACTTGTTCAAATTCAATTTATAAAGAACAATAAACCTTGCAAATAAAGGCCTAACACAGAAAGCAGTATTTTTACCATTTTAAAGTTTAGCTCTTCCTGTTTAATTGCTCATTAATACTAAGTCACTATATTAAGGAATTTAAATAATTTTGAATACAGTACCTCAGCAGTCGTGAGGAATACGTTCTCATCAATATGTCTCATTCCACATGAAATAACACCAAGGGCAACTCCTGGGAACACATAGGAATTGTTACCCTGTCCAGGATAGAGAGTTTTTCCACTTGGAAGAGTGACAGGATTAAAAGGACTTCCACTGGCAAAAATCCCACGTCCCTAAAATGTAAGAAGAAAAAGAAAGCATATAAATTGAGAGATTGCTGTTGAAATATTTCTCACATCCTTTTAAATATCCACCACTGTGCAAGCTGGTTTGCATCTATTGAGCATTTCTTCTGAGAGGGTGTTAGAGCTATTTGCCTGAATATGTCTCCAGGACATCAGGATGCTGACCCTGGAGATCACTGGTGATTCTCTGTGGCTGTCTAATCTCATCTCTGCAATTCAGAAGGAGGGAAACTGAAGCCATTGTCATGATTCACTTTGTGCATCCATGCCAGAAGAAGCTCCATGGGAGCTGTACATGGGAAGTACAGAGCTGTACAACACAAAGTGGGCAACACTGCTATGGTAGCAACAGGTGATGCTACTGGAATTTTTTTCCCAAAAAAATGACACTGAGGCAACTTAATGTCAGGTTTTTGGATGGGGCGATTTCTGAGGAGCTCTGGGCAAGCAGAGCTCTCTTTTCTTCCCAGTTCTCCACTTCAGGCCCCTGAGCCCAGCTCAACAGAGGTGCAAACAACAGCACAAGTCAGTGTGGAACCTCCTCTGCCAGGACCTTGGGGGTCCCCTCCTTGTAACATACTGAGTAGGGTGAGGACACCAACTCAGGCACCTGCCTGTACTGATAAACCATTAGGATGTTTCCCAGCAGATTTTTGGATAATGCCAGGTAGGACTGAGGCTGGAAGGGCTCAGGCATCATGCCCAGACAGGTGCAGGTAGGCAGTAGGGAATTCTTGTTTGGGGGAATTAAGGAAATTTAGCTTATATTGTTAAAGTGAGGACAAGAGATGTGCCTCTAACTCAGTTTGGGCTGCAGTTCATGTGGGAGTGGCACTGCACAGGCTCCCTGTCTGCAGCCCAAAGGCCCCTGGCTCCTGCCACTCTGGGGAGGGAGCACCCTCAAACTCAAGCAGTGAATTTAGGTGGGGAAGAAAAGCCAGCCTTTATTTGTGCTAGCCCTGTGATAAATGTCACTGTTAAATACTTCAGAGGCACTTGGTATCAGAAATATCTCTGCCTGTTTTAGAGACCTGGAAACTGAAATGCACTACAGTGCATTTTAAAATGGGCCATTCTTGCTATTCAGCTCTTCAGAAGAATACTCTGTTTTTGTTTGGTGGCATGCACTATAATCCTGGCCTGCTTATGATATGTTTTTGGTGACAGATCAAATACTTCAGAGTGTGTTTTGCTCTGTTTGCTGCATGTGGTTACCCACTACAAGCAACCCTTCATGTAGGTTGCTTCCCTGGCTCCTGCTCTGTGCTGTAATTACACCCGTGCTGTGGAGAATGGGCATGCTAAATTTGTATTTTAAACACTGAGAAACTGTCATTCAGAATGCCCTGTCTTTAGCAAGGAATCCAAATACATCCACTATGAAACACATTTTAAATGTATGACATACATGTGACAGGTACACACACATTTTAAATTCTAGGCTGAATTACAGGATAATGTGCTTATTAGTAGTTCTATAATAAATGAGCAAGCACAGTTCTCTTAATTTTTACCTATGTTTATGTAACAGAAAACTTTGTAAGAGGAGTCAATTACTCAATTTCTTAATACAGAATGATTTTAAAGACTGTTTCATGTATTGAAATATTTTCTTACCCTAAAGAGTATTTATGAAATCTCAAATGAAAAGCATGCCACTGTGTACAAAAAATGGCACAGTTCAAAAACAGACATAATGCTTTAATGATTGATGGTGACTGATGCTTTAGTTGTAATAAAGATTATGAGTGTTGCCTACGCCAACAAAAGCTATGAAATGCTTTTATGAGAGTGCAAGCATTCAGTGAATTCAGTGAAATTATCTTGATAAAATCTAAAAAATCTGTTACTTAAAGAAATTTTATCTATGTACAGAGACATGATTAGTATCTGCTACTCCACCCTCTGTCTTCCTCCCTTTTAAAATTATTGTCAGATTTATTTTTCATGACTTATACTGGAAAGATGTTAATCTTTGCTTACCTCTGTGTATTTGTAGCACTGCTCAGCAGTGCATTCTGCTTTGCTGGTGGGATTGCTGAGAGCAAAAATTATAGGACGTTTGTTTAGAGCAGCCATATCCTGAAGAATCTGTGTAGTAAAAGCACCACCAATTGCAGCAACTCCTAAAGGAGAAAAACACACACATAACAAGTAGATAAATTAAATCAGTTCAAGATAAGGCATGCATGTCACTTGTAAAAGAACAGAGCTCCTTTTTCTGTCTCTCTCCCTCTTTAACATGGAGTTCAACCTTTTTTCTAACATGTAACTGAAATAAAGTTTTGTACAAAAGATTTTGCAATAGTGAAACTCCAGTATTATCCCTAGCATAAGGCAAACCTATTCACTCCTGGATGATCTGGTGAATTTCTCCTTTCCCTTTCTCAGGCCCTTTGTGTAAGATATAAATGTGGTCACCTAGCCTGCAGCCAGGTCCAGTATGGACTAGATAGATGCAGCTCTGGGTCCTAAAGTTTTGTGCAACAGACTGGATAGTTTCTCCCAAATCCAGTGTGTCAGATTGCAGATTTTTCTGACATGATGAGTGAAGTCTCTGCCTTCTACATCTGAGCTGAGATGACAAATAATAGTTTTGAGTCTAGGCCATCCCTGAGAACAACATTTCTTTTAATACATCCCTTTTCATTGCACCAGAGATGCTTTTCTATTCCCTATACTGTCCACATTTACAAATGCCATTCACAGGAACTGATGCCACTCTTGCAGGGTGAAATCCTCTAACTTAGGTTGCTCTCTGCTGCATTTCAGACTTGCAGCCAGTACTTAGATCTTGGACCTCAGACAATTCAAGACTGAAGAGTGGGGTGTGTAATGTTTTTTGAGATGCCAAGTACACCTGTATTTCTGAATAATCTACAAGAGCTGGGAATTCAAGGATATCCACACTTTCAGTGAAAATAAAGAGATAAACAGATCTTGGAGTAAAACTAAGGATTTTTATTTTACGGGAGGCCCCTTCCAGCTGGCTTGGAGAGAAGGGAGCCTCCCTCCTGTGTCCTCAGAGACCCCAGTGCCTGACACCCCATCCTGCTTTCCACACGGCTTCTGAGTTTCAAAAGCAGGAAAAAAAGTTCCCTCTCTGGGGAAGTGGAAATGGATTAAAACCAAGGCTGGGAGAGGAGAGCCTGGAACTTGGGCCTTTCTCAGGTCAGTACTGTAACATCTTGTCACTGATGCTCAAATGAGCATCCTGACAGTGCCCAGTCTAAAAGGGCAACTTGGGATCTGCCTGAGGTGAACACAAGGTCCTTGGGAGGGAGGTGAAAGGGGCCCTCAGTGCCCAGAGCTGGCTCAAAGGTTGTGCTTCAGGATTAACATTTCTTTAAGGCATCTCAGAGTATTTTCTGACTGATCCCACATGGAGCATGGTCACATCATCTGTCATATACTACTGTTTTTTGCAACTCTGAGCTCTCTGTACTTCATTTTCTATGAATGGACAGGGATGCAAAATGTCTGACAGACCAGCTGAACCACTCTGTTTGATGAACAGTTGTACAAGAGCCTGTCATACACCTTAGTTTCTGATTAAATCTTCAGTTGCCAAGTGTTTACTTGTCTTCTAAAACTGCTTCTGGACAGCCAACAGTAAGAATTACAAACAACTATCTTCAGATTTAAGGTAAAACAAAATGCTTCAAAATGCTTATGGCTTTTTATTTTTTTAACTTCAGTTTCTTAGGCTGGGTCTATCTAAATTGAGGCTTTTCCTTGAGCCATTGCAGGCAATTAAATATGTATAAGGATTTGCTCAGACAGAGCTAAGTAAAACAGTGGGAGAAGGACTATCAACATATTTCCCCATGACTCTTGGTACTCAGGGGAACATACTGAATGTCTAGTCACTCAAACCAAAAATCCCCAATATTAGTTTCTATTGCTGTTTCTGATGGAAGAGACTTCATTATACAGAATTGATAAGAGAAAGTGACCTTGAGGGAGAGTCACTGAGGTTTATTCATAAAAATGATACACAGTAAAACACATATTTCATGACAGCAAATCTTCCCTAAACATCCACACACCTTTATCTGGATAAATATTCATTCTACTCTTCTGTCCCTCTAGCTTTTTCAGCCTTGAAGTATACTAAGTAAATTCTCTGGACCACTTGGTCTCCTCTTCCAGTCATATCTTCATGTAGCACAGGAAAAGAAACACTTCATTTACCTCACTGATGACTACTGGCAAAAGTGGATTTTACTGAACAAGGACCATGTGGTGTAGGCATAGTTAAAAGGCTGTTAAAATGTAGGATAATTATCACTGTGGCATTTCAGTTTTCTAGCACCTGATTAATGACTTTACTACCCAGACAGATTAATCTTCAAGTCTTACTTATGTAAAAAAAGACCAAGACTACTTGCAGTTCATTCCTGAAACTGTCACTAAAATACAATAACTGAACTATAGAGAGCTGAGCAATCCATTATTGAGACCACAATCCTTCAGCTTTTACAAAAGAAAAAGTCTTTGTAAAATCTACATTTTGGTCTGCATAAAGGGCTGCTGGCTAAGGACCTAAATGTGAGCAAAAAGAAGACTCAGATACAGCACCCTCATATTTGCATAGCTTTACATGAGCTTAGCTCAGTTTTCTCACTCTAAGCTTCAGGTTATTTGTATTACACCTTCCACATTACACCAGAAGTGTCTTAGGAAGGTGGTAAGGTCCTCCATCAGATGTTTAAACCCAGACAGATTCTCTCCCCTGTAAAATGGATGGCTCAGAATGAAAGCAGTGTTACATGCTTGGATAGTTACTATTTGTTCAGTTGCTTAATAGAGTTCATTATGAGCTCCATGTTTTCTGAAAACACACAAAGGTGAACTCTGTTCAGAGGAACTTGATCTTCTCTTCAGACAAAGCCACATCCCCTTTTTTTTTTTTTCAACAAAGAATAAGGTCATTGCTTTAAAGTCAAAGAAATTACCTATTAGCACGGACGGTTTTATATCTCTAACAATTTCTTCTAGATTTTTCATTTCACCATGTTCGTGGGCAAACTGCTGCTTCTCATGTGTTAATGAGGCACGCCCCTGAGTACAGAACAACAAGAAAAATACATTTCAGTTTAATGCAACCTCATGTCCTGGGATAATCAGTTTACAAAGAATATGGTTTAGCACATCTTATTTGCATTTCTACTTTTACACCATATCAGACAAAGTTACATTGTGTACAGCTAACATGCTTAGGATAATTTAGGACTAATCTATTTTGTCTAAGCAGTCAATAAATTCAGTAATTGTACTTTAAATCGAAAATAGCTGTGGAACACAATGGTATTAACATCTATTCAAACAATTCAATGAGATTTGTAATTTAGCAAAATAAAAATAGCTTCTCCTAGCTCTTTCAGCTTTGCCCTAGACTAAAAGTATGGAGACTATAAAAGTGAGTATTTAGACTACAGTGGAGCCTACATTTTCTTCACATTTTTCATATTTAAATCATTCATTATTAAGAACAGAATAAAAATAATTCTAACCAGATGTCCGGTGCACCGTTTCTGCATTAACAAAATTGACTCAGCTGTGAAGAAATATTTGCCCTGATCTCTCCTGCAATTTCCACCCATCAGTGCCCAACAAGGTTTCCAAAGGGAAAATGATAGATGCAAGAGAAAGGGCTATAGAGTATCACTGGCATTGACTTGGGCTGCAAGGTGAGCTCAGTGAAATGGAGTGAAGGGTGAGAATGGGCCAGAGCCTGTGAAAATTCTGTTACTTGTCTAAATATGCAGAGCTTTGTCTGTACACAGACATCTGAAAATTTCAGCAGAAAGGTTTAAAATGAGCACACCTCCAACCCTTTTTTAGTCTCATGCTGCAGAAAATATCACTGCAAAGGCACTTTTCAAACACAAGCCTAGAAGATGTTCCAGCCCTTCAAACACCTTACAGTTTCAGACAGAAAGATGCAGATTAAAGAGATACATAGGAAGTACATGAGGAAAATTGACTGCTGAATGTAATTTTGACCATATAGCCAAAACAGATATGTATTGTTTCCCCATCCACACCTTTTACAACTGATAAAATAAACATTTCCTTAATCTTAGCAAGATTATTAAGGCTACACTGAAGTATTGAAATAGAATTCACTCCACAATTCCACCAAAGCCTACAAACCTGAAAATTCTGGCTCAATTTAGGCCTGCATACACCACCAGACATAAGCCATGATTAGTTCTTATAACCAAACTGAGAAAGCTGGTGCTTATTTCAGATCCCATTCTGCAGTGTGCAGCACGTGGCTGTGCCAGTCCCATCAGTGAAGCTCCTCTCCTGGTCCTGGCTCAGCCACTGCCAGGAAGAAGAAGAGGCTGTTCCTCACTTCCATCTGCAAGGAAAGCACTCCCATCCCAAGGGTGCCACAGGAAGCTGCCATGTGGTCAGGGCTGAGCTGCTCTGCCCCACAGCATGCCAGCTTCTTTTGGCCCACCCACGATTACAGGGCATTTCCACAGATCTCTCTTTTCTACACATGTTTATGTCTGGATGGGCTTATGCAGGTCTTAAGTGTTCTCCTAGAGTGATTAGCACAGAAATGCTGAGATAGGGGCACTTGATTTCCTTTGT
The DNA here is from genome assembly GCF_903797595.1 of Erithacus rubecula. Taxonomy (NCBI): domain Eukaryota; kingdom Metazoa; phylum Chordata; class Aves; order Passeriformes; family Muscicapidae; genus Erithacus; species Erithacus rubecula. The sequence goes on from NC_136685.1 coordinate 32,717,006, forward strand.
GGATAAAGTGTGGAATTGTCAGCCCTGAGGGAATGCTGCAGTATTAATCATTTTTGGCATGTTCATGCCTGAGTCATTTCACCACCATATGTATTTTGCAGTTTGCCATTTCCCAGCATCCCAGCAGATGTCCCCACAGTCTGCACACATACTTTAGACTCATTTTAAAGCAGGAATTCTTAACATTTTCAAGGGAAAAATAGGAAGCTTTCCTTTTAGCCAGCAAATAAAAAGAAACTCCAATATTTATGACTTCCTGACCAAAACCCTGCTGCTAGGATTAACTCAAAATACTGTAATAAAAGCCACTTCTCGTTCTAATCTGCTGATTGGTTGTAGTTGAAATGCTTGGTGGAGCCTCACTTGGAGGCAGGTTTGCTGGGGACCCAGAAGTGAGTGCCCTGGGCCACCATCCAGTCCCAGGCTGCTTCTTTATTTAGATGGTTCCTTAATGGCTCATCATGGTGCTGATGAGCAGGCCAGTTTTCCATCTGACTTTAAAACACAACCTCTAGGAGACTGCTTTGGGCTACCAAGGGAAAAAAAATCACCTCCAGGGGCTGTGACCAGCTCACTCCTCAGGCTGTGGCAGGCTGGTAGCTCTGAGCCCCTCCAGGATCTGCAGATCTGGACAGTCAATTGCTCAGGAAAGGTGACCTTGATTTTTTTTCCTTAGTACATAACAGCCAAGAGATCAGGCTGACATCTTAGTGGATAAAAATGTTGCTATTTTTTCATTTTCAATTTCAGTCAAAACAAATAATCAAAATTCTTCATGAAGCAGACTTACTTTTTTATACAGCTTTACACTCAAGTGGCTTTTGAGTAGGTGTTAAAACACTGATGAAACACCAGGGATTCAAAGTCCGGACATTGACAGTGATCTCTCATTTAACTGGCTATGAAAGAGTATTCAACCAGTAAGGATGTGATCCACTGCAACGTTTTCCAGGCTGCTAGGTAGCAAGACTTGTGCTAGCCAGATGGGTCAGCTCAGGTTAGATTCACTTCTGCTTGATCCTAATTTCTGTCTGCTTAGTTTCACACATGATATTCTACCATACTACAAAAAAAAAAAACAAAAAAAAACAAAACAAAACAAAAAAAAAAAACCCTCAAACAAACAAAAAATCCAATGGAAGTAAAAACTCTTACAATTTAAAATTTACTTATTTATTCAGCTTTGGTCTGAATTAGTTTGATCCCATTAGTCAGCACAGATCATGTCTCCAAGTAAATATTTTTCTAGCATATTAACTTAAGAATGAAATATTAAATTATGTGGCTTAGCAAAAATAACAGCCATGTGCATAGAGATCTTTGCTTGGAAAATGCTTATAAAAGAAGTTATATGGTTGGGTTGTTTTTTGCTTTATATATATATATGAAAGTTAATTAGAATCATAGAATGGTTTGGGTTGGAAAAGACCTTAGAGATAATCTAGTTCCAACCAACCTGCCATGGGCACAGACACCTTCTACTACACCAGGCTGCTCAAAGTCCCCTCTAACCTGGCCTTGAACCCTTCCAGGGATGGGGCATCCACAATTTCTCCAGTGTGTTCACCACCTTCACTGTAAAAAAAATTCTTCCTAATTTCTAATTTCTGATCCTCTTTCAATTTAAAGATTAAATCCCTTTCCTACCACTCCATGACTTTGTAAAAAGTCCCTCTCCAGCTTTCTTATAGGCCACTTTACATACTGGAAGGTTGATAGATGGTCTCCTGGGGTCTTCTGTTCTCCAGGCTGAACAATCCCAATTCTCTCAGTCTTTCCTCATAGGAGAGGTGTCAAATGTATTTTAATTGTTAATTCAGTGATCCCAAAGGAGCTACATAACATCTCCCTAAGCTCTACATCCAAGATTTCAAGACCAGCCAGTTAATTTGATTACAAAACTTCAATAGTTTAGATTCCAGTCCTTTAGACAGTATTTTTTTTTTCTCCACAAACTGATAGATTCTTAAGTTCTGATCTCCACCAAATAGAAAGCCAGCAGCAAGATAATGACTACCTTTCCTCTGTGCCCTGCCAACAGGATAAGGAAGGGCTTGCAGGAAGGAAGAAACAATTCAGATTTGTGTCTCTTCCTTAAAATAAGGAGTTGCCAGTCCACTTAGTACATGCTTAGTACATTCAACCCTGAATGCCTATAACTGGAATAAGAAATCACAGAGTTTTTGTCAGCCAGCAGAAAGAAGAGGATGGAGCCAATATGCAGAAGTCTCAATTCTGGGTTTGTGTGATTTGCTGTCTTGTCTCCTTCCTGACACTGGAGAGATGCAAAGTGGCTGGACCTGTCAGTGCTGAGCTGTTCTGATTAAAACATCTTCCAGAAGCACAGAGCACGTCTTCTGACATTTGCATTTCCAGCCCTGGCTTAGCCAGCTTTTGTACTGTGGCTGCTGGGAAATGAGCAGCAAAGGATCAACACAAAGCAGCATAAATCAGAAATTGCTCTAGTCTGCCTGCATCTCCATAACTCTAAAATACTAACATGGCACAGAGCTTCTGGTATTTCCTTTCTTCTCCTAATAGGAAAAAGAAAAAATGTAAAATACACAACACTATGAAGATTTTGAATGAGCTCTCAGGTTCTGTGTGTGAAACTCTGAGTCTTTTAAGTAGAAACATCATCTTCAATCACATTCAGGTATGTCTTGTAAATCCACTGTATTGTTCTTTCAGCATCATTAAAAATTAATTCAGTCAATGAAAAGGGCACAGAAAAAACAGCAGTTTAAAGACCTTTGTACAGTCTTTGCACACCAAACCTTTGTGCAGTCTCATTGTTTCACTGAAGCACCTCAATGCTCACCACACAGGAGAGAGATTTTTCTGAGAGATTTTTTTCCAAGAGTTCCTACCAAAGGCTGTTATTGCACAGTTGTTCAAATAGCTGTAGGAAGACTCCTCTAGGCCAGGCAGAAAATAAAAAACCAGCCAACCAAAAAACTACTAAAAACTGATGCACCACAAAGAAAATCATAGTATCTTTAATAGATAAATAAGATTCCTGAATAAACAATACTATATACTTTCACTAGAATACTGAAAGTTGAGAATATTAATAACACTCAAAAAGATTAATAATCTTTAAGTCTAAAGACTTAAAATGAAAATGCCAGAAACTACTCTTCAGTGGAAAAATATTGCCTCTATCACAGTATAATTCTATACCAATAAACCCTTGGGTTGTTTTGGATTTGAATAAAAGAGAACAAAGCAGCCTGAAAACAGATATATTAGAAGTCACCGTGGTATCTTAGATGGAAAGTAATATAAACTAAATTCTTTATTAGCAAATGAATTACAAAGGTGGACTGTGTTAAATCAGCAGATGAAGTACAGAGATAAAGAAACAATGGCAGCATTCTCTGTGACATTATGTATGAAAGATGTTGAGAATCCTAAAATGTCTCTGCTCCTTAATAGGTCAGTGACATTGATTTTATTATCACAAAACAGTCACATGAGCACCAGGACCTTTCAATTCAAGCAGCAAAGGAAAGTAACAGGACTCAATAGTCCGATAAAAATTGCTTGTATTTTGGATCTGAAATGAAAGCAGTTCATAGGGAGCAGTTTCAGGAAGGGTTCTGAAGTTTTTAGTTTAAGGGTCTGATCAACAGGGATCAGGTTTCAAGAAAATGTATGTCACAGTTTTCACAGAAAGTTACTCTTATCATCACATAATAGCCAAATTGAGGCTCAGATAACAAACAAAAATGACCCATCAATAAAACTCTGAGAATTTTCATAGAAAACAGCTGTAAAAACAGTAGACCAGACTGCACAGCAGACATCTATATGGGAAATTAGAAAATGGGAGGCAAACCCTACAAACAGCACCCATGTGCAGCCCAGTCCATGTTTGAGCTGGCTGTGCTGGGGCTGCCCCATGAAGCAGGCTGGAAAGCAGAGGCCAGGCAGGCTGGAAGCTCCCAGGAGCTGCTCTGCCATCAGCTGGGACCTGGCACTGCCCCCTGACCACTGCACCAGCCCACACTGGAGCACTGCTGGCACCCAGCCCGTCCACAGACAGGGAGGCACACATCTATTTATATCAACACTTGCCTCCATTCACTGTGTCAACTGTGGCTTATTTAAACAAGAGCTCAGAGATCGGTACACAGATAAAGAAAAAGAATAATTTGAGGTTCTTAAATACTGAAGACATGAGAACCACGAAGGACATGAGAACTGCAGACCAGGCAGAAAAGCAGTCCATTAGTAAGCTGAGTATTTCCAACTGCAAATGCTTTGGTTTTAGTTGCATTTTTTCAGTGAACTCCCTATTGCATCGTTAAGAGAAAAACAAAGCAATTGTGAAAAAAAAAAAAAAAGAAAAAAAAGAATTGAGAGTCATGGAAGAAGGTGGTAAAGCACCTTCCTTTTGGGACATGGTCTCTACTATCTCTACCATGGCTTTTTTATCTGTTTCATCACAAGTAAATCCATGTTCTAAAGGTTGTTGAGAGCTCTAGGCAGGGATTACAGAGGGACCTCCATGGGGAGGCTCCAGAATCATGAAAGACATGGCACAGGAGGGGCACAGAGTGGGCTGGGAGGGGACAGGCCAGGCTCACCCCAGCAGAACTCCAGAACAGCATCAGGTACAAGTCACAAAATGCAAAATAAAAAAGGTGGAGGTATGGATATGGAGTCACTGGGCAGGGACTGACTGAAGTCTGAGAGCCTGCAAGGGACAGGCACTCCTGTGCCACCTCATTTAGGAACCAACAAGCAGAGACATGTGAGCCCTCCCAAAATCCCATACTGAGACTCTAATTATAAAGTGACAGTGCCTCCTGATCAGGCCCATCATCCAACACCTAAAGGTGAAGAAAATGCATTAAAACCAAACCAAGGCTACTTGGGCACATAACTAATAAACAGTTTGTTACCAATTGTGTGAAAAAACCACAGCATTTTGAGGACTCAATATCATAATAGTTGGCAGTAAAACATACAATTTGGTAAGAAATACAATTCTGGTGTTGACTTTAAAACACATTGTTAGAAAAGTAAGACTGTTTTAGTTCTGTAAAATTTATGAAGTAGTCTTTCCATGTAAATAAGCATACATGGTTAATAATAGGCAGGACAAAATTTATAAAGACAATTATTTCAAGAAGATCTGAGAACCAGAGCAAATCACAAATCCACAAAACAGCAGAAAGTGGAGGAAATCAATCATTAATTTCAGTAGCTCAGCATGAGCAAAAGAAATAATAAACCATCCAAATTAGATTCCCATCTCATCAGGACATCTAATGCACACAGTGTCAAAGAGTTACATGCCAACAAAGGCAATGGGTTTTGGTGGTGTCTCTTTTAGAGAAACACCCCACCAATCACCCTTTTGCCTTGTCCTCACTTGTTTTCATACATTACTCATTGAGCATGAGTAATGCCATGAGCATTTGGAGACAAATTAAAGTTTCCTTTTTTGCAAAACTTGTACTTGATACAGAACATGATAAATGTGAGATGAAAGTGCACAGATTAATCCCCCAGACATCCAAAAAACTGATGAAGTAAACAAGGATTGCTTTGCTGGGATTTTACATGAGTAAAATAAGGCAAGAACTGCTTTGAGTGATTGTGGCACCTTGGAGATACCCAAGGCATTGCATCTTTGCTAAAATGTAAATAATTTTTTTGGCTCCAAGAGTCCCAGCCAGTTGCAGTCAGCCATAAAAGAACTGATCAAGAATAGAAGTGTCAGAATAAATGACTGTTGATAAAAAGAAAGCTAGAAATAATTAAAAGCTAGCAGAACTGGCAGGCAGTGTTATATAAAAGTTAAAACCATTATCAAATTAATATCTCATATGAAACTGAAACTTTTTATAAGAGTGATTATTGATAAAATTTTTTAAGAATCAGTAACACAGTTTGGATGGGATTCAGTTCGATATTTTGGTATTTCATTGTGAGCTCTGAAAATTCTTTCACTTGTTACATGGGTCTGGCACTAAAATTCTGGTATCATTCCCTAATGTCCTTTTTTCTCTTCCATCATTCTCTAAACAAAGACTGAACCATGCATGTACCCAGCTTTGACCAAACCATGAACTTTAATCAGGGTCATATCCAATGCCAGTTAATTGGTTGTGAGAATGTTTTGCAAATAAGATTGCCAGGGACAATGAAATGGGGAAAAGAGGTAGAAAAATGAAATCCTTTTATGTGATTATCTATAGATTTACCTGGTTATCTCCATTATAATTTATCAGGACCACAGAAATTGTTAAAATTGTGGAATCTATTTCAGTCTTCCTCTGATACTAAAAGATCAATATTCTGAGGCTTTCAGCCATCGGACCTCAGTGAATACTCTTGTGCTTGTCATACAGGGTTTAAGATCACACATCTAATGGATATTTAAAATACAAATCACACAACTATCACTGTGCTGAACTAGAAAGAATAGAGTGCAAAACTGTCCAAAAAACCCTTTCTCCATGTTGACTTACTCTTTGAAATTAAGGATAACATTCATCCCTCTGCAAAGGAACAACTTCTGTGCAATATAGATGATGTGGTGTACAAAAATGTAATGTTGCCTTGCAAATTGCAGAAGAACTTCACTTGCAAGAGAAGCATGTTTGGCAGCCCAGAAACACACCCTGTCCATCCTCAGCATGGGAGAGCCATCCTTAGCAGAGGGTGGGAGGGACATTACTATTAAGTCCATTTAAATATTAAAAATGCCTTATTAACTGTATCATATTTCTAGAAGTTCCAAGAACCCTCTTGTCTATCACCCTACCCTGCTCTTGGTATTGCCTTAGAAAACAAATCAAAAAGCAGTAAAAGCCTTTGCAGCACATTACTGAAATGCTCAGACAGTGGTGAACCTTATGAATAACCCAGCAGTCTCACATTCTGCCACTTCTCAACCAGCTGATACAAAAGAATTTACTGTCTTTCAAGCTCATGGACTAAGACTTGGCTATCTAATACAGCCAAACATGACACTATGGCAACTTTGAAGAAGACACAGAATGTGTTCACCACACATCACACATTTATGTAATCTGTGGGATTAACAGAAAAAAATATGGGAACACTGAGAATAGGGGAATGGAAGACATTACCCACCACTATGTTTATATAGGTAAGTATGCATTCACCAGACAGACTGTGATTGTGTGATAGTCCAGAAGTTCAGAACTAAAGATAAATCCCAACTGATTATGTATAATCTTCAAGATTATTGCACAAGAGTGCAAGAACAACTTTAAAGTGTCTCTTAATTAAGCATTAAAATTTCCATTTGAATGCACTGGGATACTTGAGACAGTAAGAGTCAAAGCCATGCAGTTTAAGTGGCAAAATTCTAATGATATTATGATGTACAAAACCCACCTTTGGAAGAAAACAGTTTCAAAAGGTGAAAGCATTCTGAACAAACTTTAAAAGGCCAAACAACAACCCCAAACTGGTATCTACAACACTGTAAATTCTCTAGAAGGAATTATAGAGCACAACTATGGACAGTGTAACAAACACAGCCTTCATCACCAGCTCTTTTACCACAACATAGCAGAAAAGTTGGTCATCAGGCCTGGTTTAATGAAAACAGATGGTTCCCATGGGGGGAAAATAAAATTAACAGGAGAATGAAAACACAGCTGCACTTGAACTAAAATTAAAAAGCCACAAAGGAAAAATTCAGCAACAAAAGCCTGATAAGTGACTTCGTGGCAGCTTTGAGGGTGGGGGAAGAAGAAAAAGATGGAAACTGCACCCAGATCAACAACAGTTCCCAGGTTATTTTTCTTTGGATAGAACTAGTTGAAATTCTACAGAAAGTAGATGAAAGGAGAAACAATGTTTAAATCTGTAATTCCACACTGCAAAATTAATGATCAAAGGCCAGCAGAGAATATAAATGCTGTAGAAATTAGTTCAGTTGGACAAAGTAACTGCTGAGTCTTCAGCAACTCTGTTATTTCTCATACTGTTAAAGCAACTGATCAGAATATTTCTAGTACTGAAAAGGTCTCCCTCCTTTACATAAAATTCTTTTGATCAAGCAGGTTTTGCTGAGGCAAATTTTAAGGGGCTCTAATTGATCACATTTCCATTGATACATGTCCGTAGTAAGAAATAAATGTCAGTTTATTTTATGCAAAATTTGATTAACTGGTGATCTATGCTCTGATTTTGCAATAATGAACGGGTTTGTAATATTAGAGGGTTTTTTATTTTACCTTGTTCTCATAAATCTTCCTCATTTTACCTCTCTTATCTCACTTCTTAGAGTTTGGAAAGTTTGTCAAGCCTTGCAGCATTTTTTTGCAATTAGCTAAAGCCAAAAATAATTTCCTAAGTGGACCTAAATCACAGCATTCCCTATCAGCCCAGTAAAAGGAATCAGGAATAATTTAATTATTTACTCACTGTATATATAACTTCCCAGCAGTTAAATCTCAAGCCTCTTGAGGCTTACAATGTATTTTCTTTCTTTGGAGAGAGGGTATTTTACCCTTTTTCTTTAACTTTTCAGGGGGAATCATTTTGCTGCAGAAGAAAACCAATAGAGGACTTGCAGAGCCCTACCCCAAGGACATGATTCCTTATGTCCAGCCCAGGCCTTGCACTGACAGATGCCCCTCAAACACAGCACAGCAGCAAACACCCACCCATTCTCAAGCCCCTCAGGACAGCCAGATGGGAAAACTGGTGCTGTCAGGTCTTCCAGGAACACAAGCAATGATGTGAAATATGCACTGTTGGTTCCTGCTGCTTGCATCAACATCTGGCCACAAATTCAGCCCTAATCTACCTCAGACAGCTGTTATGTCTGGAGATCCCAAACAGTTCACAAATACACTGCAGGCAGGACATGAAATTCAGTGGACTGCTTTTTGGACAGAATCCAAATTAAAGCTCCACCAAGAAGAATAAGCAGAGGAAAGGAACATCAAGGCTGTGTGAGACACTGATTGGTTTTGGCACTGCCTGAGAGTGCAGAAGCTCGAAGGTGGTGAGGAAAGAATGCAGTCACCAAGTCACTAAAAATTTAGAACTTATGAAAGGAATGAGTCTGTGTGTACCAAGAGCAACAACTCAGATTCTCAGTTGACTGGCAAATTAGCAGTGAGAGGTGCAAAGAGACTGGGACAAGAAACCAGGGAATGAGAAGAAAGGCTGGTTAATCACCTCAACTGGAAGGACATGCTGCAGAGACCTCTTTTACTGCTTCATGGCTGAGAGGTTCCTACACTTCTGCCCCTGTCAGTTTGTTTCCCTAATCACCAGGAGGTGATTTTGGCTCAACTGTATAATTATATATGCCCAGTTTCTACAGTGAAAAAAATGGTGCATCCAGATTCCTCTTAGGGAGCCTCAAGGTTTCTGCAGCCACAGACAATACACAGGCCTTCAGTCATTTGTTTGGACATAAAATTACTTCAAAGTTATTACATGAAAATCAAAAGTATTAAAAATACTCATCAAAAGCACCAGAGGGAAAAAACCAATCTGTGTCCTAGATACCTGCATTCTTCTGTATCTGATCAGGCTACTTTTGTGCCTTCTGTCAAGACATGACCAAGATAACCTTGGTAATATCTTCCCATCTCAATGTCCATGATTGTACTATTTCCCCTTTAACAGTATGAGTGAAAGGTGCTGTGATGCTGTTCAGTAAGCCAGCAGACATTGCCTGCAGAATGCATCCTCCTATGCACAGTTGTGTGAACCACAAAAGACCTTTAATGTCAGATGGCCAAAGAACACTGTGAAGCGTGGTACCAAAAAAGATGATCACAAATACTGCAAACCAACCAGCAAGGTGAAAAAGCAAAGGCAACTAGCCTCTCATCCATTTCCTTTAAGTAGCTCACAAACTATTAAATACATAACCACCTTTTAAAACATACCAGTTTCTTTATTCTGGCACGTGGAATTCATATGTTTCTTTATTTTGGCACATGGAAGGAATGAGGTAAGGGTGACTGATGAAGTCTCTCAGCAGCTTCAAATTCTGACCAGTGTTGATAGCACTGCAGACCACAACATCTGCAACATGAGCTGTGTCACTGTGCAGAGAAGCTTTTTTTTGCAATGCATCTCAGTACTTGCAGGACGATTATTTGCCTGCCATCTGTGGGAGTCCAGGGTTTTTTCCTGGCTCCTTTGGGGGTGCAAAAACCTCCCTGGCAGACCCCTCAGAGACCCCTGAGTGCTGCCCAGAAGCTGCAGGGGCTGGATTTGGCTCCTTGGGAGAATCTGCCCACATTGAGAGAAGAGACACAGAAAATAATGATGAGTAGAGTGTAAATTAGAATGTTAGAATGTAGATAAATAGGTTTTCTTGAATGTTTATGATAAGGGACACGTGGCCAAGATGGAGAATTTGGGGGGTGGACACCTTTTCCTCCTTCTTCTCCATGTCATCCATGTTGGGTGACACGTTGGCCTCTTGGATTGGTTGGGGTCAGGGCTGGACCATTTAATAAAATTGTATTGTATTGGTAAAATTTTGTAAACATGTAATACGTAGTACTAACTATATAAGATAAGCCCTGCCTTGACCAGGCAGATTCCACCATGGATGCCAGGCTGAGCAGACCGCTGCTGGCCAGGCAAAGTGTCCCAGAGATAAGAAACAATAAACTGTCCTTGGAAAAAGAGAAAACTGTCTCCGGCAGTCTCTCTTCGGCGGCTTCGGGAAAAACCAGGTTTTGAACCACCTTCGTGTCCCTCTGGGGTGATCTCAGGGCAGAAGAGGAGCCCCAGACTGGGACAGCCATCCTAGTAATGTGTCTATACATCTTTGTCCAAGACTGTGCTAACGAATAATAGTTGCATTTTGATGGGAAATATTAAACCCCAAAGTTGAACATTTCTTTTCTTACACAATTTTTAACTAACTGCTGAAAAACTTTCTTCATTATGGGCTCATTCCTAATAGAAATAGAAGAGGAGCTCCAAGCATAATCATCCCTCCCGCCAAGTAACATGGCAGTCTGTCATTAATTTAATAAACTTCAGAAAAGAAAAACAACTTGCTATGCCAAGAGAGATATTGTTGCAGTTGCTTTCACAAAAAATATGTCCTCATCTTTATCTACAGAATGTAAGTAGCATAGTGATATTTAAAGTAATGACAAAATTGTATTACCTTTACGACCAACCCCTTCGAGTCAACCAACCATATTCTTTTGACAGCTGCACCTTTGGATAGCCCTTCCTTTTCCATAGCCATAAGAATGAGGTTTGCTATCCCCAATGCAGCCTGAAAGAAAAAGAAGAAAAGTAGAGTACAAAACAAGAAATGAAAGAAATCCTCTGCTCACATGTTTCACTTACCCACTATTTTAGGTAAGTTTTCTAATTTTAATAAACAATTAAATTAAATTGTTATTTTTTCATAAAATAAACTTAATGAACTGTTGCTACCATTTGGAATTAGAAGTCACAATGCAGAAGATTAGCATAGATAAATTTTAAATCATACAGATAAACTGCAGTATAGATAAATCTTCAGATGGCTCTTAAGAGTGTGAGGAACACAATAAATGTTGAGGCTGGAAACCAGAAAATGTTAGAACTAACATTTATTCCACATAATGACACTTCCAGCCCTGAAAGTGTTCAAGGCCAGGTTGGATGGGGCTCTCAGGAACCTGGACTTGTGGAAGGTTCCCTGCCCATGACAGCAGGGGTTGAATTAGATGATCTTTAAGGTCCCCTCCAAACCAAACCATTCATATGGTATTCTATGATATTCACCTCAGAATACATGAACTATTTTTTCTTCTTTGAAATTTCTGTAATTTAAACTAAAGGAAATAACAGTCTGCATGCCAGAAAGTAAAACACAAGAGCTTTTGCTCTTATCTTTCTCTAAGATGTCCATCAGAAAGGTAAGCCTCCTTTTACCTACTATTCATGTGTTTTGTAACTCTAGACTTGGCTGTGCTCCCAGTCAAAGCAGGGGAAATAAAAACTCACATATCAATCTTTTGGTGAAATGTGGTTCATTCTTACTGGATTTTATAATATTTCATCCAACAGATTAAATGTCACACAGGCACACATTGATAACCAGGCAAAAAAGCAAGCCAACAGACTGCTCAATATTTCTGATTACAGACCTGTATATGTATTTTTTGGGGTTGGTGGTTCTGTTTCTTGTTTTTAATCATTGAATTACACTGAGAACCAAGTGATATTCCCCTTTTTTTTTGTTGTTGTTTTTTTGGTTTTTTGTTAAGAAATAAGGAATTCTATTAAAAACCAGCTCCTGCAGCAGGGGTGATAGCTACCACTACCTCTTTGCAGCAACAGCCACACTAAATATTGACAAAAAAAATAAAGATTAGACCATTAATTCATCTGCTTATTGAACATGGAACAAAATCAGTGGAAGGAACTCCAGAGAGATGGATAGTCTTGACACAGTAAGGTGGTGACATGGCAAACATGGATACAAGCCAGTCTGAAAACTGCAGACATAGCACCAAATATTTAATGAAATTAAAGAAGGCAGCATGGGGTTGTAGGCCTCATACAAGAGATGACAAGCCACAGTGTAGATAAGTACAGCTGGCATTTGTGTGTCAGCAGCTTAGAAATTAACACTGAAAAACTAGTATTAAAAAAATAGTGTGCATAAAGATCTTCAGAAATGGATGACCTTAATATACAGAATACTGAAAAACAATATTCAATGACAAAAAAATCAAAAGGGCACTTCTTACTAAATAATGCTGACCCAGGTAAACATGTTATATTTACTTCCTCTGCTGTATTTCCTCATATTTTAAGTAATGTTTTGATTGGTTACATCAAGAGCAGTTCAATAATTTACAGCCGAGGAGCTAAAATTTGAAGTTGTAAAAAGATAACAGATCTCCAAAAAATGTCTTATGAAAAATACCAGGCTTCACCAGATGATCAGAGATTTTTCTGTAAATTTGCATCTGAAATGAAAAATTCAGCAGGTGTTCATAATCATTCCACACACTTAATCTTCTTGTTTATTGGACAATTTTAACTCAATTAAATATATGCTAAAAGTCATCATACTAAAAGTTTCCCCATGTATAAAAATACCTACCTCTCCAGCTCCCTGGAACAACACTGTGTGATCTGACAATTTGTTCTTGGTGATGCGCAGAGCTGCAAGAAGACCTGCAACAGCAACAGATGCAGTTCCTAAAAAAAAAAAAAAAAAAAATATATATATATATATATATAACAAAACAATTACAAAACTTTACATTTTAAGTAATACCACAGCATCTTTTGGCTAAAAGATAGAAGTGCTGAGGGTAGTAACACATAGTTGAGTGGACTTAGAGTTTGCTCTAATTAATTCTTACAAAATGTAAGTGAGAAAATAATGTAAATGTAAGTGAGAATATAATTTGAGTAGCATTAAATAAAATACAACTGATGTATATATCTATGGATGGGTATAATGGCTAGGCCATTCAAATTCTTGTAAAATATTCTAGCTATGACTTTTTTTAGAATGAAGGGTGTGAGAGTCCAGAGAGAAGTATTTTGAAGAAATCCAGATACTGAAAATAAAGCTATTGATTTCATTCTTCAAATAGATACACTTCAAGTACAGTACAAGACTAAAATAAAACTTCATTTCTCATGGGGAGGTTGTCAGAGTAAAATATCAAACTGAACATTTATAGAGAAGCTAAACTAACTGCAAGAGTAAGGTCAGCTTATTTAAGACTTCAGTCCACTGTAACAGGAGTTTCAGTTTATTATTGTCTAAAACATTGGAGGTACCTCTTAAATCTATCTTTGAGCCACACAGGGAGAAAGGCTAACATCTAGTTTTATGATTCAGCCTGGGGAGGTCTTTCTTCTCCAAATCAGAATCTCAGGAACAAGATACTTGTCTCTCTTTGAATGGAGATATTTTATCATCATTGTGAGAAAACAGCTATTCATAAAAAGTAGAACAAAAAAAGAGTTCAAGCAGGCATCTAACTCAAACTTATTCACAGTGGCAGGGTAAATCTAACCTCTGTGATTGCTAGCATATCTTTGACTAACTTGTCCTTAAGGTCTTCTTTCAAATTCTCTTTTATATCCTAGCAAGCTATTCATTCCAGTGCTTAACTGTACTTTAGGTTGAAAATTTCAAATCTAAACACTTCTTTTCTCCTTCTTCTACTTTGGTCTCTTATCTACAACTGGAAAGCCTGTTATTTTGCAAAAAGTAATTTATTACATTTGAAGACTCATGGTGTTCCAATCAGCTTTTCTTTCCTGGGAACAATCCCAATTTTCCCACTCTTTCAGAAAGTTGGGTTTTCTTAACTTGAATTGCTGCACCCAAATCAATACACTGCACTGCAGATGAATTGTCAACACTGCTGAGTCAAGCTGTCAGCTTCTGTCATGCTCAAGAAAGTTGTATTTAGTTACCAGGACCTCCTATCTGTCTCTTTTGACCCAAAGACTGAAGGTGACTCCTCCCCAACAAAGTCTACTGGAAGGGGAAGACTTTCTTTCATGTGTTTGTGACTTCATGCAATAAGCTTGTATTTTTTATAAATTATTATCATCACTAAAGCATAAGGTGAGCCCATAAAAAATCAGACTCTATTCCTGTAAGGAACTTGGATCCCATAAAGACATCCTGTTTATAGGAATGTAGTAGTGAGATTGATAATACCTCCAGCAAAGTTGTGTTTTTAGAGGAGATTCTGAAGGACCAGTTGCAGACAGCACTAATTTCTCTAGAACTGAATATGCTGTCCAAACACTAACAATTAGGTACTGAAAGTCAAAACACAGGTTTCAACAGTCTTTAAAGATTTATAATGCCTATCTGATTCAGAGAGAGCTGGACCACAGGGAGATGACCACATGCCCTGCAACACCCAGTTTCAGGAATGAGAATTGAATACCTCCCTCTCTGGGCAGCAGATTTCATTGACTCAAGGAAATCAAAGGTGAGGCCATGAATTATTTTGAGAAGCCTGCAAGAACTTGCAAGGAGGAGATCTGCTGGCTCCTACAAGTCTGTTCCTGATCACCACTGCCCTAACTGCAACTGCCTACAAGCCACATAGTTGAGGGGAGAATTCACATTGTTACTGATTTTTCCTTCATAAAAACTGTGAAATGGGTATGACCAGCCCCACAAAAGCACTTGGCCCAGAATCTGTGTATTGGGCAGTTGCCCTCAACATGCAGCTCCCCTAAATTAGCTATTCACGAGTCTATATTCTCAGAAACAAGGTGAATTTTAAAGCTGAGATAGCAATGAATCCCCATTTTGAGCAACATTCAAACCAGCCATTCAAACTGCAGGCACACAGACCATAGACTTTAAATATAGGTAGCTAAAACTATAGGACCTAAAAGAACAGAAGTAGTAAGAAGCCTGGTACAGGGTAAACCTTTTCTTCCATGACATCATTTGGGTGGTTACTTTTTCAAAAATAAAGGTAATGCTTAATAAAATTTAAGAATACATTTTAAAGTTAGAAAGCCACTTTTTGAAGTAAATCCACCTAAACAGTTAAAAAAATGTGTCTTCAGAATTATAAGTTTGTTATGTGCTTTTGACGATGACTTTTCACTTTAATCATCAGAAATACAGGACACCTTGTTCTCAGCCCACTTAATGTTTAGACCATACAAATTTAGCATTTTTTACTTCTTTAGTCATTTTTATGACTTGTTCTGTCCCTGATTTCTAAATAAAAAAATCTTAAAAATGGTTCCTCTGAGGCATGGCTTTGAGAACAACAACTATCAGGCTGAGACACTTCCACCTCACAGTCTCCAAGAGCTAGCTTGTTTCTTTCCCAGATGAAATTAAGTCTTCCTCTGGCAAGTACCAAGCTGGCAAAGACCAAAAATGGCAAAAAAGAGAAGTCAGAGTGCGCTCTCAGTTTCCCTTGGTTCTCTACCAAACAATCCTCATAACCAGCAAGAAAAAATCCCACAGTCTCATTGGATGCCAAGATTTTTCTCCTATTTTATATTACACAGCTGTGCTTGCAGGGGAGGAGGAGGAGGGAGCCTACATAACACAACTTATTCCTAGCACCATCAATCAGGTCTCCTGAAAAGGAAATCTGAGCTAGAGCATTGTAAGATCCCTGTTTTCCTTGAAGTTGTGGCCACCACAGCATCCTGTCTCTCATCAGAGGAGTTCTCAGAGAGGGGTGAAAGCTGCTCTTCAAGGTGCTTTGTGGTGACAGAGTCAAAATGAAACACCACAGATTTATAACCAATGGGAATGCTGGGATACCACTCCTCTTCATGGCTGATGTACTGCTGCTAAGCTTGTTAGCCAGAAAAATGGATTGTCATTAAGTATTACCACTTGGTATATTTTACAACTCTGTCACTTCATGATCCCCTGCTTTAAGGAAAAACAAAAGATATAAATCAAATTCTGCACTGAATGTCAATAAGATTTTGCAATTAATAGTTGAATGGGATGTGAGCTAGTGTTACCTGTATGTTCATTTTTATGAAGGTGATTCAGAACAAAGGTTATAATACCATAGATAAAGACCTAATATGACTTTTCTCTCAAAACACAATTTGCACAAAATAGCTCTAAAAAGTGTGTTTAAAAGTATTCCACACCAATTTCATTTAGCCTTTTGACTCTGAAAGGAATAATAACCCAGTTTATTAGATTACTGAATGCACTATCACTGCTGCTGGCAGTGGCTGTCATCACTCCTCGTCAGCAGCTTCCCTTATTCCTTCCCACTGAAAGGGGGGCACTGGCAGCTGAATGGCAGATCTGTTTAACCGGAACTGCTCTAACGCCCTGACCTTAAATTTCACCCTCAAAAACTGGCTGCAGTTTTTGAAACGGATCAAAATGCAATTCTCATCCATCTGCCAAGGCAGATGCAAACCACCTCTTGCAGACATCACGAGGCACAAACAGAATTTCATCGCTTTTCTGACTGTAGGAAGGAGAGAATCAGCTTGCCCAGAGCACAGTTTAAATCTCCTGTGTGCAGCATAAGACAGACATTGTTCAAGGATATGATTTTGATAACCCATTCTATTGTCCACAGAATTCTAGAAAATTAGTCAAAGCAAATTTAACAAAGAGTATTTTCTAAAACACTGTCAACTGCTGCAACAGCAAACATTTCATTATAGTTTTCTAAGAAGGTAAGTCATGTCTTGTATAAACACAATAGATGAGAAATTTCAAGGTAAAATATTCTATACCAAGTTTTTGTTTTCTGTGCAGAATTCTTTAGCCTTGTTACAGTAACTGCACAGCTGAGAATGAATATGTTAAAGGAAATTCACAGCCTTTTGGGGTTGACACACAGAGTACTTTTTCAGCATATATAATTGAACAAAATATGGGAGGGAAAGCCCCAGAATGTGAGGAATAAGAATTTAATTTATACTGGATGTAATCTAATTTAAATTAGTGAGAAATGGTTTATTGCACTAAGGCCTTTGTCCATTATTTAAAGTTTCAAAAAATAAAACTTGTAATCAAGTGTTAGTAGTTCCTTTATGTAATTTTACCTATCTCATTTTAAAAACCTAGCAAACAATAAGAGGGGAGAACTTTCTGCAGCACATCCAAAAACCTGAGGTGTTCATTCTGGACTAAAAGATTTGGAAGTGGTAAAACTAAAATTCATATTTCTCAATACACAGCATAATAGAAATCACATGTTAACACAGCCAGGCATCCCAGCAGCACTTCACAGCGTGCCAGGGAAAAAAATCCATTTCCATCTCCTATACTTAAAGGAAAAAAATAAAGATCTTATGGAAAAGGTGAGATCTCAGTTGTTAGAGAGGCAAATGCTACTGCTGTGGGTAGTTCAAAGGACCCTCTTTTAAGAGATGGGATCTTCTTCTTGCCATGAATGGGCTTCTCAAAGCTGCATGTGCACACTGCCCTGCTTGCAGTGGGCAGTGAAAAGAGAGGAAGGGCTCTAGGCAAGGACAAATGTAGTCTTTCTAAAACACCAACCATGTGGCATATTTGGAAAAACATACAGAGTCCCACAGCATGGGATGGCTGAGTCTGGGAGGGCATTTGGTGTGACTCCTTGCTCAATCCAGCAGGGCCACCTGGAGCTGGCTGGCCCAGAACATGGGGAGAATGGATTTCTTTTTTAAACCCATAATGAGCAAAAAATGAAACAGAGGAATACTTGTGCATACACGTGCTTGTGCACACACATGAAAAATTACACAAAAGCTACAGTAGGGGATTTACTTGAAAACATATTGATTTCAATGTAATTTACCACTGAGTAACAAAGAGGTGATATCCTGAGAAAAATACACTTCACACAACTCTACAGGATATGAATCAATAGGATTTTTTAAAAATTATTTTATTGAAAAATTATTTCATTTAAAAAATTTTAGCATGTTGCGCTTGAAAGCAAATGTCTCTGAAAGTAAAGCATAAGTCTATGAAAGATGTTTTCTACAGTTTGCATGTCTTATCAGAATCTGAGATATATGATATCTATATCTGAGCTATTATATATCATTCCACTCTGCATTTTTCAAAATCTTGGTCAGAGAAACAACTGGAAGCCCTATGCCCATCACAGCTGTAACAACAAATCCAAAATCTTCACTACAATTTGATTTCAATAACTGAAATTTCCAGGTACCCAATGTATAAATTGTTATATTAATGTTAAAAGAATTGAATCTTTAAAAGGACAATGTTTGTGACACAGAAATTCTGATTTTTGAGAATGGCCCAGACTTAACTTTGAATTGCTCATAACATAACTTCCAGGTATAATTTTCCTACTCATCCAAATGGCATTCTGCTGAACACTAAACATATACTTTAAACAAAATCAAAATGCAAAATGAAATAATTATATTAAGTTATATGTAGTCTACATTTTTTATTTTAGGTCTCTTTCTTTTCACAAAATGTTGATGCAATCAAACAACACAGCTGTTAAAAACTAATGACATCTAAGGTCATGACGGATACCAAAATTCATTCCAATCCGGTGCAATCTTTCCATGTAAATATTTTTATTGGCATAAAATACAGGCCCTGTGTCCATAATGGGGGAAAGCATTGCAACTGTGGGCACAGTGAAGTTACAAGAACTGCAACTTCAGTATTACAGAGCAGAGAAACACTTATTTTATATAGACTGTCTTATATTACAGACATTTTTCATTGTGAATTGAGAGACTTTTTAAGCACAGAAGAGGGAAAAAAGATCAACACAATTCTAATAATTGAAATAATTGAAATAATTGGCCTATACAGAGGCAGCAAAGCTGAAATTTATGTCACTATTTGAAATGTATCCACGTCAGCAATGATCACAACCAGTGACCACATAAGCACTGAGAGACCCACAGAAAACAAATGCACATCTCTTAAGACATGCAAACATGCCTTAAACCACTGACTGTGCTCGAGTAGCAAAATCTCTGTCAACAGACTCACCAAAGTCAAAATGGGCATGAAAGGGAGCATGATGGCACCCTGGGCTTGGAGGGGCAGGAAGGTGTGACCCAAGCCAATCCCACCCACACGCAGGATTTCAGCACTGCCTTGCATCTAGGACTTCCATTTTGGCAGATTTTAAGAAACTTGTCCAATCTCCCTGCAGCAGGGAAGGGAACTGGTTAGTCTCTTCAGGGAAATTTTCAAATTGTGAACCCCAAGCCTGTTTCCTTTGAGGGTGGTCAGGTCATCATCTCTCACACCAAGAACCAGCTTTGTTTGGCAACACAGGCCCCATGGGTCCATTCCCAGGCCAGGGTTGGAAAGAAAAAACCTATCACATATCATATCTTCTAGAAAACTCCACCCTTTCCTTATCATACTTCCTTCCTAAACACATTGGAGATGAGCAAAGCTAGCAACCTGACCTAATTCAGGAATTTCTAAATGTTATGAAGTTTGCCATTACAAAATTATTTCATGTTTCTCCCTTATGGGAACTTATGATCAACCCCCTCTCAGTATTGGAAAAGGTTCTCTAATAGTCAGAACCAGATAAAAGTATTTGTTTTAAACCAAAGGCTTTCTCTGATTTTCATTTCCAATAATCTGTCTCTGTACTTCAGAGAGAGAGAAAAAAAAGCATCAAGCTGATTTGTGGTCAGAAAAAAACATACAGGAATCCAAGGGAAAAAGTGAATATTTTCTCCCTAAGGAAACATTGCTATTGTGTTTGTAAGAAGATATTTTGAAAATACAAATATGGAGAAATTATTATCATTTCAGAGGGAAGAAATTCACCACTTATCCAAAAACAAAGATACTTTCTAACATACTGAAATACAAAGGATTTTATTATTCCAATACAGATTTATACCACTAGGTCAGAATCCTGTTCAGCTTTGTTCTCAATTCCTTGTGTACAGAAAGGTAATGCAGAAAAAGTTACAAAGCTTTCTCCAAAGTAAAGGATGTGACCATACTGTAGCAGGGATGGAGACTGTTTCCAGAAATTCTTAAATATGCCTATAGGTGATCTTTAATGGCCAATCTTTAGTGATTTTCTGTTATCAGTGTCTTGGCAGACCTTTTCCAAATGTTCTGCAATCATCAGTTAGGGGCAGGCTGACCCCTGTAAATAATTGTGAGCTAAGAGAAGGCAACCACATTTGTCCAAGTCAGTACTTGCAGATAGGTACATGCAGCTTGCCATGTTTTATCTTTTTTTCCAGGATCATAAATTAGGATATTTTTTAGACTTGAGATACTGAAAGGTTCTCATTGCATCACTAAGGTATATAGGAATCCTTTCTGTGAGGACCTTATATAGAGAAATCCTCGAGCCTTTCTATGAAAGATATTAAACATTTCTTTTGACCTTAAAGCAGCTTTGTCTTAAAAAATATTAGTACTAGGAGAAACTGTGTTTAAAATACCATGTAAGCACTCTCTTCAGAAGATGGTGGCAAATTAGATGCAGTGATATGTTTCTTTGCTTTTATTGGCCTGGCACTACTTGTCAGCTTTACTGCTGTAGAAAATACAACTTGCATACAGAGAAAGCCACTCTTTCAAGTAGCCTGGAAAAATTCATGCTATTTATGATCTGAAAATCTCTAAGGATTGATAAAGAAGTTAGCATCATCCATTCTAATTATAGTTGCTAGGTGAAAGATCCTTAGGTTTTATAAAGTTGCAATAGAAAGAGGGATAAAAGATCAATGTGATGTTATTCTACTTCTACATTAAAGAAGATGACATGCTAGGAAAAAATAAGTTACTGAAGGCAACTACAGGAATATGACAAATGACAGAGACCAGAAAAAAATGTATCCACTTTCACCTCTTGGAAGCTACACAAATATTAAGGACAGAGATCACCCAAAGTCACAGGCATTGTTTGTGAAAATATAAAAGGCTCCACAAGCACAAATTAGATTGCAGAAAATGAATAAATTAAAAGACTGCACATGGCTGCACTTCTAAGGAAGGCCAACAGCTGCTACAGCAGCTCAGACAAAATCCAAAGGGATGCCTTCCAACATGCCAAAACATCTCCTTTCAAGGTGCATGAGAGAGAATGAAGCGATTTGAAAATGTAAATACACAAAAGGCCTTGTCAAGTAAGTTTACCCATAGTTGGTATGCTTTTGCTGAAAAACCTCCATTTCTCTGAAACCACATTCTACTTGAGTCTCTTCCTGTTTTGGATTAAGGACCTTCATCTTGCAAGGAAAGGGAGTTCCCTGTGGGAGCTGGGCCTTTAAACAACCAGATGCTGCTTGGCCTGCTACAATGAAGTGCTGTAGCCATGGCTAAACTTGGACCCTTCAGGGTAGGAAGCACCATGCTTCTCACAAAGAGAAATGACATTTTATAATTAGTTTATTTCCCACTGGGGAGGTTGTCCTCCTTAATCTGTTTCAGATGCAGAAACAGGCTTATAACAGGAACACAGTTCATGTGGATAGCCAAATCCCTAACACCAGAAAGACAAGGGCTATTTGAATCCACTGCCATGCACTGAGTCACTGAAATATGACCTATATCCCAAGCATGACTCAATAAGGACCTCTGGAAAACTCCAGCTCATAATAGTTGGCTTAAAGTGTCAGTGTAAACCATGAGAAATGAAGACAGGTTAACTTCTGCCCTGCTAAAACCTTCCTATACCCAAGGAAACATGGGGTATAGAGGCAGCTGGATATCCAGGGCTCTCTCTGGGTACCTTTCTCCAGCAGCTCATCTGACTTCAGACTCCTCTCAAGGATGGGAGCCAGTGCCCTAGAGGAAGTTATACACTTAGTGCTCTAGAGAAAGTTATTTTTCAGGGCTCTTTTCCTGACCAAATATAAAGCAACTCAAGTAGTAGTATACACCACTTCAACCCTACTTGTCTGTATTCTTGAGAGGGAGGGACAAGATGCCTGTTTAGATTGAGCACTGGGGAATCCCCCTGGTTGACATTTCCCATCTTAGATATTTTCCTTCTTCCAGCTGCAACAAATGATTCATATGGGAAAAAGAAAGTCAAGGGGAAAATTTCCCTCTAAAACTGAATGAGACCATGGGGAAAATTACATGAATATTTAACTGAGTCGTCAGCTTATGAAATGAAATACAGTTTGACATTTATCAATCCAGTTGTATGAAGGAACAGTGGAGCAGTTGTCACTGAAGTGACAAAAAACTAAGAAAGTACAGTCCTGGTTTAAGCTTTGACATTTGCTCAAAGTCAGTAATTTATAGGGGGAAAGCCATTCACATACTAAACTATCAAAAGAAACCAAACTCAAAGAGTGAACACCTAAATTAAACATGAGGTGTAAATGAGAGGTGAAAAGTTAAAAGCAAATGCAGCTCACCAGAAATCCATGCTGAGAAAACCCAAGGCAAAATGTGACCTGTACATCTACAAATATCACAATAAAGCTGATAGATTTCTTTTTTCCCATCTGGAAATTAACACTTATTTTTCTGGCTTGTGGGTACAACAGTGAAGGAAGAGAAAAAGTGTGTTACCTTGGATGTCATCATTGAAAGTGCAATACTTGTTACGGTACTTGTGCAGGAGGCGGAATGCATTGGCATTAGCAAAATCCTCAAACTGAATGAGGCAGTTCATGCCATATCTAGAAAAAAAAGAATGTATGCATTATGTTAGAAAAGTTTCAAAATTATACATTAAAAAGCTAGTAACATTTCTGGTCAGATTTTGAATACAAGTGAATACAATATAATGTGAATCATACCCTCAACATGTTTCTGTCATATTCATTATCTTTATGTTCTAATAGATTATTTAAAGTCATAATCATACTTCTAATAGCATTTACTCATTTCTAAGCTATGAATAGGAGATCAGTGGAAAAGGCCTTCTACCTCTGCAGACATCTCAACAGAAGTCTCCACTGAGCAATTACCTAGTGAACAAAAAAGGTCCCTCCCAACACAAACCACTCCATAATTCTGTGGTTGCATTTTTTGTTTTTTAAATTTGGAAACTCAAGACTCCTGGCACAATATTTGTATGTCAATACCTAACAAGTAAACAACTGCCCTCCTGTGCCAGTAAGGTTAGTGCTAAAACGAAAGTTAGTAAGAAATTGAACTAAATTAATATTACCACTATAGATCGTGGAAAGGTTTGGACTGGGATCATTTTGTTCCAATTCCCTGCCATGGGCAGGAACATCTTCCACTAGACCAGGTTTCTCTTTCTTCATCCAAACTTGCCTTGAACACTTCCAGGACAGGGCATCCATGGCTTCTCTGGGCAACCTGTTCCAGTACCTCACCACCCTCAGAGTAAAGAATTTCTTCCCAGTATCTAACCCAAGCCTACTCTCAGTCTGAAGCTGTTCCCCCTTGTCCTGTTACTACATGCTCTTGTAAATATTGTCCAGTCCTTATATGCTTTTTTGGTAGTACTATCTCTGGATTCTTTGTACACCAATCACATGTGGCATTTTCAAGTACTTTCTTACAACAAAAGTAAAAAAAAAACACAAAGCAATGAAAATATAGCTACAAAAACTACATAAAAACTGGAGTCAAGCTCACAGACATTTGCAAGAGGGCACGATCTCAACAACACACATCCTGATTGAGCTAAAGGAGGCTTTCTTTATTTGCTAACAGCACAAATCCATGAGAGACAGTCAAGCTGTCAGTTCATGCTTCATCCAGAAAAGCAATACATACATAGAGTGAGCAGTTCAGTGTAAATACATTAATTGAGTTTTTCTTTAAACCATACACGTGTTTGGCAACCACATTAAGCAAAGCTATCAGTATTTTTAAAAAAGACAAAAATTCCTGTGACTAAACTCATTTCCATGGAAAACACGTATTTACAGCTATATTACAATTAGCCAAATCTATGGGGATTCCACTGGCAGGAATGGTAAGCCTTGCTGAAAATAAATACATCTTCAGGTTTGATGGAAAAACCTGGCCTTCTTCAACAACATAATGACAGGCAACTGTTTAAAAAAAAAAATTGGCAAGTCCAGTACTGTAAATTACAAATGAGTTCAAGTAAAAAACTAGAGGTAATTTCAATAATTAATTTAAATTTCTAACCTGATTCAGTTTCTGACATAAATTTCTGTGATTCCATAAGGGTCCATGAACTGACAGTTGCATAATAATATGAAACTAATGAGATTATCACTCTGGAATCCTAGAGCTTGGTTATATGTGTTTCTTGGATGTCATTAGGCTGGTCTGTTTCTTTATTTTACCATATATAACATTCCATTTTCTCATCTGCATTTTATTTTTCTCTGTTTTCTTATCCATTACCTTTGTAGACAAAGACCAAAACTCCCTGTGAATTATATTAAAAGAGTGTCCCTGTAGAAAATAATCATCCTATACTGGGCACACTATCCATTTAATAATTCTCTGAGCCAGATATCGTGGCTGTTTAATTAAAATGGAAAAAATGCAGATAGTCTAACTCTGGGCATCAGAGATTATGGCATCACAGCAGAAAAAATTCTAACCTGCATTCTTACACATTGCATATGTAACACCTGACATCCAGGTAGAAACCTGAGACTTCAGTGCTGCACACAACCAGCAGTACCTCATAACACTTGTGAATTTTGAGATCTATGTTCTCAAAAAAGTCTAATCAAATCCAGTAGCTGGGTGCTCATGAGAGACAAGAAAATTTTGCACTGTTTTCCCTGCTTGGAGTATTCTTGTTCTCAAAAATACCTCTCAAAACAGATGAGATATACAGATGAGGTAGTACAAAATAGTTAATATCAGTTAATTTCATTCCAGAAAATTCCTTAGCAATAATGAATTGGCTACAAAGGTGCCACACAGTTCTGGAAGCAGTGACCATAGCAAAAGAACCTTCAATTCTTCTAGGAGCTCCACATCTTACTATTGCAATCACTTAAAGCAGAAAGTTGAGCCAAAGCCTAAACCAATATTTTCCTTCCTGTATCACTCTGCAATAACCTTCCACCCTTCTCACACTCTGATGAACAGTTTTGTTTTAGTGGCTCCACTATAAAGGGTAACTGCTTGGACGTACCCTTGTGGAAGCAGAATGTGTCCTCTCTGTTTGCACCTCATACCTTGCTGTCATTACATTCTGGTCCAGACACCAGTAATAGATTTGCTACAAACAAAATCATCACATTTAAAAAACACCATTCAGTAACTGTGGTTGACTACTAGAAGGGAGCATGTTGTTAAAAGACAGCAACTTCAGGTATGAAGGCTGTACAGTCAAAAAAAAGAAATGTGGTAGACATTCTTCCTCAGTGTGCAACCATAACAAATGCACTAATGAATTCTTGAATATTTTTGGGCTCTGGAAAACACTTCTCTGATAGCAATAGCTTGGCATGAGTCCTGCTTAGGACTGATGGAGTTTTGCAGACAAGTGTTTTGTAGCTGTGAATTCCTCTCTTCTGCCTGTTAAGGATGTGTCAATGCAGTAGCTGATTAAACAAATATAAATTGTCCCTAGAAAGTGATAATCCAGATCACTGTTTCCACTTGTAAATCTTGTTTTGCCACCCATGTGTACTCCAAATTTAGATTCCTGCTCCAAGTCACACAGGCAGTCTGAATCAGGATCCAACTGGACAGAAATTCAAAGCCATATTTCCTTTGTTTTGTTATGAAGAGAAAATGCAGACGAGAGGTGGCAAGCTTGCAACATGATATTTGTCATCAAGTACGGGAGGCAAATGCTGGACAATGGATTAAAATGAACCATCCCACCGAATAACATGTGGTTGCCAAAAAACAATGTCTCCAATACTTCTCCCAATTTACAACGTATTTTTTGTGGCAGTCTTGGCTAAGTTTTCCCCATTTATAAGTAAATTTATATTCAGTTGTCTATGACAGCAATGTTAGTGCTCCAAATAATTCTACAGAGTACATCTTTGTGTAACATGTTGGAGAAAAATGTTCACAGCTCTATAACCATCCCAAATATACAGTATGAGTATTTTGGCAACTCAGTGCTCTTAAGACCTCAACAGGGAAAACCCTCAAGAATCTGGCTTTTGGTGACAGTGGGAACTATAAAAATTTAGGTATCATTTTGAATTCAAACCATATGATCAGTAAAATCCATGCTTACTTCTACAGCTAAGACGTTTTTCTGGATGTATATTTGGATCACTTGTTCTTATTGCCAGCCATTGTTTTGGAAACCTTCCTAAAGGAACAAGTGGTTACTTTTTAGGTTTTTAGAGCTTTCAAACTCCTATTTGACTTTTTTTTTTTTTTTTTTTTTTTTTTTTTTTTGTGCATACATGCTTGGAACTGAAAAAGCCTTAGAAACCCTCAGAATTGGTTGCTGCTGCCCATTCCTAAAAGGAGCAAACCCGAGTGATAGCAACATTGGCGCTGTGTTCCTTGCCTTGTGCATCATGCAGCTGCCCTGCCAGCCAGAACCATTTATAGTGCACCAGCACAATGTGGAAATTATCCCTTCCTCCCCGCCCCAAATGCTGTAAGCTTGCTCATTACCATGTACCCCACTGCTCAAAACAGATTTAAAGCATGAAGAACACTGCTACAAACTCCTCTTTGTGCTGGGCTTTGCCTGGATGCCTTCCTGCCCTCCCTCCTAACAACTCTTAGGACCTGGGTGCCTTCTCCTCCTCCTGTCCTCCAAGCTATCCCTAACTTCATTTCACAAGGCAATTAAACTGCTGAAATGAGGTCATACATCCACCCCAGCACCTCTTTTGTAACTCACTGCTTAAATTAAATGCAATTTGAAGGAGGGGGTTAGAGCTTTGCACAACAAATGCTACATACATATTCTGTGGAAAAGGTGGCCCAGATGAGATACCCTCCAGCAAGCACCCCAGCCCCTCTGCAGCAGATGGTTCTACTCATGCTGCCTCTCCAACAGCCTGATGTGCTACAGCTGCACAGGACAAAAATCTGTCCAAGGTGCGCTGAGTCTAGCCAGTTCTACAATGCAAATACCTTCCCAGAAGAGGTATCATTAAATTACAAATAACTTTCTCTGTCCTGAATTGGACCAGCAAGTCAGACAGGACATCCTTGACAGGAAGAGGTTTTCTAAAGAACTTAATAGAAACTGTCAGCATAACTGCTTTCCACATGAAGGACTTTTTAGAATTCCTTTTTTATTCCCCTGTAGGCAACCACTGGTTTTATTTTTGCTACAAAAAGCATGTACTTTCATAGGGCTATTTTTCATAGCAATTTTTTCCTTTTCCAAACCAATCCTTTCCTCAATGATCTCAGTAGGCACGGAGATGTGGGAGATGGTATCATTTAGCACCCACCCTAGTACCAGCAGCAGACCTTCATTAATGTTCTCTTAAGGAATAAAATTATACAAAAGGTTTCCATATTACTGTTCTCTGGCACTGTACCAGTGCTTCTAGCACTCTTCTGCTTGCTCTTTCCCTGTCCTGAACAAATTTGGTATTCATTTCCATGGCCTTTCTATCCCAGGAGTAGTGAGGAAAATGGGCTGGAGATGGCTCATAATTTTTTTCCTTTTTTCCCCCAGCCAACAGCTCTGCTACATGTGTGGACTTCACAGCCTTGGGAATAGAAAGGCTTAGGAACAGAGCTCTGCTCATTTAGGAACGTCTTGAGGGTGGTGGTCCTAGATGTTGTTCATAAGCAGAGAAGCAAAACCAGATTCTCTGCCCACAGACAGGCCCTCTATACATAAAGGGCTTCTCTTAAGACAAAAGGTAATTAAATAATAAGCTTTTGTGGTATGCTAACAGAAACACTTGCTACAAGAAAAGGATAGTTGCTGGTTTTAACCTAATTTGCCATCAGCCATTTATGTGGTGGCATCACATTGTAGCAGTGACGACTTGCCCTTTAAATTGAAACCTTTCAAAGTCCATTCTACTGAAACAATAAATTGACAACAGTTCTAAACATACCCACTCTAAGTTTTTGTGCATTTTCAAAGTCTGCTTAAGGATTAATAAAGATGCTCATGAGTGAACTAGATTTATTCTACTTCATTACCTGATTGAATTAACTCTTAAATGTCTTAGGATTATGATATATAGATGATATAGACATAGCTATAGATATAGATAAATAATACATAAAGTAATATATAAAGGCTGCAAAAGAAGTAAGTTATCACATCATAAAATTTTACTTCCTCTTGTTGCAAAACAGCTTTTTATTTTTTTATTTTGATATTTGTTCCAAAGTATAGCACACAACAACACTGTCAGGAACTGGGCTGGATTGTAACTTAGATCTTTCCAATTCATATGTATAGACTTCCATAACAGAATTAGGGAGGGTGGTGTGAATGAAGTATGAATGGAAATGTGTGCATTACTGGAAGCAGCTGCAGAGCTGAAAACACTGCGTACACAGATAACAAAGAACAAAGCCAACTGAAGGAAAATTTAAAATGTCTCATTTACATCATGATGTAAATGATGAATATAAATGAAATTTACATCATGGTGTGGCCTGAGCTCTGGTAAGGCCATAGCAAAGACACCTCTAGGACCAGGACCCTGCACCTTGAAAACAGCAGTCCCTAACACAGCACATCACCTGTGTCACTCTTTATCCTACAGGCACAGCAGGAAGTCATCCTGCAATCTGAAGAAATTCAACATGAGGACATAGAGACACAAAAAATTTGTGGAGGCTGAAGTGAAAAATACCCTGAGGCACAATAAGCATGCCAGCACAGCAGCTGGATCTTAAAGGCATAGAAGACCTATACAAAATCAAATCTATCACCACTTATCACCAGAAGCCCAGAGAAAACATTGAAGACTTGACATTGAAGGCAAAGGTGCCTTGGCTGTCACTCATGAGCAACCCAAACATGCTGATGCTTTGAATATATAGGTGTGAGACTGAATAATAAAATCATCTTTTTTGGACACTCTTAACATAAATTCACCTCTCTGTTCCATAAAAGGTTTTACTGAGTGCTGTTAATTCAATTTCCTATGGTGGATTGTGTCAAGTTGCCCCCTCTCTGCTGTGAAACAGTCCTCTCAGCAGGAAGGTGGATGGATGATGCAGTACTGAGATACAGCATCATGCACATTATACAAATAAATTACACTTTTGAAAGTTCACGTAGCCAGACGTGAGCCAAACTCTTGGACTCAGTTCTTGACTTGCCCAAACATCAGCCCCAGCAGATCAGATCACTGCCATGGAAAAATACACCACACAAACTTCCACAAATGCAGAGGTGTGAGGACTTGCCTAACACTCAGGTTAAATCTGAAGAGGAAGAAAACCATATTGTAAATGTTGATAGTTTCCCTCCTTAGGGAAAAAAATGGTTCCATGTGAATTTGAAGTAAACAACAAATTGAATTACTGTGATGGTTTCTCATGAATTTGTACTGGTGCACTTGCTACCTGATCCTGACCCCACCTAAGTAAAAAGTAAAAACTCTGGGAGCCTGAAAATATAATTCTACTTGTCTCCTAGCTATTCTACTGCTTTTTCCAGCGTTACCACTTAGCTGATTTAACTGTGACTTAGACCAAAGAACAATCTCAAATTACCTTCAGTTTTATATTCACTTAAAAGAGATGAGTGCAGATTTGAAACAGATGACCTGAGATATTTCTTTTTTCTTTTCAGTATCTTCAATTCTTCTTTAGAGACTTGGCATTGTGATACTTTTGGCTGAGGAAAGGAATGGTACTGAACAGATGGATTGGTCGAGTGTCTGAGCAGAATAAATCAGAAAAACAGAGAATCAAGAAAGAAATCCATCTCAGCTGAAAACAGTAAGTAGTTTTATTCCTCATGAATCTTTAGCTGTTGCTAAAGATGTGTGTCTCTTCTTGCCCTCCCAAAAGATAGAGTGGTCTTTGTTAAATGCTTCAAGCTTAGTTTTTAAATTTTAATTAAATGGCTTTATGCTAAAGCAAAAAAGAACTGTTTTTATCCAAAAAAGAGCACGTAAAATGCATTACACTTTGATAAGTCATCCTACACAACTTGAAATCATTTGAACCTAGCTTCAAATGGGTGTTTCCTGGTTACTCTATGATTACAATCTTTAAAAGTTACTGATTATTATAGTCTGGTTCAGATTGTCAGCAATGTTACTTTGCCAAGAAAAATACCATAAAGCCACAATTCTGTGGTTTGCCCTGGTGTTGGTATGCACCTGCACACCCTACAAAATAGATTTTTAATACTCTAAATTTTGCAAAAGTTATCAAAAAGAAGTAAGTACAGCAGCACTTGAACAGTGGTCAACAACTGCACAGGAATGGTTGTCACAAGGAAGTACTCTACAGATCTTTTAGTATGAAAGATATTGTGCTACATATATTACTATTCATAATTACTGTGATCAGTGGAATCATTTATTCCAAGAAGCCTGGATTGCTAAATCCAGGCAAGAGATGTTTCTCTGGACAAGTTCTCAGATTTCTTTACGAAAATGAGAGCTGCCCTTGGAAAAGGTAAAGGTTTCAATTTGGCAGTACAAATTAGTTGTGCATTGATTGTGTGTGGCATTTTGCTCATACAAGATGCATTTTATTTTCTTGAGAATGAACCTTAATATATTCACTGCTCAGACAGTAACTTTTCTGCTTTTCCCACTTTCCAAAAAAATTCTGGATTACAGAGGAAAAAAATTGTTGGCTGATAATTCTACACTGGAAAGTTTCTAATAATTTTTAACTCTATTTCTTTAACTGAATCTAGTAATAGTATTTAAAGATACTACTTTAATAAAGCCTAATTTATTAAGGTATTTACTTAAACATATGAGAATTCCAGATTGGGTCCAGAGGACTGCTCCTTTGCTTTAACTTATGTGCCTGTTTTGAAGCCTCAGTGAATCAGGTCTGAGTGATTTATGGCAAATGCAATGGCTTTTTGGAAAAGGTTTTGTATCTTTTGCCAGAATCTAAAGATTGCTGAATAGTCTCAGGAGGTTGAACCAAGATGACTGCACTTCTGTACATATTTGATTATATTTGTGTGAGATTATAGGTATTTTTCCCTAAATAAAAGAGGCAGCTGGATGGCCAAATTAGTAGAAAGCCTGGGGCAGCACATCTGCTCTTTCCCTCTGCTACTTAAGATATAATGAACAGATGGAAATCTCAATTCCAGCACTGACAGCCTTCATCTTGACTGTTAAAAAGGCAAAAAAGTAATGAGCTTTCAGAAATGTCAAAAGGAGGTTGTAACAGGAATACTTAAAGTATTTCTGATAGATTAAATACACTCCAAATATTTGTATTGTTTGATCATTTATGAAGCACACATCTCCCTTTCCAAGTTCTTGATGGTGTTTTTTAAGGCATTAAAATATCTTAAATACCTGCAATAAAAATTATACTTGAGAGAAGAGAAGCATATTGGAAGCTAGACTGAAGAAATGAAGATTGTAGAATTTTAAGAAAAAGGGATCTTACTGTTTTCAAAGCATTATTTAGACAGCATACTGTTTGACTTGAGGAACTGTGACTATTACAGTGGAACATTACAGAACCATGGAATGGCTGAGGCTGGCAGGCACCTCTGGAGATCATCTGGCCACCCACCCACTCAAGCAAGGTCAGTGGAAGCAGGCTGGGCAGGAGCACATCCAGACAGCTTTTGGAACATCTCAGGGACAGAGACTCCACAACTTCTCTGGGAAAGCTGTACCAATGTTCAGTCACACTGACAGTAAAATGGTTTTTTTTCAACACTGAAATTTCTCTTACATTTAAGTAAGATGTTTGTGTCTTATTTTCTCTTGTCATGTCATTGGGCACCACTTACAAACAGCTTGGCTCAGTCTACTTTAAACCCTGCCTTCCAATATTTGTACCCATCCATGAGCTGCTGCTTCACTGGAATAGACAGCCCCAGCTCCCAGTCTCTCCTGACAAATGTACATTTATAAACCAAGGATCAAAACTGAAGGATGTTACTCTGGATTTAAAAAAAAAATAATTAAAACCATAGCTAATGAACATATGCTATTGCTCAGCAACTATCACGGCCAAAAAAGTTTACATAAATAAGGGCTGATCAGATAAGGGATTATCAAGTATAGTTAGAGCAATCATTATCAAGTACGGATAGAGCAATCTCACCTTTCTATTTTTTATAGTATAAATAGCACTATAATGACCATATCTGATATCTGGAATTAAAGATTTAAATATCAAACCAAATTGATTCTAACCAAATGCCTCATTTTATGTAGAAGGCCAAACTAGCTTACAAAGTGCTTTCTGTCTATAAACTTGTAATACACTGAACATGGCTAAAAACTGTTTAAATAACATAGAACTCCAAACATTTAATTAAGCTGATATGCTCAGCACTCTGTGTGATGACTGAAAAGGGCTTACAAAAGGTAAGTTTTGAATGGCAATCTGAAAAAAAACTAAGAAAAGTTGCATTGCAGATGTAACAGGGGAAGTTATTTCACATTAATGGAAAAAACCCCGAAATCCTCCTAAGTAAAACATGAAAAAATGAAAGGTAGCAGAGCTGCATAACTAAAGCAGAGATGAGGTAGAGGTAGCAATAAAGCTGTGTAGAACCACGAAAGAACAAAAACTATTTTTGGTATAGGAAAGCCAATAAAGACATTTTCTCCAGAGGAAGTGTGAAGACAGCGCATCAGAGGCAGAGGAGTTTGGCAGCAATATTTGGACCACCTGGAAGGAAACTCAGTTTGTATCACAAAGGCCAGAAAGTACTGTAATCCACAAGGGAGAACATCCAAGACTATAAATGTTTTGGAATTCTATTTCAGTAAAACATAAGCACATAGAAGAACTATTCCCAGGGAAGGACATCAGAGGCATCCTACACAATCTAGGGAGATGGAGAGCATTGTTACTTCCTTGGAGAAGATGGATGGGTTCAAATAGCATTGCTGCTGCCATTTAATTTTCCAGCTCAGTGCTACTCAGCAGAAATTAAATGTTAATAAAAATAGGTAATATTTACAGTGCACATCATAAGTAAGAGACCCCAAACCAGATAACATTATAGAAATGAATGTAAGCATGTGTTCAACCAAACTCTTCAGGTCCTGGAAATGGTGACCTGCCATTCCTCAGACAGCTTTCTTCCTTCTTTCTGCCCTTCCCTGAGCAGATATACAAAACAGTGAAAATCTGGATTACAGCTCTCGTACCTTGCATCATTGTAGCAGTATCAGACACTCTCTAAAGATAAAAGCACCAGACACTTTTGGCCACAAGATTACTATCCTATATTAAAAAGCTTTTCCAATCAGCTCTGCAAGTGAAACTACAAGCCAAGTTAATAAATGCACATTTAATCTACAGCAGTAGGCATCAGCAAGCTAAATGAAGTCATTATCTTTCAGAAGAAAATAAAATTTAATAGAAGTTCAGAAGGGCTTCACAGGCTTTACATAGTTGCCTTTAAGCACAGTTCTCCTAGACTTGTGGTGATTGGCAAAGAATTGGAGCACTTCCCACTCAATTGTGGCACATTTTGCATCTCCCTTAGCCCACATGGTTTTCTGAGCAGTCACATCAGTATTACAAAAACCAATGCTTGGTTGCTCTCTGATTTCACATGTGATGAGTGATTTAAGTTTTTCTGGACCAGGAAAGGAGTGGTTCACAAATGAAAAAAGCTCTGAAACTTTCTTAGATCAATGACCACATAAAACCAGTTCAGAACTAATCAGAAGTTTTTAAACAAAAATTTGTCCTTAAAAAATTTGGTATTATGTAAAGGTAAGAAAGAAAACAAAACAGAGAGAATACTTTTCTTAAGTACTCAAGTAATTATTGTTTTGAAAATACTAACCAGAATTCAGGGGAAATTCCCATTTTATTACTACAAGCTAAACACATTTTTCTACTTTAGTGATATAGTTTACACAAGTCACAATGTTCAACACTCCACACAAAGAGTAAAGCTTCAAAGATTAACCAAAACTCCTTTAATGGCTCTTCAATACTCCAAAAGTTGCCAGTACTGTTAATATTTAAACAAAGTCAAGACTTCATGTATTAACTTCAAAATCACTCCTAATTGGATTTTTACTGGGGAAAAATTGAAGGAATGTTTATGAACCTTGCCACAGAAGTGGAATACTCAAGCTCAATAAAATGGTATATTTATAAGGGTAATGTTTTTCTCAGAAGTCATCATAAAGAAGTAACAGCTTCTCTTGCTTTCATTGCAGAAACAGAAGCTTTCTGGAATCCCGAGAGAAAGGAAAAGTATGAACATTGTATTTTACATTGAAAAACTGGCAACACTTCCAGCTCACCTACACTGGACATATTATTACCACCTGTGCTACTGGCTACAGTTACTCTTTATCATCCTGAATTTAGTTTGCTTAAAAACTGTCTTTGAAGTAGGTTCAAACCTTTCAGTCCAAACTATCTCCCTGGTAAATTTATATTCAAATATTTATTAAAAATGACTGGGAAAAAGGTTAATTGGAGATTAAATTGAGTGTCCCAGAAGTGTTTTAACTCTATTTTATTTTAAACAGGTGGTTAGAAGTTCTAAATGGCTCCTCCTCATTGTCTCAAATATCTATGATCCTGGGGATTATATCAGTGATCTCAAAAGAGCACTGTGCAAAATTATAGCTCTTATAATCAGGGACTAAGTGAGAAAAGGAAATGGCTGCATGCTCCTCAGAACTGTTTATAATCCTCTGCTAAGCCAAATAATACCTATCCTTTACACACTGTTATTTACACTTTCCCCAGGGAACATCAGACGTGCACCAAATGGTCTCCCCCATGTCTGTCACTGGGTGAAGGAAGAAATTAATGTTTAAGATATTATTTTGCATTATAAGGGCAGCACACTGAGATGCACTTTTGCTCAGATTTTATTTCAGGATGTTTAGAACATAATAGCACATCTAAACAAAAATCCTTGGATAAGGCTGTGGCATATTGACTTTGCAGAATACATTTATTTCAGATTAGCTGGCTCAAATACCACCTACAGTGGACTGCAAAGGTAGGATGTACTAAATAGTTAAAAAGAAGATTTTTTATTGTTTTTCTAAATTCTATTACTAACATATTATTTGCTTTTTATATATAACTCACATATACCTTGTATTTTTCAATATAAATTCAACAAAAAAAATTGCCTATACTTTAGAGGACTTGTTAAATTGCTTTTTTGGACATGAACTGTTGGAATTCTCATTCAATTTAAATATCATTGAAGATACACTGAAACTAGATCCAGGTCACACCTTTTTAGGATTGGAGGGAAGGAAAGTTTTATACTCATTCCAGATTCTTTTTTTGGTGTTGGACACAAAAACTTTCTGTTAATTGTAATTACTGGTAAATTCTATTACTTCTATGATCCAAAATCTTTAATATATACATGTACTCCAATGACTTCAGAAAATTGATAGGCATGTTCAGGTTACCTTGCCCAAAAGAATGTATCTTGGATACTTCAGTAAGTCCATTGCTCATGATATATTGATGAGAGATCCATCTGCCTTTTAAGATTATTTAATGTTCCTTTTCATTAGCCAATAAACTGATTTGTCATCTTCATTGTCTAGTGAATATTGAAATGTTCACATCCATAATTAGAATTAGTTGGTCTACTTGAGTACTCATTATTTGTGTGTATTATATGGAGAATAGTGTAGCACCTACTGAGAGGAGTTTAAGAGTGCCAGTTAATGCAACTTTTCTGGGGTTATTTGTTCACAAATCTATAGAGTTGGATTCTCCTGCTTCCTAAGACTACCCTGCATCCCAAAAACACAGAACCTTAAATCACAGAAGAAATCAAAAACTTTGCTTGCAGAGATGAATCATTGTGTCACTTCATGCAAGCCAGAAACTTAACTTCTGAGTAAGGAAAGAGTATTTAATAGGTTTTGCAGAAAAAGTATGTGCACGTGGGGAAAAAAAGCAAAGTATTCTACTCCTATGCAATGTCTACCCTATGCAATGAATTGCATAACAAAGAAAATCAGGGTTTCTTTTTCTTTCTGCAATGCTTTCTTGAGAATAAATGAGCTCAGCTTGAGCTTCCTTAGCATGCCAATTATTGTTACATATCATAAAGCAGAGCTTTTGATTTGTCTGTCTACTTCCTGTGACTGTGAGTTTTCTGAAAGAGGTCTGATAATGTATTTATAGCAATAGATTACATAGTCTAAAAATGTAAAAGGTTAATTATGCTTATTCTATGTTAATAATACTATCTATTTCTTTCAACCACACCTCTCTGAAAGCTATTTTTCCTGTCACTTAATACACAAGAGCTTTTAAAGGCTATGTTCAAGTGATGCAAAGCACAGAGCACCCACAAAAGCCCTGTGTGACAACACTCTCAAAATGCTTTTTTTTTTTTTTTGCAGAAATGTGGGGAGGAAGCAGAAGGAAGATATTACAATCATTTCTCTTCCAGTCATTCAGAAGCAAAAATACATCTGCACAATCACTGTCCTGGGAAGAAATGCTTGCATGGGGAGTTTTATGAAGAAATATGAGTTAATAGATTGAATAATGCTTCCACACCTTGTACAGTATCTGAAGAATATCTAAATGTGCATGTTCACATTCACTGTGGCATTCATCAATCCAAAGATCCATCCCTCACTTGCTAATTGTAGTTCAGTGGATGCCTACAATCCATAACACACTGAATATAATCAGAATTATGCTGTGAAATGATATTCCTCTACTGTAAATTGTCATGTACTATCAAAGAATCTCATCTGGGTCCCCTTAATGATAAAGTTCTTGCTGATAATTTTTCTTGTTGCACAAGATAGCTTAGAGCATGGTATCTGTATTTCCCCTTGGTCCTCAGTCTCCAAATTCCACCTTTGTGGGACAAAGACAGGCTTAGATCTTGGTTCAAATAATGTTTTTATTTGCTGGTAGGCTCTAGTAGCTAAAAATATAAATAGGGTCAGAATGATTATATCATAAGAGTTGTTCATACTGGCAGGGTCATCAGTATATTAAAATTTAAAAAATAATAAAAAAAACCAACCAGAAAGTAAATAGCAAAGGTCTCTTCTCACTGCTAATAGACAAAAACCAAAAACTGTTTCCTAAGTCTGTATCATATTAAATCATGTGCTCAAGCAATGCAAAAGGTAATGAAAAAACCATTGCTTCCAGTTCAAGGAGCTATGAAAGGCTGACAAAAATGGCAGAAAGAGTGGCAGGAAGGAGAATAAGTGTTACACTTTGAAACTGCTTATTTACTTAATTGTACATTCCATTGAAACATTCCATTTAATAGATTAAAAGGGTAGGCTATTATAATAGCAACCATCAGGAAATACCTGAATATCTCCTACAATGTACTTTGCATTTTCATAATTAATTTTTGTGAGCAGCAATAATCAGCAAAAATTAAAATCTATGTGATTTATATTAATGAAAATAATGAATTGTAAAATGTATTTTTCACAAGCTTTAGGAGAGCTGCCATCTGACCCCAATTATTTAATGAAAGGATGACCAGCTGAACATGGAGAGTGCTGTCAGTAGGGTATTACACTACTATTGAACCTCCCTGTTCAGGGTGCTGGAGGAAACTCCTCCAGGATTCAGGAATATGTTTTCTTACACAGAAACCCAGCCAACTTCTTTTTGTTTTCATTTATCTCAAGGCTCTGACAGGCAACAATAAACTGAATTCAGCCAAAAATTAGGATCAGATGGTGAACTGACATCAGTTCAAACTTCTCTCAATCTGATAATGACAGCAGGAAAAAAGTCTCATTCTACATCTCTCCCCTATATGATTAGGAAGCTAGATCATCTGGACCAAGACATGAGCTACTGTAGTCAGGGGATACATTTTTGTTGTTGAATTTATTCAGTTTCTCATTCAAAAGCTCATAGGACATTAACACAAGGATGGATTTTTCGTCAGGAAACGTATGTCCATTACACTGCTTCCCTCCCCCACTTCCTTCAAAAAAAGCCAGGAAAGATGTACAATAACTGTAGCTGCCTGCAAAGTCTCTTCCCTAGAGATGGGAATAATGAGCTCTTGGAAATGTTTAAAGTCTACTAAATACAAAAAGCATCTAGCAATGATCTGGTAAAACAGTTTTAAAGCCATGAGAATCCACTCAATATCTCCAGCACTATTATTTTTAACTGAAAAACTAGGACTACAGCCAACTTTATACTTCTGGAATTATTATTGTTTTATAAATTTATACATATATACACACATATGCATCTTTTAAAATATCTAAATTTCCTGGCATTGCATATAGACAACTAGGGCTTTAAATCTTCACAAAATTCAGCTCAGTAATTAAGTCCCCACCCATCTCTAAATATTTGAAGTATAGATGTGTCCAAAACACTTTCAGTTACTTTCTTTTTTTGAGCCATGAAAAAAAAAAAAAAAAAAAAACAACCAAACTCAAAAGCATATTAAGATTTTGCAAATTCATAAACACTATATAATTTCTTGGAAGAGTGGTAAAAGATTGTCTCTAGGGATTCCTTCAAGAACCTCATGGTTGGGGGCATGCATAGTGCTGTGAAAATAGTTAAAACATTTAAATACAGTGAAGTAAACTTAGCTTATGCAGTCAGAGTTGTTGTACAATGGCTGTGATGTACCAGCTATTGCACAGCATAAAGACTAATAACAGACAAACACTACAAAGAACAGCCCTGGATGTCCATTTGGGAACTTACAGGTGTTGTTTCTTATCCTTCAATCACCAACAAAGGCTAGAAGCATCACAACAGTTATCTGACACTAGCCACATGCCCAGAGGTGGGCTCTTAGATGTAGCACTCAGCAGCAAAACTTTTCCAAGGCTTGGCTCGAGTTTCCAGCAAAAATTCTCGAAAACTTCTAAAGCCATGAGCTCCAAATGAAAATCTTCCCTGTGAGGATGAGTGACACTGTGGCTTTTACTCTCTCCTACAAAGGTCTCCTTGTCAGCTCTCAGCTTTCACATCTGGTCCAAAAAAATCTCTATTGCCTTTTTTTGTAGCTTCAAAGTACTTTAAAGAAAGACTTTCTTAACACCAAAGTGGTTTTAGATGCTGGAATCTCACATTTTTTCTGTGTTCTGGTGGTGTTTGCTTGGTAGAATTTGAACATAGATCTAGTAAGTGTTGCTGAACAGGACAGCCTGTATCTTTATGTCAAGGGACAAACAACTTCTCATAGAAGTACAGGGTATGCCCCAAGCAGGACTATCTGGAACATACCAGAACTCTGAAAAAGCCAAGTTTTCAAACTGCAGAACCACAAACAAATGATAGAATCCATATTTAATCCACCATTGAAGTCTCTTCAGAAAGTTGCACAATAAAAAAGTGAAAAATACATACTTCTTTCAACACAGAGCCAAAGCTCACAGAAAATAGAATAGTTTCAGTTGAAAGGGACCTATAGGAATCACTTACCCTAAGTAATCATTTATTCTATGATTACCTATGATTATGGGCTGACCATAAGGCATATTATTAAGGCCATTGCCCAAAAGCCTCTTAACCTTGACATAATGTGCTTCTCTTTTGTTCAAGAGATAGCTAGGAAATACAATAAAGCTTGTTGGTGTAGAAGTAAGGCTGTGCAAAATATAATGTTTATCTGGATCCCTCTGAACAGATTACCTCTGCATGCCACTACCTGACCAGAGCAGATCTAACTGGAAGAGACTGAGCAAGCTGTGAAAAAGCAGGCTGCAACTCCTGCATGGTTGATGGTTGAACCAGATGGCTGTTATATGGAAAACAGGTGTGATCTGTCACTGGAAAGAACAGATCCACATGCAAAAAAAGAAAAAAAAGCACGTGGAGCAAACCTGACTTGCCCAAATACATTCTCATCTCTTTACAGTAAAACTCACTCATAATGACAATATGCTTTTGACCATAATTTAGTGTTGCAGGATTAATGAAATAACATATATTATCTACAAAAACAATCCCCAAGTTATCACTTTTAATATTTGTTTAGTAATAGGGTATGTGACTACAAATATTTTGAAAGGCTATATAGCAGATTTGGAATTATACCAACAAAATTAATAGTAGTATAGGAGCAGTCCTTGAGACAGTAGGATACGTGGCGAAAGTTCTAAGTCTGTATTCACCACACAGCCTTTTTTTGGCTATTTTGCAGAATTTAAATCATAAACAGATGTTTGTGGAAAGAAACTGTCTCCTCTTTCTTACATACAATGTATTAATCACTCTAAAATAAGACTATAAAGATAGTATCTTGCTGAGTCCTTTGTACTTAGCAATGTTACTAAATACTTAATGTATGTCCCATTTGAGACAAAGCTTAAGAAGCAAAATTTTAGATGCATCAGTGATCTACAAAAACAGTTATAAAAACTACTTAAATATTTCTTATTTTTAGTGGGGATAAGGAAGTATTAATGAAGCTGAAAAGCAGCAGTTGTTGCTTATCATCTGTTTATCCCTGAATAAGGGAGGGGTGGGAACTGTAGTGTGCCATGATGGAACCAAGCAAGGAACCAAGGATGTGGGACATACATCAGCCAGCCAGAGCATGACAGCAGAGACAGCAGAAGTTAAGAGATCATGAAACAAAGTAATTAAATAACCCAACCCATAGATCAAGAAAACCTTAGAACTGCAAATCAGCAACCCAGGAAGATATTAAAGAGAGAACAGCTGTGACATAGAAGGATTAGAAGTAATTATAGGTGGTAATAAAAATGGTGAGAATATGGGGTAGGATTAGAATTAAACAAACTTATCCTCAGAGAAGTGGAGTTCATTTTCTTATTTACCACAGAGGTAGGGTGCTGCCATGTTAAGCAAAAAACATCCAAGACACATCACACCAGACAAGATTACTGTCTTTAAAAGCTCCTATCCCTGTCCCACCAAGGAAGGAAAAAAAATCAAGCAGACCACAAATAATTGTGTCATGACATTGAAAACCTAACTGAGTTCTATACCATATTAGGGGGGAAGAAAAATCATTCTGACATCAGCTGGTCTATTACAGCTGCTTGAATCAAAAAAATGTGGCAAATTACTTTTTTTAGTCTGGTTTTGGTTTGGGTTTTGTAGATGCCTTCACTATTCTTAATCCACAGCATTACTGGTATAGAAGTTGCAGTACTTTAGTGGTGGTGTAAACTTCTGAGTGGTGGACCCTCACTCATCATGATCCTTGCAGCCAGGAACCTCAGTTTAGAGAAGAAAAGCCATAACCCACTAGTGGTGTCACACAGCACATGTAAGAGGAAAGCATACAAAAGAAGATTCCAGATTTTTCCCAGCAGAGGACTCTCTCTTATTACATCCTCTTTCTGAGGGTACAGCACTCATGCTTGCATTAAGAGTTTTAAGTTGACACCTCTGAGTAGCAGAACAATGGACTTTATTGGCTAATAAGAAAAAGCAAATGTTAACCTTTTTAAAAATCAATTAAGTCAGTTTCTGATAAATGTGACATTTAAGCAAAGTCTTCAACCACAGGCACAGTCTGAATCCCAGTGTCAGGTGCTGCAAGTGAAGAGTGTTCCTAGCACAGATGGTAGTTAAGTCTGTAATTACTATAAACTGCATAACATTTCACAATGACAAAAGCAATCAAGCCAGATCTATTATGGTACCATCAGTGCTGCTCAGAGCTTCAAAATTAGTTCGTAGCACCCTCTTGCTTTGACTGACAGGTGAGTTGCACAGTAGCAATTGTTTTCCTGCACCCTACTTCTGCCAAAAGTTAGTTCCTTCTATTTTAAAAGCATTATACTATCAAAATTAAAAGATTTTCTTTTCTAATCAAAATAAATACAATCAAAATGGAACTGCTTTCTATTCTAGCCATTCTTATCTAAAGGAAATACTTACTGCTGTTTGTACTATACATTCACATTTGACTTCTAAAACTGAACACAGGAGTGGAGTTTGATACCTTTTTTAAAAAACACTTCTTTCTTTGTGAAGAAGAAGAAGTTAGCCTTGACCATTTTTCTTAGAATGATTCAACAGCTTCAAAGTCACTTCTGTAACCCAGGAAAAGAAATGCAATGAAAAAAACCCATCATCCTGGGCAGTTTAGTTAACATTCATTTTTCACTTTTAGGTTTTACCTTAAAGAACTGAGCATTTGTTTAGAAGTGTCTTCAAACTCTGATTTCATATTTATCACCTTGCTTAGTTTATGTCAGTGCAGTTCAATTACACACCTGGAACCCCACTAAAATGCCTACAAGCAAAACAATAATTTCAAATATTTAGGCACAGAACATAAATTAAGGTTCTTCACCATTACTTAATGTTACTCCATCAGCAATATTGCTGTGTT
This sequence comes from Erithacus rubecula, assembly GCF_903797595.1. Classification (NCBI taxonomy): domain Eukaryota; kingdom Metazoa; phylum Chordata; class Aves; order Passeriformes; family Muscicapidae; genus Erithacus; species Erithacus rubecula. The sequence continues at coordinate 32,759,752 of NC_136685.1, forward strand.
TATCAGCCAAAAAAGTTATTTAGGTGAGTTTTCCCATTTTTTCCCAATCACAGCAGGATTTCTAACATAGAAAGAAGGCAAGGCAACAAAATGAGATGAAATTTGAAAACTGTGGCAGTATTTATTCAAGCTAAAACTAGTTCAGTGGTTTTCTTTGGAACACAGACTATGTTCTTTGTCAAAACTCTGTCTTGTCCCACTTTCTATTAAGTGGTTATTTGACATTACCTCTGCTCTGTGAGCCAAAACTGCTGCCAACAAGCCTCAACTGAGAAAATCCTATTGACCTCTTCAACTGTTTATACTCATATTAGCTCCTTGTTCTTGACCTCCTGACCTACTACCAAGCACAGAGCAAAAAAATTAGTTTAGCACCTTATTTTGTCCTGCATACCTAGAGCTGTCTAAAACAGCCACTTCCTTGTCTTCTGCTCTACAGTTTTCTCCATAACAAGGTTTTATGCCAATAGGTGCAGTTACAAAGTACAGAATTATGGAGTTTTTAGTACAACCAAAACTCACAGAAGCAGAACAATAGCTACCAGACATGATCAAAGCAGCTCTGCCAGTGGAGTTCAAAGGAGAAGGCATCTGGACAAAAGCACAGCAGTGCCAGCTCTTATGTCCAGAGACCAACTCTCAGGAGCAGCCTGCCCAGTTGGAGGTGTCTGCTAATGCAATCAAGCAGCACAGCTGCAAAAGGCTGAGTAATTCAGGTAGAATGCTGGTTAAAAATGCACAGTGGATTCTATTCACCATGACCTCCTCATTGATTCTGGATTTTTTGCCAACAAGTCACTTAAGTGTCTTTAGGCTATGGGGTTGCAGCATTTGAAGGTGGTTAAGTGAGGATGTGCAGCTGAATTTGACATCAGGCTCATACCCAGTACTCCTCACATATATTATTTCAAAAATGGCCACCATGCATTTTAGTTAAGAGCTACAGATGAGCAGCTGGTTCCCATTTCGAAATCTGATTTGGAAAATATACAAAACCAGCTGCACTCAGTTCTCTTATCCTGAAAATATCGTTCTTTTAAAATATTTTCCATATATAATTTACAGCTTCTATACTTTTCTGGCAAGGAAACAAAAACAAGTCCTTAGACTGTGTAGTCTAGCTTGCACTAAAAAAATCACTTATTTTATGCAAATTTAGAATAATTAACAAATTTAACTGACCGTTATTCCAGTATAAATTGAGTGGAACTACTGTTGGCCCACAGAACAAATGTAGTACACCACTGCGGCAGCCCATCCTGGAAGGGACAGGCTGTAACTCTGTCACACAGGAGTTAACAACATTGGACCCTGGACACTGAGAAGCCAATACAGACAATATCCACTCAAGCTATGGAGAGAAGTAAAGGAGAAGAAAAGAGTTATGGGAATGATTGGGAGTGACCACACAAATAGAGCCTACACAATGATCTGTGATTGTCTAGAAGCTTTCTAGAACATTCCCTCATGGGCTATATAAGTGTGTGCTCAACCCCTTTTTGGGGTCTTCTAAAGGAGCTACACAGACCTGCAAATACTGGACTTCTAGGGAGTGAGGACTTTATTTCTCAGAGGTGGCTGTGAGCAAGAATTTCAGTTTGTGTTTTGCCCTTGTGCACCCCCTTTAATTTCTTCTTACATTAAAGCTTTCAGTTTCTAGCCCTTTAATCATTCCCATCCCTTTATTACTTATTTAGCCACTTCACCGACACCATCCCATGATCAGGTCAGGCCAGGAACTGATGAAACATGTGCTCACATTATAATTAATTTTTCAGAAGAAAAGACTGTAATCAAAGATTTTAATAAAAACTTGATACTGTAAAAAGATCTCTTAATGTCTGGATCATGATATCCTGCTAGAGAAATGTATTCTATAGGTTTTCAGATGACTCCAGGGCTGCCAAATGCAAAACCTCTAACAAGACAGGCTTACTATTCTGCAGCTACTGAAAAAGGCTAAATGAATAAATAAATAAATAAATTATAATGATCAGAACCAATATATATGTAAGAAAGTGGACTTAAATATTATTGCCATATTTGGAGATTCTCACAGTTGGTTAAAGCACACGAGATATGAGATTACTGTGAGAATTGCAGTATTCCAAAGAATTTCACAAGTGTTTTCTGTACTTACATATGGGACCATAAACACAGATGACATCTAGGCAAAAAATAAGCTGATTAAACATTTTCAAAGCATATACACTACCTGAAATTAACACTATTTAAATTATTTGTGGCAGTTTATGGCTTGCTAAAAAAATACTGATTTTTTTCCTGCATTTTTTCCTTCAGATTTGAAGACTCTTCTATTACTAATAGCTATCATGACAACATTTCAGTTTATCTAACAGACACAAATAAGCTTGCTCCTATTAATCTGTTCTGTTGAAGGAAAAATAACTCCTGTACATGTTTTCTAGATCAGAGCTCTATCACAAGAAAGAGCAAAGATCCCAAATATCTATTCCACCAAGACCTTTTAAAATAGGGAGAAAAAAAAAAAAAAAAAAAAAAGAATTAATTTACTTATAGCAGTAGAAATTAATTACAAAGTAATTATAGCCAAATTAAATTTATACATCCTTTAAGTATTTCAGAAATAATATCTTCTATGGTTCTGTGATTCTAGAAAGGAGATCTTGCTTTTTCTAGCAGTATTTAACTCCATTTTAATTAAATTCTGCACAAATCATTTTGAACAATTCCTTCTGGCAATCTCTTTCCTATGGCCATTGAGGCTTACTACAGATCATCAAGCACATGAACAATTAACTTTGATGATAAAATCTACCAAATTCTGAAATACAGTTCACTAATTATTATGTCACTGCTTCAAAAGTATGTTTGAAATGGACAGCTGTCTGGCTTTATACAAAGTTTGATCCCATTTTTAAAAGGGGACATCCTGCCAGAGATAAAACAGTAAAGATTTTTCTTCTGCAAGAGCCGGTGCAGGGAGAGCAGTAGAAATTCTTCCCACCACATCATTAGGAAGACTTAAAAAATAAGGGATTAAGAAAAAAGGATCTTTGAATCACTCATCCCCCAGTCTAGGTCTCAAAATGTATTCCTTTTTTTTCTTTCACATACACCCCCTTGTATATAAAGATGATCCACCAGATCACTGTTTCTGGGGATACAATCAGCATCCTTTGGAACTCCAAAAATCTAGTTATTAAAATAAATTCACTTACAAAATTGCAAAGAACTTTTATGATTTGGCAATCAAAAAAATGCATTAGCTACACAGATAACATGATTTATTCAGAAGTTGTTAGCACTGGCAGCACTGTTGAGTGTCTGTGAAGTGTCAGTTAACTGCATTTACATATGGCAGCAGGCTTGAAGTGTCATATTGCATTTTTCAGCCATGGGTAATATTTTTTACACTGGTTTACCAGTGATTGCTAATGCAAAAATAAGATGTGCGTCTGGAATTTCCAAAAAGGGTAAAACAATCTGAGGACACCAAATACTGTCTCCTTGCCTCTAGATTGAAAAAAAACAACAATGAATCAATGAAATGAATCAATTGCATGATCTTGCAATTAAGAGCATCAGTCTTTAGCTCCCTTCAATTAAGCAAGCTCTCAGTTTGCTTTATTGGCATGAAATTGGTATAGAGAGACTGCAGGGATAGGAGGAGAGAGGCAGTTCCCAGCATTCAGCTGATAATGTACACAACTCCAGAATTCAGTTCTGGAATGCTTTTGAACCTCAGTCCCAAAACCCTGGCAAAGAGTTCATATGACAAGGCTTGCACAGCTTGCAGACTAACAAGGCCATAACCTCATTATATAGTTAAACACTTGCATTTTACAAGTCAGCATTTTAATCCACAGTTGAGCACCAAAAGAGAAGTATCCTGATTTTCAGAAGTGCTGATTGTCCACACTTCAGTACACTACATGCCTAGGCAAGGGCATATGGATTACTATTAGGATTGTAGGACGGCCAGGGAAGCCACCAAAGTTTCCATTGCAATTTTCCTAGGAAGACTGAAAAAAAGTTGTTGAATCTAGCAAGTGTCCTGTCTTGCACCAATCTCAAAGAGCATGGATAATTAAATTCTGGGAATACACTCATTTGTCTAATCTGGGACTACAGCTCTTTGGCTAATGTCACTGTCAATTTTTAATACAGTGAAGACAACGTTTTAAAAAAATTGTACTTGGGTACAAAAAGATCAAAACTTCAATTCTAGGATATCTACTGAAGACCCATGGCAATGTATCTATTCTCCCATGCTAGATTTTATTTTAAAAGGACACAACTACAACAAAAAACAGTATAAAAATGCAGTTGTACAGCAATTTGCAAGTACTTGACATACAAAACAGTGAGCCATGATGGTTTATTGCTAAATAAGCCAGTGGCAAAACAAATCAATAACAACCTAATGATGAAGAGGTTATTTCAGTGATACTTATTAATGGCTTACTATTTGTAAGCAACCAAGCAGCAGAGGCACCCATGGGCATGGGGCTGATCCACTGCCATGGATCAGGAATCTCAGCAGCAGCAGTTTGGGTGGGATGCTCTGAATAAAGCACAGTAGTGTTGCTGTCTGGTAGAGGTACTCAAATCCAATTAGCCAGACTGTCAGTGACTGAAAGTTTTCCCAAGAGCTGAAATATAGGTAGAAATACTTCTTGACTTCTAGTGGAAAAGAGACAGAGCTGGGATAAAAATGACAGATAAGTTACTGCATTCTGATGTGAACTGAAGCCAAACTTCTGATATTTTAATTTACTAGAGTTTCCAATGGGGAAAAAAAAAAAAAAAAACAATAAAAAAAGAAAAGAAAAAAAAAAAGAGAAAAGAAAGAGAAACTGCTCCTTCTGACAGCCTGGAAAACTCCTGTACTTCAGCAACAACAATATAAACCTTGTTAAAATATTACACTCACACAAATTATTCAAATAAATCAACATTCACTCCATTTACCATACAGTGCAACAGCTAACTTCTGTTGGGAATGCTGCCCACCATTTGCTGGAGCTATAAAAGATGAAGGAAAGTAACTGAGATTATCCAGGCCTTTTCCATTTGAAAAATCCCTTTCTAAAATAGTTTGGAGAAGAAAGGACTAGGAACAGCATGTTCTTCACTTCCTGAGTTTTGAATGGCTGCAGCAAGTCTGGGACATAATTGAGCCTTATTAGAACATGAATACATCCAATTTGAGTTCCAGAGTCAGTTTTGGTACAAGGGGCATATCAAAAATACTAAAATATTCCCCCACTTTCTTTATCTTATCTCAAAACTCAAAACAATAGCCTTCTCTCTCAGTACCATGCTTGAGGATTTTGTTACTTTTTGATTTCTTTAAAGGATGAATGAGGTTTCATTTCTTCAAGGCTCTTCTGCTGACCTTTGCTAATTTCTCTAAGGTCTTGCATCACAAACAACAATAGGTCTCTCTCTACAAACAAACTTGATGTGATTAGGGTCTGTCTATCCTGCTGTGATTTTGCTTCACTGACAGACTCACTTTTCCTTATACTACTTACTGCATCCAAAAAGTCTCTGGAGCAAATATTTGTAACATTTCCAGCAATCAGAATGATTAAACCACCAAATGAACCAACAGCAAATGGAAGAAGAAGGATACAAGGCATTAAATTAAAAATCAAACCAACCAACCAAAATTGCTTGCCTTCATTCTTCTTTCTGTGATGTATTTATAAGGATATTTATATTAGGAGTGAATTAATTAACCTACTCCTCCTTATGTAACACTACACAGAGAATCAGATGTCTTTACCAAGTCTTCTTTTCTCCATGTCAGAGTTCCCTGGATCTGGCAACTGAAGGAGTGCCAAATGTGCACACAATCATCCCATTTCAAGAAACACATTACAGTTTACTTCTCTTTTTCCCCTACACAGGCAGGTGAGGACAATTCCAAATAGGGTACCCCAATGAGCACCATGGCCTGGGGAAGGGTTCAGGGTTCCTTAAAAACCCTCCTAGAGATGCCATCATCTGCTGACAATTTCAATGTTGTAAGTGGAATCACTTACAAATCATCGTGGTTAATCACAAAATCTGAAGATTCTTCTCAAGCAAACCATCATAGTTGCTTGAACTATTAGAACAAAATAAATCCTGATTATGAAACTGTTTTGAATTTTCCTCTTCCACTGCACTGTCCATTATCCAAAGAAACAGTCACAATGCGGAGTTTTTTTTTTAGTCCAAGAGCCATTCTTAATAGCTAATCAAGCTAAGGAGCTTCTGAATGGTCTTATCTCCTGAGTATTAAAAAGTCCACCTGGGAGTCTAGGTGGACAGAGAAGCCTGGAGCCAGGTAGTTTCAGGAAGAATGCAAACCCCTTAATGACTGGAAATGAATCTCAGATGTAAGCACAGGAAGGAACTGAGGGTAGGTGCAAAGAGCAATTCTAGCTGTAGTCAAGGCAGCCTACAGGCTACTGTTGAAGGATCCACCTTTCTCATCTCCTGCTGTCTGCTGTGATCCTCATTAGGAAGTTAATATCACTCCATGGTGAAAGGAGCAGGTAGTCATAGACTTGAAAAATTGTTTAAAAGGGCCTAAGTCCCCATGAGGGAGAAAAATCTCTACACAGAAAGATCTTCACTAAGTCTGCCATAGGAGGGAGTTGTTGCAGCAGATTTTTTCGTGCACACTTTCTGACAGCCAGTTTAGCTTGATCAATATGGGAATTTGTAGACACGATATAAGTCTTGGTCTTGCACCACTGCAGTGCAAAAGAGGACAGAGGCACCAATGCTCTCACAACCTGTGCTTGGACATTCTGTCAGAATGACTGTGTGGTCCAATCACTCCTTTAACAATGCACAACTGTATGCACCTTTTAAGTTGACTTCTTGCCAGTACAGTCTCTTGCCAAAAGTAAGGGCTGTATGAATTAATTAAGTCACAAATTGAACTATATTCTAATGTAAACTACTAAATGAAAACAGCTAATAAAATATTTTTCTATTTTGATTTTGTGGATATATTGCTTTTACAGTTGTTCTCAAAGTTAGCTAAACCATATTTACCAAAAAGCACTTCTTTAAAGTAGAGCATGAAGTGAAATGAAATACTGCTACCATCTGTGAATAATGTAATCAGGCAAATGAGGAATAATGACTACATCATGGTAATTTAGGATGGAATACAGTGAATTACAATTGTCAGCAGCTTGGTTTATAGCTCACAAACTTGAGAAAAGCACAGCATATAAAAAGAGTGGGGAAGGATTTAATCAAAATATCACTACAGAAGAGAACATAAACAGCACATGGCATTACTTTTCAGGGGTCCACCACATTATTTGCATCTTGAAGTATAAGTGAAAACTTACCATCACACACACTCAAAGATAATTTCAGTCATACAGGGCTACTCATACACATCACAAATCCACAGGGTTTAGCTCATAACTAATAATAAGAGTAATAATTCCATCCAATTATTTCGGGTGGTGCTAGGTAGGCAAGCAAATAATCTATGGAAATTACCCCAGATTATTTTCATTTTCTAAGTTTCCTATCTATTCATAGGCCAGAGGTGCAAGTCAGTATTTTCCCTGCCCAGTAAAATTACTTCTGTTGGGGATGATCTGCAGCTGGTAGGATGCTGTTCTTCCCTACTCTGACATTCTTTAGAGGGGCTCAGCATGGAGTTATCTTTACCAGATTTGTGAAAACGAAATATCCTTTGAAATAGCGAAAAAAATCCATATTCTTTAAATCTACTTCTTGCATTAGACAAGGAAATTCAAGTCCCTGTTACTGAAAAGGTGCTTTTTTTCATCTCCTTTCCTTTCTTGCTTCGTCTCCGTTCTATGTATTTTCTCCTCAAGCAGTTCCATAATCCTTTCACTGTTGTATATGAATACCTCTTGGCCCCTGATATATTTCTCTTTGCATCATCACAGTCAAACAGACAAGAAACAGGAGCAGGAATAAAAAGAGTTATTTTCTCTGGTTACACAGGAAGCTTTGGTGGATCAATCCAGCTACTAAAGTGTTGTTCAGCAATCCATACTCTCAAAGTTTCCTCTGTAAACATAGATATTTAAGAACAACTTGCCATTTGGAAAAATTTACTTGTCTGTATAAGATGTTTTATGACCGTTTCTCCACAGGGCAGAAACTTAACAAACGTTTCTGAATTCCAGTTGGTATTATGTTGTTCACTGATTAAAACAACTGTCCATTTTTTTTTCTCCTGTCGTAAAAGATTTCTTCCACTTAGAATATTTCTGTTCCTCTAAATTACTGCACTGACACAAAAGCAAAAATCACCTGGCAATGCCCAGAGAAATTATAGTATCTGCCCTCAGAGAGGGTAGCTGCTGGCACTGATAATAAATAAGTAAACAGATAAATATATACATGTGTAAATAAATAAAAGCTGTTCACTGGATTATTTGTCACCAGAAATCCAGATACTTTCCATATGTTTCTGCCCTCACTCATCTGGGAAAAATCATACTGTACTAGTTCTATTCTGCCATGACTGCATACTGGATACTGTACCAAAATCTTTTATAATGATTAGTTTAAGTTTTGGGTTTGTTGGTTTGGGCTTTGTTTTATTTCTTTTAATGCTGACTTTCATAAATAATGAATAACATTTTTGGGGTGAATATAGGAGAGGCTGAGAAGAGGGAAGTACTGCAGTTGAGGAAACAATACCTTTTTATAAAGCATTTTCTTTATTGTCATGCCATTCATTGCATAAAGGTGACATTTCAGCATGAAACACTATAAATTATGCTGCATCACCTTATAAAAATCTAGATTTTCAAAATTCAACAATCAATCAAGATGATATCTAGGAAAATTCCCTGGAAGCCAATAAAAGCCTGTACAGAGTGCACCACCCTGTACTGCTACCCACTCCTTCTTGCTCCCAAGCAATGCTGCTAAAACCTGGCTCTCACTTCTGTTAGATTTAGCCTCTCTGGAGAATTATGAAGGTGAAAAAGATCTAAAATAAGTATTTGACATAGCTTTCTGGCTTGAAAATATCTGTCATCACCCTATCTTTAATTTAGACTTATTGAAAATACATGACAGCCTTGTGCTTTACAGTGTTCATGATTATGTATGTCTTGGAGATGTAATGAAAACACCACAACAGATTTCACCAGAATTTATCCCATTCCCAGAACTGATTAGGCAGTGCTAAATAAGAAAGCTTCTTTTGGAGCACCATGGCAATAACTAACAAAAATATGACTAACATAAAATTTAACAGACCAAACAGGCATCTAAGATTAGCAAATACTCGCTCAGTGAAACAGCAGCAAAAGGCCAAGCAAAGTGAAAGGAGGAAAAACATAATAGAAACTTTCATAAGGAAAAAATAACTATCATGTTACCAAAGTATGCAATTACCTAGATCACCACAGTGGTTGTAAAGGGAATCATGACCTGCATGTTTAACAGCCAGACCTGCTGTGCCAGAATCAGCTGTAAGTGCTGAGTCTGCCAGTAGCACATTAAACACAAATCTGAATTTAGAGAAATGTAAAATTATTGAGCAATTGGACTTGATTTTGATTTAACTACATCACTTTTCCCTTCACCTTAGTAAATGGGTATCATAGTAAATGTAGGTGTCACACTACAGGCAAAACAATTCACAAGTATACCATGCAAAGCTGGAATTACAATCTCAAAATGTGCCACTCCAAACACGAACTTCAACCACTGCTGACCATAACAGATTTAGCTGAGGACAAAGTGATCTTTCAGAAGGTCAAGCAAACACAAATTGCTCAAAATTGCTCAAAATTACAGAGCTTTAAAATAAAAAGTAAAATTACTCAAAATTACTGAGCTTTAAGTAAAAAGTGCATGTCAACCAGATCTTCAAACATTACTGAGATAATCTTCGGCTTGACTCTGATTATTTTCTTTAGTATAGAGAACAGTGGTTCATTTCAAAGAAATAGCAAGTTAGAGAACGCATTATTTTAGAGATTCTCAAAACATAGACCACAGAGAAATTTCTAATGTTCTGAACATTCTTTTAGGGAGGTGACTCTATTAGGAAGGTTCATCAATGTTATCTGCAAGGGAATGTTCACCAGAGTAGCAAACATACAAAAGGATAGAATCAAACCAGCAACTTCTATAGGAAGATATGAACAAGGGAATAGCAGAGGGGATGATGGGGAAGTGCATAATAGGAATATATGTGTATATGAAGGAATATGTGCTTCAGGCACAGAAATTAATACCATCTGCTTGACCAAGTTTCTTTTGCACAGCAACCAAGGCAGAAAGAACAGAAGTTGTCTATGTCCAGGTAAGATCTCAACAAGACTGAGGAGCTGGAAAGTATTTCCAAGTCCCACAGCTCCACTTCACCTTTGGGAGGCAGATGCAGAAAACATATTCCTCTGAGGATCACTGTAGTTGAGCTATTTTAAATACACACATTGAAAGCAGAGCTAGAACTCCAAACATTTTAACAAACAAGGAAAATATGAGCAAACGTGTTATTTGACATGCAAGGAGAACTATTTAATGCATCACAGTCTAATAATAAATTTAACTACTTTCTGTATAGGAAAAGAGAAGCAGTGAAAGAGTTGACTTGGTGTAGGTCCATACCATGACATTCTAAATTAAAAAAGCTTAGTCCTGTCAAGCTCTTAGTCCCATGGGTTTGGTGGGGGCAGAATCAGGGATTGTCAAGTGTGATAGCTTCTTTAAGGCTGCTGACATGTGATGTATGAAATCACAGAGACAGAGATGATCATGTAGGCACACCACTAGGCACACAAAATGATTAGGTAAATATTTAACAATCTAAATATTGATAAAAGTTTGAAAAACTGGTTGTATTCAGATGAATTTTACTACTCATATAAGCCATAAAACTGCAATATTGAAGGTAAATAGTTAAGGCAGTTATTAACTCTCAAAATATTATGCTCAAAATAAAAATGATCAGGAACCTTGCAACTCTGTCATCTTTTCATGTGCTACTGACCTTTATTTCTCTCAAGATGAAGTGGAATTCATGAATAAGTAACACAGATGTATCACTTACCTTGCAGTCACAGCTTCCATGAATTCATCAAGAAGATCATCATAGGCTTGACCTCTAATTCTCTTGTGTCTCAGCCCAATATACAAAGGATCTTTCAGCAATTCCTGTTGAAAAAAAAAAATGTTTAAACTATTACATGAGCAAGTTACAATACTACACTCTAAGGAAATAAGAAGAGGACAAAAATACAGTGTTTGAGGATTAACCCAAGCATATGAAGTGCATATCAATTTATCCACCTCTACATTTAGACCAAAGAAACAAAGAGATTAAAGAAACACCCTTTTGTATCAAGGAAAAGGGATACTCCAGTCTCAAAGCAAGTGTATAGTTTCCAAGTGAAAAAGGAAAGTTTACTCTGGGATGTCAGGTTTTAAAAGTATCTTTTAAAGCTTTAGTTAGTAATTTTCTATTTTTCTTTTATATCTTGAAAATGCTCTGATATTTTAAAAAAAGCCATTTTCTTTATTTTATCATGTTTCACAAATCTCTCACAGAGCCCATCATTTCAACTGTGTTGATGAGCTGATACTCAGAAAATGTGCTATTTTCTAAAATTTAATATGCTAAAAACATATTCAACCCTTTGCCCTTTTCCTTAAAAATTATTAAATTATCAGTTTAGAGTCTATAATTCTTCATTTCAGCTATCCATGTTCCATGGGTTGGATATGATTTCTGAAAGCCTACGCTTTATTCTTGTACTTCTCCTTTCTTTAGCTTTATGATCCATACTTCCCATAAAAACACTAAGCCTGTATCATTCCATGTCTCCACTACCAGAAGGCCTGATGCATTTCTAAATTATAACTTACAAATTACTAAATCTGTACTTCCCCACAGCAAGTCTCATACTTCCACTGGCTCTCCCAGGAACTCAGGTATAAAGACACTCTTCGTTATTATTTCTCACATGCCTCTGAAAACAAACTATTTTCCTCTTTGTATATAGTGTGCAATCCTCCCACACGTACCCAGTTTGCAGAATAGGTCAGAAGCTTGGCTAAACCTTTTCCATCCAAAAACAATGCAAAAATGAAGCAAAAAGTCTGGAAGATTTCTCTGCTTGACCCAGACTGGGATACAGAAATTTGATTTCTGAATTTTAGAGAAATGCCTAAATTTCCATCCCAGATTTTTTTACATTGTAAAACTGAAAAAATTCCTGTGTGTCACAAGCCCCTGTTAAAAAATTATTTGAATAAGTATGAACCTTAAAATCTTTGGTGGTATTCTGCCTCCCTGGGAGTATCCTGATGCAGACCTATAGATAGAGATGTTTGTCTCCCTCACTTCTCTCCACTTCCACAGAGATGTAAAGAAATAGGATTAGAATGCTTTAAAAAATCAAGCAGGTGTAAAAGCTGAACTTTCTTGCTAAATAAAACTTGCTGAATTAATCACCAATTCAGAACAATTTGCAGTACATTACTTACAGCCATGCAGAAGTTGTTAGTTCAGATTTTAGAAGTGAAACCAAAATGAAGCTCAAAATTAAAATTACTTTGTAAATGAAAGTGACATCATTACACTGTATTTTTTTTATTCCCTTCACCAAAACACCAGCATTCATGCCTACTTAACTTGTTTTTTCCCAGAAATAATTTTGACTGTGTATTCACAGTATGTATTATCCTAAATATTCTAGAAGCAAAATCAAAATAATAATTCTCTGCCTACTCTAGATACTGCAGGAAAAACTTGCAAGAGTTTTATCTGGTATCTCTCAAAGTAATTGTGCCTTTTGTAGTCTTCTTGTTTTGATATAATCACTTCAAACTTTGTAGTCAAGCACTATTTCTGAAATTATTTTTTCATTTCCATTTTGAGTTTGTCTAGTTATTAAAAATGACCTCAAGACCTAAAAAATCAAGGATAAATTTATATATATGGGAGGTGAATTCACAAGAAGTGCAAATTAACTTTTTAACAACAGGAAATCTTCAGGCAATTTTGGAGAGCCCATACAAGTTGTCTCATGCTTCTCACCAGATTGAGCACACAAGGTTGGAAGGAACTACCAAGCCTCAGGAGCCTCTGTCAGGAACATCACAGTAGGACTCAGAAACAGCAATCTCATTTCTAAAATCCCATTGCTGCAGTTTTCCATGCCAGTAGGCTTCTGCTATTCCATGGCCTGTGCATGGATATTGAATGCTCCACTGTCCAATTCAGAGTAAATAACGTAACCCCTTTCCAACTCCCCTAACTTTTCTTCCTAAATGGATTTGCTATCTTCAAAGATCTTCCACAAGCTTTTATTGAGCAATGTCTGTTTTCTCATTTTATAAAAGGATGCTCAAAATGATTTAAAAAAAAATAAAATTTGGTCCCTGTAGTTTTTAAATTTTGAAGACATTTCTAAAACACTTTGCAGCCAGACTGAATCAGTCTGATTCCCTCAAGAAGGCAGTTTAGATGGGCAGCGATTCCGTGAAAGTGGAAGAGAAACAGGCATCACATTACTGTGTTCAAAAAGTGCCTTGGGTCTGCCTTGAAACATGCATGGACTCTGATACTCCTTTTGCTACTTCTGCATTTTTCATGTCTGTGAGCATTTAAATCTATGCTCAACACAAAAACTCAGAACTCCACAGCAGCTCCATTTATAGGACTGCTTGAGTTTATTCACCTATCGCTGAAATTTCATGCGAAATATTTAAAAAAATCATTACAGTGTTTCTGAAGTATGCATAAACCTCTAGCCTGGGAAGTCTCACAAGCAGAGACAATTAATTTAGCAACACATCTCTGATGAAAAGCATGGCCAGCTATATACTCAGAGTTCAGAATTCCTTTACAGCTCAGTGCATTCTGCTTAACAAACGTTACAGTTTGACATGAAATAGCCCCAAAAAGTTCCTTTATGGTCCTGTTTGGAACAACGTACGAAGAAGCCCGTGGCGGACACAAAAGAACGAAACCTTCAGCAAGTGAAAAGAACAGTGGTCACGTCTGAGCCCTGAGTGGCAAACCATTGTGCACCCGCTCCCTTTCCAAAGGCCACTGAAGAATGGATAAGCTGCTTAAGCACATTATCCCCTTATTCAGGTCAACACCATGCAAACCAGGACCGTGGTGCTTGTTTTTTTTTAGAGGGTTCACACATCTTGAGAGATTAACATTTGCTACTAACTATTTCACGGCTTTCAAAATAGATTACCAAAAAAAAAAAATTTCTGTCATACAATCGCGTATGTCAAACTGACATGATGATTAGGTACTTTTCCTCAATGACTTGGGTTTCTTTTGTTACCCACCTTGTTGTCAAAGCTTAAACTTTGTTTTGTTCTTCTGGAAATCAAATCTGCCTCAAAAAACATAACTCTCCTTTTTGCAGGTTGGTGGGTTTGTTATGCGTATCCCATGATACTAAAAAGTTGATATCCATTTATTTTTAGACATGTTTATTCTAAGACTAAAAAAAAAAGTTCTGAAACATTTAGATTTACCAATGTGGTACATTCAAGCTCTAATAGAAATAGTGTTTTCTAAGAATAAAGGGCTTATTTGAAGTTCTGGTAGTGGAAATATAACGTAGATCTACTCAGAATTAGCTGTGCAAAAAAAAAAAGTTCTTTGAAGCACCACCTGAGAGCATTAAAACTATAATGATTGTTGAAGGTTTTGAGAAAAAGGCAAACAGTTTATGCCATCTTACTTAAAGAGATCAGCAAACCATCAAAGTTCAAGCAAGGCTGAACTGTGCACCTGGCTCTAATTTAGCTACAAAAGCCAAACCAGCGAGAAACAGAAAACTGCACACTTAAATATTTCATCAGTTGAGCAAAAACACTCTGAAATGTCATTTATTCCCCAACTTGGCACTGAGATGTTTCTTTGGAACAAATACATACTTTAGTGAACAGCTTCATGGAAAATTGCAGGGGAACATCTGCAAGACCTTTCCACTGATAAAGATGGAGCAGAGAGAGTTAAGAACCAATCAGTGCTACCTAGAAAGTGTTTGGTGTGTGGTAATGCTTCAGAATAGCAACTAACCCCACACCATTAAAATGCCAAAACCCTCCAGCAGTTCTACAATGGGAAATGATTTTACTAGAGCCACAGTTACAGAGCTAAAAGAGAACTGTATTTGTATGGGATGTCTGAAGCTTTGGGACAAAGACATGCCACATGCCAGAAATTAAACACATTTCAGAGCATGATTCATCTAACAGGGCACACGGTTACCAACAACACCAGGGAAGGCCACTGCATTTTCAAGTCCTAATATTTTCTTACACTAATACATTCTAATTTTTTTTTTGTAACTTCCTTGTCTTAGTTTTAACAGGCTGGGGAATGTCTAGTGAGCACAGGAGGGTTTCTGCTCTCCAGGAGAGTTGCATATTCCAAACTTTTATTTTTGTTCCACAAGACAAATTTCACTTGATATGAAACTTTTTCCAATAAAAACATGTAGCTGGTTAGGAACATGCCAATGTTTTGGCCTTAACTTCAGCTCCCATCAATACTCATTACCCAGTAATCAATATCTACATTCATTTAAAAACTTTCAGTTTGTAAGCACTAACATGCTGAATCATGATTTTCTGTCCCTCAAGAACTGCTTACAGCTGCAAAGTGTTTTTCGCCGCATTAGAAAGAGTGCATAAGATTTCTATTTACATTAGACTAAAAAGCCTTTCTCTTCTTTGAATAAGCTTGTTTTGAAGTCGGCAATACAGGATGATGACCTTAAAGTGTGTAACAAATTGTGTGTTTACAAATGCTAAGAGAATTTTGGATGAGTTGAATGTTACTAACTGGGTTTGAGGGTGTAGAATACTTTGCAAAAATAAGTTGCATAGGCAAAGACTTAAAAGATTTTTCTGAAATTTTGTTTTCTTTTAATTACACTAGCCATATGACATACTAAGAAAAGATCACAGCCCTTCCTATCTAAAACCAGACCTTTGAAAACACATCTGCAAATGTTAGCAAGGGGCCTCTTGCACAAGAAATAAGGAGCCTAATTCTCTGTTTCTCCCTAAGAGAAGGAGATCTCATCTTTAGGAGTCTCAGCTAACACTTTATCTAGACATCCCCAAGACAGGTACTAGCATACAGAGCAGTAGCTATCTTTGTCCCTCAGTTTCCTCCATGGGCTCCTCCATAGGACAGGATATCACAAAAGAATCCCAAAATAGGAGCCCAAAAATTTCTATCACAATGGGTCATTCTAGCTACAAAAAAAGGAGGAAAAACCCCACACACTGGACACGAGTTTTAACAGTTCAGCCCAGCTGCACTCACCTTGTCAAAATCAAGTGGCTGTCAGTTCTTTAGAGACAAAGATACAGTTGTACTTTAATTACTATTTTCCCACCTGTAAATCTAAAAACATCACTGAAAATTGTCCCTTGTCTGTTTAGACAAAAATGTAGACTTTCCATAGTTAAGAGTTTAAAAGATAATATATTCATAAAGCTCCTTTGTCATCAATCTTGAATGCAGTGCTTGGAGGGAATGACTTCTGTGGAATAAAATTATTAGCAAAGAGTATTATGAATTTTTGAGTCAGTTCCAAATATAAAAAAATATTAAAACTCTGGTGAAGCAATATCTTAATGTAACAGAAAAGCAGTTACGGTGTTTAAAAATTCTGCTTAAAAGAATTTAAGGTTGTGGTAAAATATACAGAGAATATATTCTCTTTCATATACGTATAATGATACTATAGATTTACACACCTGGACTAGACTTTTAAAATTATTTCTCCTTAAAAATAGGCTTCATTTATTCAACCCAACTTGTTCTTTAATTTCATAAGGTAATTAAAGTGTCAGTGTGACCTTTACATTCTGTGCTTGCTTCTGCTCAGGGAGCTTACTCATTTCTTAACCTGAAGAGGAATTACCAGCTGTAGCTTTGAATGCTCACTGAACCCTGTTGATTATTTTCTAGTGATTTCCCACGCATGCAGACAGCCTCGCCCAGCTGAAAAACTGTCAGCTCCAGCGAACTTTAACAACAAAATAAAAATCCCTCTAATGGCTGGAAAGAATGCTTCATGAAGGAATCTTGTTACACGCTATGAAATTACCACAGCCATCCCCAGGCAAGACTGCACAAAGCCAGGCTGTGCCAAGGACATTCTGTGGGATGTTTCCGGCGCATGGATGTGGCACTGAATAAAGGCTCCAGTGTGTGAGTGCTGTGGGCAGACGGTGGCTGTGTGCCCAGGGGCACCATCTGCCTGCATCCCTCCATCCCCTGACAAGGCTACCAGAAGGGCTCTTCCAGGAAATCAGACACATCCCTGTGAGGGAACAAAGCTAAAGAGCACCCAGCCCCCTGAGATACATAAATGTGTGGTTATGGGAGCCTTTGTTAGCAAGGGAGCACTCGGTGCAAAATCCAAAGACAGAAAGTTGCAGCAGCAAGGGGAAAGATGCACTTGTTTTTCCAGACTTTTCAAGGGGCTGCTGTCTCTTCCAAGTCCAACAATGAATTTGTGTTTGGGACATGACTCACCTGAGTCCACAAGTCAGTTTGTGGAACCAAGTGATGGATGAAGAGCTCGAGGGTTGTTGACAGTGCAGGGGCAGAGAGCAGTGCTGCCTTTTAGTGTGAGTCTCTAGATACACCTGACTCACTCTCTTAGCTAAACTCCAAAACGCTGGGAATTATAAAATATTTTATAGCAATTACACTTTTAGAGAAAGTTTATCTTATGATTTTTAGGTGTAATTCAAGATTTGTTAGCACTTTAAATACCAGGGGTCAATTAATGATGCATATGCCCGAGAAGTTCCTTTTGAAACAATCTAGAATTTAAAATGACACCTGAACCTTTACTTGGTGGGCTCTGAAAACTGCAAGTAACACACACTACAGCTAGGCTACCCATATATTTCTGAACTTGATATTAAATACTAAAAGATTAAAGATTTTTAAAGCAACAATACATCTGGCATCAGATGAATTATATCTTTTTCAGAGCAATTTGGCTTTTGTTCCACCTGCTCATCTTTCCAGTACACAGTATAAGTGATTGACACACAAATAAGAAAGCTTTTTCAATAAGTTAGCATTTATATTAAAAAAAATTCAAGCAATAAATTTACTTGGACAGTCTGGCAAAAACTGCTCTGTGCACCTTGATCTTTATGGCACTCTCCACTCAGGAAAGATCTGGGAAGAGATGAGTAATGAAACATACTTCAAGTACACATTTGCTAGCCAACAGATAAAGCAAAAAAATAATGGCATTTCCCTGAAATGTAAATGCCATTGGAGCCTTTTTTCAGGTCAAACAGCTTACACTGATGATTTTCAACCACTTTAACTTCTAAAAGCTATTAGAAGTACATTTCAGAGAATGGCCATTACAAGTCATATACTGTTCATAAGGAGAAAAGAAGGCATTTTCCTAAGGATTGGATTAGATGTTGTTTATGAAAGTACTGTAGTTGAAAAAAGAAAAAACTGCCTTCAAAGCTAGCAAGTTAGCTTGACAGTTTTTTCATACCAGAAAATGAAAAACTGAAAAGTTTTTCAATTCTAAACATACAATTGTTTCAACATCTTTTGTTACAGAAAGTTAGCTTCAAAACTAAGATAATAAATTCCTTGTTAGACTGATCTTTAAAGCACCAGAGTTCTCCTAGTACCATGCTTGTGTATCACCACCATCAGGATTCATCAGGTCCTCCTGTTAAATCTACATTTACTTATGCACCAAGTAGCAGCTGTCACAAGTAGCTCATAACCAAGGCACATGATTACCAGGATGAAGGGGAAATAATTTATTATCTTGGAAAAATACTGAGGAAAAGTATAGAAAGATCCATTTTCTGTGTTAATTGTGCCACCCTGAAAATAATGGAATGCTTTGTATGAACAGGGCACTGCCACCATAGATGGAATACAGAGGATTCTTTACAGAACAGGTCCTCAAGCATTAGAACAGGCTACCCAGGGAATTGGTTGAGTTCCCATCTCTGAATGTGTTTAAAAGTACATGTGGGACTTCAGGACATGGTTTAGTGGTGGACTTGGCAGTGCTGGGTTAACAGTGGGACCCAGTGATATTGTAGATCTCCTCAAACCTAAATGATTCTATGATTCAACCTGCTACCAGAACATATCTAGCAGAGTTAATAAGAACAGGGAGGGTAATTCATTGTGTATTTTAAGAAAACAAAACAAAACAGCAGGATAAATACTCTGCATTATGTTTTAATAGTCTGACAGAACTCTCCTGATGTTAACATCTGTCTGCAGGGATAGGGAAAATGCCAATTCCACAAATGCCTCTAATTTGAGTTGGAATTTGGAAGACACTCAGAACCATGGTTTTGGAGGAACATTTCATCAGACACAATATTAGCATGCATAACTCTTTTACACAGTAAAACTGAAAACAAATGGTTGTCTGCATGCCAGTGGCATTTCTTGAAAAACTTAATCATTTGCCTATTGAGAAAACAATAGTCTTGAAGAATCCAACATCGTTTAGGACTTGAGTACATTGTGCTGCATGTAATCACCAATATTTTAACATACAAACAACAGTCAGAAAAAAAAAGAAATCTGAGAAATCTCATGTAATTCATGTAATTTTCAGAAGAAATCTCACAAGAAATCTCCTAAAACTCCTGATATTTACTCTCTATAAAAGCCTTTACTGAATCACAGAAAAGGCTCGGATGAACCATTAAGCTCCCTACACAACTGACCTCCCACAGGCACCACAGAGTTAATGACTGCAATTTCTTCTTCATGAATCCCAGCTGCTACATGGCTAAAATCTCAAGTCACATGTCCTGTCACACATCAAGAAACTTCAAAATGTAGCTGATGGAAGCTATAGAAATAGATTACTGCAACCAAACTTTCAAAAGTTTCTTGCTCTCAAAAAACATGAGGGATGAGGTGCTAAAACCTACTTGAGGTGCTGCCATGTGTGTTGTAATAAATCACAGAAAGTGACCAAACAATAATCTTTAAGAAGAGCCCAAACAGTACTCATGGCAATCTATACAGTACCTTAAAAAACAAGTTCAGCCTCAGTGAAATGCTTTAGAGAAGTTGGAGATATTTATCTTCCTTTTCTTCCTGTAAAGTTAGCAGGAGTGTAGCTATCTCAATACATTACATTTTTTAGCTTTATTAAGAGAGTGACAAGATACAGCTGCTTGGGGTAGTTCAAACACTTTTAATACATCTAATTTTTCTATACCATTTTTGCAAAGCCACAAACACACATAATTTCCTTTATGTTCAGGCACTTACATTTACAAATTTTGTTTAGGATAAGTAGCTGGAACATCTAATTATAAGGCCGCATCCAGCTTTCAAAACCAGACAAAAATACAGGGGAAAAAAAAACCTGAAACACACCCAAAATCAAAAAGCAAACCACCAACAAAGTGAATTAGCAAAGTGCAAAGACCTATTGTTTTGAATATAACACCAGTAAAGGCTTGTTATTAATGAGCAATATTCAGAGGATTGTCATCTTAATAATTTTTCTTCATCTGAAAAATTACAAAGATATCATCAGCCTTAAAAAAAGCTTTAAAGACCTTTTTCACTCATATTTAACATTATACTAATAAAGAGGATTTTGCTAATATTGTATCAGCTCACTCATTATGACAGCAGAGTGTCTCACATCCATCAGATTGGTAATTGAACAGAATTTTAACATATCAACAGATAACATTTACAGAACTGAAAATCTTGTTCTAGGTTACCAGTATATCTCATGTCTACACCAATAGTTCTGATATCTTGGGTTTTTTTCCATTCATATGTAACTATAAATCTTCATGACTTGTTGTGACCTCTCCTCGGTTTTATTAAATTTATGTCTATTTATTTCGTTTACTTCCATAAGCTATTTCCACATGTTCCTTCCTTTGACCCTGACATCCCTGTCTCCTGTGCTGACATTCAGACATTTACTTCACCAGAGCCAAAAGGGTTGGACCTCTTCCTACACCAACAAGTCACGTCAACTGTGTCCTCTGGACTGAAAAAAGTATGTTGATATTTTGGTGCTGGCATCTCAACTATATATCTGTCCTATCAGTAGAAAAAAAAAAGAAAAAGTCATCCTGTGCACAAAGTAGACTTGCTAGTGCAGGGCCAACATTTGTAAGAGCACTTTTACAATTTAAGAGTGACAAGCTCTGTCCCAGATGCTAGGCTGTCTTATTGTGGACCCATAAATAATACATATCTTCCCACCTTTTGTGATAATAGCTATATTTATGTCCATTCCTTCTCTTGCCTTCCCTGTTGCCTGTGAAATTGCTGTGGAGGTTGACAGCATTTACTGTGCAAGCCAATGAAAACAAACACTATCTGTTGCTGTCTTCTGAGCATAAAGAATTGGAAATGTCCAATGTATCTTCAAACAAAGTCTGCCATCAATTTAGTCTATGGATATTCATGCATGCTTTCCAAAATAAGCATTTCCAGATATTAATTTCTGCCTTTTTTCATAGATCCCCTTGCTCTGAAAAGTGAAGTAAGAAGAAATTAAATGGACTGACAGAACTGTCTGTAACATCACTACACAGCTTGCTCTTTCTAGTGTCAGCTGAAACTGAGACTTAAATCCTGTGTCACCATCTATATTCTTTCTTCTAAAAGCCTTCCCTCTTCAGTTTTCTCTTAAAAATCATTACCAACACATTGTTTGGTAAACATGAAAATCTGAGGGACCAGCTAGTTCTGTCACATTTTCCATGGTCTAACGAAACAGAACATTTCACAAAAGAAATAATAATAAATACTAAATTTCACAATAACCAATTAACAGCCTCAGAAAAAGAATACCATATATTCCTAGCCAAAATGACAAAGTTTAAAGGATGACAATGGATGAAAAGTAGCAGACAATTGCTGAGGTCTTCTCACACACTAAGCAGTGGAATGGCATTTCTCAAAGAGCAGTAGAATGACACTTCTCAAAGATAAGAGTTTGCTTAATAAGAGGTTCAAAACCAAGTTTTAATCACTGTAAAAGTCCCAAGTCACACAGTAGCCACATATCAGATGCAGAGAGAGGCAAGTGAAGTGCAAACTGAGTATGAATTCATGTTAGGTTAGCTAACATGAATTCATACTGGATACCTCTACATCTAAACTAGTCTAGTCTCTTTTTATAGTCAAGTTAAAAAAAAAAAACAATTAAAAATCATTTTAAAATATAATTCATCAGACCAGTTTGAGACAGTTCCTCTACAAGAAGCAGCACTTGTTCCCCTTACAAAATTAGCCTAGGAGGACTAACTTAGGTTAAGATGACTGTCAAGCTCCACATTTCTTTTTAAGTCTTTCTGAGCTTACCTGGTTTGGCCCCAGACTCTCAAGACTAATAATTCAAACACAAGGCAATAACTGTCCATTCCACTGACTCTAAAGTATGGAAAAAAAGAGGCACAAATGTTGCTGCCTAAGTGGGTATACCAGAAATACCTGGATTTGAATTTAGTACCCAGGCAACATGGAAAAGCTGGATGGTTACAAAAAGATTGCAAACACATCTTTAGTATTTTTTGAAAGCATAAGAGAACTTTAGGAAAGGCAATTTAGAATGAAGGTGGATGCAAAGTCTGGCACTGAAATACATAACAATATATTATTTTATACAAAATATATGTACTTGAAAGTCACCTTTAATTTAATTATACTAGAACAACTGGATGAATTTTAAAAAATACAGTTACCTTTTGTTGTACAATAATAACAGTAAGTCCCTGGTGAAAAAAAAAGTCTTTCCCCATTGTTTCTTTTCTTAATTTAGAAAGGATTGTAAGTGTTTTTGCTACTGACAGGAAATGAGGATCAAGGTATTTTTCACCCCTTTATTAGGGTAAAAGAAGATGAGCACTATAACAGTAGTAATGTAAACACAGAATGCCTTTCTACTGCAATAGTAAAGAACAAAGGCCATTACAAGTGACTGCAACATTAAAAAAATGCTAATAGTGTACACATTCTGAAACAAAGAAAAGTATTTAACCAGAATAACTATTTAAAATCCAGGCCCAATTATATTTGAGTTTTATTGGTAAATGCACTGGTACTCATAGCTGCTGATGTATGCCTAACAAAATATGAGAAAAGCAGCTAAATGAAAACAAGAGAGGAGATGCAATATGTTCCCCTAGGAACACCATGGTATAGAACAGCAAATTATCTTCCACATTTGCCAGTAAGTCAAAACTTTTAACAGCTCTAAATACTGTGGGAAATGCTGTTCCCCTCTGGGCACAATTACTTCATAAAAGGGGTAGGCAATGTTTTGAGTTTCAGCTCTCCTAATATATCATTAGTAGAATGCATCCCCAGGAAGCAGAAGACATTTGTACCCAGTTTTCCTGAAGGTTTAATATTGCCATGGAAATACATACTAGGACAGAAGATACAGAACAAACAATTATTAAAAAATTGCAGAAGGCTAGGAACAAAATAGCAGACAAACTCAGACTGAAACACACTTGAAATCTCAGTATCTGAGTAAATCTAAATTTATTATTACACTTACAAATTCTCAACCCACATGAGTTAAAACACTGAGTAAAAACAACTTAGGAAATTTTCAAGTTGTGACTGTATTACCAGACATATTGTAGTTTTTCAGTAAGAGCATTAAAGAGCAAAAAAAGAAAACTCTCAAAACTTACAGAAGAACATCAGCTGTCAGATATTTGTCATCCATTCAAACATGTCACTCACCAGTCCCTGCACTGAGGGAAATGGTGCATCTTGTAAGTGCCATCCCTTCTCCAGAGCATTTTTTAAGTCTGCAATTGTAATACAGTTGCTGGCACAGTTCCAGTGCTCCTGCTATTTAAGTAAAGCATATTTAGGAGAGATTGATGATGGTATATTTATTTTAGATGTGGACCTTTTGAAACAGACTGGAAACACTAAAACCCTCAATTTTGGAACGTGCATCTATAAAATCAGATGTATGTGTCCATTCCCTCTTCTAACACAAACTCACTCCACTCCAAATAACAATAGATTTAAAAGGAGATTACCGATTCTGACAAAAACAAAGTGTGGGGCTTTTTTCTCCTTAACAATGAGTTAGACAGGACTTTAAGTTCAGATATTACTTTACTTTTTAATACTTCTGAACACTGAAGAGAGAATGGAAAACATTCCTCATGACATTGACTCTACAAAAAGTAGAATCCAATCACATTGTTTTCTTGCCAACTCAAAGTTCAGAAAGGGGAGGAAAAGGAATGGTCATCTATCTTCTCCCTCACTCAAGTGCTGCCTGGGAAGGCAGTACAGCAGCAAGATCTAAGGGGGAAAAATCCACTTATAAAATAAAACTTAACTGGTAAAGCAAAGTGCAATTATCTCCTGCTAGAGGGGCACAGACAGGTAGCAACCAAAAAATAAATAAACCTACAGAATATTTACTTCATCAATAGTTTTACAAATGTTCATTCCTGGAACTCAGTACCATTGGGCCACAGCATTACTTCTAAGCACCTTCCCTGGCCTAACTGTTTTGAGGAACATGCAAAAAAGCCTCTTTCCATCAACCAGGTTAATTTGGTCAATAACATTTTAACATACCTAAATGAAAAGCTGCACATCTGGAAACCTATTTTGATCACACATAGTGTCATTTGTATTGCAAAAATATGCAAAACAACTAGGGAACACACTGGAGAACATAACCTAGAAATTAGATTCTCATATGTGCACCAGATACAAAAATAGACTCTTTATATTGATAGGACCAACTTCCATTCATAGAATTCAGGAAATGTTACTGTTATTTTACATTAAAACTGTCACTGAATATGTCTTCTGTTCTAACAATCATCATTCAAGGGGAAGGCAACAAGACCTTTGTAAAATCAGAAAGTATAATCATTCCCATTATATATTTACTACATTTTTTAAAAGTGTAAAAGTGCCACTAGTCTACATATGAATGCAAACTGTGATTGTCTTTCATTTAGAAATCCCTGCAGCTGTGCACAATTTAAATTATTTACTTGACACATTTTTATCTTTAGATTGATAAGGTATGAAATTACAGGTTTCCACTATGATCAGTTTTCTACTGTCCGGGTTTCTATTTTGGTTGAAATATGAATAATAAAAGCAGGTTTGTTCCTGTTTTCTCCAGAGCTTTCATTTGCACATTCATGTGTAGGTGTTCCTCAAGAATATGAATCTTGGAAGGCTGGTACTAATTCTTAGAACAACTGGAAATAATTTGGGGAAATACAGAAAGCTAATTAGGATAAGGTGAAAAACTGAGCTTGAATCTGCACCTCAGCTTTTCTGGACTGCATGTTCCAGCACAGATGCCTGCCATTCCTCCAGAGGAGTTGGAACTGCCAGCCCAGGCATGCTCACTGACCTATTTAGGGCAACTGTGAGAACCATCGCATTCCTGCACTTCAATATTTTAGTAAGTTAACAGAAAAAAATATTCCAAAGCAAGCATGCAGGAAACAACTTGAAATAGTAACCCACAAGTCCCTGAGCTGTCGCAGATGAAGAAGTAGCTGCCCTAGCAGCTGCCCTGCATATTTCTCTTGTGCACTTTTCAGTGCCTAAATCATAGAATTACTTAGGTTGGAAAATACCTTTAAGATAATGAGTCCAACTGTTAACCAACACTGCCAAGCCCAGCACTAAACTATGTCTCTAAGCACTAGAGCTTCACAGCTTTTAAATACCTCCAGGGATGAGGACTCTACCACTTCATGGGCAATCTGTTCCAATGTTTAACAACCCTTTCTGTGAAGAAATTTTTCCTAATATCCCATCTAAAACCCACCTGGTGAGGCTTGAAGCCATTTTCTCTCATCCTATCTCTTATTACATTGGAGAAGAGACCAACAGTTATACTAATAAAGATCAACTCAGATACACTTTTTAAAAAGCAAAATGACCATCATGATTCATCTGCACATTAAGCACATATGTATGTGACCAATGAGTTTTTCAGCTACACCTACACAGGGCAAGAGAATGTTGGTGTGTCCAGCTTCCTTGCAGCCACTGCAGCTGCAGCTGGAATGACTTCTGGCTCCTGGGCAATCCACATGGTACTGTGCTGGTGCTCAGAGCACCACAGCGTCTTCTGCTAGAAACTGCCTGTATAAGAAGTCATTTCAATTCAAGCTGTTCTGGCTCCTCCACATTGTGTGAAGGTACTTTTTTAAAGAGTTGAATGCTTTCAACCTGAACTGAAATTTATGGTAAATGGTTTAAATTAAAGCTAACACACAATCTTTCCAAATCTCTCACAACTGGCCATAGCCAGTATTGAATTTACACATGTGATCAGTTTAGAATTGGTCTGGCAGCCATGAACTTGTCAAAGATTCTTTTCTAAGGTGTATCAAATAAACACAGTTCTCATTCCTCTGCTAAGCATCTAGTATTAGATTAAAATTTTTATGGTCAAAAGAAACCCTTTCACTGTTGGTTTGACTTCTATATAACATAAGGCATCAGTCTTGCTAGATTTCATTACTCCTCTGTCTGGATAATAGTACTTTCACTAAACCATGTCTCTTTTGTGACCCTTGAACAATAAAATACTGGTTCCAAGTTACCGATAAAGATATTAAACATTGCAGAGCTGAAAAACATCCCCTGAGATACCATAAACCCACAAGTATTTCATTATTCCTCACAGAAATACATATTTTAAATTGCATTTTCTCCAGTAACGCAGGAGAAAACACACGCTTTGTGTTTTCATTAGTTGAGTTTCTTAAAAGAAAGTAAGAATTCAAATGTCTTTCAAAGGTAAAAAATAAGTCAACCAAAAATCTGTAAACTCCTCTTAGACCAGGATCATGGCATTTGCAATAAGAGCCTCACCTTTAATCCAATCTTCCTGATTTTTTCAATTCATCCCAGATGTACCTAAGATAAAAAACTAGTACTTCCTCCACAACCAGCTTAGTGTGGTACAGAGAAAGCTTTCACCACTTCTTTTTTTTTTTTTTTCAGGAACTGACAAAGCATTGTTTGGGCATTCTCATTTAAGGATCTTGACCAACTTTTAAAGCTTTTTCAACATACTCATTTGCTGTTAATAAAATGGGAAATAGGACTTCTTGCCAAGATAGATAAAACTTACACTTAAGAAGTATCTACCACATTTATAGGAACTATCTAATACTTCCATATATACCATCACTAAGGAAAAGCATCAGGAAAAACAAAAAACCTCATTATTACTATTCATAATTATTTCCATTAAGTTACTTTTCTTTAGTATCTTTTGCATTTTACTGCTTATAGTTTTTGACCTTGGTGGTGAAAATGGTTTCTATTACTAGGCTTTGCTGTTTGGTTGGTTTTATTAAACTGCCAGTTTTCACATCCCTGTAAGACTGATTTTTAGCCAACAAGGCTTGTTCAGCATTGTTTATTTCATGAAACTTTATTCACATCTTTTAAGCAGAAAGCAATCATGACTCAAATTTTGATGTTTAAATATTTCCCTTTGATCCAACTGGATTATTTCCATCACCCTTAAACCATCCCTCTTCCAGGGCTGAACATGTGTTTCAGGTAGATCTCCACTACATTGCAGCTGTGTTTATCTTGACAATTATTTGGTTTTTGTCTACAGTCTATTCCTTTAACCACTGCAAGTTCATTTAACATATATCTCTGCAATATTAGACAAACCCTCAGGATCCAGAGATCATACCCCCTCAGGATTTTCAGCAACACTTTCATATCAGCACTCAGACGAATGCCTAAATATGTTTTAATTGTATTGAAATCCCACCTAAGAAGCACCATCCTCACACCCAAAATATATATGGCTACTGGTAAGGCACAACTTTTTGTGAGATTGCCATGGTTCATAGTAAATAACTAAAAATTCCTCAGTAATTACTCTCCTTGTCAATACCTTACAAAACAGGTCTATTATTTTTGGCAGCAGTCAACCCTGCTTTTTTTGGACACTCAGTCTCACACCAACTACATGGAACCATTTATTAGCTTGCTCACATGGGAATTTCTACTAGGTTAATTTTTTACCCATAAATAAGCAGTTTCCATTTCTCTTGCTTATTACTTAGGCAATTGTATAAAAATGCTCTACTTGCTTCTCTTTTCTTTCCTTGATTTTATGAGTAACAGGATAATACCCTAGCTAAAAATACCTCTGCTAAAACAAACAGTAACAAGGGCTTTAATAACCGTCTCAAATTGAGTGATTTGCTCCTCTAAGTTAGTGTTTTAAATTCTGTACACAACAAAACAATGCGAGATGAGAGTTGTGAAGTTGGGGGTTTTTGAAATCTGCTTTAGACTAAGAATTAATCTTTCTGGAGAATTTGCAGGTTGTGCACCTCCACATTACAGTTGCCAAAAGTACATTTTTAAAACTTCCTTTGAAGCAGGGAGGCCCCCACAGAATGGAAGAAGGAACTAATCTAAATGGAAAACATCTGCACATTTCAAAAAACATGTTCAGTATAATTATTATTTATATGCACATAAATTGTGAGAGTGATTTCTATTGTGTCTTACTATGGAAAATCCTGACTAGACTAAGAAAACACAGCCTAAAGTACAGTTATTTATTCAAGAGGTTTAACTTTTAGGATAAGGAATTGCAATGTGATTCCATGCCACCTGGGCCAGTGAAATGTAGATGCTTTTTGGTCATTTCAGTTCTCTATAGTGAGTCATCAACTGGTTACATGAACAGAAGTATTAAGGAGGGAACAGGGATGTGCTCCTGGGTGAGAGAAAGGGTGTTGAGGGAAGAAATTAAGAGGGGTGGTGCCCCAGGATCCCTGACTTTGACTAAAGAAGCCTGGGAACTATATGCAAGCTCCCATTAATGAATATTATCAGGCCCATGTCATGTAATCAGCTAAGGGGTACAGCAACAAACCTGTTCATATGCCAAGTGCAAAATCAAGAGGTCTCATTCCCTATGGTCCTAATACAAGAAGCCAGATCCCAAAATGAAAAAAAAAAAAACCAAAACAAAAGGCATCCTCCTGATCAGAACATATTTCAGAGCATCAACAAACTGCAGGTCACACAAATGTTATGCACATTGTAATAACTTAGTGTGCCACTACTTCATATAAATTGAACTCAATGCTTAGTCACAAGAACAGTGACATTAAAGTTGGGCTGCTACTGTGGATAAGCCCGTTTTGCTGGTGCTGTGTGCAAATACATACAGACATTTGATACCTTTCAAGTAAATAATATGCTACAAAAAAGTTAAAATTACAATGAAACACAAGCGTAAAAGAAAAATAAAAAGCCTACTGAAGTATTAGAAGTAGCTGATACAATTAACTGCCTAGAAACACTCATTAACAGACTACATAACTGGCCCAACTGCTCAAACCAAAAATAAATAGCTATGGTATGTGATTTGATATGGCTACTACTACAGTGCTCAGACACACCTCACAAGAAAGCCTGTCTGCTTTTAGGAGGGGAGTCTGGAGGGACAGAGAGAGAAGAGAGCAGACATTTCTTGTTCAGTAAATGTTTCATCATCCATTGTCCAAATGATCCCACTGGGGCAGGGGTGAGGGTATGTGTATAAAGCTGAAGATGCACACACCCAACCCAACAATCCAGGACCCCCAGCTAAATTTACTGGTGCAGGAATGCTTTGGTTAGCTGTAATACACATAAACCTCTGACACATTTATCATGCATAAAGTTTAGCTCTTGTATCATTTATAATACAACATCTTTACTTCTACAAAAGTGTTAATGCATTGCAGGTGGCTTTCTTTTCATTTTGACATCATTCAGAGTCTTCAAGTACTCAAATATTCTTTCAGATTAAAAAAAAAGGGAAGATCAAGGCCAATTAATTAACCAGTAACCCCAAGAGTACTGGAAAGAGGAGAGCCAATTTTCAACAAGTTTAAATCTCTGAATTTCACACAAATGGGAAGCCAAGTTAAAGAGCGTAAGGTCCACCTACTTGAAGCACTAAAACCTCACTTGGGAAAAATTTATAGCACTACAGTGCTTTTTATAACTAAGGGACATACAACTGACATACATAGACACACCTTGCCAGCACAGATCAGACTACAGCCTCGAGCAGTTCACCAAAACGAGGGGCATAGTTATTCTGAATCTGAATTCAGAATTCACATTGGAAATCACTGCAGAGAAATTCTGTGTCAGAAGTGGAGAAAGACTGCTACCTTAAATTATATTTTTAACTCTATTATCCTCCTCTTCTTGAGACTTAATTTTCTATATCACATTTTAACATGTACAGTTGTATGCAGCACATTTTTAGAGTTATCAGTGTCCTTAGTTATTTAAGCCTTACAAAACAGTCTACACAGCACATTAGGATGAGTATGTCTACACTCTATATTGGGTGACACATTTTCCTTATGACTTTTTAGTTTGCACAGAATCAAAGCCAGTATTGTAACAAAAGCCCTTCAGTACACCTCAGAAAAGGATTTACCTCATTATCTGTTCCCACATCCAACATCACTGGTAGACACTCATGAGGTTTTACTCCTCCACATGCCGTATAAAGTGCCAGTTTACCAACAGGAATGCCCATTCCATAACAGCCAAGGTCTCCAAGCCCAAGAATACGTTCACCATCAGTCACCACAATAGCCTGGAGGAAGAAATGAAGGCACAGTAAAAATCACTTCCTTGCTTGTCTAAGTATTTAAGTATTCTAAGTATGTACTAAGTATTCCATTATTTTCTTACCATCGTTTTTTTATTTTACGTGTAAAAGCTGTAACAGGTGCAAACAAATCAAGAGTACAACAAAAGCAAAAAATTGTTTATTATATTTTACTGTGGTTTTGTTACCCTATTTTAGACTCTTCAGACTCTTGCTTCACTGTAAATGGGACTTTCATATAAAACTTTTAAGAATACACAAGAGAGATATTTAGTATTACATTACAAGAGAACTGGCATTGTTCCTTTTCACATTTTTCTGTCAACAGTACGAAAACAAAATAGGAAGGGAAAGGAAGTTATCCACAAAAAAAAGAAGAACCATGAACTCCTGGGTTTTGTCAAGTGTGTTTTCAGCAGAACCAGAGCCAGTCACTCCTACTGGCCTTTGTCAGTGCTGTCTACAACCACCTGGTTCTTACCCTTCAAAGATGTATGTCTTCTTCCCTTGAGTAAATAACACACTGCATCATATTTATATATGTGCTCTCATTGACAGAAATATAATAACTTAGTAAACCCAAAAAACTGTCTATGCTAATAAGAAAGACTTTTCATAAAAAAGAAGCACTCAGGATGGCAAACAGCTGACAACACAATTTCCTTGTCATACTCAGTAGCAAGCCATTTCAGATGGAAATCTAGTAATTTTTTTTAGGAGAGATCATGAAGCACAGTTAAGTGGAGAACTATTAACTCAAACTCCAGAATGGAGTTGCCAAGAGACCAAGGGCAGAGACCTTGGTGAGGTCTTGGGAGATACTCAAAACTCAAAGGCTGGACACAGCCCTGAGTAACCTGGCTGACTTTGTTTGAGCAGGAATGAGTAAATGAGTGCCTTCCTACCTCAACCATTCTTTGACTTCCTGAAATGCAGAAAAAGCATCCAGGGTTAGGGATTTTTTTCCATAATAGTCAATGTAATTGATCAATTAATCAATAAAGGACACATACAGCTAATAAAACAAGTGTTGAAATGCCTCAAACTTTGGCTGTAACAGCATTCTTTCTGTTGAAGAAATTAATTAAAAAAATCACCAAAATCTAAACTGATAAAAAACTTAAAAAAATATCTTAACCAACTCATCTTGGGTACAAAACAACATCAGCTTTGTTATGCAATTAAAACTATACTTACCTTGATGACACTTTCTGGCCAAGATTTAAGCATTGTAGCAATGTGACCCCGGTCATGGATAGAAATAAAAAGACCTCTGCAAATAAAAAAAAAACTTTTCATATAAACAGTAATTAAATAATTATAAATCAATGGAATATAAATAAAGTATGATTGGATCAAATAATACATTAAATCTATGCAAATGTGTTCCTAACATACATAAATTCAGTTTGATAATAAGAGCCTAATTTTATATGAATAAGTAAATTAATCATCTGCATTTAGAAGTCAGAGAACAAGTAACTCAGTAAAGCTTTACAGAGCAGAGAGAACCTGTAAGAGTCCTTTCTGAAACCAGCTCACTCAGGACTTTATCCTTTCAAATGTGTTTAATAGTTGTCCCTGACCACAAAATCAGTTTCTCTTATGACAGTGATCACTACTGGCCCAGGCAGGCCTAACATTTACAAACAAGAATAGGCCAAGTTTTAAGCTATGAAAAAAATCTGAAATAAACCAGATATTATTATTACGTAAAATAAATCAGGAGCATTAATGTGTTTAGAAAACAGTCCCCCTATTTCATTAGATTGCCATTTTGAGTTACAAAAGTGGGAAATTTTCTTCTCGACAGTGCAAGAACATCCTCAATACTGAACAGAACAAATTTTTACTCCAAAAATTTGAGAAAATTGGCCTTTAGTTCTACCAGTATGGAAGGGTTTAAAACAAAGTAATGGAAAAGTGCAATTCTCAATTCATTTTCTATTTATTACCTAAGCAAAATCAATATAGTATCTTATTCTCCTATTCAGCATTTCCTTTTCCATTTATTTTACTTGACATTCAGGTGCACTCAGAGTTCATTTAATTCCATTTCTTATCTACTTTTTTCATGTGAGATAGTGGAAAAATGCAAGCTCTCAAAATCCACAAAGAAAACACCAATTAAGAAGTCCCTGCCAAAGATACCTTCTTGTAATTACATTTTGTATCATTAAGTATAAGGCATTGGCTTCTAGAATTATTCTAAAGAATTTCCCGTTGCCTATTTAAAATAAAAGCCAGAGAAAATTATTGAAAAAATAAATGAAATCTAAGTTTACCAGAATATAACCTCACATTCATACAAGTGGATCTTATTGGTCTAAAGAAAACTAATAAATCAGGAAAATGGTTGTCAGATATGACTGCACGTATACCAAATTGAGCAAAAAAATCTCCTGCAGTGTTAAATATATATTAACCAGGACAACAAAATTAGTCTGAACATTATATTTAATTTCATATGTTTAAATATTTCAAACATATTAGATGATATGTTTATATATAAGTTATCATGTGATTTCTATTTTTGTATTGGATTTTTAATTTAATATTTAAGTGTCTTCTTTCCCTCTTTGATGTCAAAACTTATCATGCAACTGGAATTCTTTACTATTTAGGACAAAAAGCAATGTAAGCCATAGTGTGATTAACCAAAGTATTTCATTTTATGCATTTTCCCCTAAAACTAGAAAATCTCATCCTAGCATTTCTAATTCATTCTCCTCCTGTGTCCATTTCCCATGCTCAAAACTAACACAGTAGGCTGGATAGTAATGTATCTTGGTTGTTTCTTGATAAGTAGCATGTCAGCAAATTAGTTTCGCCATCCCAGTAGAGGCAACAGGTCTTCAGGTACAAGAGGGTTAATTTTAAACCACTTTTTAAATGTTCTGGTATTTACTGCACACAGTCATTAATGTGGGCCAGCTACCTGAAAAAAAGATGCCCCTTAACTCTGAAATGCTATAAATCAACAAAGAAAAGTACATGGTGCTTCCTTTCTGATGTATTGTACCATGCACCATTTTATAAAACAGCCTGTAAACTTTTAAACCATAAAGCACATCTTATCAGAATTGCTAGCCTCAAGAGACAGCTGTGACAGATGACTGTGTGAAAGCAAGCACAGAATGTTGGAAGAAAGGGATCTTGTGGGATCACTCCTCTTCTTGTCTCCACTCTCCAATTTACACCAACCTAATAGATTTGTGTTAAATGAAGCAAGATTTTGTATTGATTTTCTAAAGAGTCAGAGCCCAGCCCAGTGTGCCTAAACGACCTCTTCCTTGCAAGCCAGGGAGAGAGGTCACCATGGAATAAATTCCTCAGCAGAGGAAAATAAAGGTAGGGTGGCTGCTCCAGAAGGAATTTTGTTAGAACATTTGTAAGGACCTTTGAATAAGTATTGAGAGCATTTCAGAAATCTGTTCAAGCAAGATCAGATTCAAGCCACAATGGAAAATAGAAGCTGAAGTGTAAATAGTGATGTCAAAAGCATTTCACTCCTTTCTTTCTTTTCCTCCATTATTGCAGTAGTTTAGCAAAACATTTTTGGACACACTGGCCTGACCAAGAATATGTTCCTCAATTTAAGGGAACAGAAAAAGAAAGAATATTTTTTTATTCTTTTATCTGGATCTCTTTTCCTCATCCTTCATTTCTTTAACTAAATCACTTCTGTAAGGTATTCTCTGTAAGTAGGTACACCAGTTTGGTAGGAGGAATCCTGACTCGCAAAGGTGTCAGTCACAAGAATACTCAGCTGGTATTAGTAGAACTGAATTCACTGGCCAATCTACCTGCAGACAGCCATCAAAAGGCAGCACTACACGTGTTTTCTTTTGCATGAGGTTATGCTATAGCCAGGGAAAGTACCAACTGCATAATGTTATTATAACTGGGATAGAGCTGAGAAGCTGAAAAGGTAGCCAGCAATTTGGCTACCTAGCAGATATAGTTATTCTGGGGCTGCCATAGCACAGCTACAAGAAGAATGAAGCATGGGGCAAGCTAGAGGATTTAAACTGGATTCAGTTCTACATGGACTTCAATCTGGAAATAAGACTGAATTACCCATTTGAATATAATGTTAATGATAAAAATAAGCACAGTCATGCCAGTGATGCACACCCTGCTCTGCTGGACAAGGAAGAGATGGCCTGCAAGATATGCACCTGTCTGACAAAACACTCCAGGATGGGGCTGCTAAAGCAGACAAGTAATGTGACAAGTAATATGTACAATCAGATGGAGAAAGAGCCAAGATGCAGGGGAAATATTATGGACAAGAATATGCTTTTCTAAGAAGGTAAAGCAACTCATGGGGAAGCAGGATTAAGTTCTTTTGCACACACTTTCAGAGCAGTCCAGGTTGGCAAGCTCATTGGAAAAACAACTGTAGCTTTTACATCTTTACACCTTTCTATCTTAATTGATATCTTGGTTATACATACTATCTTTTCTTGCAAGGTAACAAGGCCAATCTCCAAAATTGTGAGTTAGCTTGCAGCCTCAGATCAGTCTAATTAATGTGCTCATTCTGAACATGGTGCATTCTAAACAAAGTGCAACAGATTGTCTTGCCTAAGCACATATGCAGAAATGCTCATCTAGATTCAGTTTTCCCCAGTGAGCCCTCAGCTCAGCACTGGTTGATACCAGCACAGACAAAGCAAGCACTGCTAGTGACACTCACTTCAGCTAGCCAGAAAATGTATGAAACCACAGCAGAGGAAAAGAAGTAATCTATGCCTTCTTTCTTATCACACCAGCAGTAAGACTGAAGAGCAATGGGGGAGCCCATATGAGGACATCAAGATCCACTCAAAGGGTCACTGAGCTCTCTACACTGGAGCAAATTTTACCAGTTATGTGGAGGTCATTCTACAGCATATGATTTGGGTCTGCTTTATTAAAATTCTGGTCTGTGAGAACAAACTCAACAGAATTAAGTGGAGCATTTGTTTATTGTGTTTAGAGGAAGCAATGATCCACCAGCAATGTATTTGTCTATTTTCTATTAAAGAACAGTTTAGGAAAATGTGCCATTGTAACAGAATAATCCTTTCTTTCCTCTTCTTGTAACAACAGGAGGCAATCTTAACATTTCTCAGAAAATGCCAAACATGTTTAATGAAAAAAAGTTCAGACTTTTCTCACAACCTTACAACCCTACATATTCAAGACTTATTTGAATTATGAACTGTACACAGAGTTACAGTAGAGGTGACTTCACTTCCCCAGGCACCCTAAACCAACAAGTTTAATAATAATAACAAAAAAGAAAATCTCAGGGGCCAGACACAGTTTATTTCTGACTCTCCCAAAGACTCTCCCAAACTTCTGCACTTGGCAAGAAAGAGGTAAACTGCTTCCCTGGTCCCTATTGAAATTCCCTCCTATTTTTAAAATCATGACAAGCAATACAATACAAACTTTGTACTAGGAACTAAGAATACCTATATCCTCCCCAAAGAACATTCTGCTCTTTTTTCACCACATTTCCCATTGTGACTGTTTAATGTGGTCTCATTTCTTCATATAAGTTTTAATTACATCGTATTATAGCAGGGTCCTTTGCATTGTAAGACCATTGAAGCCTAATAAATACAAGAGATGGGATGATTTAAGAAATGCAGTTGTTGATGGCTTTATTTTCTTTACTTTTCCCTTTGCACAGAGTTGAATTTAATTACTTTGCAATACACAGGTATGTTTTTCAACATATGAAGTAGTTGATGCTGAAATAGCAGCTGCTACTAACTGTCAGCCTGAATTCACCAGTGTTAATGAATCCTGGGCTTTACATTTTCTAAATGTGGCACACTCAAACCACATTTAAACAGAAAAGTTTGTAAGAAGCAAAATAAAGACTAAATAAAAAACAATAGGTACTGCTAAAACCTCTGAAAGTGTGGAGCGGTACATGAGCAAGATGTAATTCCTAAGAAAGGTAAATTTTAGCAGCATATGAATGACAATGAGGGTAAGCTACTAATCCTGAAAAGTTTATAAATATTATGTGTTATTTCATGCTTAGCATTTGGTTTTGTAAATGACTACTGACTATAAAATTTATTTTGTAGAAGACATCCAATACTCTAAAAGAGAGATGCTAATATCTGCCAACTCCACTTTGCTATATATAAAAGAATAATGAAAGCCCCATATTTTCATAGCAGCTCAAAAGCCCAATTTGGCACAAGAGTCTAGGGAAATGATTAAAATACAGAAAAATACAGTCTTCATAATCTCTGTAAATGGCAAAGGGTCTGAACAGTCTATCTATCTATAGGGGCAAAGAAGCACTTAAGTTTTATTTCAAGAATCTCTTCTGAAAAACACTGTTTCATGACAGTCTTTATCCAGTGTTAGCTCTGCAGCATTCTTTCATATGCCCAGGCCCATCAAAGCTGCTCATCAATCTCTGTTAGTGAGTGTTGTGCTCCAGTAGTCACTACAGTTAAAAATAACATCTACAGAGAAGACAAATATGCTTGGGCCACCTACAGAACCATACAGTGCACAATGTGAACTAGCCTTTAGAGCAGGAAAGTGATAAAGTTAATCTGAAAGACAGCAGCTGTAAGCCTGGCATTTGGAAATATTAGCTCAGGGGAATGAGGTTTCAGAAAAGAAAGGATAAAGTTTGGAGAAATAAAAGGTACATAACTGTAGTAACACAAATTTTCAGATGTTGGGGAAATCCTTTAGTACAAATGTTAAAACATTATTTTAAAATAAGTGATGATGATAGAAATAAAAAGAAATTAAAATATAAGTGGGGTAGATAGCTACTTAAGAACATAATTTTTCTGCTGCAAGCTCCAGCAAGCTGCAGTGCTGGCGATGGTGCCAGAAGCAAATACAGTATTCCCACTATGCTCAAGCCTGCCCAATATCTTCAACTAGAGTCCATGGCTCTGCCTGGTTTCTTTGACAATGGACACTTGTGTGCTTCAAAGAGACTCATCCAGGTGGCAAGCAGAAGAGCTGGTTCAAAAAACCCCATGGGTTCCAGAAACTTCCACATAAAACTCCTGCCCACATCTTGGGTTCACTCAGAAAACTGACTTCAGGTCTCAGCACATTCCCTGTTCCACCTCATGAGGGATAAGGGAAGCACGACAACCAGGTGCTGCTATTCCACAATTTGTAACAAAGTGAGTTATGTAACTTGCTGTAACAGTCCTGATATACCTGCATGCAGGGGCCAGATCACAGACATTGCCCCATCTGCCCTTCTGCATCTGAAACATGCTCCAGAGCTTGCATACAGCATACATTTTCTGAATTGTAACACAACAAAGGAGGTGACAGCAAAAAAAAATAAAATACAAGCTGCCCATAGCAGTACAGAGTGAAGGCAAATGACAAAGTAACCTGAATCAGTCCTGTCTTGCACCTTTTTTCCAAAAGATCTGGATTTTTCAGCCTCTTGAGATTCTTTCTACCAAAACATGTAATCTCTACATTATGAGTTTGAGCGTACACAGCATCTTTTATTCCTGAAACATTTTGCTTTTACTCTGTAAAATGCCCATCAGATAAACTCAGGCTCCAGAAGTGGGCAAAGAAGTCAAGACTTTTGTACAATAAAAAGCAACCCAATGAAGTAATTTCACAACTGCTCTCATTCAATCCCAAAAAAATTACACTGTAAAAACAATCTGAGTAACAGCATTACAAGTGTTACACTGGAAAACTTTAAAACCAATTTTACATGGTACCAAGAGTAATTATAGCTTGACACGTCACTAATAATAAAAAAATCGCTAGTTAATTTTGGAAACCATAACATTCACCTCAAGCTATACTAAAAATACTGCACAGT
Organism: Erithacus rubecula; assembly: GCF_903797595.1. Taxonomy (NCBI): domain Eukaryota; kingdom Metazoa; phylum Chordata; class Aves; order Passeriformes; family Muscicapidae; genus Erithacus; species Erithacus rubecula. The sequence continues at coordinate 32,798,278 of NC_136685.1, forward strand.
AAAAACTTCATGAACTTAGTCATTGCAGAGGTTTTGCATTACTCATAAAATACTCTCTACTGTATATCTAGAAATCTCACATTTTTTTTCATTTAGTACCTCCCCTCCTCTACTTGCACAGCATTTTGTGGTATGAATGTTCAAACTAAAGATGAGTTCTTTTCATACAAAAAAAGACTAAATAAATATTTTTATAGTCCCTTCTTAAAACATTAATTTGTTGATTTTACTATATTTCTAACACACCACTAATCTAGACAATCAGTTTTTACATATTGTTGCTTAACCACACAGCAGCAATTCACTGGGATGTGTTTGTTTGCAAAGGAAAAGACAAACTCTGCAAAATACTCTGGTTTAAGCACCAGAGCTCTTTTGCTCCAGAAGCTACTTAAATTCCTCTGACAGTTGCTCAATAAATAACTTAATTACTTACACTCTAATGGGCACAAATAGAACTATGTGAAGACTGTGAATGAGAGAACGGATTACCAGAGCCAGACCCATTTATTTTTAAGACAAAAAATAATCTACTGTTCTGTTTCAATACTTGTCATATCTGTATTATTTTATGCTAATATTAAATGTGTAGAAAGCCATCAACAAAATACACCAACCATGTTATCTACTAGGAATCTTGAATTGCTAGTGATGTTTTTTCCAAATAAAAAAAAAAAAAAAAACCCAACTTTTAAATGCCATTCAAACTGTGAAATACTCAAACAAGCAAGACCACTGTCCTTCTCTTCACTTGCAACAACTTGTGCTGTCTTGGCTTATTGGAACATGGAAAATGTTCCCTATTTAGACAGTAACATAATTTAAGGCACTAAACTGACCTTTAAATCACCACAATTTGCTCTCAGTAACTATTAACCAGGACAAAAGTGAAGACTTATTAAAAAATATTTCTTCTTATGGCATATCCTACCCAACTTCCAATTCAATAAAAAGTCACTTCTGAAATGAGACACTATCTTCCATTTGAAGAGCTGATTCCAACTGCTGAAAATGAACACTCTGAAAAAGTGTTGTCATTTGCACATTTTTAAAACTTAAACAACCTGATGGACAACACTATTTCTGTACTTACTTCCTGTTAAATTTACAGCATGAAGAAATGTATAAGACACACCAAATTTTTAGTACTGTGTTCAATAACAACAAATTTTAACATGGAGAAAAGACCCGTAGGTCCAGCTTTATCTCAAACAGAGAAAACTGAGAGGCAACATGACTATTATTAAGACTTATGCAATCCAATGTAAACAAAGTATCAACATACCAATTGTTTTCTGAAATCCACTCACAGAAAAAGCTTTAATATTTTCCCAGAAAATCCAGGACAGGTATATTACCTATACAAATTGTTTTTACTAGGGAAATTAATATATTTAAGAAAAAAAAAAAAGTTCTGACTCAATTAAAAATTACTATAACCTTTTATAATAAAATTTCTAAAAATAATTATAATATTTAAAATTAAATCATTAAAATTAAAACCAATTATAATTAAATTATAATTTTAAAAATTAAAATAAATATAATAATTATTATCATATAATAAAATATTTTAAGCATTATAAATCTGCAATGTATCTGTCCACTGTGCTAGAAATTCATCTCATCCAGAGGCAAATAGTCTTATATTTTCCCTCCTTTTTACAAAAATTCAGTCATGACCCCATGTAAAGTTTTTCATTTCATGAAGGCAGGATCAACATTTTAGGAAAAAAACACAGCACACAGCAATCCCAACTAACAAAGCCTAATATTGCTGGTCTTGACTACACACATAGAGGAAATTAATCACAGGATATGGAATGGACCTAGCAAGGACTCAGAGGTAGACCTGTGGGGTGATGGATCATTCAAATAGCATCATCTAGCAGTCACAACAGAAGTGTTTCTGAAATGTCAGGAAGTAAGGCAAAATGGAAATATTTTCGAATACACTATTTTCTTGAGAACAAGAAGTTCCCCATGCTCATATACTACTTATTCATGAAAACAAACAAACAAAAAAAACCCAAATAAATTATTAATTGGACAAAAAGCAAATGATGCTGCATATTTTCATTGCCAGGGATAAATACCTATGTTCAAGAAGCTCCTTTTGGATGACCAAGGGAAACTCTCAGACATACTGTTGCCTAAAAACAGGCTGTATGAATAACCTGACCCTCAACATACAATGCAGAAAACATGTACATTCATATGTGTTTAGAATAACTCTAAAGAACACTAAGAGAAAAGTTAAAAGCAACCAAAAATACCCTCTGATAAAACAAAGTTGTATTAATATTGTGAACTTTTGAAATGGAAATGTGCTGCCATGCCTGATCAAGCTACATTACAGTGCCATCTCAGGAAGAAGGAGCTCTTCCTTTAGGTGGAAAATTCCACCAAAATGCCAAAAACAGTAGTAAATTTCAGTATTCTAGAGTACTAAAATGAAGTTGTGAGAACCCTAATCCTTAAGACTAAACAAAAATTCATGTTAAAAGTAGTCACTTTGGGAATGAAGAAGCAAAAATAAGAACAGGCTTTTGACCATCTTTGTGCTAAAAGGCATGGTTTCCCATGGATGTCAAATGCCTTGCAAACCTTTCTCCACCCAGCTGCAAATTACATGATGTTACTGCTACTCTACAATATATTTGGTAATGTTATTCTGACCTAGTCTTTTTAGTTTTAAGTTTATTATAATAAACACTACTGACAGTTTTTATTGAGCTGTGCCCATAAGAAAACAATTTTGTGCAGCTGTAGTACTTTGCTAAAAAAGGATTAAAGCTTCTCACAAGGAGTAAAAGGGTCCACTTCTATCCCAAAACTTTTTTTTGTCTTTTTCAGAAGCCTCCTATGCATATGGCTCTCCCAAATGTAGTATGCAAAAATCTCCTGGACGAAAACATCTAGCCATAAATATAGAGCAACACAACATTCATTACAACACACAATCAACCCATTTGTTATGCTCTTAAAGGCTGAAAATATTTATGCCTTGTCTTCACCTTTTAGTTTTCATTTTGAGATTTGACTATCTGCTTAGAAAGTTTGTAGGTAGAGACAGAAAACTATGATGTTAGTACAGGCAAGCGAGTGCAAAGTTGCAGTGATTTTGCTAGGGTTTTTCCTTCCTCTGACTTTACCAATTGGAGGAATTACTGTAAGGTTTTCATAAAAAAACTACTAAATATCTTGCATTAGAAATGCAACAATGAGACAGTGTTGGACTGCTGAGTAATAAGAGTATTTTGAACAGAGAAGCTGCTGAATGTGTAAGCAAGGGATTTGGGTGGTGCCAAAGGACGTGCAACGAATGTACAGAAAATGGGAGCTGGAGCAACTCCAGCAGAAGCACACCCCTAAAGGAAAACATCCTCTGGCATGAGCTGGGATATATACAGAATGAGCTAATAAAGCAGTGTAATGCTTCTAAATTACTGGCATCTCATCAGAATACTACTGCTACCTTGTTTTGCAGTATCAGATGATAACACCAGGAATTACTGGGGACATGGAAAACTCTTTGTGTAGGAGAGCACAGGATTCCTCTATCTCAGTCAAGAGCAAGCTACAACTTCAGGGCTGTCCCAAGGCCACTCAAGGCAGAAGGGAGGCAACTGTACCTATCACTGTACAAAAGGAAGGACAGAGTAACTTAATTTGCAAACACTGCATGGGATTTGATAAGCTGTCTTTGAAAAGGTGTTAAACTAAGAAAAGTTATTTTCTTATTGCAAGAAAGTGATTCCTAAAAAGTTTGCTTTGGGGGTAAAATGATGTTGACAATTAGGAAACCAAAAATCTGTCAGGTTTACTGAGGCTGTTTCAGGAGGGGGAAAGTTTAGTAGATAAATATGGTTTGTATAGAGTTAAACAGAGCTAATAAGTAGACCTCTCCTGTACTGTATGACCTGATACTTAAGTGTTGCCAGTTTTGCCAATCTTTAGCCAAGCAGAGGTGTGAAATCTAAATAAAATCTCTGCCCTTAAAGTACATTTCATTAAGGAATATACTGCTTTGAGGCAATGGGGAGCTTGTAACCAGAAGGCAGTATTGCAGGCTGGCATAGAGTCAGAATCTCCCCAAAACTTCAGGAAAAGATGAACATACTGAAGAGTAACAGTTATATATTGATACAAATCATAGTTATTGATATGAAACTGTAACATGCCAAAACATGTCTCTATTTTAAAAGAGATACATAGTTTATTTGTTGCAAAAGTATATAGCCTACCATTTATGTGGTATTGGCACTAGAAAGAAAAGATTAGTCACAGTAAAGACATTTCACTTGGGATCATGTACTTTTCATCCAGTCTTCTGCACGTAGATCCACAAGATGACTGTTTTAGTGAAGGAAACAAGAAGGTTCTAATAAATACTGTCACACAAACTGTCTTTCCCATTTAGTGAAAAGCATCTGTATGAAACTTCTTTGTTTCAGAGGATTGTCTCTGTAGGATATAACAAAATGAGGAAGGTAATCACATGCCAAAATCCACAGAAGTAAGTTCCCATTAGCTCAAAGTGCAGATGCCCTTGAAAAAATAAATGTGTCCCCCAAATTTGGGGAGAAGGGAGAACATTCAGTTCTAACCTTCCACAACAGATAGTAGAAATTACTAAAAAATAACAGTACAAGCCAAATGAGGACAGAGATCCCCTGGAAATATCCAGGGCTCTGTGAAGGAAGTGAACAAGGGAACAGAAAAGCATGGCCAGCATTTTAATTTTGGCCCTCTTGCTCAGAAACCACCAAGGATGTCTTTAGAACAGCAGTGAGTCTTCTAGCTGTCTTCCTTAGAAGACTGTGTGAAGAATGACCAAACATTGACTGCTGCCAAACATTTTGAGAGTGATGTTTTGAGAAGGGATGGCCTCATTTCCTCCTGCTCACAGCCAAGATGTACTCCATCCAGAAAAAACAGAGCAATGCACCTACAAACTTAGGTCTGAAAGCCAGAAATTCCATGCTTGTGATGTGCTTTAGGATCAAAAGTCCCTGAAATATTACCTGCAGAAGAAATCATGTATGAAGTTTATGAGAGCAGGAAGAAGCTAATAATAGGTAAAGCTCAACTGAGACAAGACTAAATGGAAGAACAACTCTAAGTGCTACTTCTGTAAATACCACCCCCTCCAAGTCCTGTAGATTATACCTACATGCAAGCACCAAGTACATACAAAAAGCCCTACCAGATGGAGGATATTATGTTTCATAATGCTAAATCAAGACTACCTACTCTCAGTTTGGCACAGGCTAATCATTCATTTTAGTCTGAGGTGAAAGTTTAATAAAAAAGATAAAAATTCACACTCTACTAAATGGTGAAACCTATTGCCAAAATATTATGAAAAGCCATGAATTTAACAGTTCTAGAGAGTTCTATATAAACTGAAGAATATCATAATGTTTTCAAAAATGAATACATAATTTTTTTTCCTTCAATAGTTCTTACATGAGAAACTGGCCTAAGATTTACAAAGCACTCTAAATGAGGCCCACTTACATCTTCTGTGCAAGATCCTCACACTTTTCCCTGCAGCAGCAAAGTCTGCTGACAGACCAAGTTAAATACACCTTGGGCACAATCCAGTCAAAAAGACAGTCCAGGAGAAGAGAGGAGTTCAACACTCTGCTAATTCTCATTTTCCAGCTTTTCAGAGCAGGGAAAATGTTTTGCTGGGAAGATTCTATTAGTCTTACTTTCACAGCCACAGAAAGCAATAGAATACTAAGTTTTAGCTTGATGAAAGTAACAGCAGATTAGAATCATGCCAGAAAGCAAGATTACTGGATGTCATTAACTCAATGGCAAGGCTATACACAGGGGGAAAATAAGCAAAGAGGAAAAAAAAGTTGCCTGGAATATGTCAACAGTTGTGATCTTCACAAAAGACAAAGGTAAAAAATTGTATGCCAAACATGTATGTCAAAATTGCTTGGTGAGAGGTTGCAACCACCATCATCATCAGGCTTTAAAAGCCATAAAGAGAAAGATTGTCTAAATTTAGAAGAAATGCTACAGCACAACTAATTCTTTGTCAAATTGTTACAAAATAACTTGCCACCCAAGGCATATTGTTAATAAACACACCAGGTCCTTCTTTAGAACAGAATTCCAACAGTCTATTTTCATAGAAGCCTTTTGCTGTTGTCTTTATTGCAAAACATTTTGATTTCATATGCTGTCCTAACAGTCAAGACCTTACAACAGATCAATTAAAAAGCCTCCATGTTTCCTTTTTTCCACTTCGAGATTAAAAATCTACATAGTTTTTAGAGAAGAAAATACTAGGAAAAATAACTGTGAAACTAGTGCTTTATTACATTTTTTAATATAATTTTATGTCACAAAATAGTCACTTCAACTAATGAAGCTACTAAGATAAAGCACTTAAATATGTATACATACATATGCTTTTTTAGAAGAGGAAAAATATCTAGAAGTGCTGAAAAAAAAAAATCGAAGGGAGTTTTAATTATCTGTGAAAGGGTTATGTGAAATAAATTCAGACATTCTAGCAGTCTCAATCAAGAAAACACCTCACATCTGAAGGAGAGACAGTCTCAAAAAACCTCCAGGAATGGAATTTTCTTGGGTCATGTGATCATGGAGTACTCAACAAGTTTCTCGTCTCCAGTAAGCCAAATCTGATTTCTGAAGAGACTTGGATGCCACAGACATCCATTTGAATTAAGAAAAATAATTCCAATAAAAGCCTCATTAAAAACCACAAATATTATTAAATGTACCACAGGATCAACCTTGTGCTGGCAAGCAGACTGCAACTTCTAGTGCCAAGGTCTAACATTCTACATGTTCTGTCACAGGAAATAAATATTTCCCCATTCTCCATTTCTTTTCTTTATTAAAAAGCAATGCTATCTTGCAGCTGGCCATCTCAATCTGTAAATATTTGTCAACAACAAAAGAACTTATACTTGCAACATTTGCATTCAATACCATCCATCTGAATCACTGCAAATGTAAATACATAAAATAAATGTAAATAAATACATTCATTTTGAGAAATGTAAGGAAAGGAAACTAACTCAAATTTTTATGTGCTGAGTCAGTCATGCACTTCAGTGAGGAGGAAATCTGGTAAACAATTTCAAAGCTGACACACTTTTATTTTTAAGAGACTGCATCAGACCCAATAGAGCTGCTTTAAAAATGTTTCCTACTCAGCCTGACAGTCTGTGACTGCACTGGGAAGTTATTTCAGAGAATTCTGCCATGCCTGTGTAGCTGCATCAGCTATTTGGGCTTGCTCTGATCATATTCTGATTGAAATGGCTTTTGCTTCTAGGAATGGCAATATATAAACAGTCCCCTAACAGTTTAACTATGTCCAAAGTCTTCAGCATAGCAGTACTTGGCAGTTATACCTCTCTTCTCTGAACACTGAGTTTACACAAGAATTTTAAACTCCTGGGTGTTCTCTATACAATGTAAAAAGTTGACTTTGGATTCTTAGAGGAAATTTCCATTGAGCTTTCCCATATTTATTCTTGTTGGACGAAAGAACTGCTGTATTTCAGAAATCTATTTACAGAAATAGATTCTTCCTTGGTAAGTAATCAACAGCTGTCATATGTATGTACATGCCTTTTGCAACTGGAGAATTTTTTACTTTAGGAATTTAAATGATAGATAGAAACACTGAACCAAGAAGTGACCTAGCAGAGATTCTGAGATCATGCTTTAAACAATAACGTGAACATTACAATAGAAGCAAAACTCCATTATGTTCCCAGTATAAGTAAAGCTTCCATCTGTCCAGGTCTAAATTCCTACTTAGTTGGTCTGACCAGCTCCCTGAAGGATCCTTTCTTCCCTCATCCCCAACAGTAAGGAAGACAACCAGACACACTGGTCTTCTATAATTATGCTTATGTAACAATGTGGTATATAATCTATATTGTTGACTTCTACAATAATACTCTTACTGATTAAACTGGTGGACTTAGAGTAATGCAATCTTGAGTCTGAATTACAAATAAATGTCAATGATACAGATGAGCTTCAAACCAGTGACTCAAGTTACTTTGCTGCTGGCTCTCTTGAGAAATGATGCTTAATCAGATAGTTAGCTGGTCAGTCTTGAATGTTTATTCTAAAATTGCAAACTATTGCTTAGGATCAAAACTTTTTCCTGAGCCACAGAGTCCTCCTGTGACTGTAAGCACATCATGCGAGCCCATAAAGTCTTCTAAAAACACATAAGGGAGTCAGAGAAGATTATCTCATTTAATCCACAATTCCACAAGACACCTACTTTTTGAACTCTAAATTAATTTTGTTGCTCCTTGCCTCAAGAGATAACTTGTGAGTCAGGCGATTCAAACTCATTTCACAACATTAAGAAATATAACTGAATATTGACTATTGGAAAAATTCTTACAAACTAATTATGACACTGCCTTGCAAACTGGAGTGAGATAAATATGATCTGCAGCAACTGAGTAATTTTTAATTTATTTACTTCCAAGTCTGTTTTAAATCTGTATTAAACTATGAAAAAACAAACATTTTCTGAGCTGTGGGAAGAGGCAGAATAAAAATATTCTAAAACAAAAAAACATTGTGAAAGAAAAACAGCCACTTATCTGTAAAGACAGCACTTACATATGAGTCAGCATAAAGCAGATACAGACAGTTCTCACAGATGAGAATATCTTTTTTTAAGGTATGATCAGATTTTACCATTTTCCTTGATCACAACTTCTCGGAAAATTTTAAGATGACATAGCCTGAACTAAATCTTGCATCTTTTACTCCTTTTTGCCTTCTGAATATTAAATTTAATGTTTACATTTTCTTCTCCATCCATCTCATGGAGGATGCTATTTATGAGGTATGCTGAAGTGTAAGGCTTAATACTAAATGAGTCATGGTCTAGAATGCAATTTCAACCTAAATTATGTTGGTTGCTTTGCATAGTTGGTTTTGGAATAATTTAGAAAAGGTTTCTTAGAAAAAAAACCAAAACACATCTATGTAATGGCACAGTGGAAGATTGCTCTGTAGGTATTTTTCTTAAGCAGGAGAGAGTCTGTCAAAGATCACAGAACCATTGTCTGGAATGTAAGGGACTTTAAAGATCATCTAGTTCCAACCCTGCTGCAAAAGAGACATTGAGGTGCTGGAGCAAGTTCAGAGAAGGGCAAAAGAGCTGATGAAGTGTGTGGAGCAAAAGTGGCTCCACAAGTGAGTGTCTAAGGGAGCTGGGGTAGTTTAGTCCTCAGGAGGCTCAGGGTGATCTTATCACTCTCTATAATTGCCTGAAAAGAGGTTTTAACCAGGCATGGGTTGGCCTCTTCTTGCAGGCAACTAATGACAATATAAGAGGAAATAGTCTCAAACTGTTCCAGGGAGTTTCAGGTTGGACATCAGGAAGAACTTCACTGAAAAGGTGGTAAAGCACTGGAACAGGCTGTCCAGGGAAGGAATGGAGTCACCATCCCTGGAGTGTTCAAGAAATGACTGGATATGGCACTTAGTGCTATGGTTTAGTTGACATGGTGGTGTTCCGTCAAAAGTGGGACTCAATGACTTGGGAGGTTTTTTGAAAACTTAACAATTCCATGATTCTAATTAAACTGGGTGTTTTTCTCCACAGATGCTTCACTTGTCTAGGGAGAAAGGGGAAAATATGTGCATGGGTAGAGGTGTTACTTGTGAAATATTTTATACAGCAATGAATATTAACATGAGGGGTAGTGAGATCAGTGAAAGCAAAGACCTAATTTCCAGACACATTTAGCACTTCCTGGAAGGCAAATAAAGTCACCATGGTGGTAAATACTGAGGTGGAAAAAGGAGATGACTTTTCTTACTAAGGGAGACACCTAAAACCCACAGATCATTAAACAGGTTTAAATAAGGATTTTTGAGGGTTTTTTTACTTTTTTATGTCCACAGAAGTGGGAATTCTTGTTTTCTGCAGTTGACCAGATGGTCCTGACTCATTCTGTCAGTCACAAGGCCAAAATAATTTTCACATTAAGAACAAATCCTTGAAGTCATGAGTCTCTCATATCTCCTGCTGAAGAATTTGTGAGCAGTCATTTGTTCCCTTACATCTTGCAAGCTTCTTACTTTTGATCAATGCCTTCACTGTAAAAAACCTATTTCTGTTAACAGAGCTATGCACATGCAGCTCATTTATCTCTTTCTTTGCCAGAAAATTCTGCAGAAGTCTCCCAAGTGTTTTTCCAGTTTGCACGTGAAGGCAGTGATATACACAATGTTCTCAAACAGCAACCACCATAAATCTCAAACTCAGTGGGTTGATGTCTAAGAGGCAAAGTGAAACAGAAGTGTCTATCCTTCTTTCATACCACTTCTTCATCTTTCTATAGATACAAATATTGTATACAGAATAAAAGCACTCCAGTAACTAACCTATGAAGCAAGAAATTGTTAAGCAGTGAAACAGGTATTTTGACGATTTTTGATAATTTTTAAGATTTCAGTAGGTACATAGGTAATGCATTCTTAATTTTTACATATATGTCTGTGTGTGCATGTACAAAATAGCAATAACAAATATTTATACAGGTAAAAGTCTATGCTTTTCAAGCTTCTAAAACAAATCTAAAACTAACATTCCATTCTTCTCCAGTTTTATAATATGCAGCTAGGGTTCTGTAACAGTACAGCAGTCATACTATACAGTACAATACAGCACGTATACTATGCAATTTAAATAGTTACAAGCAGTTAAGATTAAAAATATATTCATGTTTTAATGCAATTTTACCAACCATTTGCCTTCTTAATCTGATTAAAAAAATGCACAAATTATTGTTTAATGTAGAGCAAAAGTGTAGTTAGAATTATCTCAACTATTGCAGTTTTGGCTTACATGCAGCTGTTAGAAAACCCCTGCAGAAATCTGCCAAGAGGAAAATAAGATACAATTACTTTTATTTGAAGTAGAAACTTACATACCTTGGCCTCCGGAATGCTAAACCATATTGTTGGCAAGCCAGTCCCACAGTGGGGGTATAAACAATAGGCATGAACTTCTCAATGTCAGAAGCCAGCACTTTATAGAAAAGCTTTTCATTTCGATCCTGAAGACTCATTAGCAGCATGTATCTGTGGAGAATTACATATAATTAAACAGACATCAAGGGAACATATAAAGTAGATTTAGAAATATATTGGTGTTTGGATAATTAAAATTATGTTTGTTTTATAAGAGCCTCTCTCTTATTGAAAGTTTTAAATTCCCCCGAGTCTTAACAGCACAAATGGTTCAGATACAAAGCATAACAAACTCGTTGAGACAGAGAACCTGAAGCCATCACAAAGTTGTCAAACTCTACATGCTCAGGAAGCTAATCCTTCTCAGGTATTAAAAAAAAACTGTGTTGCAATTGAGGATTTGGTCTGTCAGAACCTTATCTGCATATATCAGTTGTTCCACTTGAAATGAGACCAGCATTAAATAACACTTAAACAAGCTTACTCACTTGCCCAAAGAAAACAGAACTAAAAACATTAAGCTTTGCATGTTCTTTCCTCAATAGAAATTTATCTTAAATCCAGGCTAATACTACTTCAAATAAATACTGAACAACAAAGCTTTTGAAAATAGACTTAAGAGATGAAGGGCCATATGTGTATGCTCTATGTTCAACATGAAATCTGCAATGCTATATCTCCTAACCAAAAAAAAATTTGAGGAAGTTCTATATTTATTTAAAAAGAAAATTAATGAGAAAAAAGAATCATATAAATAAGAATAAAAAAAGTTTAGCTTGACCTTCTTTTGACTACCATCACACTTACACTGAACCATTACATTATTGTTTCAAGATACCAATCAGGAAGTCACATTGCAGTGCTGAGTGTGACAAATTATACGTGCATGACTTCAAGTTATACCAGTTCACAAAGGTATGACTGTCCCTTTGTGAACACTTACAGTTTAGGTATTTAGTGGTCTTAATCCTTACCTGCCTATTCATTAGTTTTAGCAATGTTAAGTATTGCTGTAAAAATTAAGTAGTCTTCTATAGCAACAGGCTTATGCAAAATCTTGACTTATGTATACAATTTATGTAGGGGTTTTTTTGTTTTATTTGCAATGGATTAATAATTACTTACACTCAGAAAATTTAACATGCTCATCATTTTATTACACAAGTGCTGAGAATACATATAAAACACATTCATTCCAAAAGCCTAGAATTTGTGTACTTAAATATTATTCATATGAACTTTCCTTCTGCATACTTAGGCATCACATGCCCCAATAAAATCCAATTCATTCTTTAAGAAGACACAGATATAGTCAGGTTACATCTGACAAAGAACAGCTAAGTAAATCTGAATGCATTCCATTCAAGCTTAGCTTGCCTATCCCTGTATATCAGGGAAGCATTTCTTTTGGGATCTGCTATGTAAACCTTTAACGAGCACTATAGGCAAGGCAAGTGGAGCCAGTTTGGCAGATGGTGACTGTAATGAGGTGACAGAAGTGAGGCAAAACAATATCCCTGCCCTTGTCACGAAGGGTATTTTAGACCCTAAACAGATAAAGATCTAGAAACAAAAAAGTTGCAGTTGTTCTCTAAATACCATCGCCATGAGGCAATCAGAACCACCTTCTATCATACACATTAGTTTTGAATGTTCTCCAATGTTAAATTATATCCTACTCTTGTAGTTCTCAGCAACAAATATATAGCCATACATACTAATTTTCTTTCATATTATTACATTTCCCCAGTATTTCACTATGATATAAGAGATATAGTCAATGTCCTTGAATTCTCAGAGCATTTTCTTTATTAAAACCTTTCTCCTGAGGATGGCTATCCCAACATTTATCTTGAAATACAAGTTCCTGCACATGTAGTTTTGAATACACATGAAGACATTCCTTTTGTTTCCAGAGAACATTTAAAGTGAATTCAGAGAATATCATGTATACTTTTGGCCCCCACTCTATACTGGACACTGCAAGCCACAGCACCATTCCAAAGCAGTTGTTGGTATTTTATTTTTTTATAACCTTCTTTTAAAATGAGGTGTGGCTACTTAAGAGCATAGAAGACCTTTTCATCATCCTCTCTTATTAGTCAGATCAAGCCTAGATTAGAGGTAAAGAAATAGTTTCCAAAAGAAACTAAAAGCTTAAAAAAAGGCTTCCTCAGGGGCTTCAAAAAACCTGTTTGTAAAAACTCTCCACTTTGTTTTTACTGTCCTAAAACATGAAACTGGAGTTTCATTTTCTTATTTGTATGTCATGCCACTTTTATATTCATGATATATTAAAGAACTTGCAAAAGGAATAACTGCATACTGCTTATATTTTCAAATATTACATACTTGATCATATCCATATCAGTATAAAAATACTATTATAAAGTGAAAAACATTTCTGCAGAAGTGCAATTTTTATCAGAAGGTTACTTTTTCAATGGCAGGTATATGTCTTTTTCAGCATTGTAATTTGTTTCGTTAAGGGCATCAAATTCCTCAAAAATTCTTTCTAAAGAGAAGACCAAAAATGCTTCACATTCAATGTGGGGCTGTTTATAATGCATTAGACAGCAAGTATGCATGTTTTAGCAACATCCAAGTGTCTACACAACTAAAAGCATGAAGTGCTTTTCAGCATCGTGTTTAAAAATATACTTAAAATTCAGTATTTAATGGAATCTTTTACTGAAGCTCACATTTAATTGAAAACATAATGAAAACAAGCAATAAAACAGTGAAAACTCTCATTTGTGCTATGAAAAGGGAGAAAAATATTATCTGTCCTCAGACAAGGACTCTTGGAGGAAGATTTCAGGGAAGAGTTTCAGAGGATGAAAACCAAGGTCTGGCAAGTCAGACAGAGGAGACTGCCAAGCATTCAAATTCCAGCGTGACACTCTTCTCCCTTTGCCTTTACCTCACCTAAGAATGCTTCATACTAGTCTGCTGCCGCCAAGGGAATGAAATACAGTAGCAAGAATATAAACCATGTATCATCTAAAACACTAAAGAAAAGTGATATAACTACTGGAAAGTTACTGATGATTTCTTAGGGCTAACTATCACTGGCATACACTTTACAAGGCAAAATGGAAAAGTGAAAACAGAACAAACTCCACTGTATTTTGCTCTTATCTTGAAAAATATGACAGTAAATAAAGAAGGTGGGAGGAAAGGCTATTTATTTTTCACCTGTGTAAGACACTTAGCTCTATTACTCTGCATCATCAGTATCTATATAAAAATTCATTAAGGACAGGGAACTTCAAGAAATAAACAAGATAACCTTCTCTAGAAAAGTAATTTGATGCCCCCTCTCCTAATGTTAACACATCCAACATAACACTTTACAATGTGACTCTTTGAAGAAAGAATAGCTTGGGCAGAAAATGTCACCGTGCCAGAAGCAACAATTTCAGTATCAATACAGAGCAAGAAAAAAAGACAATTAAGAACATACAGGGGAGAAAAAAAAATAAAATCCATCACAGCTTTTCCAAATTAAGTTAGAGGAATAGCATTTTTTCCTCTTACTGATGTCCCTTTTGCCAAGCATACCAGGCAAATGATTTGCTGCTGTTTCACATTCATTTTGTGTATGAACTCTTGGTGTTTCAGAGTACAACAATTTCATGCTACAGTTTGCAAAGGCATTTCAGCAGTGCCAAAACATGTCATGCCATGGTACCAGCTATCAACTTAGCTTTATGAATTTACACACACCCTCTTCCCAAGCAAAACCAGGCGAATCCTGCCAATGTAAGATGTTGCCATACAAAGCATTTATGTTTCATCAGATGATACCCTTCTAAGGTATTAACAGTTTGTAATTCTGCAATATCTAAATGCCTGTGCTTAATCTTTTGTATTTGGATGTAAAATGCCCAAGTGTACACCTACTGCCAAGCTCTAGAAAGAAAAAAAAGCCTCTCTTCATCTCTTTTCAATCACTGTTTCTATGGGAGCAAAGACTATGCCAGATGCATACTACAAGAAACGTGGAGGTTTTCCTAGAATTAGGACATTTAGACATTTACACTCAGTAGAAGACAATAACTGCATGCTCTTAGTGCAAGATTGTTCTTGAGCACCTGCCTTTACAGGGAGCACTTGAGACTTCAAGTTCCAGTTAAAACACTCAAAGCTTCTGACATTCTCCATCAATGAAGAGATTCAAGGAGTAATTGTGGCAGGATCACATTCACTCTTTTTAAAATTCTTTGATACAAGTATAAATATAGGACACCAGAGTCCACATATTGTCATGAGGACTGAGCTCAGCACATGTAATGCACATGTTCTCCAAGCAGGCCCTTTATTGGCATACTCCTATGAAATTGTCAGACATTTGACTTATAAACACACCTGCAAAACACATTTTGCATGTGCAAATTTTTGCACATTTAAATCAAAAAAGAACTTCATCTGCAAAGGAACCCAAGATGTCAGTGTTTACAGTCTTAAAATGAAGTATCTTATTCATGCAATGTTACCATGTCTTTCCATCAGTGGTCTTAAATGTTGACCTATACACATAGCATGTATTTTGCTAAAAAATAGAGAAAACATCACAGCTATAAAAAAGACAAATAGTACATGAGGAAAATATTTTTTATCAAAACACAGCATGGCATGAATAGCCAGTTTAGATCTGTTAAGAGGGAGTATAAATATGACTTCTTAAAGAAAAAATTCAGTTTGGGGGGTACTGGCGGATTTTTATAATTTAATATTCTTAAGGAACAGCCTAACTTGATTTACACAATTTGCACTGATCCAAGATTACCCCTGAAAACTTATTTCTTAAGAACTACAGACTTCTGTTATGAAAGCATACACTAGCTCAAGTTGGAAAGGACTTCTGGAGATTGCCTCATCTGATCCCTGCTCAAAGCACAGTCAACTAGAGCAGTCTGCCCAGGATCATGTTCAGTCAGGTTTTGAATATCTCCTATGGATGGAGATCCCACCAGACCTTCTCCAGCATTACAAATGGGGCAACCAGTTTTATTCACACTGTAAGGGGAAGGAGAAGATGCAAATACCTGGACCAAAAATTACAGCTGAGAAAACAGCACAGACACAAGTCATAGAGTAAAATTGAGAAATAAACACAGCTATTCACTTTTTTATACATTAATTATTAAAATCTTATTTGAAGTATTCCAGCTAGAGGACACATCAGTGAGAAAAAAAGCCTGACATGTATTAATTTCAAGCTATTTCCATGAATGGAATACTTGCTAGTTTTCTCAGTTGAACTGCACCACTAGACCAAACTAACAAGAATAAATTTGCACTGCAAAGCTGCATAGTACAATGCAACCTTTATACTAAAGCAGGCATTATAATAAAAACTGGCTTTATAGCATAAAATGGTAAGCTACAGTCTAATGCTCAAGACACATGCATGGAATAATTTAATGTTGGCGCTTCTGTTTTACAGATGTCTGGTCACAGGAGCAGGAAACAAATTTCTTCCTTACTCAACTCTGTATTTGGAAAAGGGAAAATGCCAAAGAAGACTCATAGATGGGAAGGAATGACACCAAGTTTGTGTTAAAGTCAGTATTTACAGATCTTAAAGTTAACAGGGACAGTTTTGGAAAAAATATTCTCTGAAGCAAATGGCTTCTGGAAAACCTTTTGTTTACATTTACTTGTAGCCATATTATATTTTTTAATATTTCTGTATCAATTGTGTCTATCATACATGGATTAGTTATACTCGAAAAAAAAAATTTCCTTCCCCACCTCCAAGACGGATTTTTCTTTCTTTTTTTTTTTTGACATCATAAAGATAGCTGCAAAGTTTTTCCTTAATACTTGGAGACAGTTATTTTTATTTCATTATTCCCACTGTAATCAAAACTTCAGTGTTTTACTGCAGTTCAAATGGCACAAAGTTTTAATATTCTGTCATTTAAAATTAGATTAATTCATTCCTACTTTCCAGAAGAAATTTTTCATTTTGGCAAAAAGCCACTTGAATATTCACAAATTCTTTGCTAAAAAATAAAGAATTAAGATTTGGAAACACTGCTAAGCTTCTTTTGACTGTTGATTAGCTAGACCTGTGACATTCTAGCTGTGATGTTTTGAGAAGCAGGAGTGTTTTTCTGCTATGACCTGAAGTAAGAGCAAAATTTTTGCTTAACTCATACCGCATTGGGGTAAAGACCTTTTTTCTTCTGGTTTTCAATTTATAGGTGAATAGAAACTTCAGCAATTCAAGCTGAAACCAACAGTTGGAACTGGCTTAAATGTCCTGAAATCCATGAAACAAACTGTATCATGAAGGGACTACCTCAGAATTAAGGGGACAGAAGGACAGAGAAAGTTTTATCTTAAGGTAACATCAATAGTTGAATCAGGGGGCTTCATGAAATTTTACACTTTCCTGCAAGCAAGCACTTAGATTCAAAAAAAAAACATTCTGGCCTGGGAAGCTGCTACCCTACAACAACAGGTAACGGCCTTCCTGAGAGCACTGGAGAATAGTTAACCTACAAAAGATACCACAATTGCAAGTTCTCCACTTGCAAGAAAGGCTGTCCTCATCCTATTTGGACTCCATAAGGAACAAAGGTTGAGGCAACTTTAAATTATAGAAAAGCCTTGCCACCAACAGATAGGTACATAGAGGCCATATATTACATAATCTGATAGAAAGACATCCCACCACATTGAAGAGCAAGAAGAGAAGAAATGAATAAACACTGGAGTTCTGGAGTCTATAAAATAAAATTCTTTTTAGGAAAAAATTTTAGTGTTCCTAAATATTCAAAGCCCTTCCCAAATTTTTTCTCTTAAAAATACCCAAGCACAGCAATACTATGTTACACAATAGTTTTATAGCATTTTACAAATTTACTATGTTTTAATGCATATGTATCTATATGCATGTAAAGTCATTACTAACTTTTAGTTTCACATGAGTTCATTTACTTCCAGTGACCTTTGTATCATTTGGTTTTCAAAGAAAATTCATGTGAACAACTCTGGAAGATTACAATTTTAAAGTACAAGTTGATTTTTTGAAGAAAGCTTCCAGCAAAAATAGGTATTTAGCTTAACAACTCCCAATAATCAACAACCACAAACTGGAAAAATATCCAAAAATTTCATCTGTATTACCATACAAAAAAAAGTCAGTGACTTGTGAATTGGTGAGCAGGATAAAGTTTCAAAGTCATACTTTACCTGTCTAGGTCACATGTCAGCCTTTCAAAATTCTTAAGAATTGTATAAACCTGAGCATCTTGACCAAGAAAGCAAGGTGGCAATAATCCATGAATATTCAATTGCTGCCTCTCCTCCAAGGTAAAAGCCATGCCCTGAAAAAACAAAAATTAAAAAAAACTGAACATGTATAGATGTACAGAACGCAAGGGATAAATAATTTAAGAAAACTTCTGCAGCAAATCCTGCAGCCCAGGTAAAGACAGCACCATAAAATCTATTTAAAATTAAACATAATTTAGAATTATGCAATTATTTTGGGAAAATGTTTTATTGAGCCGTAAGAAGACATGCCTGCACAGATACAATAATTCAGTCCCAAAGCAGAACAAGTTAATGAATGTCTCCTGACACCTCAAAAGCACCACCTGCAAAACTGCTAAGTTACAACTGAAGAAGAAAGTGGCCATATATTCACTCCACTCATTTTGTGCTTTTAATGAGGTCTGTCTGTCTAAAACATCCTGAGAAGTACCCAAGCCACAATAATAAAGATGGTGCCTTTACAGCAGAAACATGACTGTGGCTTTACCACCCCAGCATTGAGTGTTCTGGCTGCTGAAGTTTTACTCAGCTGTGGTAACTACACCCAGGCAGGACTGACAGACAGGATCAGACCTTTGACAGCTTTAGAGAATAAGAACAAAAGTCAGAGGAGTTTCTTCTGCATATGAGCTAGGAAATACATGCACTTGTTTCACACTGCACAGCCACGTTGCAGCTCTCCTTGTGCACCATTCCACCTGCACTGCTTCTATCCAGAGTCAATACTGGATGAGCTGCACCTGTCTTTAGGCCTCTCTAAGGTTAACACTAGAATTGTCTGCATCTTTGCAATATGTTTACCATGTAGCTTAAGCATTTTCTAAAGATCTTGTAAGTAGAGGTTAGGTAGCATACTCTACCAAGATGATGTGTGTGTGTATACACATATAAAAAAGTTATTAGGCAGTTACAGCTGCCTAATATTCAATATCTATGATACAACTACATAAAAAATACCATTTCTTTTCCAAAAAAATACTTGAAAAAACACCTTGAGATGCATTAAAGAGGAAAAAAATAGCAATACAGTGTTTCAGCATTAATTTTCTCATGGAAAATAAGTGTTACTGAGGTACTTTCACTACCACTTCTATAAGCAGACTTTTAAAAATGTCTTCATTTAGACCATTAGAAGTAGCTGGGTCAACAAATGACAGGAAAAGACAGGGAAAACAAGAGCATAAATACAAAAGTCTTCCTTCAGTCTACATTTTCACTACTCTTGTCGTTTCAAGAGAAGAAATTCAGTCCTTAACACAATGTCCTTACTGCCTTTCACAAAACACTTGGTGACTGATACAATGTGATAAATTCATGCCAGTTAATTTCATTACCTAGACAGATTGTTCTTTTTTGTTTCTGTTTTAGTTAGATTTTTTTCCTCAGAAACAGTCACCACACAGGGCTTATTCTCACAGAACAAAAATATATTATCTTACTAGTCTACATTTCTTCCACCATTTTTAATCTAAATTTTGAAGTGGTTATGTCACTGTGACTTGAAAAAAAGCCTTAAAGAAACCCCCCACTATCTGCTCTATAATACCATTAATCAAGTTGTTACCTTAAGTGAAATGATGACTCAAAAAAGAAATATCTTACAATGAACACTTTACAAAACAAACACTTCCAAAATGTGCTTCTCCTTCCCTAGACAGGAAATGAAGGGAAAATAAGTTTAATAAAGATCAGGAACTGTTTTGCTGTAGTTCTCCCTTTATACGAGATTTCAGAGGTTTCTAAATGCATACACAAAAACCACTTTTTTTTTTTTCCCCTAATGAACTTTATGTGACCAGATATGCCATGAATACATATCTGTATTTAATATGTATTCTACAATATTTCTCATCTTGAAAAATCATGGAAGAAGGAAGAGTCAACACTTCTCACAAGTTTATTCAGTGTTGATCCCTCATCTCCACTAGACTTTTTTGGGCTTAAAAAACCCTAATGTGTTCATGCACACTTCAGAATGAGTTCCAAGTGACTAGGATCCACATAGTTTTAATGGATGTTCTAGTGCTGGTAGTAAGGTAACAATCCAGTTATTCTCTGCAATTCTCCTTTCCCTTTTTCCATTAATCAAATGGAATGAAAAAGATTTCTGAATGTCTGTGTTTGGCTTTACTTTAGGAAAAAAAATGGACTTTAATTTCTATAATAGGGTTTCCCTCCTTACTGGAAAATATATTTTATTTTTAAACAAACGCGAGTTACATATTCCAAATGCCTTTTTAAAAAAGTATTTCATCTTGGAATGGTGTATTTTCCAGTATTACAACCGCTTTATAGAAAGTGTTAATTTGTTTCATTATTACTAAAACACAACACACACCTACTCTCCCTAAGATTTATAAGGTTAGAAAATCCTTTACTTGAATATTCCTCTTTGGCATAGATATTATGAATTTTTCAAATTTCTAAGATGAAACACTAAAGCTTTTCTTCCTCCCTCACATCCCATATTGGCTCAGAAGAATTATCATTAAAATATATCTCCTGATCATTTCATAAGAGAAGGCCATTTTATGGAATATTTGTATCCTATTCCATCCGCTTATAATAGAGAAGACTTCACCTATGTAGGATTTATGGTTTACATCTAGATGTCTTGCACTAGCCTCAGATTTTCTTTTCTACATAAAAATTCTAATTTTTTCCTGTTTGAAGTGTTGTTTCCCAGCCATCCAGCAGAGAGGGCTCTAGGTCCAGCTTGGTTCACACACTCCTTTCCCTTCCAGAGAGGCATATTTTGTGCACACCTGGATGGGACAGACTTCCATCATCTAGCATCCCAACTATTACAAAATATGTGAACATTTTTATTCTGTAGCTTGCATTGCAAATAAAATTTTAAAGAAGAACAACAGTATGACAGTCTAAAAGCAGCATAAGGGCAAGAGACCACAACCATAAATATTAATCTCTGCCTAATTAGCTTTATGCTTTATGCATCATATCTATCTGCTTTATGCTTTATGCATCATATAAACCCATAGGGATGAAAAGTATAATTATTATCAACCCTCCCAGTTAAGAGTTTGGAATTCTTCAAGAGTTGTTTTGGTTTACTTATTTTAATCACTCTTTAGGCACAAATATCCTTTCAGATTCTCAGTTGTACTCTCTGAGTTTTCAAGAAATTTAATTCATTGCAAATACATTTAATTCTGAATTTGCCTCTCCATTTGTAATGTTGTGAAGTTTTGTGATTGTAGCAGTGATTTCTATTACTGCACATCATTCAGTCTTCTTTCATTATTTAATGTCTATGGTTTTATCAACTCCACTCTTAACTAGCTGTCCTCTGCTCATAATCTCTAATCCCCCAAAGCTCCTCATCTACAATATTGTTCTAGTGCCATTACATATACATCAATACCCTTCTTCAGTTGCATTACTGAAAAACCACAAAACAGAATAAACAGCATTGCATCATCTTGTATCAGACAGCTTTTTGCACTGTTTCAACCCAATTTTCAAGCAGTGCTTGAAAAGACAGAAAGCACATTCAAAACACTTCAAGAACCATCTCAGCCTTTGTCCACAGTGAACAGAGACAAGTTCTCTCTCAACACAAACTAGCCCTGACACAGTTTTTCTTCAGATAGAATACCTGCAGCTCATAACACTGCTAGGTTTATATAAAACTCTCTAGAAAAAGAGACTGTACTAAAGTAACATGTGCATCCTGTCCCTGCACTAATGAAATTCAGCTTCACTAAAGGGGAGCCAATATTCACTGCACAGTCCTTCTCCAATTTCTCCCAAGATCTAGCCATCTTTCATTCCAGTAGATCAAAACATTCACTTTTAAAAACTTCGACTCATTTAGAAGAAAAGTTCATTTCCTACTGTTGGGCTCACTGCAGGTATGACACAAAAGTATTAGCCTAACAGCATGTAGAATGAGGCTGGTTTAGAAGAGGAAACCATGTCCACATTCAAGGTTCTCTCTCTCAGTGACTCAGTCTCTGGAAGGAAAAGAATCAAGGCTCTTAGCACTTCAGGGGTTCAGGAGACAACCACCACCAGCAGTACTCAAGCTCAAGTATCGCATTTATATTTGAGCCTCCTTTATTCCTGAAGGCAGAAGGAAGAAATGAGAAGGAAGGTGAAAAGGTATAGCAAGGATATATATCTAGAAGTAACATCTATTCTATGAGAAATAAATCTTTGAATTGCTGGTCTAACATATTGCTAGAGGAAAATTAGTCTACAGAGTATTTTGGGGACAGACAAGTGGGTTTATCACTGGCTTAGAGTCCACCAAAAAGTAAAAAACTCATTCTGTATATCTAAATCACAAAAGTGCAGTGAAGAAATTTCAACAATATTGTGTAAAAAGCACACAAGTCTGAGGGACTCAGATATGCCCAACATCTGGTGCCATGGCTGGAAAGAGGAGAGCTGGCACCTCACCACTCCTTGCAGGCTCCCACCGCAGCAGCTGGCATCCCTGAGGATGAGCCAGGGACTGCTCTGCCAGACAAAGCTCTGAGAAAAACCCACAGCTGTCCCCAATACTTGTCTGCTCAAGATCTGAACCAATTTTTTGAACAAAGACTACAGAACTCCATGATTTCATTCTTAAAAATTCCCTTTCTTAAAAACAAATGAATGAAGAAAGGACACACCAAACAAGATGAATGCTTTTGGCTGAAAGACAGAAAACATGCTCCAATTACTAGGGAAGAGTTTTTTCCCCAGTAGGTTCCAAATGAAAAAATCAGTGGCATCATCAGTAGTTGCCAGTCACACATCATCCCATGCTCCTCACACCACTTCATGTGCAAGACTGTCTCCAGGAGAAATTCAACTGCAGAGATAGATGCAACCCTTAGGAAACCATGATCTTTGGTATGCATGACTGTTTGCAGGCAATTCTTTTGCTGGTCGAGCTTTAGCCTTCAGCAATGCTGCGTTTCATACTATGCTAGTACTGTTAAGAATGAATTCAAGTCAAAATTAATTTATTTTAAGGAAAACTTCTTTAGCTGAGGAATCAAAAACCAAAAAATTCAAGCATAGTCTTGCTAGGTATGAGCTACATGACAACAGTTTCAGGCACCTAATGCCATAAACTCCTTTTGGATCACAATATTAAAACAGTCAAATAAACACCACCAAACACAACTGCAAAATTTTACATATTTAAAGAATTTTTTATAAAAACTCTATAAAATTATTGAACACATGAGTGTTCAAGCATTTTAACCTAAATTTAAGAGTTTAATGATCTGCAAATCCCTTTGAGCTATTTTATATAATTTGCATTATTTTAAAACGCCACCTTACAAACACACAAAAAGCATGTTTTGCAAGCATTTCCTCTCCATTTTTCATTGTCATTCTCCAAGTATGACTTCAGAGAAACCAGAAAAATACTTTTAATACTCCAACACTCAGTTCAAGGCAGAACACTCCAGGAAATACTTAGAATAACTAGTCTGAGCACAACACTTTGTAATGAACTTATTCTGCTAAAAACAAATGTGGTTCATGGCAAGAAATTGGTGTTGAAGCAGTGCATATGGCTAAAGATGTTTCCTCTATTTTATATACCCATACTTGTCATGCCTGCCAAAATATTACAAGCAGAGGCAGCTATTTGGGCTAATATCTCTTCAGCAACCACGGCTTTAAGCCACACCAGTCACAGTAAGTATCCCAATAGGTAAGGAAAGTGACTAATTTTTTGGATTGTAAAAAATTCACAGTTTTCTGCTAAAGCAGTTTCTTTTGGGTCTGAAGAAAAAAGTATTTCTGCAAAGTGTCAATTTGCATTAACTTAGAGGTTTGTATTTCTTCTTAAGAATATTTACTGCAAAACCTACATAAGAAGGGTTTGAAAAGCTGAATCTAGTTGCAATTTAAAAAAAAAATCTGGATTATTAAAATTTTTGAGAAAATATATCCTTTCAAATGATGTTTCTGAAGGCTAGGGAGAAAGATGACAAATACAAACTGATAAGAAGAAATAATATGCCTAACAGCAGAAAGTTGCCACAGTTCAAAGAGGAATAGCATAGAGTTAAGAAATAAAAGCTGAATATGAAAATACAAATTTCCTGTTGCAATCCTCTGGCAACACATACAGAGGACAACTTTGCTTTCATAAGCAAAGAACATTGATACCCATTTATAATACACACATTTTTTAAGGCATTATTAGACTGCAAGCAGAAAAGCCACTGTGTGACAGACCTGCTATCTTCCAAAAATGTTATTTTCCCCCAAGACTATGCTCTGATTCTCTATCAGGTATTTTATCAGGCATATTGATTAGCTCTGGATTATACATCTCAGATTAAGGTTTAAAACCAGTATACTAACTAGTGCTTAACTGTCCACTAGGTTCTCTTGCAGAGAAACTGTGCTTTTCTTGTCTGTCTACTGTACCTAGCACACAGATCTTGTGCAGGACTCAGCCTATAGCTGAGATCCCTGAATTAGGAATGAATCCTGCTAACTAAGTGCCTTCACTGGAGTTTGAAAAGCCAGACACAGACAGGCATCTACTCTGGTAAAGACAAGAAAGGAGAAAGCTAGAGGAGGATGGTGAAGTGTAAACAGCAGAACCCAACTTAGATACAGCACTTGTATTCCTTTTGATAAGCCCTCATGCACAGGCATCCATCAGGACTTGAGACAGTGAGGCATGATGAAGGTAAATTAAAAAAAAATTAAAAAGCTGATGGGAACAGCTCTGAACATACAAAAGGCACAGGTTTTATGCACTTTTCTTTAAACACAGCTTTTTAACAAGCACTTTAAGCTAAAAAACTATATTGTGACATTTGGCATTTATATTTTAAAGCTGTTTTCTAGAGTTGCTGTGGATATGCTGCAGTGCTGAACACACAAATTTTTTTCCCAGGAACACCAAGTGACCTGAAGCCCACTCATAGCTCAATTCCAAGTCCATAGGATTTTCAAAAGCAAACTTAAAAAGTCAAGTCAACAGGGTAAACTGAAACAAAAGTCAAAAACAGCTTCTAACAAATAAAGCCCAAATAAATACAGTAGCTAATACACACACCCATGGACTTATGAATCAAAACAAATGTAGATGGCCTGAAGGAGATCAGACTTCTCTTGGCAAATTCATCATGGGAATGTGTGGGCAGCTTGGCAGCTGTGCTGTGAGCTGATACAGTGATTGCACACAAGCATGATTCAGACCAGCACATCAGAAATGACACATCAGAGCATTCTTATTTTAACAATCCTTTAAGTTAAGGTAAACAATTATCTGAATGCAAGCAAGCAAACCAATTTTAAGAAGCTATTTCTATATATGTGTTTTATTATACACATACAGAATAAAATCTTTTTGCATTGCATAATCTCCCCTCACCCTAATTTTAAGAAGGCTGTACTACCCAAACCGCAGACAGTAAAAAATAAATAGTAAAAGAAGTCACCAGGATAATAATATATAAAAATACATTGCATGTGGTGCTTTAATGTAGGATGATGGCTTGGATCTACTTAAGATTCTAAATTTAGCTATTCATATGCAATATAGTCACTTACCCATCCATGATAATTATAGGATAAAGTTGAAGCTCACTCACAGTCACTAATCCAAATTGCTCCAGTTACTCTACTGAC
Organism: Erithacus rubecula; assembly: GCF_903797595.1. NCBI lineage: Eukaryota > Metazoa > Chordata > Aves > Passeriformes > Muscicapidae > Erithacus > Erithacus rubecula. Next base: position 32,824,207 of record NC_136685.1, read on the forward strand.
TACAGACCAAATTCAGATTTGCACACATAAGCACTTACTGACAACTGGAAAGCTGGAAGGTATTGGAACAATCAACATTGCTCATTATGGCAATAGTATCAACTATAAATCCACTCCATTGCAGGTTATCCGAGCACCAGACAACAGCCAGACAGCACTCCTCTGTATCTCTGTATTATTGCCTGTATGTGGCTGCTGTGCTGTATCAAGCCTCTACCATCCTTCTGACTCCTCAATCCAAATGCACCATTGAAAAATTGTATTGCTCTGATTTATTAATATTCTTACATGAATATTTAATCCAAAGCAACCAGAAAAATTGCCAGAGCTGCATTTGTACACTTTCAAATCAGAGCTGGCTGTCTCCCTATTGCTGCTCCTACCTGGGAGCTACAACAAACATGGGGATGAACAAACTGGGAGCTGTGACACTGGACATGGTTATCTTTCATTAACAGCAGCACTCTGACTCTGTAAGAGCAGCTAAATTAATAACAAGTATCAGTGGTCTGTGTGTCCCCTGACTCAGTTCCCTAGCAGAGGTATTCCTACCAGTGGACCTGTCTTGGCTCTCTTGGTGGCCCCTACCAGACAAGACCTAACAGCAGCCCAAAACACAGTTCAAACTATAGAGATAGAGAAGCTGAACAAATACTCGTATGGAGGGATTTGGGCTTTTTTTGGTCCCTGGATATTTCTGAGACATTTTTATTCTTTTATAACTCCTTTGGGATGTACTGACCCTCAAAGATTGCTACTTGGGAAAGTTCTGGCTATGGGAACCAGAGACAAGAGCAGTTTACCACATCACTTACAAACTTGCTGAGCATGTTCTTATGACAGATTTTAATTTTCAATACAGCTTACCTATGCTACAGATTAAAAACACTGGTTGTAACCCTTTTCAGGGCTCTAGCCCTCTGAATGAATCATGGTAACAAAAATAATTTTGTCGATTACCACCTTTGTTGATACTGTTTGTCTTCTAAAGATGTATCAATGTGATTTAGATACTAAATTTATAAAATAATAGCATATTAAATTATAATTTTAATGATGGTTGTTTTTTTTAAACTAAAGATCAAAAAATAGGCGTTACTAGACCAGTTCTACTTAAAATAACAATTTACTTGTATAGTAGATACTATTAGTCAGTACTCTATATCTCTGATATCTAACTCTAATCCAAGGATGCCAGCAATGCTACCAGTGGAATAACTGACATGGAATCCCTATTTATGAAGGGAATTTCAATGAAAAAAATACCAGATGACATAAAATATATTGTTAACCAGAATTATTCCAAAGAAAGCACTAAATAATAGCTCTCTAACTATAACAATTTTAAAAATAAAGTACAGTCGCCAGGCATGCAGTCTTTAATACACAATATTTACATTTGCAAAATCAGGTGTTATTTTAGAGTCAGGCACAATTTCCATGTAAGTAGGAGTGGAATTTCAGTAACTGCCAAAAATTCCATCTGTCTGAAATAAGTACTTAACCAAATACAGGTTAGTAAGCCCTGAAATCCTGAGGGGATTGATAAACCTGATATGCTTAACAGATTTTATTGTTGCCTTTCAGAGACTAAACAGATTACCAACTACTGTATTCTGGGCTTCTGACAGGACAAAGCAACTAATTTCATTTCACTGGCATGATAAACAATTAACAAAAAAATATTTTAAATACTGTAACACAGAGCTACATAGAGAACAATCTCAATGTCGTGGTCTTTGCTTCTACAACTACAATGGTACACATTGTCCCTACTGTCCCAAGTGGTGACAGAGGCACTGGACAGCCAGGTGAGCTACAAAGGTAAAGAGCTGATGGCACTGTTGTGTGGAGTGACACCAGGCACAGATTATCATGTTACTTATAGGTAGTGTGCTGTTTTATTGTAGCTAAAGTGATGTGTCTACTCAAAATTAGCCATCTGGGCACCCTCCACAGGCTGAGGAAAGTCTGAATGAAACCCTAAGTGGTGTCCTTATATCTTTTTTTTTTTTTTATAGGAATATAACGAACTATTTCAGACAAAACAAATGAGATGAATACTTTCCATTGTCATAGGTAACCCTATAGTTTTAGTATTCCTATTACCACAGCCTAGTAATACCATCTGTAAGCCTTCCTGTCAAACACACTTATTGCATATATTGCATACCTATTGAGTAGTTCCCATTCTCCAGATAGAAACTTACTTTCCTTTAATCATCTCAGTCTGAGGGGCAGTAGTACATGTATACATGAAAAAAGCCTATCTACCCAAATCCTTTGTTTTGGGAGCTCATTATGCCCAGTCTTAACATTCTTTCTCAGAACTGAGTGTACTCTAAAACAAAGTATAAAGCCACCTACAAAATTTACATTCTGAATGCACCTGTTCTATAAGCACAGCCTTAATTGCTATCCACTAGGTAAACAGTCATTCACCTTTCACTGTAACCCTTAGCATCCTAATTGCAACATTCTCTTGTAAATAAAAATATTTTCCTTCTTGCTGAGAAGTCGCTGAAAATTTGTGTTGTCATGAACAAAGTGATAAAAAAATTTGCCATATTAACACTTAGAGAAGACTTATTATTTTTCCATTTTGAATGCTTAAACACTCAGAGTAGTCATAAGTAGCCACAGCCATTACTAGGACCACAGGCTGAGACTATTACAGCATCTGAAATAGCAGCTATGGGATAGAAGAGCTATCATACATCATACCCCTTCCTGAAAATTATAATCTTGCCTAAACATCACTACAATTTTGTTTCGTTCTATCCCTTTAGATTAAGGCAGGAGGAAAATTCAGTGAAGGGCAGATAGACTGGGAAGGCAAACTCTTTAACTCAACAGGGAAAATAAGACACAACCAGTCTAAAACTTTAGTGTGATCTCTGATTTTGTAAAACTCTTTTGTTTTTAAAACTGTTAATTAACCAGTTATATAGACACAGCAAAGTGATGCAAAGCCATCCCAGAGTATGCAAAAAGTTAGCTGATTGAAGGAAGATATTTACTAATGGCAGAGCAATTCCATTTAAAACTGCTGTACCAGCTGCATTCATACAACTCTGCTTTTGGCAAAATACAACCTGCATATCAATAGGATCTGCTTGCATAGAAAAGATTAGACTGAAAAAAAAAATTGAAAAAGTTGTGATAAAATGGGGTATATCACTTTTCTTTTTATTTGACTGCTCTCCAAAAGAGCTTGACTCAAAGCAAACAGTAGACTGAAGGAAAGTGAGCACTATGGAAATAAAATCTGAGTGGTCATTAAGGAAAATAGCCAATATAGAACCATCTGAATTTGCTATCAGACAAGAGCTCTACCTGAAAGAAAATTGGCAAAGGTGAAAAAATGACAAGAATCCCCTCCCAGGAGACCTGATGCATTTCAAGTAGCTACCGTTTACATAGCAAACCAAGGATTAGTTGCCCTTTTATCCAACTGTGCCACGCACAGAAAATTGAGTCTAAAACAACATGATAAGTAAAACCAAATAGAGAAAAATCCACAAAAAATCCCCCCCAAAAAACCAAAAAAAAAACAAAAAAAAAACCCCAAACAACAAACTAAGAACCAAACCATTATCTCAAAAAGCAATTTTCTATATCTCATTAGTTCCTAAAGTTCAAATAGCTTATTAGCATTACAGAAAACTGGAAGATGCAAAAAGCCCAAAGATATAAGGGCTATATTGAGAAATAAAAATCCTCTCCAACAAAGTCCTCACTGAAATCCATGTCCCAGTAGATCCACATGTCTTGAGCAAGCACCACTTCCAGTTCTGATCACCCAAGGGGAAGCTTCCTATGAAGGACATTAACTTTCTATACATTGTTCCACAAATGGGGGACAGAGTTCTGGTTCTTTCACGTGGAAAGTGCAGACACTTCTTTGCTGCTTTAATTAAATGAATTTCAGTGTCATCAGATACCTGGTGGTTAAAAGACCAGCTGATGAAAACCATGGTAGAGAAATATTAGTTCATCTAGTTTAGGCAATATAGCCATAGCCATCACTTGGGTTTTATTAGTTTTATTATTTCTACACATATTTGACAGTGTATCTTATTTCCAGGCTCACAGTAAGTAGATATTCTTCAAATGTAATAGTTGCACATTATTAAAGGAACTCCCATGTGAAAATGTCAAGGATCTGCACTGTCTTCAAGGGCAAAAAACAGATAAGAAAAGAAGCAGTAACAAGAAAACCCAGCACACACAGATTTTGACACTAACACAAAGTTTTCCCTTTCTAGGCATCGTGTTTTTCTCTAAAAGATGAAAGGATAACAATAAAATGGCTGAAAAACTCATAACAAAACACATACTTATTTTCTGAACTCAAATGACAAAACAAATTGAACCAACAGTGTTTCAAAGAGCTCAACTATCTGCTCTTTAGCTTTAGTCAACCGAGCTGCCTTTGGGGTGTTTTATACAGCTTATGGTAGGAACTTGAAATGGAAAAGTAGACCAAATTCATCGTGGTTGTTGTACCTTGGCTACTGACAGTGCAGTGACACTGCCAGATGCCATTCAGACCATTCCACATGAAGGCATAGCAGTCTTTAGATATTCACAATGACTCCTGATGACTGTGCACTGAGAGCTTAATGGCAAGCTTCACAACAAAACAAAATCTTTTATTTCACCACTGGTCTTAACTGTTTTGGCAAAGGTAACATTACTTGCTGTGTGAAGTGGGAGTGTCAATCTTCCAAACCAGGATGACTGGTTTCAAGAGGGACTGCTTAGACTTTCCTTCCCCAAAAGTGCTGCTCTCAAAAGTAGCTTCTGCTGTAGTATAGAAGCATCAGTTTTAAGTCTCTCAGCATTGCAAAGCAATCCTTGAAAGAAACAGATTTCTTTCACCAGTACTGGCACACAAAATAAGACCATATGTCTAAGCTATAACATGCAAGATTTTCCAAAGACAGCTTATTTTTCTAGTAGGAAATGTAATTTACATACACTGAACTTTAGGATTCATTTACAAGAGTCATGAGAAAAACTGGCTTCCTTATAGTATAGAAAAACCACTGCTCACAGGGAGCAAGCTTTGGTACTGCAAAATCACTAGCCTTACTGGGGACACCAACTCAATTTATTTATATTTATCTGCTCTCACAATAGCCAAGTAGCTGACTTTTCCAGAAGAAAAGTAAGAAGAATGGCACAATAAGGAGCTGCTTGGAGCTGTTGAAAGGGCATGACAGTAAGCAGAGAAAAGCAGGCCAAACTGATGTGGCTGAAAGCAATGGGAATGGAAAAGTTAAGCAGAATGCCCAAGCAGATGGGAATGAAGAGCCAGCAAAGCACGTGAAACAGTAACAGGATTTATTTTCAAGGAAAAACTAAAAGAGTTACTCAAAGGTAGGAGTCATGGACAAAATAGAGCGAGTCCAACCTGTGTAAGGAACACTATGATCAGAGAACACACACAAATGCAAATGTGAAGGCTGAAGAAATGAAGCTCAAACGAATACAAGAAGGAAAAAACAGGTGCTGCAAGTAATTGTGCCAGAAGAGCTTTGGACTGCTGTAATCTGCTTCACACACACTGCACACACAAAGAACCTTACTTTGCTGTCTGTTCCTAATTATGCCTGGATGGAAAGCTCAAATCACACTGCAAAAGGCAACATTTCTTTTCCCAGGCAGGGGTAGGCAGCATTATCCCACTGGAAGCTCACAAGGACGAATCCAGAACCCCTGCCAGCTTTCAGCGGGAATTACAAATTGCACAATTTAGAGGGGAATGAGGGTCCCTCAAACAAAGCAGGTACCCAAAACACATCATCAATGGTGAAAGCATCTCCCTGTCTGGCAAGTTTTTAAAGCTGGAATCTTTAAATTACTGTACTGAACCAGAACTATTTACTAGTCTTCTGTAAAACGAATGATTTTGTTTAAGGGTTTAAACTAGTATATTATTAGTAGTAATACACAAAACACTAAAAATCCTCCACTACATACTCTTAATTTCTTCCACATGTGGGAGAATGAACTGAGAGGCATTTAGAGATTTCTAACCTTTTATATTCTAAAGTAGGGACACAGGTTGTAAAAGGTGCATGAGCAACTCCAGCAAAGATAATTAGAAAATTCTGAATTTATGTGTACAGAATCCACATTCACTCTGTTATACAAACAGGCATATTATTGACAAACTAGTTAGCTTCCTCCATAGGCTACATAATTTGCCAGAGAAACATCATCTGGGACAAACAACAGAAGGAAAACACAATATTAAAGAAAAAGTAAGTAAGTCTCAAAGTTTTGGGTTGTCACCTATGATATTATGGTATCTAATGTTTGTCATTTCTCAAGTGTCAGTGATAGCCAAGTTTGTTACCTAAAAGTAGGTCAGGAGAACCTCTTGGCTGGGCTCATGTAGCTCTGCAGATCAGTAGATCTTGTACTAACAACTGTGTCAAGTTTGAATACCTTCTCATTCTTTGCTATCAGTTACACTGTTAAAGAAATCTGCTAATTGGAAATGAACCAAATTTTGGTTCAAAACCAAAAACCAGGCAACTCACCTCCTTCTAAGAGGAATTTTACATTACAGGAAATTCAGAAACCTTCAGAAATAAAACCTTTTTGCTTGTTTATTTGCTTCAGAGGAAACCTTGAGTGAAAATACATAGCATTAGCAGAAGTCTTCAATAAAATTCCAGAGATTTCAGCACACCTTCTAACCTATTAACACAAAACTTATCCACACCATTATGTATGTTTTCACTCACTTTGGACAAATGCAAAACAGTTTTACAAAAGTCACCATTTCTTATTCTGTTTAAGCAACAATACTTATTTCTTTCTGCTCTTTGCTTTCCACAAGCTTCCTAAGCATTTGTACTGATTTTAGATGTATGGTCTGACTTTAGGGGTGGATTATTTAATAAAGGAATGGCAACATCCATAAATAATATTGCAGGCAGCTTGAATAAAATCCAAATAAAGGAAAATATCATTATATAGGTCTTCTTTTTCCTCTATCATCACTTCACAAATCCAACCAGATATTGGGCTTTGAAACAGCTGACCAGAAATTGAGAATATCTGCCCAGGTTAGCACTATTTGATAGATAATTATCACTGGACATGATATATCAACACAAAAAATCCCAAACTTGTTTCCCCATTTGACAAGAGCATTAAAAAAAACCACCAAAAATCCCAACTCTTTTAGTTACAACTTTGTGGTTGTAATAAACTCACACATCCCTAAATATCTTCCGGGCAGCTAAAATCCCCATTAAAGCAATTATAAACTTTACGTCCAAAGTATTTGATACAGAAAAAAATTTTGGCCTTAAGTTGATAGAATGTCCATGAGAGATATAAAACCACAAATGACAACACTAGTCTCTATTGCGTGGAAAAATGAAAAACAGAGTAACAGATAAGAAATAATGGGATTTCTTGGGTTAATTTCCTCTAGTAGCACCTAACCAGCACATATTAGGCACTTTGGCTGTGAAAAGTGAAATGCTGTTTTTAACCAGATACTTTACAGTCCCACATAACTCATTGTATATCTAACCATCTAAACCATCCTTACCCATTTAAATTAGCTTTCATTGTTCCCTAGAAGTTAGATGTCACTACTATGAATCAATTTGAACAAAGTCTTTTTAAATATACAGGGAAACAGTTAACAGTTGCATATAACTTTAAGAGAAAAAAAATGTTTATAACGTAGTTATCGATGAAGTCCAAAGCATTATTATATGCACAGAGTTCATGAGACAAATAAAAGAGAATCATGCAGCTTGGAAAGGCCTTAAGGAGGTTCACTGGTCCAGTGCTACTGAGAGCAGATCCACCTGGACCAGGTGAGCACTCTCTCCAAGGTTAGATTCCACTTCTCTAGGCAGCCCCTCATTGCACTTGTCTGTCCCCCATTTTTCCTTATATTTTTCCTCCAAACTATTTCAAATTTCCTCAGACTTGTCTTCCTGGCCTCTGACCCTTTCACTGTGCCACCAGGTCACCCAGGTCTTTTCCTACAGGCCTTCTTTCCACTTGTTTCCCAGACTGATGTCCTGCACAGAGTTATTCCATCCTAACTGTTCCATCCTGCCTTTATCTAAATTCATGACATTGCTGTCAGCCCATTTTTCCATTGTTTCTAGGTCACTCCAAAAAGCAGCCTGCCTTATAACATGTGCAATATTCAGGCTTGCATAGTGCAGTCTCTCTTATTACACAGCTTATTCATACAGATGCTAAATTGTTCACCCATTATAATTTAACCACAGTATTTCATTATCTGAAATAACAATTTTGCTCTACCTCCCTGTGGAACAGAAATCATAAGTAGAGCATTAAAGTAGTGGTCTGAACTGAGTAGATCTCAACATTGCTCTGAAGTCTCTTCTCATACAAGTAAAATTCAGAATGAGCCATGTATAATTTCTGTGATACCCATGTGAATTTTAACTTTCTTTTTAAAAGCTTTTCACATATTGTTGAGATATGTTTTCTTTCCTTATCTTCCCTGAGAGTGTCTGGCATTCGGTCTCTATTCCGCTATGGTCCTTGACAGGATTTTCTGGATTGTGGGGTTTGTATTTTGTTTCTAAATTCAGGTTTTTAGAAATTGAAAGGATAAGCTTGCAATAATTCTTAAAGAATGAAAAAAAAAAAAAAAAGTTGCAGAAATACTTTTTCAAAGATAATTGCAAGTATTCTCACTTTAGAAAATGAGTAAGAGGTTCCAAGAAACCTCTTCATCTTTTTCTGGACAGAATACAGCAGTTAATTTGTTTCTCTGTTCAATGGGTGAATGCTCTGAAAAGAAAGCATAATAAATACCTGATAATTACTAGCAGCTTTACTGTATTTATGTGAATCAAACTTTTCCATTTTGAGGCATATTTTTGTAGTATCATCCACTGGTCTTCCACAAGAAACTTTCAGTTTTCTATGAAAAGTGGGAAGATTGATCTAACTTCATTTTCTCTAATTAACAACATCATGTTATCCATAGTTTGATTTAAATTAATGTAAATTACTAATGGCTGAAAGATAGACATCTCATGTTCTCTGCATTGTCCTAATTATAATTAATATTGCTTCTGAGTTAGATCATAGAAATATTTATAGCATAAACAGGATTGTTTGTTTCAGCATTGTTGTTAAATAATTAGAGACAGACAATTTTTTCCCTTAGTATTTATATTGTGTTTACTCACATTATTTGATAAGTTAGGAAAAAAATCTAAAGTCAGACTTTGCAAAAAAAATAACATTGCTGGATGAATTTTTTTAACGTCAATTCTGAGCCTTTAAGAGTTGTAAGTAAAAAAAGAAAAAGAAAAAAGCCAGTGGATACTGCAGAAACATTACACTACACTGATTCTGAGAGGATTATCAAACCTACCAATATTGTATTGTTAAACAGCTCCAATTATCACAGTTCAACAATAATTCCCTACACTATCTGCTAATGGATTAATATAATTTAAGGTAAAATTCCAGAAGGATAATTTTCATCTGCATACAGAAAAAAAATTCACACTACTTTTTGTTTTAAACACCACAGAGGGCAAGAAGTGTCAGCAAGGGAGAGGGAGAGAGAGATGCCTCTCTCAGAGATGTTGCTTCAGCTCAGACTCAGCAGATATCAGACCTGGCAGAGCTCTGTGTCTGCTCTTGTCCAACACAGGACCAGCCCATATAGAGCCAGCACAGACAGTTGTGCCAGGCTGGATTGCATGGAGGAAACACAAACTCCAGCCAAGCAGCTACATGACCAACAGCCCTGCTGGATGTGCTAACAGAAGAATGCTTTTGGAAGCTCAGTTCCTGTTGTCTAAGGCAGCAGCAAAGTTATACTGACAAAACTCTTCCTCCTGCAAGGCACACATCCCATCTCCATGAGATAGCTCCACTGACACGGCTCCATCAGCAGAGCCTCTGTTGAGCTCTCCAAAAATCACTGCCCATCCCTCCCCAAGACAATCTAAGAGCTCTTCATATCATGGCCATAAAAAAATAAAAAAAATCTGATTAAATAATTTTGGTCTGTATCGTGTTTCTGCTCAACAGCCTGTGCAAACCACCCTTTAAACACACACATACAAAAAAACTGCTTCAACCTAGTCATGCATTTGCAGCCAAGTGAAATGGAAACTAATATATAATCCTGGTTAACGCAGTACAATGTCTGAAATTAAGAGCGCTGTTACTCTCTTTGCTAAGGGAGAGTTGGTAGCAATGTCACATGTCATTTTTTGAAGCAGAGAAGGGAAAACAGAACATCAGTCAGGACACTTCCCTAGCAGAACACACTTTTATGACCTGAAGTGTTCCAGCCCTTGAATGAGGTGATTGTTGCATGCACTTCATCAGCTTTCTCTTCTGGAAACACAAGAAAACACCTAACTACTCTGACAAAAAATAAAAATAAAAATTCTGGAAACCTTTCAGGCTAGTTTATTCTGTCCAGCAATGCTGAAGTACACAATTAGCATTCTGCCTTGGTTTTCAAAATGCCTATCCAGACCTACATATCCTACAAATGAATGTTTTACATTTTGTCAAGGGTTAGCATCTAACCATCAGAAATATTAACAGAATCATGTAAAAACAATTTTCCAGGTGAACATTTTAATGTAGGACTTTCAAACTCTGGAAGTTTTTTCCTAAGTATACACACATGAGTGAACCAAAATAAAAGTCAGAGGATACATCACCAATACTAATGAATATAAACACTATTCTATGTTCTTTCCCATACTTCCCATACTAGAAGAATTCATGGAAAGCTGGCCTACAGATGGCCTTACAAGCTATCAGAACTTAGTTTACCTAAAAAGCTGGTTTTTTATTCTGTTCTGCAATTCAACATTTTGATAAAACAAGTTCTAAGATCCTTTTATTAATTTGTTTCATGGAGTTTGTGCCTTAAATGAATATGCAGAAAAATGTATTAATGGAGGGCCTACTTTTTTTTTTTTTTTTTTTTTTAATATAAACAGCAGAGTTTGGGAATTTAAATGCTGTATGTTCCTGTCAGCATGAGGAGCTGCAGACAGATTAGGATCCTGGCAGCAGGTCAGCAATGGGTAAGGTTGGTAGACCAGCCTTAGTCACCCACTGAGCCCTAGATCAGATGAAACTGTTTGTATCTGAACTGGCACTAAGTGATAGCAAGACAGACTTTATAACATGCTACTACCAGCCTAACAGCATAAAGGCTGTTAGCCATTTAATTATTTTTAATAGCTCCTATGAAATAGTACTTTATCAAGACATTAGACAGGAAGATAGCAATAGCCATCCAGCAGTGGTAAGAGATGAAGGAATTTGAGCTCTTGATCACATGCATATGTTACTAGTAGCTATGGACATTGGATCCCACCTAATTTTTAGAATATCAGTTAAAGTAAGCACAGCAGAAATATTTTATCACTCTGACTCACAGACCCTATCTTATATTCACACAGAGCAAGCACTGCTCCCAAGTGAGAACACATTTGCTGTATATAAGTGGAGAAAAGCAAAAGCATATTATACATAAGCAGGCCTACACGTCCATTTTTTCATTTTTTCGTTATTACATCCTATGAAATCACTTACTTCCATCAACTAGAGCAAACTACCTGTAGGTAGCAAGCCAGCAGCATTTTAGTGGCCTTTGCCAGTTTTAACAACTCACTCAGCTGGAGCAGATGACAGCTTCAAAGAGAAATGACAGGACATTCCCTGCAAAGTGCTGCCTGTATTTTGGTGCATGTCAAATCTCACTGATCTTATCACAGGTGAAATTGTCTCACTTCCTTGTTATGAGAAGGATGCTTGCTCAAGCAGAAACAAGCCACAGTATAACAGCACTAACTTGAACCCCAGCAATATCATAAATGGTGTCTGATAAAAGTGAAATTTGTATAAAGGCTATAGTCTTCTCTTGCATGGATTTAAAGCACAGCACACATCCAAAACATTTAAACATTTAATGTGCACATTTAAAACATACAATAAAACATTTTTACTGCACTAAGACATGATGGGGCCTACAGAATTGCCTAAACCCTGACAAGTGAAGGCTTTGAATACCTTAATTCTTAATGATACATATTAGGTACATGCACATTAGGTATTGTGCTTGAACTGGAGGCAATCTTTTGAATTAAATTTCCTGGTTGTCACCACTCACTGTATTTCACTCCTGCTGTGGAACAGTCTTTGAGTACTTGAAGTGAATTCTTTTTGGATAAAAAGCAATTAGAATATAAGTTCCAGGAGTTCATCTAATATGCCTGAGGTGTAAGCAGACATTTAGTTCATGGGATCAGACAACAGTTAGCTCAAAAGTACAAAAAAAAAACCCCAAACTAAAAAACAAAAAAAAACCCCAAACAAACAAAATAAAACAAACAAACAAGCAAAAAACACCAAACACAAAACCGTTACAAATATTCTGCTCCCTACCAAAGAAAACAAAACAAACAAAAAATAAAGCAATTTTTAATAGCTCCAAGCCTCTCATTAAAAAGTCCTTAACATTGTATTTTGTGGATGTCTGATCTACAGTTCTATGCCATTTCCTATTGAAAATACAGGCCATAAACCACAGCATTTACTACTTGCATACTGTTTGCAAATCTATACATGTGAGCACAACTTTAATTAAGATGTAAGAGATTGGTATGAAAACTATTCTAATATGACCACAGGCTACAGCAAGTGTTATGGTTTTCTCTCCAACAGAATAAAGAAAAATGTCACATTCTTTTTTATTACGTCCTTATTAGATTTCCACTGACACGTTAACATAAGCAAGAATAATATGATTAAATTATTCTGAGTTGTGCAGTCATAAGAATTGCACATGACTCAGAACAACTGTAAATTAAAAAAAACAGCCTGTAAGTCCAAGAGGAACTATAGCAACAGATTTTTGCTTTCTCCCTGAAGAAGTTGCTGATCAGTGGAGATTCTGACTCATGAAAGCCTTTTTTGTGCTATTTCTACTCTATTATCATTGATTAGGTCAAGTGCAGGCCCAGTATCTCTTCTTTATTGTCAGCCAAACTTTACAGTTTGCCCACGTCTCTTGTAATTCCATAGTTAGCAAACCTCTAGCAGACAAGTTTCTTCTCTGGTCACCAAGATTGCTGAGCCTGTAGAGCTCCAGCCTGTTTGAGGGTCTAGACCCCAAGGAAGGTGGTCAATTAGCCAGTAAATCCCATGAAGATTGTTTTACATCTCTGAAGTAGACAGCACATTCAGCAACCTTTCATTCCAATGGGAAAAGCATTTTAAGGAACTCAAAGGTAAAAGTACACAAGCATCCCTCTTTCCTCTACGGTATAGCCACCAGGCTCCTTTTGATCTGGTTTCATTAAATTCTCACACCTTGCAAGATTTTGAAGCTGTTCCTGCTTTGAGCAAAAAGTTAGACTAGATAAGCTCCAGGGGTCTCTTTCAACCTAAATTATTCCATGACGCTGAGTCTCAGTTTCTAGGCTACTATTAATGCATCCAGAAAACACTGAGAATCCAAGCAAAACCTAAAGCTGTAAAACAGCTTTGAGAGAGGCACCTGGCATGGGAACAGCTGTGAGCTGAAAATAGACAGGAAAAACAGAACAAAAGATTCCAGATATCAGAGAGAGAATTCTAGCAAGACCGATTATCCCCTTTTTCAAGTGAGTGAAATCAGTTATGACAGCAAGACAGACCACATTTTGAACTCTTAACTACATCAACCTATCTGTAGGCTGCTAGCCAGGAGAGTTTCAAGTTGCCATTGCTAGCTTTTGTATTGCTTTATTTAGTAACAGAGGTAGTAGCTGCTTTAATAATTCACTCAACTGGAGCAGAAGACAGCTTGACACAGTTTGTGTAGAGGCTTTTAAAACCTTTCCTTTATGTCTCCTCTGCAGCACACTTGGGCTGTGGTTTGCAGTTTAATTCCCAAGCACCAAAACCTAAATGAGCTAAGGAGAGTAAAAAAAAAACAGGGTACAGAAAATAAAAAAATAAAATCATCATAGCTTAGTTTCTCTGTACACCCAGCCAGGTTCTCAATCTGTGGAAATAAGTTATTTGATGATAATGGCATTGTTCACTTAGTAGTTATTAGAAGAATTCCTTCAAATTACTATGAACAGTTTTCCTTCAGAAACAGACCCAGATGGCCTCCTCTCAGGCCAGAAAGAGCAGGATTGGATGAGAACTAGAGGGCTCTGATAGACCTTCTCCTCACAACAGCTACCTACACAGACAGAATTAACATTTACCTAAGTATTTTCCCAGCTTCTCAAGGAGCTGCCCTAATAACTCTATATTTCATTTACAGAAGTACTGATTTCAAAATCACACACACTCAAATAAAATTCACACTTTCAAAATTCCACAAATAGCAGCAGGGGAACCAGAAACACAGTAACTTCTCTTTTCATACAGTGTTCCAAAACTTGCACAATATTGCTAAGAGACTCCTATTCAACAAAATTTACAAGTTTGACGTAGAGGTCATGCACATAGGGTATGTGTATGCAAACACTTCTTCCTGCTGCTGTTTTTGTAAGAAAAATATAAATGCTTAGCCAAGTAAATAAAATCTGACTGCAGCAGGCAGCAATAATAGTAATCACATATCAGACAAACTGCTCTTGTTCCTTGAGTGCACACAAGGTAAGTCTCTAGATCACAGTCCCCTGTTCTTATGATAGCCTTTAATCTCCTTCATTTCTGCTAGCAGAACAACATGACAGGATACAAACAATCAGAAGATTACTGGAAAATTTCAGAGATTATATGAGATTCTGGGTGAGCTAGTCAAGGGTCATGCAAAACTGGATTGCTTTTCACAAATTAGGAAGACCTGACTGGGGATACAATAATCAATGCTAGCCTTAGGATCTTGAACTGTTCTAGTCCACAGTCATTACACCTAAGTGAACAGAAGGCAAGCAGGAAATTACAGATGAGACTTAAGGGTAAATCATTCCTGATCAACCTGATTGCCTTCTACAGTAAAATGACTGCACTTACGGACAAGGGAAGACAGAATGTGTTATTTACATCACTTTAAACAAGGCTTTGACAACTGGATCAAAAAAAAAAAAAAAAATCCATGCACTCAAGTTGGGATATTACAGTGTAGATGGGTAGATGGGTGGACAGCCAGACAGGTAAAAGGCTGCTGTTGGATGATGTAGCTCAGAAGGAATCCATGGGTTCTACTGCACCTCCCAGTAACAGTGCTGCAGGAGTCTGCAATGGGACCTCCTCTGTTTAACATCTTTATCAGTGACCTGGAGAGGGCAGCGGAGCACAGAATCACCAGGTGTGCAGGTGACACCAAACAGGAGCAACTGGATATACATAACCAGGAGCAGGGCTGGCATCCAAAGGGACTTAGTCTGGAGGAATGGCCTGACAGGAACATTATGAAATTCAACAACAAATGCAAAATTATGCAATTCAGAAAGCAAACAATACAGGCTGCAATGTTTCAGGCTGGCAACAGACTGACTGGCTGGGAAGAAGTAGGTCTATCAAAAAGGACATGGTGGACAGTAAACTGAGCAGGACCCACTGGTGTGTACAGTCAAAGGCAGCCAATAGTATCCTGGGCTGTTTCAGCAACAGTGTGGTATGACATGGGCTGAGGGAAATGATCATCCTGCTTACCTGGCACTCAGACTGCAGAGTCCAACTCTGAGCCCTAATATTGGAAAGGCATCAATAAACTGGAGCAAGTTCAGTAAAGGACCACCAAGCTGATTAGGGCTGAAACACATCCCCCATTAGGGAACTAGGCTTTTTTAGCCTGGAAAAGAGAGTGTTTTGGGAGAAACCTAACAGCAGCCTTCCAGCACCTCTGCTGAGGCTATCTTCTAGACAGATCCAGGCTCTCTACAGCAGTACACAGCAGAAGGACAAGAGACAACAAACATAAGACAAAAGAGAAGCTCAGACTAAATATAATGAAAAAATAAATTCCTCTTGACTACAAACACATACATAGGTAGCCCAGAGAAGATGTACAGTTTCCATCTCAGATATTTTCAAGACCTGAACAGGATACAGCCCTGAGCAACCTGCTGTCTCCATATCTGACCCTGCCTTGAGTAGGAGGCTGGACTTCTGAGATCCCTTTTGACAGGATAGTTTTATAATAACATTTTTCTCACATTCCCTGTGATATTACAACCTTCTTTCACTAAGCAGCATTCAGACAACAATTTTCACAGAAAAAAAAAAAAAAGGATCACTTCAAGAAGAACTGCAGCTTTTAGCAATAGAAAATAACTAATTCATGAATCTGGGAAAAAGCATTGGAAAGTGCCACTGAGACAAGCCAATTGCAGTGCAATAAACATACACAAAAAAAAAATCCCCGAAATTAAACATGCTTTGACAAAACATACTATATAGATAAAATGTCAGAGCACTGACTAAATTGCATAAGTTAAAGCATGGAAAATGTTCATTAAAATGCTCTTTCCAAAGTTCTTAGCACTGAAAACTATTGGAGGAGGAGTACTTTTGTTTTGAAGGTATTCTTTTAAAACCAAGAAGTGCTGCTGTGATTACTTCAAAAACTGCAGACCCATATGCCACATCTAAGAAAACCTCCCAATGGTTAATTAGCATTTTCCTTTAACTATTAATTTCAAGGCAGAGTAAAACAGCAGCAAACACAATCTAGAGATGCTGAGGCTCTCTTTATGCTGACTCAAAAGAAGTTTCCAGACTAAACAGGTTCTGCTCCTGCAAACATTTATTTTGTTTTGGAAACATAAATCCATTAGCCTATAACAACATATAATGTGAAGAAAGGACAGGACAGGTAGGAAGAATTCCTATTCATAACACTTTCAACCCAAGCAGCATTTCTCACAGTGCTAGTACAACATCCACAGCACCAAAATGAGATTAATGAGGATTTTACTATTATTATTATTAATTAGATTTGCTAAGGATAACATATTCAGGGAATGCAGAGTAGACTCACCAAAACACATCCAGCTTTGAATCCCTAGAGCTGCATATCCAATACTGCCCTATTGCTCTGTTGTCCACATGGCAGCTTCCCCTATGTAAAGTAATGAAGTGTAACTAACAGGTCAGTACAAGATAAATGGAGCTTTTATGCATGTGCCACATTTCCTTATGGTAGCTGAAAGATTATTTCTTTGTATTTAAGTAAATAGATGCATGTAAGTATTTTCAGGGACAAAAAAAAATGCTTACCATGTATACTTAGAGTTGCACTGCTGGCAATTTGGAGCATGGCCAGACAAGCATTACCTTTCTGTAGCTACTTATATAATTATTTCCAGAATTAGATTCACAGATATTAATTCACTAGGCTTTCTGGTCACTGCTGAAATCCATAACAGAAAAAAAGTCATCTACTTTGAATTAAGAAATTATTACAAAATAGGAGAGGATTAGGATACCATTCTATATTTTGGTGTGCAAATAGATTCATTTTGCTAACTGTTAAACCTTCATTGGGTTATCTTTCAAAGAAAATCTTATTTTCCTGGGTATTTACACTACGGAAGTGTGATTTCCAAGAATATCATAAGAATTCACACCTAAAGGAAATGTATGCAACTCCTTCGATTTAGAGGACAGATACAAGTATTTGTTTTAGCACATTTTAGGAAAGAATAAAAAAAAATTTAAAATATATCTTTGACAGTAATAGTTCCAAGATACAAAGTGGTTTTATTCAGCCTTTATACACAATTTCTGTGCCAGAAAATTTCTCTAGGGAATTGAAATCAAATAACTTTGGGAAAACAGTGGGTATCAGATTTGTATTACCTCCATCTATTCAATAGCTAGCAAAATCATCAGACAGCTAAATATACCCTTGGAAAGTCAGCCTTCATTCACATCATAACATGCATTTAAGTCCTGGAGACATGAGCTCTAGCTTGCTAAAGAAGTGAAGTTTCACTGAGTTAAAAACTATGGAAGAGTGCCTAGCTGGAGGTTAAAATACCTTTTCTTGCAGAAAGTATTGACCTGAGTTTCCCCAGGCATTGAGGTGATAAATACTGAACACTTTCTCACCTCTTCTCCCCATTCAGCTGGAATGGAGGCAACCCTCCCAATGCTGCCCAGGACCAGGAGGCTTAGAGGAGGCAGCCAAGGGTCAGCTACCACTTCATCTAATTGGAACTAATCTGCATGTGGCACAGCATGGCCTGCAGCCAGGAGCAGGTTTAACTACACAGATGGATGAGTTCTTCCTGACTATTCACATCTTCATTTCCCCCCCTCCAGCATTCAGGACATGATTTGTAGTCTTGTCTAATGGATTTTCATGGATCTAGGAAACTATGTTCAGGAGACTGCATATCCATTAATACCCTCTCTACTTTTAATTGCAACACAGCAGAAGGCAAAAGGACATGGATAAAATATGTCAGAACTATCAGATTCAACTTGGTCTACTTAGATATGACTTGTTACAGCACAAACCAGAAGATGATTCCCCCTACCAAGGAAAGAAATTGTACATAGAAACTAGATTATAACAGTATAAAGACAATGATGCAAACATTACCTAAAAAGACTAATTATACAAGACCAAGTACTTCACACTAGCTTTCATTCCACACACTCCACAAATGCTGTTTGCCTATTCAGATGAGAAAACTAAATGACTAAGATTTAATATTCTTAGTGCATGACCTAGTTTCCAGTCCAGTGCCCAATCTACTACAATATTTTGTCTCTCTTGATGAAGCAGAGCTCACTAATTAAGGGGGGGAAATATGTGTGCTCATACGCATTACATAGTTCTGAAGTAAGACAAAGAAAGCTTTTAAAGATTTGTCAAGTGTATCTCAAAGCAAACCAGAAAGAGTGTCTGTCAGCCACACCCCCTGTTTAAACCGCTGGTGGTACATTATGAAAACTAGATGTTTTCCTATATTCATCTAATCTTCTTACCTGTGTTTTATTCACTGTTCCTTACTGAAGAATAGTTAGAGGACTTCGTAACTATAAAATCAAAAGAAAGTTACTTCTTGCCATAAATGATACAAAGTTTAGGAAATAATGTTGGTTTCAAGGATGAGTGTCTTTATCCTACAGAAATATTTCCTTTCCCAGTAATTACACCTCAAAAGAAAGCACCCACTTTTTATTTCCTACTTGGAGTTTATCCCGGTACTCCAAGAAGCACAAGAGCTCAGTACCACAAACAGCCTGGCAGGAGCTCAGAGGCTCCAGTTTCACACAGACTCCTGACCTGGAACAATTTTGCTCTTATGGCAAACACAACAGCAGTGGCTACAAGACAGAGCCACACTGGTTATCTTTCCCCTGGTACGATGCAAAGTGAGATGCTCTACTTTTTCTCAGCTTAAGGTTTTCCTTTCAAGCAGCTGCTGAGGAAGAGTGCTGCAAGCCCTCTTGGTACTGCAGCACACACTAAGACAGCTTTTCTGATGCCTCTTTACACACACTCACCTAGACTCATTTACATATCCCCACCTATAATAGATGCATTTAGTTCTACCATTGTGTTGTACTAAATGTGAGAATCTGCATGCTCTATTGGAATTAAAAACCTCAGAAAAAACTCAGAATTAGCAAGCTATTTTTTTACCTGACCCTCAACTGACCTAAAAAAACAAAAAAAAAATAGGCAAAAGCCAAATCCTCTATTACATGAAGAAGAGCAATGCTTTATCCAGACTTCATTTACAGAAAGCAATGCAGTTGGTAAACCTCAACCCCAGAGAGCCTGTCATGAACTCTTGTATTAACAAAGAGCAACAAGATCAAAACAGACAAACCACACTGATTTTATGCTCTCCCAAGACTATGGTAAGTCATAAATTTGCATCACTGAATTTCAAAACACCCCTGAGACAGAGGCAACTTGAAACATACAGAGATGAGGTCTTGGAATTGAAAACACAATTGTCCCACATGAGCTCCACACAAAAGCAAGGGAAGAATTTCAGAGAAACCTTTGGAATTAGCATGTCAAGCAGCCACCTAAAACATATGATCTGAAGACGACTGGACAGAGATATGAAAAAACTGCTGCAAGATCTCATTCCTGCAGAAGGCCCAAGACCTTGAATCCCAATCCCCTGGAAGAAGGCTCTTCATTCTTCCCCAGCCTTTTCTCCTAGGACATGACTTTTAAAACTGACTTATACCTGGACAAAACCAAACCTAAGGACCTCAGGGAATTACTCCAATAACTGCTACACCACAAAATCTAAACTTGGAAATTAATTTTCACAATTTTTCCATTTTCCTGTAAATAGCAGCAGATAAATTCACCTTTCAATAGTAGAGATTCAAGTAAAATCAAACCAGCATTAAATGCTTTGGCAAACTCAGTTATTCATTTTACTTGGATGATATTATGTTCTTCGTTTCTGACTTTTATCTGTAACTATTGAAATCTTTTTTACTATTTAAGTAAAGAGGCTTTACTGTCTCTTTCGTAAATACATCCCACACACATAAATCTGCTTTGCAAAGTCAGGTATCTGGAGGATGAAATCCAGTAAGTCAGCTAGACACTAGTACCATAAATGTTGTAGCATGCTCCATAATCACCACTAAGCACTCCCTTCCAGGACAGATTTAAGATAAAGATCTTTTTTTTTTTTTAAGCCAGAATTATTTTTGCCTTTGTGGAAAAAGGAATTACGCATTTCAAAATAATTCTTGTTCTTCTCATGCAGAGCAGTACTATCTAAACTCCATGCCAAAAGAAAACTTAAAAGGATATCGTTCAAAAGGGACAAGAGGAAGAAAACTAAACTGTGATGTCTAATCTGAACTGGACACCAAAATGATTTCATACCTCATAGCACCTACTCCATTCCAAAGTTAAACACAATTCATTAATAAGATAGATTAATCTAAAATACTAACAGAAGACTCAAGACTGCATCTATTTAAGCAAAGTTACATTGAACCAAAGGCGTTTTCAATTTTTCAGACCACATCTAATAATAAGAGGGATAAGAAGAACAGTGATATATTAGAACAATTTTAATATTAGACTGGTTTTTGAGGAGAAAAAAAAAATTCTAAGCCAGAAGTGAGTAATAGCTGATACTCAAACAATAAAGTAAGTAAATAATAAGGTAAGTAAAAACCTAAGCATAAACATGGAATGATAAAATTCATGGTTGCTCTATGCCTCATTTATATCTTAGGATTGACAAATTTGCTTTCTGAGCTCCCACACCAGACAACCTTGACATATTTCCACACCTTTGGCTGAAAGTCAGAAGTTTTCAGATCATAAGACCTTTCTTTTCTTCATTTCTGTGTTATGTGTTCTTTATGTATATAAAACTGCATACTCCACACTTCCTCTGCTTCCTCTATATTATAAACAAATTCAGATTCTGCTCAGAGTATTGTGTTTCACAGAGGAATAGTCACTAACAGTATTCAAAGTAAATTACAAACACAGATTTCAACAGAAAGTACACAGTGCCTTGCAAAAAGTGCCTCCAGGGTGCCCCGTGACCTTCTTCTTCCAAGGCAGGATTTTTGCTTCCGGAATTATGCAACAAATTACATTAGCAAAGCTTAAGACCAAAACATGTTTCCTTATGCATGCAATGTGGGGGTTGTTTTTTTATTAACTCCTAAAATAAACTATACCAAGGAATATGCATAAGCAATTTTCAGACAAAATGAGAGACTTTTTAATAGAAACAAATTTAGCCTTCTCATAGCTTTGTTTTTTCACTGAAAACACCCAAAGATTTGGACTATTAAAGTCTTCTTAATTAAGCATAAAATGAGATACTATAATATTCATCACTTTAAGCAAATTAATCAGATTAGCCAAAACCACTTATCTTGCAAACTATGAATATTTCAGCATTTCTTTCTTTTTACGCTAGCTACTAGGAAACAAGCTTTAGAAATCTGTGGAGGTTAAAGGAGCTCAAACTCTCCAAATGACAATGGGTTGGTTTTTTAGGTATTTTTAAGGATTAATGCACAGTCAATTTCAAGGCAGTCTTGCAGCAGTTTCCCCTCTTGAACCCTTCTACCATTCATTTACTCTCAGCTTACACTACTAAAAACTGGTATTAGGATCAAGGTCTTTCCCTAATACCTCCTATACAAATTTATCATCCTCATAAAAGCCATGAGCTTATTTGTGGGTATGATCTAACCCTTAGGTTTCCTGTGGCTGGGAGATCCTGGCAGTTCCAGCTCTTGGAGCTATCTGTAATGTGTGTGACACTGACAGTCCATTGAGGAAACCTTAAAATTCCTACTAGCATGCTGCACGTCACTAAATCAAGAAAATTAGTCATAATGACAACCCAACACATAATTACACAGTAATTTTCTTATTTCTCTGGAAGCATATAATTTCATTCTAGAAAAAAAGAAGAAAAATTTCTGAAATGCAAATCCATGGAGATTCAGTGTCAATATGCCTGACAGCAATCATTTACTCTTCAATTAAAGGTATAAATTTGCTACTGAGGGGAGAAAGGGTAAGGTAAAGAAAAGAGGGACTGACATAGCAGCTCAATCTATGCAGGCTGCATAGGGTAAACAGTAATTAAAATTATTCCATTTATTTTGACCATTTTTTCACTTATTGATGGCCTCCCCTATCTTCCTTGACTTCATCCATGACTCTGATTTTTTTTTTTATGATGACCAGACATACAACACAACCCACAGAGAGCTTGCACAGTTGCAATTTCAGAACCACAAGTCACTTCACAGGTTTTGTGACTAGGACATCAACAATAAATAACACTTCTCAATGTATCAGCTGGGTAAGGTAGATTTCTCATGACTGCAAGCCCTTCTAGAAAGCAATGCTGTCGACTGTGTATAATACTTTTCTCCCTGAATGGTATGGCAGAACCCTCTAGTGTCAAGACAAATTCATCCTCTTCCTCTGAATAGGAACCATCAGCATCTTCATTTAAATATCTGAACTCCTACATCAGGTAAAACACTTGGAATCACCAAAGCCTTTCCCCAGTCTCCTGCAGTTTCATGCATGGCCTTGCTACTTCTCCTTGTCCATGGGGAAGTTTGTTCCAAGTCCCACCTATCCTAGGTTGTGGGTACGTGGTTGCTGAGTCATATTTGTCTGTAGTTTCCTATACAAAATTTTGGCTACAAACTGGCAATCCCACCCACATTCTATTGCCTTTTGCCTATACCAGATTTAGCTCTTTGGTGTTATGTAAAACCAGATAATACAGAGAATTTCTGCAAAACTATTTCCAGTCATGGGGGAGGCCTGGTCTGGGCAAAAAGTAGAGAAAGCATCTCCATGAATGACAAAGAACATTCAAACAAAGTTTAACTAATGGCCTACTACCAACAAACTTTATTATTGTCTAACCAATCTCATTAGACAGGCACACAAACCAACAGTGTTATTTCTGTTCTTTTCTGTCCTTTCCCTGCTAGTCTTTCAGCCATGATGGGCCAAAAAACACACAGCAGCCTCCATACATCTGAAGCACAAATGACACCTTACAAGAGCTCTCCAGATTTGCAGGGAGGACAAAATACTTGCTACTGTGACTGAAATCCCAGGATCACATCCTGCTTAAATGATGCTTTTGAAGCTTCTTCAAAACAGCTGTTCCACTAAAAATTCTCAACTATAAACTGGAAAAACTTAGCGAAGGACCTAATTGAAGGGTATTAGTGCTCTCTTTCAGACTTCCAGAGCCTGAAGCAAGGAGACCTTTGGCATAAAACTCTGCATCAATCCCTGCAGGCGTGGGCAGCAGCAGCCAGAAGCAAGTCATGAATGAAATACACAACCCACCCGAGCAAGGAAGGACAGCATGACAAAGCAAAGATAGCACATTTTAACCTCTGGTCATTGGTTAATAAGAAACATTGCTGTCACACACAGTTCTCTTCCTCCTCCCCTCCACAAGGCAAGCAGGCCTGGGGGAGAGAGCCTTGTGCCTTCTACAGATGCAATTTGTATTTTTTTCAGCAACAGCTCGATACAAGAAACTGGTTCAGCAGAATTGGATGTATAAAGTGCAGAATGAAAAGTTAAGAACTTCTGTACTTCAAGGTACTCTCTGCAGTTTATTCTACTTAGACAGAAATAGAATTTGTCAGTAAACTCTACTTCTATTTATTGTAAGCATCCATACATAAGATTAAAAAAACAACACTCAAGTACTCTGGCCAGCATCTCCATAAAACCTACTGTTGAAAGCCACATTTAACCCAATTTAAATACAGAGATCCTGCTTACAAGGTGCTCCGTGCCAGGATTAATGTTTCTATTCAAACAGCATTTATAACCAATGGCCATAGGATTCCTCAATCAAAAGTAAAAAGGTCAATTTTTATTCAACTACTGAAGTTCATAAGAAAATGACACAACTGAAAAGCACTTTTAATGCCCGAAGCAGCTTTGCAGAAAAACAGCTCCAGGTTTCAGCTTCCTGTGACAACTTACACCACTATTCAGCTGCTATTACTGCTATTTAGCTTACTACTTAACTTCTTCTCCTTCATTTTATTTGCTTTTAATTCAAGTCACAGAACTTTGTTCCCAACTTGCTGTCTCAGCACTCTGTTTCATAACTGCAAGCAAAGAACTGGAGGCCAGCAGGAAGAAAAGAATGTAACACCAACCACAGCAACTTACCTACTAGGTCAAGAGCAAAGTATTGGAGGCAATGAACACTTTGTGCTTTTTCCAGTACTCTTTCCTTATTAATAGTATGCAGGACATAATAAGAGAGGAGGAAAAAAAGCAGAGAATTGATTTTTAAAGCCCCACCACACATACGAATATAAAAGCAGTCATACAAAATCTATTCTTCATTACTCCCTCACACCTCAACAAGGTAAACACAAGATGGAAGAATACGCTGCCAGTGTGACAGACTCCTCACTCAGCCCTGTGGTACCCACCAGTGAGACACTGTCAAGTTCACACCATTACCCAAATTCTAAGCAAACAAGGTGGCTGCAGTTCTGCCAGTCTGCAACTTACGATCCTGATTGTTAAAGAGTAAACAATTCTTGTACGAGCCAACCTCACACTTGAAGAGCCTCCTGGTTTAGGTTGCCATCCCAGAGAACAGCAACTAGTGCCAAAGATCCCCGTAAGAGATGAAAAATGCAATGCTTGTCAAGCACATGGGCAAAATTGATAGAAGTTCACTCTAAAATGCTTCAAAGACCAGATTTATCCACTTTCTGTGCTAGCACAACCACTATACCATGTACTCTCATCAAAGACCTGGAAAATTATGTGGTTAACCCTACCAAGATCAGAATTGCTCTACTATGTGATCTGGCAGGGATAAGAACCATGAACCATTACTGCTAAAAGCTTCAAAGTTTTAAAGGCAAAAAGTTAAAGGAAGTAGAAGACTGAGGTTTGGGCTTTCTAAGACTTGTTGCAGGGTTGCCTACTTTTTTATATGTCACTCAAAATCACAGGTTTATACTTTCTCAAAATCTAATTTGCTTTTAGAGAGGCAACTAGTTGTGTGCAGATAGAATTTATTCTATCCGTATTTCACAAGCATTCTCATCCCACTATCTGAAATGTAGAGCAAAATGGGAAGCCCATGAGTCTCTCTAAGAAGTTTAGAACTGATTTGTAGTAAAACAGTACACCTAGCATGTGTAAACTGATAGGCTAAACATAAGTTCATATCTTAATGACCCTCTAATCACCTGCTCATTTCCTCAGCCTGGAATTGATTATTCACCAGAGGCACTTTCACTATCCTGAGGGCATCAGTTCAGCCAGTGTTAGAAATAAGACACTGGGATGAATGGACCTTTGCTCTGTTCCTGTATGGTCCTTTTATAGTAAATCCCATAGTAAGTCAAAGCACTGACAGTCAACTCCAGCCTACCAATGTCACTTAGTGAGAATCTGCTAAGGTTCAAGGGCATCACATTTGGGAGATGTAAGGGTAAAACACCAATGGAATTCCAAGTGGGATGGACACTGAGTGCTCACAGATGTTCAGAAGCCCTATCAGACAGCCTGCTCTGAAATTCTACAGGGCTTTAGTGCAACTTGAATAAACAGAAAGGGAAAAAAGGGGCCAACAATTTACAAGCACATTACACTCAGCAATGACAACAGCAGTCACTCAGTAGAGGACTTAAAACTAGGCATCTGGGGAGGAGAAAGAGCCCTCTAGCAATTAGATTTAATAGAGTCACTTATTTACTGCTCACAGAACTGCTCTGCAAGAATACAAAAGCAGCCTGGCACAAAAGCATTTCTCCAACGGCAAAGTTTCTCAATCAGGGAAGAGTTTACACTTGGCAACTAATATAAACTATTGGGAAAGTTTTGTATCGAAATGCATGTTCCTCTATCTTCACACCAAGATTCTGAAAATAAGCAGCTTACAGCAAAACATGATTTGCTTAAATATTAAAAGGCTAAAAATTCAAGATGAAACTGTAAACGGCTTGCATGCTTTGAAATTGTAAACTTGTCCACTGAATAAAGCGTAAATGAGATTTACAGTAGGGAAAGAGAAAATTACTTCCACACTTCTGTAGCTCATCAGCTTAAAGAGCCTACAACTCCCAGCCAAATCTATTTCAGTGAAAAGAAGTGAAACTGTGTTTGTTTTCCTTGTAATTGCTATTTACAATGTATTTGGTTGCCTGAGGGAAAAAGACAGACAATTACCATAAAGGTTCTAAATACACTTTTAAACGCTAACAGCCTCAAATTTCAGAACAATTAACTGAATTACAGTAACTGTCCATAGCCTTGGAAACACATCCTCAAGTAATTAAATTCAATCTGTTACAATCCACTGTTTGTCATGATTTTTGATGTGTCATTGCTGCTGAGATGGCACAAACCACTCATGCTTTAGTAGGGGTGGGGAGGGAAGGGTGGGGGAG
Organism: Erithacus rubecula; assembly: GCF_903797595.1. Classification (NCBI taxonomy): domain Eukaryota; kingdom Metazoa; phylum Chordata; class Aves; order Passeriformes; family Muscicapidae; genus Erithacus; species Erithacus rubecula. Next base: position 32,851,111 of record NC_136685.1, read on the forward strand.
CAAAACACAAAACCACCAAACATTTTTAACTTAACTTTTCCCTACTGAAGGTTAGACATGTTTGTGAATTACTAACATAGTCAAACATAAATGTTTTACCTGCTTGTCAGGGTATCTGTCTTAAGAGACCCTGAAAATGTCATTTGCCCTGTTTTTCTACAAGTCACTGGTAGATACCACTATTTAGTACTTACAGTCTACTTTTGCCACATACATGCAAATAGGCCTTTAAAACTGGCACCATATCCAAAAAAAGTGCTGATCCTGAGAAATTGCAACTCCTCGGCAGGGTCAAGATAGCAGAAGGTTCTGGCACCTTGCAGGACTGCAAGAAACCCCTGTACTTTAGAATCATTAAAGGAGATACCTTATCTACTTTAAATTGTTAAACAACCTAATGCTTGTTTAACAGCCTTGACAATAGAAAGTGAACTGGGAGTAGCAGCTTGCACAGATGCAGGCAGGTCACAAACTATCAAACTGGAAACCATGTGGGCAGTCCTCAACATATCTGAATTTAGTGCACCTATGCAGAATCAAATATGTATGTATTAGGGTGTAGGTGTACATACACATGTTAGGGTGTAGCACATCCACACCCACAAAAACATTACCTGCCTCAGTCAGAAAACAGGAGTACCTGGATCAGAGTTTTCCCACAGGCACAAAGGCCAGATTTTTCAGCTGAGCATTTCTAACATCAAATTCTGTTCACTGGGTGGATGTGGCTGGTAATGAACAACTATCTTTTCCTGCTTCTCTGCTTTACAGTACACATGTGCTACACCACACCTGAGAGAGTATGAAAGAATAAAGCCTAACCCAGAAAGAGCATGGTGCTAACCCACCAAGGCTGTCAGTTTGATGTTCACACAGGCCATTTGCTTAAGAGCTGGACTTGATACTCCTTGTGGGTCACTTCCAACTCTGAATATTCTGTAACTCTTGTCTCCTGTAATTTAAAATCAAGCAAAACCCTTCCTCTTTAGCACCCCATCTGTGACAAGCCATCATTACTGTACAGTGTTCAGAGGCAAGAGGTATGGTGTAGGAAGGGAAAACCATTGCAATGAGCCTGCCTCTGACTGTCCTTTAGTCAGTGCATTTTAGAACAGGTCCCTTTTTATTTCTTTAAACAAGGTGAGTTTTCTGTTGCCTTGGTCTTCCTGGTTATGCTGAATCACACTTTTTCCATGAATATTACAGCTCCTAAATGCAAACCCAAGCAAAACAGCCTCTCCTTGGTTTCTTCTTGGGAGTTTTACATTTTGGTAAATTTCCCTTTAACCTGACCTCAGGAGACCTTCTCAGGCCTACACACAGGCTTAAGACAGCCTTTAAGGAAACTCTGTAGTCAAGCACCAAGACTAATAAAAGCACTATTCATCTAACTAATACATGCAGCTTTTAGTGATGAGTAAACCTGTCCAGTAAAACTAGAGACACAGTTTTTGTCAATTTATCCAACTCGGCAATAAGCAAAATGACTGCATATACATTCCAATGCAGATGAACAAGTCTGAGCATCATTCCAGTTAATGTGCAAGGTGAAATTTGTAGGTCGGAGTCTGACTAAAGCTTGATGTGCTTGGTGTGGTTTATTATCTACCTGTACCCATTTTCATTTTGGCAGCAAATTCAGGGCTTGTCATGTCAATTTCACTATTTTACTGGTTGAACTTTGCATCTTTACCGAGGCAGTTGTGCAAACACTTCTCTACTCAGCTTTATGTTTCCCAGATTAGTTTCAAACGTTTAGAAAGATTGATCGAGCTGAATTACCATTCTTAAGCAAATTGGAAATGCGTCAAAAAGGTTTTGCTGTGCTATGGCATCTCTTAGAAAAGCTGACTGCATTCATCGATGCAGAGCGGGGAGGAAACTGCAGTTGCATTTCAGAGATCCAAGAGGAATAGTGGTGATAAACAAATTTTCCATTCCACCTAGCCAGGGGAGAACACGCAGGACAGCGCCAACAGCCAGTTCAGCCCGCAGGAAGCGAGGTGGGGCATCCGTGGAAAAGAGGACTGGAGAAGAAGGAGGGCACCGGGAAAGCAGAAGCACGGCAGCAGGAACTCGCATCGCAGCGGCGTAACTTTGAGCAGCAGCAGCATCCTCCTCCCCGCGCTGCCGCCGCGGCTCCTCTCCCTGGGCAGTACCGGGCAGGGCGCCGGCCGCCCCAAGGAAGAGGAAGCGGCGCCGGGCCCGCAGGAAGTGCGGCTGCCCCGCGCCCGCCGCCCCCGGCCCGGCGGCCGCTGGGCCGTGACAGGTGGCGGCGGCCGGAGCTCGGCGGGCAGCGCCCGGCAGCACCGTCCGCCAGCCGCCCTCCTCGCCCCGCGGCGCACCTGCCCTGCCGCCCCTACCTTGTTGAGGTGGGGGTCGCGGAGCACCTCGTAGCCCCTCTTCATGGTGAGCTGCAGGGGCCGGGCGGCGTCCCGCCTCTTCTCGTCTCCCTTGCCCTGCATGGTGCGGCGCGGCGGGGCTGACTGCCGTCAGGTCGCTGCGGGAGCCAGGAGAAGTGGCGGTTGCTCCTCCTGCCGAGGTGACCGCCCGGCGGGGTGGGATGATCCTACCGGGAGAGAGGGAGGGGGCAGAGCCGCGGCGAGGCTCCGCCGCCGCGGGAGGGGGTCACCGGGGCGCCGCTGAGTCACCGGCGGCTCCGCCGCGGCCGGGCGGCCGCCCAGGTGCGAGGGGCGGCGGGGGTGCGGAGCCCTGCCCTGCGGCGCGGCGGAGAGGCGGTCCGCAGGAGCGGGCCGGTCGGGGATCTCCTGCAGCGGGGACCGTGCCTCGTCACGCTGCGTTTGGCACCGGGGCTGGCGAGCGCCGCGGCCGGAGCCCCTCGGCCGAGAGCCCGCGGCCCGGCTGAGCCCCTGGCACGGCCGCACGCAGAGCCGGGCCTCCGCTCGATCACGTTCGAGTTTCACTTTCCTTCTGCGATTTAAATGGCCATGAAATCCAATCTTTCCCGAAGGGGACGGACCGCATAGCTTCGTACAGTCAGGAGCACATGTTTGATGTAATTAGCTGTGGGTTGGCTTCAGCTGTGGTGGTGGGGGTTACGCCTGGTCAGGATGCAGAGCACTGGTGCAGAGCAGGTATTTAGCTGGTTTGTACCACTAGCCATGACATTTGCTTGCAGTATCTTCTGAAATTTTTTGCATACAACCCTTTGTGTACTCTATAACTGTGGCTTTATGCCTCTAAATTCATATATGTGAGCAAAAATAATTTCCATATGGATGCTGTAGTCCTGCTGGAGAATTTGCACAGCTTTAAATGTGTGACTAGGGGATTAATTTAGAAGGGTTTGGTTTCTGTTGTCAAGCAGCAATGAGCAGACACAGATTTTGCAGCTCTTTTAAACTTGCCTCTTCGCATTTAATCAGTAGGCCTTGTATCTATACTACTACCTAATCTTTTACTAAAAAAAAAAAAAATACTTCCACAGAATCTGGCCTTTACCAAATATCCTATTAAGTAGCTCTGAAAAGTTTATTTGCAGTTAACTAACGAAGGAAAGTTGGAAGCATTCCAAGTCTCTATTTCTGGAAACTTGACTTACAAGTCAGCAGAAAATTCAGTAAATAGATTTCTCCTTTGCTCCACCATCTCAGTATTATAGAAAACAGTAAACTAAAATAAAAAGTTTTTTCAAAACTTTAAACCTGGAGTCTTTCTAATCAATTATCTGGCTTCCCTTGGATTTCTCTGGGTAGCTAAATACCTTCCTCTCCACCCAAGTCCTGAATATTAGTAGGTATCAGGGGTATGGGGTTTCATTTTAACTCTTTCTTACTTATAAAATTGAAAAGCAACATGGAAACATCCTTTCTCCTTTCTTTGTGAGTACACTGAAACCGTTCTGATGGAATGCTAACCTAGTGCAATATTTTGTCTGAGAGTAATGTGTACTGATGTAATTTTTATCTTCATGTTGCAACACTCTTTATAAAACAAACTCTCTTTGATTTATGTGAAAAGTCACTGCAATCGTTGCAAGTACCTGCTCAGAGGTCTGAACTTTTCTGAGCACTTGTCCTGACTCACTTTGCCCAAAAAGGTATGTAATGAAACAACTAATTAAAGCCAAGTTCATTGGGATATATACTATCTTAAATGTAATCAGAATCAGAAACTATTTATTAGTATTTTTTAAGTGTGGATTTACTCCTCCCTATCTTTCTAAAAATAAAATTTATTTTTGTTTGTTATGTTCAAGCACTAATAAAAACTAAATCATAACTGTCTTTTGAGATCATTTGTAAGAATGGCAACAGATGTTTTCAGTTCAAAAGGAAGGCCAAAGAAACAAGTTAAAATGGTGTCATGTGTCACCTGTAGAAATCTTCCCCTTGAGACCTGGAACATTTTACCATTTGATGAGATTAGTAGGGATTAATTTGTCCAAGTCTGCTGTTAGTGATTACTATTCTTCTAGACTTTACAGCTTCCTTCAAATTCAGTTGGGTGTTTGTATTGTCTTTGCAGAGTATCTTTGATCAAGAGAAATTTTAGAGTGGCTTTTCTAGGACCTCAAAATATTCAAACCATAAAAATAATTCAGAAGCCCAAAGGACTAATGCTCAGCAGTTGTATCTGCAGTCAAAGGTAATTTTTCCAAAAGAGGACTGCATTGCATAATAATTGCATAATATAGTCCTATTTATAGGACTATAAATACAGCCTTTGTAAGTGACTAAATTATTTGTAATGGCTATGTACACAATACAGATTTTTTGTAAGTGTTGGCCCACATTCAAATTATTAGTAGGCATTGTACACTATAGGTGTGTTTCTGATAGAAAATACAGTGGTTTTCCACTTCTGGCAGGCACTTAATTATTTTTCTCAAACTGTTTCTATACAAAACACTTTTAAAACTCTTACTCATGATTTTTCATAAGTACTTATGGTTTCTTCCCACCTTCTGTGTTTCTTGTCTCTGTCAAATCTTCTTGGATGTACTAAGGGATATATGAAAATCTCCACTTTAAACAGTCCTAGGGAGAAAAAAAAAAAAAAAAAAAAAAAGAAGATTGGAAGATTGGTGGTATGATTTAACCTCAGCCAGAAACTAAGTACTATGCAGCTACTCACTTTCTGAGAGGGGGAAGAGAACTTAAAAAAACCTAAAATGTATGTGTAAAGACCAGTTTGAGAAACAAAATAAAGTAAAATACAATGTAGTAATGGTAATTACGAGTGAGGTAACAAAGAAACAGGAGTGAAACCCAAGAAAACCAAGTGATGCACAAGACAATTGCTCACCACCTTCTGACTGAACTCCAGCCCATCTCCCAAGCAATTGGGTCCTCCTGGCCAAATCCCCTGACTTAATTTAATGAGTATGATGTTGCATGGTGTAGGATATCCCTTTACATTTACTGTGCTGCCTATGCTCCTTCCCAGCTTCTTTTGTGTCTCTTCACTGGTAGAGTATGAGACAATGAAAAGTCCTTGACTGAGGGTGAACACTATGGAGCAGCAGCTGAAACATCAGTGTTACTGACATGATCCTCCTACTAAATCCAAAATGCAGCACTGTACCAAATATTAGGAAGAAAATTAACTCTATCTCAGCCAGAAACTTGACAACCTACTTTGGCAAGCCGGCAGTAAGGGACAGATAAGTACAGGGGGAAATATCTTTATTGTATTTAATTAAGATTACTCACCGTGTTTAAATATTTAAGAATGGAACTTGGGAAATATCCTTGTGTTAGGCTATGAGTGATCAGAGGATTTGAACTCCCTCAAACTATTTTATGAACCACTGTTGATTTTGAGAGCTGCCTATCCAACTGTGACACTGGGAAGGGGTTAGCTTTTCGAGGAAGAGAAAGGGAACTCCTATGTCCTGATGAAAACATCCAGTTTACTGCTCTTAGGGTTGTACTTGTGTGTCATGTCTGACTTACTCCATTAAGATCTGTAGTTGAGCTATTATCAGCTGATGGTAACAATTAGGTGCTCACTGTGGGGTCACAGTATTCCAGGCAAGACCTCATCAGCCCTGAGTCAATGGAAAGCCTTACTTCATAGTTTGAACCATGCCAATGCCCTCCATACTTGTCAGCACAATGTTTGCTTTTTTGCAATAGTGCAACACTGTTAACTTCTGCTGCGTTTGTGATGTGGTATAACCCTGGGTCCTTTCATGTGGGGTGGAGGCTGGGTGAGTTCATTGGAAGAGACTTTTAAGATCATTGGATCTAATTAATCCAACACTGCCAAGTCCAGCACTAAACCATGGCCCTAAGTGACATGCCTACACCACTTTTGAATGCTGCCCGGGACAGTGACTAAATAAAAGATGGAGATGCTCCTTTAACCCTCCTTTTGCTGCTCGTGTATTTATAGAAACATTTGTTTCTATACATTTGTTTACTGAGTTACAACTTTTAATCGAGAAACAAATTTTTTTATTGGGTTGGCAATACCCTGTCAAGTTTGGCAGGGACACGAAGTTAGTTTAAAAAAAAAGTCAATTTTTTCATGATCTACCAGCAGAATTGAAGCACTTTTAAAGTCTCTATAACATAAACATTTTACAATAGTGGTAGCAATACTGACTTGTGCTAGGTAACTTGAAAATGAAGTCAAAATTTTCATCATTAGGAGATGTGTTTTTAGTTAGGCTGAAGGAGAAGCAAAAACTGAACTGTATAACTGGTATGAAGTTATTGTTTAATAATTAGGTTTTTTTATTAGCTAGAAGTTATTTTTATAACACAAATGTGGATTTTGAAAAGCATTTACTTCAAAGTCGACAGTGTACTCCTGACATTAAGAGTAGAACCTACTAGAAGGTTTGAAATGGCCAAGTGCCAGCACAGAGCACTGCCAGCCTGCCTGTCCCTGCCCACAGTCCCAGGGTTCAACACCCCAGATCAGCTCTCGGGGTCATCGATCACTGGCCCAGCAGCACCACAGCCCTGCCTGTGTCTGGCCATGTCCTGGACCCTGACTTGCCAGCCTGTCCCCCACAGCCTGGTCACTGCAGAGGCACTCAGCAGTCACAGGGCTGTCCCTGACCCTGGTTGCCCTCACTGGGCTGACCCTGCTTCACGTCCTCAGCTCAGCCTCAGGCCAGCCTCAGCAGCACTGCACGCATGGACAGGGCTGCCCTCGGCTGCCCCAGCCTGCCCTCCTTCAGTGGGGTGGTGAGAAGAGCCATGGCTGGTGACTCCTGGCCTGCCTTGCCACCCTGGCCCCAGCCCACACCTCACCCTGGCCAGGGGACAGGTATGGAGAAGGCAGAGCCAGGCTCTCTTCACGGATGAGGAGTGCAGTGCTAAGAGGGGGCAGTAGCAAGGTGCACCCACAGAATGTCCAGTTGGGCTTAAGCATGGCATTTTCAAGCAGAAGGATAGTGAGCACTCGAGCAGGCTGCCAAGAGAGGATGAAGAGTTTCATGCCTGGAGCATTTCAAAGCTTGAAAAAGCCATGAACAATCCAGCTTTGAAGTTCACTTTGTTGACAGCAGAAGGTTGGGCCAGATGAACTTCAGACACCCTTTCCAACACAGACTGCTACATGATTCTGCAGGTAGTACACTGTTGAGAGTGACAAATTCTCTGAACATGCAGGCACTTTTACAGGAATTTCATCAGAGCCACAAAAGGCTGGTCCTCCTCATCAATTCATCAGCTTTTTTTGATCTTGCTCTTCAGTTTCTGACTCTTCTTCTGTCAAGGCTTGTATCTGTTTGACCAGTGGGATTTTTACTCAGAACTTGCTTCATACCTCTCATGCTTTATCCCTTTCTGTGAAGGGTTTTATCCTACATGCATTAAATGTAGTTAAACTCTTGAACTTCAACAACTCAGGATAAGGCTCCACAATTTTGGAATCTGTTGCTGGATTCATAGAAATTATTTCAGCATTACACATACATAATATATACACAAATAAGTAAGATGGTAAGAATGCCTGTTACAATTTATGTTAATCAATGTTCCATCATCCAGGTGCCACAGGAAAAAGCTGTACCTGGTCCAGTACATGTTGTTGGAGATGTTGAAGCACCATGAGACCATAGTCCTCTTAGGGACTTCCAGCACTTCTCAAGCCAGATGTAAATTAGGAAGAGACATATAGAAGTAGCTGCATTTCTACAAAGCCACTCACTTATGATTCACAGTAGACCTGAAGCAGAAGGAGACTTTTAATTTTCCCACATCCCAGTGTTAATGTTTTGACTGGTAGACCATGTCCCTGTTATTACAGTAAATCTAGCACAAGGCAAATAAAATATGTATGCCACAGTGCAGCATGTTCTGAGAAGATAATATGGCTGTATTTATGTTTCAAGAAGATTAAATAATGCTCAAAATAAGCATCAAATCCTTTTCCAGTATTTGTCCAAATAGTACAGTTTTCTAAGAATTTTTCTATTTCTACCAAAAGACCCCCAAAACTGTAGAGGCCAAACTATTAATTTGTTGTCTTTTAATCTCATGACAACAAAACTAATGTGAGGAGTAATAGATTTCAAAAGTGATTTAAAATGCCAGTAACTCTGGAGTAACTTAAATGACCTCCATAAAGGCGTGAAAACTCACATTCCTTCTCTTCAAGCTATTCAAAATCAAGCAAATCTTCCCTGAAATATCCTGTTATAATTAATTTCCTGAATTGGCTGGGGATGAGGAATGTAAAATATTTCTAGATTCCAAAGACTGCTTATCTGAAGGATAGGAAATGGTACTATCTTTTCATCACTAATGTGAATGCCTATATTTAACATTACACACAATTTTAGAAATTTAGATCTGCACATTTATTTCCATCTCAAATATTTTAGAGGTGTTTTGTGGAAGAATGCTTCAGACTAGGAGAATTAAAACTTTTTAGACTGTTTGGTTAACAGTCTAAGGATAAATTTTTCTTGGCTTCATTTTAGTTGCACTAACACTGAATTCAGAACTGAGGATTTTTGAATGCCAGAATTAAAATAGCTATGACTTTATAGTATGAATTGTATCTTAATTCTGGGAGTTCACTCTCATACTCAGAATAACAGGATTTAGAAAAAGGCCCCAAACAGCACTTTTACTTAAATTGCTGTATCAGATCTCTGTTCCAGCCATAAGAGTAGAAAATCTGCAAGACTCCTTCCATTGTTTATAAAAAGAGAGTGAATTCTTTTGGCTCTCCCAATTGCAGACGAAATTTCAAACAACTTCAGCACCTTTAGGCTAATTTTGGAATAGTATTAGCAAGTGCACGTCCATTGTTTGCTTCCATGGTTATGTCTGGCACAGGAATTTTAACAGTTTAACAACAGACAAAGTGTGTTCAGAAATTTTCCTCTTTTAACTACTTCATCTCCTCTACACAGAAGCCCATGAAGAGCTTTTTCTTTTCCACGTGCTAATTACCATAAATATTTTGGAAATTGTTCTACAAGCTCTGTTTTGTTTTCCAAATCATTAGCAATGTTATAAACAAACCTTCTGACAAAAATGTTGGCAGAAGCTCAAACACAAGTCCTAGTTCATCAGAAACCTTTCCTCATGCAAAGGGAACTGTGTGGGGTCCTTTACATGAAGCTCACTTGCCAAAGCATGTGAGGTTTAGTGCATGAGATTCCAGCTGTGTTTAGGTTTTTTATGTACAAATCATTTAGACAAGACAGATTAAAAGTTAAAATCAGTTGAATCATGAGGGAAGATGGGTGAGGCAGTACTTTTTGAGGTAGAAAATTGTCACTCTGCTTTAACAGCAGGCTGTAAAGACTAGGTAAAGGAGTCATGGGCATCAATGGCAATGATGTTTGCCATTGCTTGTAAAAGTTCAAGACTTGTTCAGCATGAGAACACGACACAGGGGCAAAAGAAGTATCATGGAATGGCCTGGGCTGGAAGGGACCTTAAAGATCAGCTGGTTTCAACCCTCTGCAATGGGAAGGGATGTCTCCCACTAGAATAGATTGCTCAAAGCCCCATCCAACTTGACTTGAACACTTCCAAGGATGGGATGTCCACAGCTTCTCTGGGCAACCTGTTCCAGTGCCTTACCATCTTCATAGTGAATAATGTCTTCCTAATATCTGATCTAAACTCAAAAGGGTTCAGTTCAAAACCATTCCCCCTTGTTCCATCACTGTGTGGCCTTTCAAAAAGTCCCTCTCCATCTTCCTAGCAGGCTCCCTTTAGGTACTGGAAGGCTGATATTATGTTTTCCTGAAGCCTTCTCTTCTCCAGGCTGAACAATTCCAGCTCTCCCAGCCTGTCTTTTATAATGTAAAGCCCAGTATGTAGTAGCCTGTCTGGTCTGCAAGTACACTTTTACAGCTCATGTTGAGCTTCTTGTTCACCAAAGTCCCAAGTCTTTCTTCTCAGGACTGCTCTCAATCCTTTCTCCACCCAGCCTGTATTTGTGCTTGGGGTTGTCCTGGCCCAGGTGCAGGACCTTGCACTTGGCCTGGTTGGATATCAGGAGGTTCACGTAGGCCTGTCTCTCAAGATTGTCCAGGTCCCTCTGGATGGCATCCCTTCCCACCAGCGTGTCAATCATACCACACACAGCTTTGTGCCATTGGCACACTTGCTGAAGGTGCACTCAATGCCACTCTTTATTATTGTACCATGCTTAACACCTAAAAGAGAACACTTAAGTAAGGGTTGATAGTTCACGCTTCACTAGAGCATAAAGGAGTGTTTCTCTCCAACCACTATTAAGATGATTCTCACCTCATGGTTACTCAGTTAGTAGCAATCAATGTCCCATGAACTTATTCACTGATAGATCTGTTCACCTTGTTATCCAGAGCCCTTCTATACAGCTCTCTAGAGGCCCTCAAAGGTCTCGACATGATAGCTTTAATACAGTGGTGCTGTACACCATAAATTCTTAACATGAAGCTAACAAGTATCTAATACAGATTTCTAGAGACATAGCAATAAATTCCCATACAAAAACCCCAAAAGGATGCCATATTTCTAAGACAATATTTTGAAGATGAGCTAATCTGGTTATTTTGAAGTCTGATGATATTTTCCAAATAACATATGTCCTTTTACGAGTTAAGATTATTTCTTCTGACCTTAATTTTTAAAAAATGTCCAGTGTTATTTTCTCTTGTGCAAAAGAAAAGAAATTGCAGAGACTTTGTTTAAACAGCAGATTTTCTGGTTTCAAGTGTCTTGTACAAGATAATTCACCATAACTGTGGATTTGCAGTTACAGGGCAGGAATGACAGTTTCAGAAATAATGTGGCGTTGTCGCCTGTGCATAGCAATTAGTTGGTGGCCTAGTTCAGATGAGAGTTTCAGTGTCTTATAAAATGTCCAAAGAATAGCTGTCCTAGTTAATATAATTGACTGCAAGGGACAGTTGAAGGGCGTGGTTTATTTATTTGAGGGAACATTATCCAAAATTTAAACAAATTTGGGCAAATTTGTAAGGAGAAATATGAGTAAAAGAGAAATTTTAGAAGTAGATCAATAACAACATTACTGTACAGCATTAGATATCTTACCTGGCAAATAAACCGGTGCCTTCTTGCTTAAGTTTGTGAGCTGTTGTATTGATTCATACTTGTAAGAAGACACTTCTTGAAGAAAAACATTACTCAAAATGTGTTTGAGTGTTTACATACAATAAATAAATATGTAAACAAACGTACCAGTACTTGTTACTCTATCCTACCATTACTGCTTGTACAGGCCTCATAATTCTTGTAACAAATGCTCACACTTAAGGCTTTACCCAAAACCTCTAAATCTCCATTAATAAGAGAATGTTCTTGATTTTCAGCAAATCCACCTCTATACAGCCCATGCAGTCTGTGCTGTGACATGCCTCTAAAGGAAGGCACTGCTGTGGGAAGTACAACAGCTACAATGGCTCAGAGACTCTTTCCTAAGTGGTGCAAAGTAAATTAAAGCAATAATTTGTCTATGTTTAGTATTTGGATTGAATGTAATCTGCCATTTCATTACTCACTCGTCTGCTATTGAAAGGAGTTTTGAAACTATCTAACTCTGCTTCCCTCCCCACAGCTGTAAGCATACAGTGAGACTTTCTTTCGCCAAGCTCCATTTGGCAAAGAAGACAAGTTTCATGAGTCAGAAAAGACAAGAATTTCTCAAAATCCCAGTATCATCTGTCTTTTCTGTACAGAAACAGTCTTCTATGAGCTTGCCGACAGTGAAAAATTGCTGCAGGTGACATTATTTGTGGTAACTGAGCTAACAGTACAGGTATTATCCTTGTTCCCTGCACAATGTGAGTTCCCCATTCTGTGAAAGCCAGAGCTTGGTTTACTTCTGATGCCCATAACCTGTGGCCAAACCAAAGAATTTCTGTTACCCCAACAGTTTTAATGCTTGGTTGACCAACACTAACCAGGCCTGCAGGGGATGGATGCAATGTGCACATAGCTGTACTGTGGAGCACTACTGCAATTTACTGCTGCACTTCTCAGCTGCTCAGATGTATGAACCAACTCGTCATTGAAAAGTATAATGGTGTAAAAAAGTCTAATGGTGATCCCACCGTACTGTGCTAATTCCATATTTTAAGAGCATTGGTCTGCAGAGAAGCAGTTTTGAATTTATTGTGGCTATCTATGAAGGGATTGACATATTCAAGCCCTATATGCTGCAGCTTCACTAGGTTCTTGTTCCACCATAAATTTATCAGCAGGAATAGATCACAGCAGCTTGCTAGTTAAAGCTCTAGCAGAAACTGAAAAAAGAAAATATAAATCAAATATTAAGGGTTTTGACAAATATCTTCAAATACATCTGCATGGAGTATGAGGAGAAGAAACAGTCTTCTAGCAATGCAGGCATCCCAAAGCAAGTCCAGTTATTGTGGCACAATGAATCTGGGCTATGTTCCCAGAAATCACAGTGTGGGCAAGGTACCATTGGCATAAGGCTTAGTATGCATTTATCCTTCATAATGCAGACTGCAGGTGGTGGATTTGGACATGAGGGGAAAAAAAAGGATGTATGTGGTACCGTAAGCTTATGTTAAAGAGAAATGTCAGTATTCTTTATCACATGAAATAGTGCTTCTCCATCATAAGGTGATAGATCTTGCTTCATTAAACAGCCACCTAAAGGTGGTGGGCTTTTTTCCTCTTTGGTTACTAGAATTTAAAAAAAAAAATTACTTGCCTCCAATGCAAGAGTCCCCATTTTTTTCCCACTGCGTGATATAAATACAGCATTAACTAATGAAGTATAGGTGGTCTAGAAAGGAGTTTTACAGAAGGCAGGAGCTAATGGTCCACACAGTCCTTCCATAAAGTAAGTAACTGAGTAGCCAGTTATTCTTGTAACTGACTTGTTATTCTTGTAACTGACTGTAGTCAGTTTCCTTATAATGAAATTATACTACATATTTGCTTTTTCTCTGATCATGTGTGCCTCAAAAACTGAGCTAATTTGATTTCTTTACTGCTGTAAATTATTTATTCCAACTGAGTCAGAGTCCAGTGAGTGTTTTAGACCCCAAAGGAATTGTTTGTTCTAAGAATTAGCTACGTGGGATGTGCAGTGAGTCCAGACTCAGACCCTTGAACAGATTGTTCAGCTGAAAGGGGGAGGGTAACTTCCTTGCATTACAAGATATCAATTTTAACTTCTCTTTAAAAGATAATTCAAATGGTATAACATGGTTGTTCTCAGGCCAGATGTTGGTATGTAAGGCTTTAGTTATAAGGTCACACACTGTGGTTGGGTCAGGAACAGAATCTGTGAGAAATGTATTCTCCCTCTCAGAAGAGCACCACTGTAATCACTGTGTCCTAACCAGCGTGACAGTGCCAAGTTGCACTGAGATTATGTTCAATTACACGCAGCATTTGCACACCATTTAATCTCCAAACTATTTTGTAAAGACCAAGTGAATTATCTTCATGCCACCTACCTGGAAACATGTAGTTGCACGTTTTTATTTTCATTTTTTTGAAACATAATGCTGAGTGTTGAGTACCCTGAATCTCCTTCGGTTTCCAGAATAAGCCTATAGATTTTCTAGAACTGTGCCTTTAAATGTTTAAACAGCTTTTAAAGGCACACAGCTATATGTATGTATACGTAAAGACATAGTCCCTTCCCTTCTGAGTTTTAAATCTGAGGTCCTTATCCAGCAAACATTTCCCTGCATATTATATTTTTATATGTGTGAGAGGTTCACATTAAACTTCCCCTGGGAACTGTTTACAGAAAGACCACACCTGCTGAGCTTCAGCCTCTTGGCAAGTGCAATATAGAGGCCTAATGGGAATTCATGGAGAAGAAAGGTTGCCTGCATTTGAAAAGGGTGTGAACCCTCCAAGCTCTGAAGCTGTGTGTCAGTTTATATTTAGATAACCTGAAAGTTCTGCCTATAAATTGTCAGAAAGAATTAATGGATAGTGCATGTGCAGTATATCAAACATTTGGTGTTTCAGCCACTATTTTGATACGCACCAAAGTGCATGAGTCTTCTTTACTGACAGCTGTTTACAATAAGACATTTAAAATTTTAAAAGACAAATTATTTGAAAGTATCTGAATGCAGAAACCAGTGACCCACTTTCTTTAATAGCTGGGAAGCACTTTCTGTGTTCCAGCAAGTATTCCTAAAGGGGTCTGTGAATCAAGCAGTCCTGAGACAGTTCATCCTAGAATATAATACTGATGTTTAAAAGAAATAAAATGCAAGTTCTGTCTCAGCCATGGCTTCAGTTTCTGATTTTTTTTCCCTTGGCCACATTTTTTCCATGGACTTTACTGTAATGTATTTTTGAGAAACTATGTCATGTTTTATAAGAGAAAAACACAATATATGAAGTATATATCCTTTATCCTGCCTTTGTACTCCATGCTGAAGCTGTAAATCCCACATTTCTTCTTTCTTACTTATTTTTGATGAGAGACAGCATGAAGACATCAATGGCTTTGGAATGGCATGTATTATTTATTTATGTCCCAAAGCTGTTAGCAATTGTGAGCATAAGACTGAATGCTCTGCAGCTCTTTCCAGCCTTGCAGTAGCTCTCAGTCCCCTTTCCATTCTCATCCCAAGCTCCTTAGTAGTAGTTCTGTTATTTCATTTGGGGTTAAGGTATACAGCATGTCTCATAGTTTTAGCTCCTGAATCTTCCAACTTACACCTAGAGATGGCCTTCATATGAATTTGTAGCGTGATGAGCCTTTCTTGTAGTCTCTAAAAATATGTTTTGCTATCTCAAAATACTTTCTCTCAAATGGTGATCCAGATTCCTGGACACCATAGGTTTAATTCAAGATATATTAAAAGTTCTGAATGAAGTGAAGACTCTAAATCTGCCTTTATATTTGGCTTCTTTTATTTTTTTTCTCTGGTTACTGAGCCATGTGTTGTAACAACCTGCTCATTTCTAAGGAGCAGTGATCATGTCTCCTGCAGAGGCTGCTTCACCATGAGCTCTCTCCTGTAAGATGCTGAGCTCTCTGGCCCTCATTCATCCAAGTCTTTAGATACTGAGTTGCTGGACTAAAATCAGTGCATAATACTTTTCAGGATATAGCTTTGTTCCAAGAAGGATTGTTCATTGTTTACCACTGTCAGAGGATGGGTCCTAAATAAAGGAAATAATCTTGTCTTCCTGTTTTGTTTGTCTAGCAAAAGAGACATTATTAACCTAGACTGGAGGACTTTAAAATCAGTTCAACTTAGAATATTCCATCTGCTTTGCTCTATAATGATGGTAAGGTTATGATAAGCTGTGTATTTTTCTGTGAAAGTTAAATTAATAGCAAAAATAAATTAATATTAAAAAAACAATCTAACATATTCTTTGTTATTATTTTATCAAGCAATAACAAACTGGGAATTTGGCCAGTATATTAAAAATACACTTAATAAATCCTATATTATTCTTGTGATTCCCTTCCACATCAGCATATTTTGTGATACTGTGAATTAAGCACTTAGATGTATGTGGACTGCACAGCGAAACAGTGAAATAATTGATTCTTTGGTACTAGTGTACTAATTAAAAACAAACCTTTTCTTGGAGGGCAAGAAGGCAGTGCAACTTTGACTTAGGACTGACACAGTCATTTAGTCCGTGAACTGAGAGGACTGTCTCAAATATACTGGGCATATGTTCTTTAGGAAAAAAATTTGGGATCATCTAACTGGCACTCATATATACACTGTATTTTAGTGTGAAAAAGGAGAATAAATTTTAAATGTGGCGATGGTGCCATCCCAAGTCACGTATCTATAGCTGTTTGTGGAGGCAACACAGTAAAGCAGATCAGCAGCTCAATTTAATTAAAATTAGCTGCTTCTAGTGGATGTTTGCTAACTGAACTAATTATCTGCACTCTGTATGATTCACTCAGAGCTATATAACAGCATGCAGAAGTGATGCAAAAAGGCTGGAGGAGTGGAATGCCAGCAATAGCATCACTTAGTAGTGGCACTATATACTTGTCCCTGAAGTACCACTGCAAACCTGCAAGTTTGTTCTCAGTGTAAATAGAAAACAAGGATAAAAAAGACCTGTCCTAGGTAGATAAAAGAGCTTTGTAGTTGACTCTGAAAAGAACTTGACCTTCTGCCAGAGACTCTGCCAGTGAACATGAGGAATCTTGCAATTACTGGCTCTTCTATTTGTCAGCAATACATTGTTGTAGAGAATGTTGCAAAGATATGTTTCTTGAGTCTGAAAAGGGGTTACATGAGAAAAGCCAGCCAGGCAAGAACGGCTATTATGAAAAGCAAAAACACCCAAAAAACCATTGAGGGTATTAAGGCATAACAGGCTATATTATGTACATAATTTTGTTTCTCAGGGAGTAGCTTGCAGGTGTTTGCAAATACTATCTACTAAATATTCTACAGTGTTGCACTTGTCCTCTAACTAACTAATTTCACTCTTCAGTTTCAGTTTGCATTCATTTCACATTTCCCAGGTGCTGGAGCAGAGATTCCCCTGCAGCCCATGGTGCTGATCATGGTGGGGCAGGTGTCTCTCAATGGAGGTCCATGGTGGAGCAAATACCCACTGTGAAGCAGATATCCTTTGGAGGACCTCACCCTGGAGCAGGGGGATGCCTGAAGGAGGCTGTGACCCTGTTGGAAGCCTGTGCTGGAGCAGGTTTCTGGCCTGCAGCCCACGAGGAGAATCCACACTGGAGAAGCTCATGAAGGACTGTCTCCTGTGGGAGGCATCTCCCCATGCTGGACCAGCAGAAGAGCTTGAGGAATCCTCCCCTGAGGAGGAAGGACTGGCAGAAGCATGTCAGGAACTGACCAAAACCCCCATTCCCCATCCCCTTGTTGATGGAGAGCAGGTGCAGAATTCATAAATAAAGACAGGCCTGGCAAGATGTAGGGGTGGATGGAAGGTGGATTTTAGATTTTAGATTTGTTCTTATTTCTCGTTATACTACGCCACTTTGATTGACAATAAATTAAATTAACTTCCCTAAGTTGAGCCTGTTTTGCCCATGATGGTAATTGCTGAGTGATCTCTCTTGTCCTCATCTTTACCCAGGAGCCTTTAGTTATATTTTCTCTCCAATGTCCAGGTGAGGAGGGAAGTGATAGAAAGACTTTTGTGGGCACATTTTGTCCAGCTAGGCTCAACCCATCTCTGTCAGTAAAAAGATATTTTGTAAGTCCAATCTTTGGACATGTGACAAGATGGCATTTGTAATGTTATCCAGATAATCTGTAGTGATTTAAAATCCTATTGTAGTTTCTGTATCACTAGTTTTATTATTTGATTAAAATCCAGCAGAGCATTAAGGATTAAATTTGTCTGAGGATGAATGATTTACAATTAGTTAGAAAAAAATAAAGGTATTAAAGAACATGCCAGGTTAATTTATTTGACAAATGAGTGTAAAGCTACTTGCACAAACATTTCAGAACAGAGTAGCACCTGGTAAGTAATAAATTTTGTCGAAGAAGTGAAAAACGTAATTAGTTGAGAACTGCAAAAACAAGGTGTAGCTAAGATCTATCTCACTAAGGATGCAGGGTTTGACTTCCACTGCAGCCCACAGTTGTGCTAGGTCCCTCCAGTAGGTGACAGTCTGTAGGCTGAGGGATCCACTGGTAGGGAAGATATGCTGTACTTGGCAGTTAGGACACGGTATGGTGGTATCCAGCCTGGGAGTTGTGCAATTCATTTGTATTACAATATCTGCTAATGCCAAGATTTTAGAATTTTCCATTTTAATGTCAATGATACTACAGTAATGTTGATATCTAGCCTTTTAAAACTCTACATGTTCTTAATTTATGTTGATGACATTTGCCATTTTACAGTACTGTAGGAAACACCTAGTGATGACTGATTTAAACCACTCACAGTCTGTCTGAATTTGATTTGGCTGTAACAACAGGATCAACAGCATCATTTGCAGCACTGCAAATGTAAAGAAACAACGTGTTCCAAAAAGTGTAACTCTGCAGATTTATGTCTGTGGGTATTGCTAACTTAGGTAGTTCCATTCAATTATTGTGAAGTGTTCATATGTTCCATATCCATTACTTCACATAGATATTGTGTTCCTTATATTTTGACAGTCCTAAGCATTTCAGTTAAACTTCTAAACTTTGAAGAAAAGGTATTGCTAGGCTTCTGGGCACACTGAAGTGGGAAGACAAAGAGACAATAACCTCTACAACCAATAATATTCAATCATTTATAGCTTCCATTAAGGACAATGTACTTTCATTTGCTGACTTCTTCAGCATAGAGGCTATTGCCCCTATATCTGTGATTTTTTAAAAGTATCTTCTTAGTAGGTGGGAAATGCAGATTATGGGAAAGGCAGTATGGAAAGTGTATCAATGCTATAGATGACAAATAAATCATTATTTTACGATGGAAACCACACAGGCTGTCTCTGCACTGCTGCTACTCTCACTCAGTCTCTGCAGACACAGGGTCTGAGTCCTTTCTTCTGTCTGTGGGCCTCGGGGTTTGGGGTTGGTATTTGCTCTGACTCCCTAAAGAAGATTGGACCTCCCTTTGCAGTCATTGACTATAGTGGGAACTGCATTTCCCTTGAGAAGCAGAAACACCTTTTGCTAAAAGGGCAGTGCCTCACTAAGAACATATCTAGGGAGAAACCACATAACTTCCCCTGAGAAATGTATATTTTTCCCTAATCTTTGCTTTATATTTCTCATTACTAAGAAAGATAATGATAGAGGACTTCAGCTAATCAAAGGCTTATCGTCAAAAGCAGACATGAAGTGAGTAAGGCCAGTCTGATTCCACCCTCCAACACTGAGCTTTTGTCTGCTTGCAAAAGCTCCCCATTGTACCAGAAAAGGTCACAGGGTGGTTTCTGGCCTCTTCCAGAGCTATACCTCTCTGTCCCTGGGAATGGACAGGGGAAGTCTGGAAGTTAGAAATGCCCTGCTTGAGTTTTCTGAGTCCAGTCAGGTTTGGGTGCTCCTGAAATACAATTGTAGATACTTTTTTTGAATGGTGTTAGTATTCCCTGTCCATAATATCCTAATGTCCATAGTACCCCTGTGGTCACAGTAGCTACAAAGTAATTTGGAACCTTCTGCTCACTTCTCAGCCTAGTGTGGCTTGATGGCTTAATGATCTTTCACATCTTCCACATCTCACAAGAGAGGAGGTGCATTTACATTAAAAGCCTGGAACAGATTTTACTTCTGTGAGTCTGTCCAAACCACTTTTGATTTATGTGAATTTTTAGAATTCACAATATTTAGCGAAATTCATTGGTTAATTACGTAGGCATGAATACAAAAAGTGCTTATTTTATTTACTTTGAATCTGTTACCTACTTGTTTTATTTGAAGTTTCTTTTATTGAAAAAGACAGTAAAAAAATCATCCCCTATTTCTTATCTCCATTCTACACAGCATTTTATAAACATTTTCTTTTTTTTTTTCTAGATGGCTGTTATTCAGAATGAATTTTCCATTCTCTCATACTGAACTTCTTTGATATTCTGCACCTTCTTTATAGCCATTCCCTTGATTTATTTTATAATTTCTAAGATGGATGAAGAAAATCATCATATTCAAGGTGTGGGGACACCTTAAATTTATTTTATGATGGCATAGTACTGTTTTGGGGTTTTTTTCTGTATTCTTTCCTAATAATTTTTAACTTTCTGTCTGCTTACACAGCTGTTTAGCCATGAGGTGGTATTTTCATAGAAGTATCTATTTATATGATTTCAGGACATAATTGTAATTATCTACTCTATGTATATACTACTGTATATGTGAAGCTGAAATTGTTTCTTCCCATACACATCACTTCATGATAATCTCTACTCAATCTTATCTGCCATTTTATTACCTGGACACTCAGTATCAATCACATAACACTTGCCACATATTTTTGCAGCTCTTGACATTTTTAATTTACCTCAGTCACTAGTATACCTGCAAATATTTTCTATAGTACCAACTTTGTCCTGGAAAGCTTTTTTTCTAGGATTTAGCTTATGTAGTAAGAGTTTGAGAGAAAATAGTGTACTGAGAGAAGAAATCTTCAAGAAACTTGTGCTCATGGCAGGAAAATATTTCCCTTCTTTCTCCTTCCGTGCTGGGCTGTAGCTACAGAAGACCTCACAAGGCTCAAATGGGGATGCTCAGGGACTAGTGGTACCTTTCTCATGTCTTCCCTACATAACTGGATGTCTTCAGCAGTTAGAGAGACCTAATACATCAGCCTTCATATTTCATCTGCATTAACTCAATTGCCATGAAATGTATTACCTAACTTCCCTAGGAAGAAAAATCCCTTAGGAAATCAAGCCATCTTCCCAGATGCCTGGATTTGAGAATGCAGAATGCCATATTGAGAGCAGGTAGCAAAAACTAAAAGCTAAGGTTATATTTTAGAACTTGCTCCCAGAAAATTAAAAGGGAATTTGGCTGCTTCCTTTAATGAGTGAAAAATGCAGTCGTTAGGCTTGGAATTTATGCCCTCTCCCAAGCAGGCACAAGGATGCCTGGAGTGCTCTCTTTCTCATCCAGCATCCAGGTTCCCTGATTCCTCTTTGCACCAGCCTTCTCTTCCCTTCTCACACAGAATTAATGCTGACCTTGTATGGAAAAGCTGATTCCTCATTCATCATCTTTCCTTATCCATCAAAAACTAACCCTATACATTTTGCCAAAGATTTCTAGTACTACAAGTCTTCTTTCCTATGGGGGCAAGAGCCCAGGAGGAATTTCCTGCCTCTTCATCTCAAGCAGGCATGAGATTTCTTATTCTTTTTTCTTATTTACTAAACCTGTCCATGTCCTCAGGCACATATTCCCAGATTCATGTGTTTTCTCTGACTCCCTTCTGCCAAGCCTGCTGCATTCAGTGATTGATCTTGTATCTAATTTCACTAGTCACAGTTTTCCTTGGCAAAACTCTAAAGGGACTTAATTTGCTGATGTAATTTGTCTTGTTAATTATTGGGTTTGGGGTCTTTTTTCATATGATTGGTATCTCTGCCAGAATTGCTATAGCTATTAACAGAATTGTGGTTATTTCATTGAAATACAAAATTTTGAAATACATTATGATATTCTGCTTTTGCCCTTAATTACTAAAGTATTTTATATATTTTTATATCATTTATTATTATGAGAAGAATTTTGACAGTCAGATACAGTAAAAATATGAAGGTATTCCAAAATCAGATCAAAACCCAATGCTGTTTTAGTTTGAAACCTGAAACTGCATGTCTAAGTTTGACAAGAAATATTTACTCACACAGACAGCTTTAGGCACAGCATAAAACACTTATATGATTATACCAGCTCATTAAATTCCCTATACTTACTAATTTTGTGTGTTGTTTTCAGCTATATGTGTTACCGCACAAAGATTTGACAGGACATGAGCAAGTCTTAGTATTGATGACTGCTAAAAGAAGAGCACTGTTGCATGGGTAGAATCTGAAGTAAGATATATTGCAGATTTCTTTATTACACTGTTTGCTTATATAAGAGCAGGTCAAGCATGAATGACATTTATGTGGATTTTTTACATTCTCCAAAATCATGAAATGATAGGATAGGTCTATAAACTAAAGATTGCTGCTTAATTGTCTTTCTTTTAGCAGATGGAGTTTATTAGGATTATGAAGTTTATATAGACCTGTCACAATTTTTGTGCATAGAATTGACTTGTACTGGAATTTCAGATCAGTAGAAAACAAGGAAGCATAAGAAATATAAAGCTATAATGAGAAATACTGGGTAAATAGAAGGAAAGAGGAAAAGAAAGAGAGAGGGGAAGAGAGAAAGAGAGAGAGAGATAAAGGAAAGAAAGAAAGAAAGAAAAAGAAAGAAAGAAAAAAAGAAAGAAAGAAAGAAAGAAAAAAAGAAAGAAAGAAAGAAAGAAAGAAAGAAAGAAAGAAAGAAAGAAAGAAAGAAAGAAAGAAAGAAAGAAAAAGAAAAAGAAAAAGAAAAAGAAAAAGAAAAAGAAAAAGAAAAAGAAAAAGAAAAAGAAAAAGAAAAAGAAAAAGAAAAAGAAAAAGAAAAAGAAAAAGAAAAAGAAAAAGAAAAAAAAAGGAAAAAAAGAAAGAAAGAAATTTACTTAGTGAATGGTACAGACATTTTGAGTAAGAGGTAGTGACAGCTTGGAAGTAACTTACATCTAAGTCTCTCAGAAAGAAGTCCAAATTGGATATATGGATATTTGCAATTATTTTTACCCTGGTCCTGTCTCAGATGAAATCAATAAACAAATGTACATGTATCAGGTTTAAGATTGGTCTAAAAGTTTATTTTATCTGAAATAGTTGACTTATAACAATGATTGGAATGAAAAATAACAACAGTGAGGCATCTCATTCTTAGCACCTATTCCATTATACAGATATTGATACATTGAATGCATTCAAGTGTTATGAAAACAGTCAACAAAATGAGGCAAGGTAGGTCATTAATTTTTAAATAAATGCTTCTTCACACAATTATTTTATTATATTCTTTTTTAAAGAATCTCATTATAGTAGTATTGGTTCCGTTATTTTATTATTTTTATGCAGATTGCAATTTATGACTTAGTAGATACATAAATTCAGTGGGCTCATATTCTATGTTGCTAATGCTACCATGATGTCAATCAGCATGCAATTTAATTTTTAAAGAATGTACTGGAAAAAATGACAGCTATGGTAACAATGGGCTGTGAGAGAAACATCTCAAATGGCAATTTTTCCTTGGCATATGCTTTAATGGGTTTATATTGTGTGGTTTATCATATAATGGTTTGTATTGTGTGTCAATTGAATGTAAAAGCAGATCTTTGCTATTAGTTCTTCCATATTAAATGGGTATAAAGCATACAGTGTAAAAATTAACAAAGCTTCATATAATTTCCCTTAGCAACTATGCCTGGTGCTGTGATAGGGCTACTGATTGTGGGTTTGTTCAGCTGATTTCCAGCATGTTCAGGGAACATAAGATGCTTTGGGGTGAATGAAAGTCTTAACAACAAGGCTTGCAGCTGTTTCTGTGAGCTTGTGAATGGCTAAACTGGGAAATAATTCCTAGAGTAATTGATATGGCTATCAGCTATTTATTTAAAATAAGCATCTTTTTTTTTTTTCCTGTGAGGGCAGCATTAGACTGTTTTTTACATTTTCTACCATATGACTTCAGTTGTGGCTATCCCACAAAGTCATCCTCTACCGGACTTTCTCTAACTACTTTCCTATATTGAGGAGAAATTACAATCTCTGTCTGATATTTAGGAAAGCACTCTGCCCATATATAAGTATCCCAGTCTGGGGTTCCTCCTCTGCCCCGAGATCACCCCAGAGGGACACGAAGGTGGTTCAAAACCTGGTTTTCCCCAAAGCCGCCGAAGAGAGACTGCCGGAGACAGTTTTCTCTTTTTCCAAGGACAGTTTATTGTTTCTTATCTCTGGGACACTTTGCCTGGCCAGCAGCGGTCTGCTCAGCCTGGCATCCATGGTGGAATCTGCCAGGTCAAGGCAGGGCTTATCTTATATAGTTAGTACTACGTATTACATGTTTACAAAATTTTACCAATACAATACAATTTTATTAAATGGTCCAGCCCTGACCCCAACCAATCCAAGAGGCCAACGTGTCACCCAACATGGATGACATGGAGAAGAAGGAGGAAAAGGTGTCCACCCCCCAAATTCTCCATCTTGGCCACGTGTCCCTTATCATAAACATTCAAGAAAACCTATTTATCTACGTTCTAACATTCTAATTTACACTCTACTCATCATTATTTTCTGTGTCTCTTCTCTCAATGTGGGCAGATTCTCCCAAGGAGCCAAATCCAGCCCCTGCAGCTCCTGGGCAGCACTCAGGGGTCTCTGAGGGGTCTGCCAGGGGGGTTTTTACACCCCCAAAGGAGCCAGGGAAAAACTCTGGACTCCCACATATAAGGACCTGATCCCTTTCTTTATCAATCAGCCATTCCCAAAACCTGCCAATGCTTCATCAAACACAATAAGAGATTCATCAAGTAAAATACCTGAGAAACATAAAGAGGGGCCAGTGGTGAGGGAGGCTGAAAGCCCAGAGAGCTCCATTGTGGGATCTCCATCCTCTGAAATGTATTGGATTGACTGCACAAATACAATGCAAAAAGCTTAATTTTGCAATTGTGTAATAGCACTGCATATGAGATCTAGGAAGCTATTTAAGACTAGATAAATTGATTTTAGGGCTTTAGCTAATAACTGTAACGAGGGACTAAAATCAACGTGGGTAGAATCATCTTGGCCAACTGCTTCAATCTCACTGTTGTGTGCTGGGAATGAAAGAAAAATAAGAAGCTATACCAATTTAATTTTCTATTAGCAGGTTTAATAAATAAATCGTTGTTCTTTTAACTGCTGTGATTTGATTTTCATTTTTTTGAATTGGGTGATCTGGACAAATGATGGCTTAACCATGTAGTATTTTTAGCACACTGATGTTTAGAGTCAATATAAGTTAAACCTTGATTTTAGAATTATCTTAATTTCTACATAGACAACTGGCATTTTTAGAACTTCAAGTCTAAGCAATAATTTCAGTTTTGTAATGTTTGCTTGTTGCAAAACAATGGAATTTGACTTCTCCAAATATTAGCAGAACTCATTTGTTCTTTGGATAGCAGAATTGAAAAATAAAAGCTACATAAATTAACAGAGGTACATAATCTTGGCCCACTCTACAAATTAAAATCCTTATACAGTAGTAGTTCACACTTTTATTAATTCACAATGCTAATAAACAATCATATATTTTTAAAATTATGTCTTAGAAGTTAAAAAAAATTGTTAAAGGAAATCTGAATATTTCATATAAGGGGAAATTTTCCTATAGTCATCTCAAAAAAGACTCATTCTAGAATTAATAAGTGAGACTAACCAGTTGTGATGCTGTATGTTTTACAAGAAAAAGCTGATTCAGTGGAACTCAATGCAGTGTTTCCAATCCTTTCTGGCAAGTGGAAGAATAAAGAAGTAAAGAATGAAGTCAGGATCACATCATGGGAATACTATCATATTTTTCTAATTAATTCCATTCAAGAAAACTTTAATTGAATATTTTAGAGTTAAGATAATAATGCTGCTAAGCAGCAGTGCAATTTGCTGAAGTCAACAAAGCATGACTGTGATAATGTAAAGAAAAATTCAAAGACAGTGAATTTTCCCATTAGACATATCTTATTCCCTTAGGATTTTATTTTCTCCGCTTTAGTTCTTAACCTCAGAGTCATATTCATGTATTATTAAATTACTAACAACTGTTGTTTAAAAATCTTGGCTTCCTGAGCCCAGTTAACAATCCAGATGAGCAGTCTACCTCCCTAGGGGAATTTTCCTACGTGGAAACTGGTATGACCTCCACTCGAGCAGTTTGCACACATCATTATATTTTTGATGGCCTCTACTTGTATACAGAATTTGAAAATAATTTGTAGCGGATTTTTTTCTGGAAATTTGACCCATATACTTCTGCTTCTCTGCTTTTACATCACCCATTTTATTAAGTAAACAACACATTTTTTTGCCATGGGATACTCAAATTAGTCAAATAACTATTAAGTTATGCACTTGACATCCTTACAGATAGTATATGCCTGCATTATTTGGCAGAAGGCAAAAGTACACACATGTATTGTGAGCAATACTTCATATCTATGAATAGTTAAGCTAAGAGAGCAGTGGTTATACTGTTCTAGGCCTGTGTAACCACACATTTTGGAATATTTTAATAAATTGTTAAATGAACTTCAGTGGCAATTAAATTTATGAGACTTACAGAGAGCAGCTGCCACCTTTCTAAATATTGACAGCTGCCATATCCCCATTCAGACCATTAGCAGGTTCCAGGAAGAAATGCAAACTAGTCCTTAGGTAAACAGCATTGATTGGTTGAAAATTTTGACATCTAGAAATCTCTGGTCATGTGCAAAATCCCAAGCCAGCCTAACTGAGCCTTTCCTTTTTAATTTCTTTCCTGTGATATGACAGATTTTGTAGGAAAAGTACAGAATGTTGATGGAATTACTGACAACTCTACAGCTTTGCTCAGCCATTCTGAGGTTCAAACAGTCCACCATGGGCTGGAGTAAATGTCTGCACATTGTAGAATCTTCCTGGGTTTGAGAAAAATGGGAAAATAACTGGAACAACGAATTACAAATGAGCTAGAAGAGGTTCTAAGCAACTTGGGACCTTCACTCTCTGGAAGAGTTTTACATTATCCTAGAGAACTCCCTTTTACTGTGCTGTTAGCAACTGGAAAGCCTTTGTGCTGGCTGGATACTTATTTAACTTGGAAGGCCAAAGCCATTTTGTTCTGTAGTAAGTTTTTTAATTAGGCATATAGTCTTCAGCATCTATTTCCAATGGATACCAAGGGACCAGTTATTTCCATATATTTCTAGCATGCTACAGTTATTTTTCTAATCCATGTGACTACAAATGGTGTCTTCCTACTTTTACTCAGCACTGACTGTCAAAGCATAAGGAAGTACAAAGCTGATGCTTGTAAATGAACTATCTTTTTTTTTTTAAACTCAAAGATAATTGAAATACAGAACAATATCACCACAGTCACTTCTGAACATGGGAAAACAATGCTTATTGGAACAAATGTATCTTTTGTGCTCTGAGATAAAGCTGCTGAACTAACTGAATATGCTTAAACAGGAACTGAAGACTCTAGCTTGAATGCCAATTTTGAAATGAGGATTTATTTTTAGATGCAGTTCATGAATTGCTAAACCCAGGATTTTCAAGTGGAAGTGCAGAGCTGTTGCTGCAACTGTGTGCTAATAGTAATTGTGATTAAAACAGAACAGATAATGGCAAGCAGAGTAACTACATATATTTAAATTTAGATTTCTTTTAAGAAAGCACTGGATGATGTTACAGGCAGTGAGAGGAGTTGGCATCATAATAACAAGCAGCACCTCAATGAATATAGAATGGGGAACCATAAGCCACAGGTGGAGACACTCAGCTTGTGCTTGCTGTGGTGGGGAAGGGTTACACACTGAGCAGTCCCATTATTGCTGGTAATAATCTGAATGTCTATAAATGTTTGCCTCTGCTGTAAGCAAGGTGAGGTTTGTAGAAATGCAAGAAGCAGGCAAACCCCTTAGGGAGTTTTGACAAAACATACAGCTGAGGAGGATTTGGTAACTGAGTCATACGTAGTTTTTGGTTTAAAAATCTTGGCTGAGCAGAAGTATGTGGATGGGTGATAATTCTGATGTATATCAGTTTTCCATTACAAGTTGGGGCTATAACTTTCCATTTATTTTAAATTGCATGAAATTCATTCTAAAGTCAATCTTCTCACATCTGTTTTGTTTTAATATTGTTGCACTCTGCAAGGAGACTGTGGTTTAGAGAGTTAATCAGAAGCAAAAATTGTAATGGGTAGAGGACGAGAATCTGTGTGGTTACTGAATCCTCACCATTGTTTTTCTCTCTTGAGGCCTGCTACAAAGTGAAGTGAAAAAAAATCCCTTTCACTATCTTACTTTGAGCTTTGGGTTTGTCTGCCTTACCTTATTAGTTGTACCAGCAAGCAGACCATATAAATTAATAGGGGTAAATATGATATTGGTATCAAACAATTCATAGAATTGTTGAAGATGCCACTGAAGATGGCATCTATATGTACTATACTCTATAGTATATTAAATGAACTATACTCTATAGTACATTTAATCCAAAAAGCCATTCAAAAGAAGAAGTGCAGTATTCAGGAATAATAAATAAACCAATATGCTACTTTTGATTCGTTGAGACCTCTGAAAGTATTGGTCTGATTTAAAGTACTTCCAGGTGCTAGTTGTGTCCTGCTCTGCACAGCTTGCATTATATGTTCTATTGTGCTGTTACTGAGACAATCTACTAGAGATTTTTGGGGCAGGGATGAACAGAAGCAGAGCTTTTCCCCAGAAAACTTCAGCTTATATCGTGGTTAATTCAGCTTTTGTTTTTTCAATTACCCTCTGGGCTTATGCCCAAATTTACAGTTTTCCCAAGCAACATCAGAAAAAGAAAACTACAACATGTTTTCTAATTTCTGTCATCTTTCTTTATTTTCTGAATTTTTCAGACAAGTTAATGTATATTGTTAATTTTCCTGCCACAGGGGAAAAAAATGCATGCTGTATCTTCTTTCTTGTCTTTCCTTTGTCAAAGTACTGCTCCTCTGAGAGAGACCCCAGTGTCTCTTTCTGAGACTGCATGAATATGCACCTTTCTTGAACCTGGCTGTGTCATGAATGACAATCAGAGATTGCTAGAAAATCTTAGGAGATGTCATTACTAAGATAAAATTCAGATTTAGGTCAGGCTTTTTTAGAAAAAAAAAAGGCAAAATCATCCCTCAATAGGTATTCCTGTTTATCTAGAGGTTGCCTTTAAGGATACTTCTTCCTGTATCTTCTTGAGAATGATGCTAGATCTACAGAAATCCCTAGGGCACTAGAACAGTTGGAATAACAGCCAGGAGATTTGATTCTCTTTAAATGCTACTGCAGAAATCCATGCTGAGAAAGTACAAAGGGGTGCCTGTCGAGGGTGAGGCATTTTTGCTTTCCCTCTTCTTGTTGAACAAGTTACTGGGTTGTTAGCATGTGGAAATGATTCTAGCAGCAAACTGAAAACCTACAGATAGCTCTAAAACTATCTGAAATATGCAGAGGCTTTGTCATCCAAGAGGGATGTTTATGAGTGATGACTTCCATCTCCTGTATCACCCACGAGAAAGATCCCCCATTTCTTTAGCTGCAGCTGTGCTTTCCCACAGCCACCAACGTGACCCAGTCCTGCCTAACACAGGGGTGGTCACAGGTGAGAACACATGAACAGGAAGACACAGGAGACAACTATATGAGGTGCAAAACAGAAGATGGAAGACTGCATTAAAAACATGTCCTGGGTGTTATTTTGTCTTAGTTTCCCATGCCAGCTTCAGAGGCACACAGGTAATGTACACTTACCTGGGTGGCAACAGGGCAGCACACCTAGCAACTTAGCAACCATATTCACCACGGGTTTTGGCAATCAGTAATGTTGTTTTCCTAACAATAATTATGGCTTTGAGAGGCATAAAATGCCTGTGTTCATTCCAGTGGAATATTAAGTTTGCAGTCTAAAGTGAAACCTTAAAATTTCCACCATTATTAGTTATTACACTGTTAATAATTTTAGCAGAAGCATCCAACAGCTTTTCCAAGCTTGTTAATGGAATTTTTAAACAGTGTCACCAGATTTTCTTTTGATCTGACTTGATATCTACAGTTTACTAAGAATTAAAAAAAAAAAAATTGCCTTGTGATGGAATAACATTCTGGAGTGTGGTTTAGTAAATGGTCCTTTTAAAGTGTGTTTTATGCTCCCAGGTTTGCATTGATTTTAAATGTATGCAGCTATAGTTGGAAAATGAGTTTTGTACTCTCCTGGGCATGTTTACAACTGCAGTAAATGGTTTATGGTCACCTTCAGTTAACATTGCAATAAAGATTATATTCCATAATACCCATGAATTAAGGCAAACATCCACCTTTCTACATTTTTTTTTTAATGCAATTTCTGTCACTCCACGTTTCCCTACTCTGTCCATACTTCTAGAGGAATACTACTTCAATATTCTGTTTGGAAGTTCCACAGGAACTCAGTTTTATGCTGAATGTCACGTTTTTTCCAGTAACATATTGCTGTTAATTCCTCTGATTCCTCAGACTTTTTAAGATGTGCATTTCACTGCCACTTATCCTCTGCTGGTTTGAACAGTGAGATTAGGTGCCATGTCCCTTGCCAGTTCATCTTTCCTTGGATTCTCTTTCCCCTCTCTTGGGTCAATCATGCTGAAGGTAGCTAAATTCTAATTTTATCTAACATGTCAATGTCACTCTATTAACTTTCCTCTGTGGTATGCTGTTTCCATTATAGGAGTTTAGAGGCTTGGGGAGGAGATGAATATCCAGCTTTAGCCAGGCAAATTTGGGGTTTCTTCCAAAGCTTCTCAGAGTCTTTGCTTATGCACTTCTGTTCTCCTCACATCAATATGTCATTTATCCATATCATGGTATGCTGCATTAGCATCTGCAATTCACTGATTTTCCAGCAAAGCTACTGATGGGTTGTGCAATGGTAATGCCAGTCAGAGGAAACTATTTCCTTCAAAGTAGTAGGCTCACAAAAATGGTGTGGGCTGGATTTTTTTTTCCTTAACAGTACCTGCTTGCAACCTGCCAACACATATTTGCCATCTGACACATCTCCAGAAGTACCTCTTCATGTGGAAATTTTGCTTGAGGAAAATGTTCACTTTACATATATATGTATACATGTATATATGTATATATATATATAATTTCCAGGATGGTACACATCAGGTAAGAACTGTAGGGTTTTTTTGTTTAGCGATGATGAATGGACAATCGACTCTGCTTTTCTACTAAGTGCATAAATGTTAAAACAGTGAGCCTGTCCAGCTTCATTTACAACTGCTGCTCTAGAGGAACATAAAAATGTGCTAAAAGGCAAGAGCTGGGTGGTGACTGGGCTATTAACTAACTTACTTCCTGCACAGTAGAAGAGCTTCTCTCCTGTGGGTCATACACTGAGGCAGAATCACGTTTATTTTTGCTTGCTGCCTCACTGAAGAAAAACACATAGAATCATAGAACAGCCTGGGTTGGAGGGGACCTTAAAAATCATCTTGTTCCAACCACAGTGCTGTGGGCAGGGACACCTTTCACTAGACCAGGTTGCTCAGAGCTCCATGTATTTGCTTGATTTGATCACAAACTTGACACAGTTTTAACCCTGAAATGGGACTTCATCTGTTAACGCTTCTACAAAGTGAGGCTTTTTTCATGTCTATTGCTTACCCATAAATCTAGTTCCTAAACCCATATTGTGAAAACCAGGTCAAAATTAGGCACCTCAAGTTTTACATCCCTCATTTTTGTCATCTGTAAGTTCCTGTGTTGATGACAGTGCACTTGTGTCTGGCACCATAGACTTTGCACACCCAGTCCTAAGTGGATACCTCGCCTGTGCTGTGATAGCCCACAGGTCTATGCAGAATTCTCCTGAATTCTAGCATTTCAGGAGAGCCAGCAATGCTGTTTGTCATCCTCCCTGTCCCCATTGTGTGCACTGCTAAACAATTACGCCATGTATTGCAGTTTTTGCGTCTTTTTCAAGTTCTCAAAGGCAGGGTCTCTAACAGAGGCCTGTTTCATTCAGGGTTTTAGTCTAACCGGTCAGCACTGTGTCACAGGCACCTCTGAACAGCACAATAACCAACCCCACTGGTCCACAAAACAAAAGGGCCTCTGTGGCAACAAGCTGCCACAGAAGAGACACTGCCATGGAGACTATTCGTGATCCTGTAAGAAATATCCATTGTATTTCACATCCCTTTGTTCTGAAAGCAGTAGGAAATATCTCACGTCCATTCATCACGAGCCAATGAGTTATCCCAAGTTTAGAGTTTGGGGACTGGAAAAGTCTTAAAACTCACCAAAAATAGTCTGCCTGTGATAAGAAAAGTAGAAAGGAAGGGAAACATATATCAGCTGAGCTGGAAGAGTACTCACAAGTACTCAAGCTTCAACTTGAGAATTAAAGTATGAAGAAAATAAAGATACCTGCACTATCCAAGTAATCATTAGTTTTGTAATAAAGCATGTGGGTGCATGTATACATAAGTAGAAGAAGAACTAAAGAGGAAAAATTAAGAGATTAAAGCTAACTTCATGTGAGTAATAAAATAACTTTCAAATTGGTTATAATCATTTGCATTCTTTTTTACATCCACGAACCTTGTTTTGGTTTTCCTGAGTTGCACTGCCTGTCTTCCCTTAATTCACATGTGAAAGAATAGTTTGTGGGTAGGTGCATTACAAGGAATACAATTCTGAGGTTGCAGGCAAGTCATGTTGTTTCTGTGATCCAACATTTTTTGCACGTGTGCAGGACCCACGCGTTGATCCAGCGCCATAGGGCCAAATGACATTCCAGGAGCAGCTGCCCAGCCACTGCCTCCACACTCAGTGCATGTGCCCCACTGGGAAAGTTGAAGCTCCTATCTCAGATACCTACCTGAAAAAAAAAATCTGTGAGGATCTTACTCGGAAACATTTTGTAACCTATTTTGTGCATTGTTTACCCCAAGATAAGAACACAAAAGTTCTGTGAATTTGCTCAAACCCGGGATACAAATCTGATGGTAAAAACTTGGAGTTTTTACTTTATATTCATTGTGGATGTGCAGGAAGAATTTTGATAGAAGTTAGTGCATTCTTGATCTTAATGCAGCTTTGGTTTTATTTTTTTTTCTCTGACTTTGGGGTTTTTTTTAAATTTAAGTGTCAGTCTTTCAAAGTTCCAAGTGAACATCTCTTAGTTAGTATATGATCTCAAACTTATTTTTGGAACATGTAAAAATACCAAAAGGGTTCACTAATCTTTTGATGAGATAAAATTACTTCTGAAGGATAAAATTAGCATGTTGGAAATTTTCCAACAATTATATTTTTACAGTCCTACTATGTATATTATGCAGTGGATTTTTGAAGAATCAGTACTCTGAAATGCACATTACTTATGTCTTCTGCAAACTATATTTTGAAGAAAATTTTAATGTGATAATTATTTTTTAAAAACCTCTCATTATTTATGAAGAATGATCAATATTGTATAACCTTGTTAGTACAAGAAATAAAATATGAATGAAATAGGAATCCTGGTTTTGGCAAGGATAAAGATAATTTTCTTCTTAGTAGCTGGCTCAGTGCTGTGTTTTGGATTTAGCATGAGAACATTGTAGGTAACACAGTGATGTTTTTGTTGTGGCTCAGCAGTGCTTACCTTGAGTCAAGGACTCTCAGTCTCGTGCCTTGCCAGTGAGGAGGGGCACAAGAAGCCAGGAGGGAGCGTGGGCAGGACAGCTGACCTGAACTGGCCAAAGGGATATTCCATGTCATGGAATGTGTATAATGTCATGCCCAGTGTATAAACTGGGGGCAGCTGGCCTGGAGGTGCAGATCAGTGCAGATCACTGCTCACGGCTGGGCTGGGCTTCTGTCAGTGGGTGATGAACAATGGTATTGTGTTTTCCTTGTCTTTCTGGAGGTTTATTACTCTTTTTTTTTTTTTTTTTTTTTTGTTTTGTTTTGTTTTGTTTTGTTATTTTTTCCCTGTTACTTCTGTTTTTCTTACTATGTGTATTATTATTGCTATTGTTCCTATAGTGTTCTACCCTACTTTATTGCAATTATTAAACTGTTCTTATTTCAACCTATGGATTTTAACTTTTTATGATTCTCTTCCCTATCCTACTCTGATGGGGAAAGTGAATAGGAACCTGTGAGGTTAGTTGCTGGCTGCGGTTAAACCATGACACAGAATTTAAAAAATATGTTTAAAATAATTTAAATTTGAAATTTAGATTCCAAAATCAGAAGGGAGGGTGCTGATGGGTCAAAAACACACTGATCCCATCACTTAGAGTTCAATAAACAGAAATGAATGTGTGCCATCCTTATTTTTTGAAAACCAGGAAAGTATTGGACAAGGGGATCAGTTTTTCTAGGGATAATAGGTTAGCGAAAAGCAGGTTACACCTGCTTTGTGCTGCACCACTCAGCATATTCATAAATGGTCTGGAAAAGTCAGGTGACAAAGCCTCATGGGACTATCAAACTATTTAGGTTCATAAAGATGAGAAGACCTTGATTATGTGCAGGAAAGTTTATGGGAGTGACCAAGCAATAAAATGGCTGTGAAATTCAGTGTAGATAAATGCAAAGTGCTGCACAAAAGGGCCCTTACTTCAGGTATGAAATGGCAGGATCTGATCTGGTCATTACTTCTCAGGAAGGGGAGTTCTGGAGTTATGAAAATGGCTCCATGAGAATATCAGCCTGGTGATCACTTGATAAAAAAAAAAAAAATACTAATAAGTGTTAAGAAAACAGCCAAGAACAAAACAAATAACACTTTTTTGCTGCCACAACGATCCATATTTTGCTTGCATCTTCTGTATAGGTCAAGAATCATAGAAACATTGGTTGAGAGGGACCTCTGCAGGTCACCCAGCCCAACCATTTCCTCGAAGCAGGACTACTGCCAACACCAGATCAGATCAGCTGTGGCTTTGTTTATCTGAGTGTTGGAAACCACCAAGGATGGTGATTCCACAGCTTGCCTGGGTAATTTGTTCCAGTGTTGCATGTTCCTTTTGGTGAAGAAATTTTTCCCTATGACCACTTTGAACCTCCCTAGCTGCAGTTGTGGCTCGACACAGCTGCCCAATGCAAGAAGCTGTTGCTCCTTGCTTTCTACTTGCCATTGCGAAGAAGTGTTTGGCTGCATCTTCCTTCAGATGCTTTTCTGGTCCCTGAACTTCAGCAAAAGGATGGAAAACTGGAACATTTTTGATGTAAAACACAGCGAATTCTTCAGGGTAGGAAAGGAGTTACAGAGTATATGATAGAGAACTAGTGATCATCAAATCAAAATAGCAGTAGCCAGGTTGAAAAGACACTAAAAGAGGGAAGATTTTGCACAATATATCTTTGATCTGGAGAACTTGTTACCAGAGCAAGTCGTAGATGCTGCAGATCCACATAGGTTAAAGGGAAGATCAGCATGTATCTGACAGAGAACTGCAGTGAAGGTTACTTAGGTCATAGAAACTGCACCTGCCTCATAAAATCTCTGAGTCTGAAATATTGGTGGCAGTGAAAGTGCTGGAGGGAACTACTGCCTTCAGTAATGCAACCTGATATTGGTCTACCAAAGCCCCCGGTCTCACCTGGAATGGGAGCTCTTACGTCCAATAAATTCTTTGTAAAACTCAACTACTTTATCTGCATTTCTGTCTTGCCTTGTTAATTGCATTGATAATTCGTCAGATAATTTTCTCTGGCACATTAATTATTATAATGCTATTTCACTTTGTTTTTAAGTTGTGCACACTTTGTTTTTAAGTTGTGCACACAAACAACAACAAAAGCAGAACTGCAAATGAAATCTACATTTTGAAGAAATATGCCTCAGTCTTCAAAATGAAACTGCAGGCTGCAGTTTGCTGGCCAAAGCCCTATTTCCAGCCTGCTTGCAAATTTGGTTCCACTAAGCTTTTGAAGTTAAGACTTTTAAGGAATGGATATGCCTATGATTAAAACAAGTAAGCAGCACTTTGGAGATCTCACCCTAATCTCCAGCAATGCCACGGATTTCATGCTAGTTTTGGCAAATCAATGGGCCTTCACTTAGCATGAAATGAGTTTTCAGCAGATGAGCTCCATGGAACTGCTCACGTTAAGCACTTGCAGAACTGCTCAGTGAGGGCACTTTTAACTTGTTCATGTGTGGCAGTGGAAAGCTTTGGGAGGGCTCTGCTGTAGTGCAAGGAGTGATCCAAGGAGACACCAGCTCACAGAGCTTTCTGCCATGGGAGGGGAGACCACAGGGACGCCGAGGGAAAGGAGGAAGGCAAAGAGGAACTAAGAGTGATGAGGAAAGGAGGAAGGTGCTTCTCACCTGGCCTCTGAGGCCCAGAAGAGCGGGGATGGTGCAGAGGAGAGGGGCAGGGAGGGTCCCAGAGGAGCGGGGCTGGGAGACGGGCGAGCAAGGAGGAGAGGGCAGGGCACGGTCCGTGGGATCGCCATTCCCGCTCCTGGCAGGGCAGGGACAGCGGCTCTCCCCGCTGCCACCGCCCGGCCCCGGCACCCGCACAGGTGGAGGGAGCGCTGCGAGCGCTGCGAGCCCCGCTGCCCTTCCCTCGGCACGGGGACCCTCCACCGCCCCTCTTTTCCCCGCTGCCCTTCCCTCGGCACGGGGACCCTCCACCGCCCCGCTTGTCCCCGCTGCCCTTCCCTCGGGACGGGGTCCCTCCACCGCCCCGCTTGTCGCCGCTGCCCTTCCCTCGGCACGGGGTCCCTCCACCGCCCGGATTGTCCCCGCCTCGCCACGCCGGCCTCTCCCGCCCGTCCCTGTGCGGGTCCAGAGGAAGCGGCGGCCGGGGCGATGCGCCTCCCCGCCCCGCAGGCAGAGCCCCTTCTTCCCTTCCCACCGAGGAGACACCGGGATCTGCCTCCGCTCCCCTCGGCCCTCCCCCTCGGCTTCCTCCCTCTCGCCCTCTTTTTCTTTTTTTTTTTTTTTTTTTTTTTTTTTTCTTTTTTTTTCCTTTTTCCATCCCCTCCCCCGCCTGGGAAGACCTGGCCGCTCCCCCCGCCCCTGCTCAGTAGCCGCGGGCGCTGGGCGGCGGACGAGCGGCGCGGAGCCGGGAGCCGGGAGCCCCGGGGCTCCGTCCGTGCTGCGGGCTGCCAGGTATGACCGAGACCCTTCCCGGCCCGCCTCTGGGGAGAGGCAGCCCCCAGAGCTGGGTGGGCAGGAGCGGAGCTGGGCATGGGAATGAGGGGCACTGCCCGCTGCCGGGGACAGGGCAGTGAGAGCGTCTCTAAAGTGATAGTGTTTTTGCGATGTCGTTCTTCCTACGCGGGTCGTTTTTAAATAATGATGGGGTTGAGCGATGTCAGTACCTTCAGCTTGGCAGCTGAGATGTTTTGTATAAAGTTCCTGCCTCTTTAGCCTGATAGATAGATAGATTTTTTTATAGGACTATAACGCCACGCGTTTATCTGGTTCTTGTTTTTCGTATTTGAAGCCGGTTTCACAAGGCGGCTTAACCGGACTGGAGGCAAGAGGCACATTTATTGGGTTTTCGGGGGTTTGTCTCTGCGCTGTCCCTTCTGCGGGCAGCAGGCAAGGAGCCTCTCCACCCTTCAAAACAAACTCCTTTAATTCTCATCCATCCCCTCAGTATTAGCGCTACCATCTCCGCGCTCCTTTGGAATTGACACTAATTTCATCCAGATTCGTCACTGCTGGAAGCAGATTTATCTTGGAATAGCAAAAATAGAAAAGCCGTGCCAAGGTATTTAACTTGCAGGCTTTGTAGAGGGGGGAAACTCCTTTGGATCAGGCGCGGAAAAGAAGAGCCTGCTGCGGAAAGCAGGACCAGGGAATGCGTAAGGAGAGATAGAGGCTTATTCCCCAAATCCTCCTCTTCTTCCAGGATAGCCCTGGTCTTTTAACAGGCGGGCACACAGGAGCGGCCGGCAACAGCGCAGAGGGAAGGCGGCCATCCCGGCAAAGCGCTCCCGTCCCCGCCGTTCCTCCGGCCGGTTCCCGGTCTGTGCCCGCCCGCCGCCGTCCCGGGGCCGCTGCCCGGCTGGCAGGGCTGGGCCCCCGGAACCGCGGGGCGCGACCTCCTTTTCCTCCCGCTCGTCCCGGAGCCGGGAGCGGGCAGCGGGCAGCGGGGAGCGGGGAGCGGGGAGCGGCTCCGGGAGGGGCCGGGAGCGGAGCCGGAGCCGGATCGGGCGCGGAGCCGCTGCCGGCGCTGCGGGAGCGCCGCCCCGCGGCCGCGCCGGGCACTGCGCCGCAGGGGGAGTGATCCGCATCATCCCCGGGTGCGGGAGCTCCGAAATGAGCTGTCACGCCTGCCCTGTAAAATTCGTTCTTCCTGTGAGGAATGAAGCTGCCTAAATTTCTGTAAGAGCCAGGAGCCGCAGCGGGATTTTTTCAGCAAGTCAGAGAGGAGGACAACATCCATACATCACTCTACAGAGTGAGCGCACCTGGAGGAGGGAAGGGGGAGCAGTGACAGATAAGATTAAGGCAATGGTTTCTTTCAGGGAGTGTAAGACATCAAAAATTTGTTCTCTGTTTTACTTAGTCAGAATAGAAGTGTGAATTCCAGCTTACAGGATATTTCAAGAATAAGGTCAAAAGCAGTTAAAGGAGATGGTTACTAAGCAGCCTCTGTTGTTTTATGGCCTGGAAATTGCATTTTGACATTCCTCCAAGAAGAAGCAAATCCCAGGGTAGAGGCTGGGATTACCAGCCAGACCAAGATAAAACACTGTCAGGAAGCTGGACTGAATTTAATTCGGACTGAGCTACACTGACATGTCAATTTATTCCATGATAGCTTGAAGAGGAACCTACCCTAGTTCTTGACTGTAAGACTTTATAGCCTTTCCTGAGCATCTGACATGCCTTCAGCTAGAGTAAGGTAGATTATAATGACAAAATATTTGAAGGATACCCTCAAAAATTAAGTAATTTTTGTTCAGTGGATGCAGAAAGGTTAAATGTTGGAAGCAAGAAATGAGAAGAACTAAAATAGTTTTAATTGTATGGATACACCTGGCAGCTGTAATGCCACCAAAGTTATCGGCTGAGCTTGGAAACTGGAGGAAGAATGTCAACATTTTCATATAGCTAAGGATCTGTCTCTTTCTGGTTTCCATCCTGCCTTCTCTCCAGCAATTCCTCATACCTTGAAGAGCTGACTCAAGAATCCCAATTACTGTAAGCCAACCCAAAACCTGCATGGGAAAGGAGTGAAGGAAAGGAGAAGGCAGAGCATCTTGGGGTGTAAAGGAAGAGTGGAGAATGGGTAACACAATGAGGGGTTTTTTGTTGCAATCAGCTTGAAACCCTTTCAGGACATTTTCTCCTTCCCCTGGAGGCTGCATT
The DNA here is from genome assembly GCF_903797595.1 of Erithacus rubecula. NCBI lineage: Eukaryota > Metazoa > Chordata > Aves > Passeriformes > Muscicapidae > Erithacus > Erithacus rubecula. The sequence continues at coordinate 32,890,129 of NC_136685.1, forward strand.
CTCTCTCCCATTCTTCCACCCTGCAAAGTTATCTTTGCACCCATCTACACATTTACATCCTCATATCTGGCAAGAGGAGCCCTGTGTTTCCCTTTTGCCAGCAGCCTGTTCTGGGCCATGGCAACTGCTGTTTTTTGGAGCTGGCCTCCTCTGAACAGTAGAGATGGGGTTAGTGAACAGATCTTGAATGCATGGCTGGAAATGACAAAGGTGCCTAGCAGCTCCACTGCTCTGCTCTCTAATGAGAATTACCATGTTTAGCAAGTTCCTTGAACTTTGTCCAGTTATCCTGAAGTGTAGTTAGTTCATTCCCAGTGACAAGTGGTTCATTATAAATGAAGAAAATCTTGGCTTCCAAGACTGCCTTTGTAAGTAGTGAGCACTTGAGTATCGTGTTTCAAATGGAAGGCTCCAAGGCAGCTATGAAAGGTTCTGTGCTTAGACTGTTTATATTTTTTTCTTTCTGAAGAGTGGCAGAAGGGAGCCATAGTACTCCACCCATTTGCTTGAAAGTCTCTCTATAAAGCAGAGAGAAAAAAATGGAATCTCTATAAAGTTAGCTATAAGATCATCTGGGAAAACATCAGCCATCACAGCAGAATGACATCGACTCAGACTTTCTATGTGAACAAACAGTTAATAACTGAACTTTCCTCAGGGCTCACTAAGTTCAACTACAGAGGAATATCAAATAGCCAGACCCTGAGGAAAAGCTGAGAAAGGGAGGAGTTTTCTAGGGAAAAATAGAAAAATCATTCTCAAGCCTGACATTAGAACTGTCTTGTTTCAGCAGCTATATTAGGACAAAGCAAATTTAAACCAGTTTTTCTACATTAATATCACACTATTTATCCTCAAACCATGCTAGTTTGTGACAAGCTGGAAATAAAGACAAGGAGATGCCTCATCACACATGTATTAAGCTGTGCTACTCTTGGGTGCATAACATTGTGGCCACAAAATTCCATATATATTAAAGGGAAGACTGTCAAACTTTGGAAGAGAAATGAACTAAGGTTTCCTTACATTGCAGAAACCACCTCTGCTCTAAAGTCCACCAGGTACAACTGGTTGTAAGTAAAGAAACTGTGAGGGAGGAGGTGCATACATGATTGCCCTATTCCTATCCCTATCCTCTACCTTAGGCAACCACATTTAGTTTGTCAGAAACAGGATTTTAGGACAGGCCTTTGGTCAGGCCAGGAAGGTTCTTTTATGTTCTCATTATAGTATTTTTTTATTTTGGCACTTTTTAAGTTACCCACAGATACGTAAAATAGTAATTCCTCCTCAGATTTAGTGCTGTTTGAGCAATACCTGAACCAACACTTTGAAGGTAACTTTGTACATCAAAGTTAATGTTTAAATATGCATATTTCTGCTATACCAATAAGCCAGACTAGTGTGAACAACTGGTGTCCCTCTACAAAATATTGGGCCTGGGGTGATTTCCCATCTCTGCTTTCAAAACTTTCAAATATCTTTTCATATGACCACATACACCCCAGAGCTCAGACATGTGAGTCACTGTAATCTCCAGATGTCTTAGGAAAGTGCACACATCTCCAAAAGCTGAGTTAGCTACTTCAAAGCCAGGGAGGGTTTCCTTGTATTGTAAAATGTAATATATATATATCCTAGTATGTGGACTCCAGCTCAAAGTTGGTGTTCCATTCTGGCAGAGGTGAAATGTGTCAAAACTACACTAAAACAAATCCCCCTCTGAACCTGGCATCAGAAGCAACAAGCTGTGGTTGAACTGTAGGGGTTACTTGACTTAAAAATTAAAAATATTACTTATTACAGGCAACAAATATGTCTATAGGGTGAAGATCATAGGAGCCATTGGTCCATAATACAGCTTTGAAAGGGATGTTTCCACTTCTTTTTCCATATATCCCTACTTTTCATGCTAGATCTTCAGCTAGCCTGTAGCCAGGCTGTTTCACTGGAGAGCATCACTTCCATTATTATGAACTAAAATTAAGGAAAGTGGTTATGTTTGCCCTGGCCTACACTGCCATTGCAATGTAAACCAGAGAGCTTAACCACATATAAATCCTTGAATTGCTTGGCTTTTAAAGTTTAATCATAGACCCTTTCTTTCTTCACTGCTGAGGTTTCCATGTAATTGGAATGAAGCATGTTGGAACTGAGTACAAGTTTCCCAGTGGCAGCTGCCAGTAGTTGGATAATGCCACTGACATCAGTGCTGCCAAGGAGAAAAATGGTCTTTTCAGTAACATTTTAAGCTCAGAATCAAGAGTTCTGGGTTCAGTTTCTGGCTCTGCCTCAGACTTCTAACAATTTTACATTTTTCCTGAATGTTTCCCAGCTACAGATGAGAATAATACTGCTTTTTGTCTTTCTCATTTAAGGTCTTGGTGTGGTGCATTACCCCATCTAAGTGGGGCATTCCACATGTGGCCATAAGGCACAGACAGCACAGTTCCCACAGCCTTTGTGGGATCCTGAAAAAGGCATGTGATGAGTAACCAGACTTGTCCCTCCTACTCAGCTGAGCTTTGCTGCATGTATATATAACCAAGAGATTCCTCTACACCTTCCTCTTTCCTCACTTGTCTGTCTGTCCTAGGAGACCTTGGTTCCTTGGGATAGCAGTTAGCAAAGTACCATTTTTCATACAGGGAGATTTGTAGTTCTAGAAACAATTGGAAGAGTCAGAGGCAATACAGGGAATATCTGAGGCATTTCTATTTTGAGCAGATTGTAGAATTCTGTTTCACTGATGTCAGTTCTAAAATTGCATGATTATACTTAGAATATATTAAGATAACCATGTATATTTCCAAAGTGTATTTTCAAATCTCTCTTTCTTGTTTTAGAAAAAAATAAAATGGAGCACATGTTACTGCTATTCATATTTTTCATACCTATATTGGGTCTCAGTAATGGAACAGAAACTGAACAAGATTTTACTTGGCACTTAAAGAAGATTCCCCAGATTGTGAGAGAAAGAACTTTCTCCCTTGACAGCCCTAAATTTGAAGCAAAACCCAATTTGGAGCTGAACAGTGTATGTGGAATTGAATGTCAAAGAAAACTACCAGTGCCAAGCTTGTCTGACTTGAAGAACCTCTTATCCTACGAGACTGTTTTTGAGAACGGCACACGGACCCTGACTGAAGTGAGAGTCCTCGGAGCAGTGCCTGACCCAGCTGCAAACACAACCACACCAGGGCCTGCCAGGAGGAAGAGGCAGATATATGGAACAGACAGCAGATTCAGCATCTATGACAAGAGGTTTATGACCAACTTTCCGTTCAACACAGCTGTGAAGATCTCCACGGGCTGCAGTGGCATTCTCGTTTCCCCCAAGCACGTGCTGACAGCAGCCCACTGTCTGCACAATGGCAAGGATTATGTCAAGGGCAGCAAAAGATTGAGGGTGGGGCTGATGAAGTCAAAATCCAGAGGCAACGGCAGGAAACGCAAAGGCACTAAAAGGAGCAGGAGAGAAATTCCTGCGGCCAAAGAGGATCCCAAAGTTGCCACGGGATTAGGGCGACAATCCAAAGGGGGTGAGAGAAAGCACAGGAGATCTGGGAGGAAGCAGGGCACCTCAGATGGCATGCCCTCCTTCCAGTGGACCCGGGTGAAGAGCACGCACATCCCAAAAGGCTGGTTCAAGGGTGTCTCTGGGGACGTTGCCCTGGATTATGATTATGCTGTTCTTGAGCTCAAGCGTCCCCACAAAAGGAAATACATGGAGCTGGGAATCAGCCCAACGATCAAAATGATGCCTGGGAGCATGATCCACTTCTCAGGTTTTGACAATGATCGGTCTGGGCAGCTGGTCTATAGATTTTGTAGCATTTCTGATGAGTCCAATGATCTGTTTTATCAGTACTGTGATGCTGAGCCTGGCTCCACAGGGTCTGGCATCTATCTCCGCCTGAAGGAGCCAAACAAAAAGAAGTGGAAACGCAAGATCATCGCTGTTTACTCAGGCCACCAGTGGGTGGACATCAACGGCCAACAGCAGGATTACAATGTAGCAGTACGAATTACTCCTCTCAAATATGCCCAGATCTGCTTCTGGATACATGGGAATGATGAGAATTGCACACTGGGCTGATGAGAGCCCAGCCTCGCTTGCTTAGCACCCTCACTGCCGTAGAGTGACCAATGTCTGGAAGAACATCACTCCACACCAGAATGGGTTTGAACTCAAAGCTCACAAGTAGTGCTGTGGTGACTTAAGAAATGCTGAATTGCTAGGGGAGGGCTAGAATTGTCAGACAAAATATTTCTAATTGTAACCAACCTAGATACGCACTTAAAATCCCAAACTATATTTATGTTTGCAGCTGTGATAAATTCAAGTCATTCATGAGGAGAAAAATGGCTGCACCTGTTAGTCATTTTTTTTCCCTAGGGGAAGGGTTGAAACATCTCAAACTGGTGTTATTAGACAGTATCTATTTTTTTTTCCAATGGATTTACTTTTCTCAGGGTTCTGTTCCAGTTCTTCAAATGCATGTTGTGCATACAGCATGTTACTGTATGTGCAGAATGATCCAGAGAATTGCAGGAGCAAGACATTATTCTGGCATTCTCTAAAGACCACAGGTCCACGTTGAGAAGCAGCACTAGAGTTAATGATTGCTAGCTTGGAAAATTTCCTCTTCTGGTTGCTGCAGGAACACTCCCAAGGAAATTCCAAATTTATGTAGCTGAGGGTTACACCTTACAGACAAATTCACTTCATTGCTCAGTAAAAACAGCAAAAATAAATTAATAAACAAAAATATCCATGTTTGGAAGAAGAAGACACACCTAGACATAGTTTAATGCCTTTAAAGGTTCTTTGAGAAGCTGTAGAAATCTTAAACATGCATCTGCTTTCCAATTAGTATTTGGAGAGCTGTAGATTTAGTTTCTAGTCAAATGTTTAGCTTTACCATTGGGAGAAGTCTCTGACTCCTGAAGTGGTTACTTGACAATCATTTGGAGCTTCATAGATGATGTATTTTTTGGTGCTAAACATTTCTTCAGTTTTTATAAATCACTTTTATATGAGTTCAGCTTCATAGATAGGATAGTATGTATTAGACTGGGAGTAGAAAATCAATGTTTTAGTTTGGTTTACACAGTTTTGCAGTGTGTGGTTTTAATCATGCTACATTCAAACTCCACCTCAACATGATTCTCGAGGTTAACTGAACATTTCTCCCAACTAAATTATAGCACCTTCTAAATGGTAGGACTATCCTGTGCATTATAGAAGGTATCTTGTTAGATAGCAGCAGTAGTTAGCAAATAATTTGGTTCAATATGTTTGTAGAACCACGTATTTAATGAAGACACAAACTGAGCTTGACTTTTACACACTTTTAAATACAAACCACTTTCTCAAAAGCTGTTGTTGATTGCTATATAAGTCTATATATTTTATTTTATGTCAGGATTTTCAAGTACACAGAATTGTTATGGTGCTACGTTAATCTAATAACATAAAAAGATACTGTGCCTTTCTGATCATATCCTTTGGGTTCCAATACTTTTAGAGTATTCACCACCTTAATATTTAAATTTTTTACCATAAATTTATGGTGACCAAAATACAGTTTCTTCCTGTGCAGGAGAAAAATAATACTACAAGATTTTAAAATACTATTTGATTGTTGGAATCTTTAAAGCATGCTTGTAATATCTTTCAATGAAATAAGATTATTTTAAATAACCCCTTTTTTTCGTAGATGGTTGAAAGTATGTAACCTGACACACTGAATGTGCAGGCAACTTTGTCCTATTATTGCCAAAGCATAAAAATTTAAGACTTGCTTCCATATCATAACCCTAACAAGATTTCATTCATTGGAAGAGATCCTACTTTAAAGGAAACTACTTTTAATGTCAACCTTTCCAGGGAACATTCGTCTTTCTTTATTATGTTTTAATTTTATTTTGTGTGATTGTTTGCAGAAAACTAATAATAATTTTTAAAGTTTAGAAATAAATCTCTAAGATTTTAGGGTTAATTATTTTTTACTGTTGTTAACTTTTCTATTAACACATGTGGCTTTGCTGACAGTAATTTTAAATCACCTCAGTCCAGTATTTAATACTCTCATTCTATGCAGCAGATTTATAGTATTCTTTAGTCAGGTCTATAATGTTTTTCTTAAGTGCCTTTTTCCATAGTTACTGTGACAAATAAGGTACCACATCATTAATCTAATGCAAGACAACCCAGGTCCATGGATTTTTTTACAATTATTGTCATTGTTGATTTGTGTCCAAAACTGATCAAGATAAGGGGGCTTAGTAAATTCCTTGTTTTGTTGAGCCTTATTTAGGTGTGCTCTTCAGAAGAAGAAATAAAATCTATTTCTTTATCACTTTGGGAATTAGGAGCAAGGTAAGAATGAAAAATGCTTTATGTCAGCTTCCAAATGGTCTTGTTATAGTAATCATCTGTTCTAAATATCTCAGCTGCAACCTGAGGTTCCCATACCAGGTTGATAAAAAGTCTTTCTTTTCAGAGAATAAATGCTCATAGATGCTCAGTGCTTCATTTTATTGTACTAAGAAATTAAAGAGATTGGCAAGAGCATCATAAAAATTAACTTTCAACAAACAAACCTCTGTGTCTCAGTGCCCATGCACAAAGACATGCAAGTATACAGGCTTGGAGAACACATGTTGTTTTGATTATGTTTTGGTGTTGTGAGCACCTTCAGGCCAAGGAATGCAGGTAAAGGAAGATACAAAGTGTTTTACCTCTTGCTTCGGCATGCTAGGCAACATTTTGGTCCTCACTTGGCCTAACAGAGAAATAAATTCTTTATGTAGGCACTGGGACCACCTACTAGAGGGACTACTGGGGTAGTTCATAAATTAAATACTTACACAGAATCCCAGGAATTCAATGTCCTGCATAGAGCTCTTGGAACCCACCACTGCAAATAGGACAAGAATTTCTGAGCCATCTCAGATTTTTAAAAACCTGCCATTACCCTCTAGTTACCAATTAGAAAATATGAGGAGAAAAACATGATCTCAGTGGATCAAATCTTGCTGTTGTCTAGGACACCAGCACAAGGCTGTTTGTGGTGTTTCCCTGAGGCATTTTTCCTCTCTCAGGTACCAGGCTGTACATCATCTGCTTTCATTAGAATAATTCTTTTCCATAGGAGTCGGTATAGTAGACATTTTTATTTAACTGTGTTCCTGGTTTTAGGTAAAAACAACCTCAGTAAAAATCTCTTTTCTCCTAGAGGGCTACTGGAATTTATAATCAACAAGTAAGTTTTTTTTAGGGCCAAAGGTAAACCATATATGCAAGCCATTAACACACCCAGACCAGCTTCTGCAAGGTTTTTGTGCATGTGTTTAATCTGAGGTTCTGAGACACAGTGGAAGTCAAGGGAGTTATCAGCAACATGAAAAATTAGGTCTAAGTTTGTACTAACAAAAGAAAAGCACAACATTATTTAGGGAAATTATTTCTGCTATATGAGGTATGGAGTACTCAATGCTTTAATTATTGCTTAAAGAAACTCCTTAACTCCTTAAGATTTACCATCTTAATTTTGCAGATTTATGTGTCTATATGGAATATGAATCAGCATGAATATGTCTTAAATAAAAAAAAAACAACAAACTTATCCACATATGGAGGAGAGAACAGCTGGGGAGTTCTTTCTATTCAGTTGATAAAGGATGACCTGGCAGCAAATAGAAAATAAAGCAGAAAGAAAGAACAAGTAGATGGTATGGAAGACCAGGAAGATGGAGGTGGTATGCAAGGGATAAAGGAAGTGTGCAAAGTAACAGATGAAATGGCTGCAAGGTAGCAGAGGCAACTATGGTGAGAAAGAGTAGGCAGATGACAGACACCTAATAGTATGAATTAAGATGTGAAATCCACAAGTTTAATGAACAATTTTTCAGTGTTAAAGATAAGACTTTTCTTTCCAGCCAACAAGGAAAGGGCTGTGAGAGGACTGAGGTTGTGGCAGGGACTGCTAGCAGGCAGAGGTTTGACTCTGATCTACAATCCATCCTGAATTCACAGGGATTATGCTTCTGTTTGTTCAGGGTCCTTGGAAAGAAGCAGATCCATTTTCTGACTGAAAGGCTTGGCATATGAGCCTCCCAGTACACTGGATCACTAAGAGTGTAGTGAGAAAGGGGAGTTCTTCAAACCTGAGCTTTTGTTGGGATTCCTGTAAAGGCTATTCTCCACTGGAAAAAAAAAAATCAAACAAAAAACCTCAGATTTAAGGCATTTAAATGTTGGCTCCATTTTTTGCATGTATCTAGAAATTCTAGGGAATAAATTTTTTTCAAGTGTCCTCTGTTTGTGTTTGGCATCTGTAGGAATTTAATCAACTGTTTCTAATTTAAAAGCATAGATTATTGCAGATAGTTCCATCTACAAATTCCCAGATTAAAGAATGACTGCAGGGAAAAAAAAGAGAATGTTATTAAATTGAAAGCTTCAAATTTCACTGTAATCTCAAAGGATTTGGAAGTATATTTTGGTCCCCTTTGTATCAGTCTTTTGCTCCAAGCATCAGAGCATTTAGGTTAAAAACCTCCAGAAGCAGCTTTGAGGATTCTTTCATATTCTTAGCTTTTTAAAGACCAACAGAGAAGAGTATAATATTTTCAACTGTGCAAAATGACAAGCCATTTGAGAAAATAAATGCAAACCTTTGCTCTGATATTATATGATGCACTTATTATGTCAATAAATATTTTCTGTTGTTTTTCTTTTCCTCTGTCATGATGCAGTTTGTTAGTTATGGTTGTGTTACACAAACCTCATTGTCTAAGTGCCTGTAATGATTTATCAGTGAATCATCTGGGACTTGGTCTTACAAGATATTAATGTCTCTTTAAACTAGTTGTGGGAAAAAAAAGTCTTCAAGATAATTACTCCATGAGCAAATTTGATGAGTAAAAAAATTTAGTTCAGCAAGGAAATGACTCATAGTCTATGCTGCAAGTTATTAATTCTAAAATAAGTAATTAGTTCTGTTTCTGCTATTTGCTTTAGCTACACTTTCTGCCTTGGAGAGCTGTTCAATCAGGCCAAATTAGAAGTATGTAAAATATTATAATCTTGGTTCTTGGAATTATCTTATCTCTGTGCCCTTGAAACTGGTGTTGATTTTATCTCTAAGGGTAAAAGGAGAGATTTTTGGCAAGGTCAAGAGCCGCTGGAAATATTTAAGGGAAAGTTAAGAAATTAATACAGCTGTGATTAACAGTGTGCCTAATACAGGGGTCTGGCAAGGGCTTGCCCACCAGCTCTTATATGGGTCTCCACATGGGAGAGAAGTGCCACAGGGAAATAAATAGGATTGAAAGCTTTTTGACCTGGAAAAAAGTCTTTTTGGGGCTGATAACAGGATCTAAGTCTTTTCATTGCTGAAATCTACTTTTTGCCATGATCTGGGAGAATGTCTTGGTGCCTGAGAAATGCTCTCAGCCTCCATAGAGGGAACACAAACAGAGACTCAGGGGTGAGAGCTGTGTCCTCTGCAGGCCATTCCCAAGCCACTGGCACGGATGTGGTTTCTTTGGTGGAAGATATGCTCCAACAAATGCTATGGATCACATACTCCCATGGGCCCTGGGGGGCTTGATCTTGAACCTTGTCCAAATGTCTATTCAGCCCTGAAATGTTCCCATACAACCCAGACCCCTGTGCAGGTATTTTCCAGTCATACTCCCATTTCCCAGTGTTTAACAAATGATCAAAAGGTCTTCCCCAAATAACAGACACTCAAATCTTCCAAAGAGGTGGCACCTTCTGCTGTTTATTATGCAGGTATTCCTGAAGAATCATTCATTCCTTCTATTTCAGATATGTCTTTAGATCTTGAAAATGGCTAATCCTTCAGTTGTTATCACTTAAAAGAGAAATCAGATATAGTGGAAAAACCAGACAAATATTTACTTGTGCTTCTTGGTAATTATGTACACACCACACTTTTTACAGTTGCTATGGCTCTACTTCTTTTCCATGTGAAAGAGTTTGAAAACCTTGGATGAAACCATATTGGGCTGGTTTTCAGACAAATTACTCAGCTGCCCTTTGGCTAGAGTTGCAGCATTCTCCCACCCCTCCCTTCCAGTTTAATTTCCAAATTTGTGGATAAAATGTTGCTTAAAACTTTGCTTAATTAAGGATGAAAGAACTCAGCAGACAGCACACAGCAGTGGACCCTTTCTGGCTGTATCTCTCCCTGGTCATTTTGAAGCAGGAAGAAGAAGGGGACAAGAGAAAGCAAAGCACAACAGCAAAAAAAAGCTCAGTGCCTTACTGAGTGGAAGAAAATGTGATATCTGTTTTTTCCTACTATCAAAGGCAACATTAGTTTTTGTATGTACAATTTCTTTGTGTTTTCTTGAATGATTCATCAGCTAAATATTTTTGGCTCTGTACAGGAATGAACGAGCAGTAGTGGGGATACAACATGGCCTTGAATGCCAGCAGGGGCTTCCCCTCCTCAAAACACACACACTAAAAGAGAATGCTAAATTACCCCAAAGGGAATTACCAGCAATACAAAGAGGGGCAAAAGTCACCTCTCAGAAAAGCACCAATGGGATATTTGGGGATAAAGTTTGTGCATAAAGGCAACAGAGACTTTATAACTACATGTGGCATATGGGTTTTTCTGCCATGGTTGTCTGGGCAGGACATTGGTGCATTCCAGAGCTGTGGTGAGTTACATGGTGGAAGAAAATCCACCTGCTGGTGGTCAATCCCACCACCTCCCACAGCAACAGGGACCTACTGTGCTATCAAACTCTCACTGCTAATTGTGAGTTTGAGCTCAGACCTGGCCTTCATAAATGGTGGATGTGAGCAGAGCCTTCCAAGGATGTGGCCACTAATATTTTAGGTTTTGTACATTTTGCTCTGCATCTACATGGAGGATGTATGAAGCCATTTTTTTTAAATAACAGTGAGCTCTTGTAAACAAATGCTGCATCATGTACTCCTCTCATTTACAATGCTCAGTCTTGAAGGGAAATTTGACCAATCACAAAAGACATATATTTACTTGTTGTAGGACATTATACACCAGCCATTTGTGACCTGTAAATTTATTTCAGAAAGAAATAAAAAGGAAGCCTATACTCAAAAGAGAAGTAGCTTTGTCACTGTTCAATTTACTGCTCAATTTATTTCCTTGCTTGCCAATTAACCTGGTACAGCAGTGATCTGTGATCCAATAATGCTGCTCATTCAATTGATATGCTTGAAACACACAAACTTCACTTATTGAAACTGATTTCCTTACCAGTTCACACTAGATACAATCAGGCAGCTGTGTGAAAATAGTGCTCACAAGTTTAAAAAACCCCACAAAATCAGCTGCCACTGTATTTCATTATTTCATATCAGTTTCCAATTTTATTTAATTCTTTCCTGTCTATCTTGCATTCTTTCTAAGTGAGAGAGAATTCCACTTTTTAATTTTTTTTAACTGTGCCCATTTTGGATTTTCACTTCGTTTTCTTCTCTAATACCAAACACTTAAAATTAAAATGAATGAAATCATGCCCAAGCATTACTGTATAAAAAGGAACTTGGGTTACTGTTTAAGAGAAGCCTCTTGAAGTTGCTATTAAGGTAACAGCTGCAAACAGAGAATGAAAGGCAAAATCACTGAAAACAAACCAGTGTTCATACCTCTAAGACAACACATCAAATCTGGATCTAGCCTTGGGAAATGCTTTGAGCCAGTGGAAACACAGGCTGCCAGCTGAAGGAGCAATCTTGTGACATCCTTACAAAAGAGCTCTGGGAAGCCCTGGCAGCTCCTCCTGCCACAGATGCTGATGGAGGGAGAAGCCACCAGCTCTGGACACCAGCAGCAAGCACAGGGTTTAATCTAAGCACATCCTACTCTCCAGAGGAAACTGATTTAATTTCACTGGTCTAAATGACTGCAAAAATAGCAATGATTTGATGCTATTAATCAAGTTTACTAACTGAGCTGCAAATGGCTCCTGTGACAAGATCCACTGTAATGACAGTTTCAAATAAAAAGTGAATGATCCCTGACAGGGAGATCTGCTTGTGTGGGATCCACATCTGCTCAACACCTGCAGAGATTTGGCAGAAGTGTTGTCAGTAGCTGGCTGTGGGTGAGGTTTATTACACCAGTTATTTGAGCATACTACTAAGGTAATGTCTTGTTGCAGCAGTTTGGCCTTCTAGGGCTAATCCAAGGACAAAGCCTGGAAAAGGGCAGTTATAGAAGTTTCAGATAGGTCTTGCAGCATTTCTTTACATACCATTTGTGAAAGAGAACATCACAACTCTACAGAAAGTGCAGAATCTTCATATTCCAGTGTGTACAATGCACCTGACTTCCCTCCCCTTTTCTCCTGTGCAATTAAACAGCACAAATAAAAACCTGCTTAATTGGGAAGAACTGTAAGTGGTGCAAAGAACTTAGGAAATGCCATGCCTCATTATATCCCTATTCCAGCCCTTTCTTTAACACTCAAGGTGGAGCCAGGGCTGTGAGCACAGCCTGTTTGCCAAACCCATGCTGGCCCTCATCTCTCAGCACAGCTGCCAGAGCCCACATACAGAGCCAAAATTGCACAGTTCTGGGACAGAGGCATGCAGCCACCTACTTTTCAAGGCTATAATATAATTTTCTTTCTTTAATTTGGCAAAGACTAGACTTCCAGGTAAGTATTTTTAGACATATAAGAAGTCACATTTCTAGATGCAGAAGCCAGCTCCCTCTTGCTAATCTGAAAGCAAATTTTTTGTAAATTTTTAGGCTTGTTTGGATACATCACTGTGGAACCAGCTCCTGGTAGAAACATGATAAAGACAGAGCTCAGATATACAAGGCTGGTAAAAAGCAAAGTTACCTATGAAGCAGGTAATTGCTAAAATAATTGCTAAAATAATTGCTAAAATAATTGTTAAAATAAAATAAAATAAAATAAAATAAAATAAAATAAAATAAAATAAAATAAAATAAAATAAAATAAAATAAAATAAAATAAAATAAAATAAAATAAAATAAAATAAAACAACAGCTTTTCTTAAAATCGATTTGGCAGGATTTTTTTTTCTGCTACCTACTGATTATGTACATGGGAAAAAAAAAAGGGTTTTTTTGGTTTGTTTTTAATTTTAGTAGGATTCCAATGTCATATCTTAGCAAAGGGCTTTTTAGGCAGCTCCACCAATGACAGTATTAGGATTTCAGCAGATAGTGTCATGTTTTCTGGAGCAATCCAAAGGCAGAAGGGATGGTGGTGATGATCAAACTACTGATGAGAATGGTTTTTGGATAAAAACCAACTAACCAACCAACCAGCCATCTAGAAATTATGGCCATTAATACCCACAAAACTTTCCATGAGAGCAGAGCAGTTCAGGTTTGTGTCCTGCCTCTCACTGTTGTCCCTTCCATATTCACAGCTGTGGTGGTTTGAAACAGTTTGTTTTTTGGTGAGAATTGTTCTTTACCTTGCACAGGTTTCTTTCCCTTGCTACCTGCCACATACATGTGCCATGAATGAGTGCACCTAGAAAGGAAAATAAACCTGTGCTCTCAACCTGTTAATGCTACCCCATCCTTATCTGAGAGGCATCTAAAACAGTTTCCTGTCTCTTCCCTCACCTCTCCCATCACATTCCAGAGACCTGCAGCTGCTTCTTGTTTCTGTCTCACCTGCCAGGTGCATGAGCAAGCCACATGTGGGACAAACAGAGTTTAAGGATCCTGCATTTGAGGGTCTGAGGAGGATGGATACCCCCAACTCCTCCAGAGCCCCTCTGCCCTGCCATCTTTGCAGTGTGTTGAATTCCCCCAGGATTATTCCTGATGCACAAAGAATACAACCACATGAAAAGCAGGATGTGGAGAGAAACTCAGCCCACAGCTTTCCCCTTCCTTCCTATATTTCTTCTTATTTTATAAAGATCTAGCAGTGTACTGAATCTTATTAATGTCACAAAGAGTCCAACAGTAATGGTCTATACTGATATTATTTAAACAGTCAAATTTCTCCCTTTTAAAGCTTTTAAAAATTACTTCCTTTTAGAATCCTCAATTCTGTTCTTCTTTTCTCTCTTTTTTTTTTTTTTTCCAAAATGGCTACACACTATGAGCCAATGTATCCTGAAGGACAATTTCTTAAACTACAGTTCTGCAGGAAGAGCACAGAGGAGCATAGGATGACCATAGCCCAACAGTGCAGTCCTGCTGGGGAAAGCACAGGTGCCACAGTTGAACAGGGTGCAGAGAATACAAAGATTGAACTGATGAACTGATATCTAGAAAACTTGATTGGCAAGGAAAGTGTGAAGGCAAAGGGCACAAGCCAAAAGCATGACCATGATAACTGTCCAAATACTATCACTGCTACTGCAAAGAACGAAGAGGGTCTCCCTGTGGACAGAAGAAATAACAGTTCAATGTGCAGCAAGGAATGGTCAGGTAATACAACAAAAAACCCCAGCAACTCTTTCAGGGTGAAGATGATGATGATCTTCAGTAATGTTCAGAAAGACTGTGGAAAGATAGAGGTTTTCTAGAAAAATCTGCTTTGTATTATCCAATTTTACTTTTAGAGCTGGGAACTAGAGTAGATATATGTGATTTCTATCTTATCACTCTGCCAGCAGTCTCAAAGTTGAAACTTCATGTGCTCTGAATGCATTGCCTTTGCAGTGGAATGCAGAAAGCTGTGTTGGTCCTGTTTATCTGCAGCAGAAAGCCAAATTTTAAATGAAACAGTATGCATAGTTATACTGATCTTTTATATTGGCAATAAAATGCTTTGGCTAAGAGAAAAATATTGTATTTCACACCAGAGTCTGTCCCAGGAAAGCACAGATTGGATCAGCTTAGGTCTTTAGTTTGGCTAGGGAAAAAATATTCATTTCAGCTACATCTCTCCTCTATCTCTGACAGATCAATCAAAATACTGGATTTACCAGTTCAAGTTTCCAGCCACTGTAGGTTCAGTTTCAAATGGAAAAGCGTGGCTGGCATGCTGAACTCTGCTACTAGAAAAATAATATTCTCAAACCCTGCCAGCTATTTTAAAGGTCATTAAATGACAGAAGCACACCCATGACAGGCTCTTCACACAAACTGTGCTGAACTGTGTTGCAATTCATGCATGAGACCAGCTACTTAATTTTAAGATTTCCAGAGCAACCACTTGCCATATTGAAGTGGTTACTAAAGCTAAATTGGTTAGAATGCATGGTAGACTATTCCTACATGAGGCTCAAAGGGGTAAAGGTACAGCAAAGACAGCATTACTGGTTTGAGATGGGGGAAATTCCCTTGCTAATGACAGAATCAGATAGCCTGGCTTAGGTGTTACTGCTTCCAGGGCTTGCAACTCTTTTGCAGCTCTCTGTTTCTCTAAAATATGCAGTTGAACAGACTGTAGATGATTTGCTCATTTCCCAGTACATACTCCTCATCTAAACAGAGATGGAGGTTGATAGTGATATGTTTGCAAATTCTTGGAGATATTTCTAAAAGTTGTTAAAACACAAACCACCCAAATCCAGCCTTCAACATCTGTTGAGGGGAAAAAACCCCAAAGCTATCTGAAAAATCCATAAGCCAAGCTAAATGACATAGTAGGATTAGAGTCAGTCTTGATGATCAGTCATGAAGTCAAATGTCTAAACAAAGAAAATATTTTAACAGATACATAAGCCACTTTATTACAATAAATAATTTCCAGGATTCTAAAATCCCAGGGAAATCAATCCTAGATACAAAATACTATATTTTGAGTGAGCAGAAGTATAACACTTCTTTAAATTACATTTTTCTTCACTGAATCTATATGTGCAAGACATATCTATCAGGACCTATATTCCATCTTAGTAATCATTAAGAATGTAATCTGTCAGGCTATGTTTTAAAACCTCCAGGAAAGAACTCTCCACTTAGAAGCCATAAGGTGCACTTTTTTGAGATAACTGAAAATACTGGAGAAACCAGTAGGCTTAAGTATACATGGACACAACTATTACCTGTCCTTCAGCAATATGGTTAAAGAGCTGCTCATGAGAAATAGGTTTACCTGATATCTCAGACTAAAGAGTGTGCAGAGCATTAGAGAATTATACACATACACAAGTTAGTTTTATCATTGCTACTTACAATCATAACAAATAGCTGAGTGTTTAAATAGAAAAATCTGTTTCCTGTCGCTGTGTAATAATTTTATTTTATTTTGAAAAAAAAGTATTTTTTCCTAGTCTCTGTTCATCAGTGGGAACCAACACTCTTGTCTGTACAAGGACTATGGTAACAAGGTGTTTTCATATGCATATTTTGGATTTTAAAATACAAATTTCAAAAGAGAAAAATATAAGTAACCTCATTCAATTTTACAAAAGTTTAGGATGATGTTTAAAAACTGTCCATGCATGAACCCAGATGCACTGCTGGTGATTTGTATACAACTGGATTAATGGAACTTTTATGACAATTCAAAATTAGGTTCAGTGTGTTGAATGCTGCCTTGCCTCTCTCCCTGTCTGGGCCTCAACCATGCCTTAGAGAATAAAACATTTCACAGGAATCACAGGCAGTCAAATATTTTAAGAGAGAAGCACATTTCCAGTACGATTTGCCTTGGAGCCAAATGTTCTTGAGGCAAATTCTACAAATTCAAATCTTGAAGAAAACAAAAAGAGGCAAGCAGCTGGATTTCCATCAATACCATTTCTAAAATGAGAGTGACAGGAAAGTAATTTGAGTGCAACATTGCAAACTTTCACAAAGAGAAATGCAATACTTGGAACCCAGGCAGCAAGGAAAAGTCACCAGTTACCTGCAGTCTTAAATGTATTTAATTATCTATATTTATTTGTATATTTAAATATATATTCAAAATCAGGACAGCTCATGTCCCACAAAACACAGAGCTGGGAAAGCTCAGTGTCTGCTCATCCCTGAGCAGCAGGGATGCTGGACAGGTGCTGGATACTGTTATGATGGGATGGAGGACAGCTGGGAAGTGGGGATTTCAATACACTGCTGAAAATCTATTTTTTCAAGCACAAAGTGAATGATATGCTCTATCTCCCAAAGCATGTCCATAGAAATAGATCCTAAACCAAAATTTCAAAGTGGCTGTGCAAAGGCAGATTCAAAGATGCTCTATCACCTAGGCCAGAATTTATACAGTAAGTCAATGTTATTCATGCAGTATGCTGGTCTCAGTGTTACTATTTCCCCCCT
This sequence comes from Erithacus rubecula, assembly GCF_903797595.1. Taxonomy (NCBI): domain Eukaryota; kingdom Metazoa; phylum Chordata; class Aves; order Passeriformes; family Muscicapidae; genus Erithacus; species Erithacus rubecula. The sequence goes on from NC_136685.1 coordinate 32,907,375, forward strand.
CTTTCTTCCTTTGTTAAAATCTTTGTTTTTCCATGTTTCAAAAGAGAAGTGATCTATTTTCTGTCTTGATGTTTTTCAAAAAAATTCAGTTCTGCCCTTTCAGTTGGTTGGAGATAGTGTGAGATTATTACAGAAAGGAAGAATCACTAAAAACCCTCTTGATTATCAACCCAGACTGACAGGTTATAATTACACAACACATCATAGACACATAAGGTATAATCTTAAAATTAACTTCAGAATTTAACTTGTCCTGTGTTTGTATCTCAGCAGCATTTAAAAAAAATCCCTTTTATTTATACGCAGACACACAGAGTATGAAAGGCTATTTCTTTTAAAGCTTGGTGCCTGCTTGTAGCTGTAAATTGTTTTGTACACAAAATCTTTTTGCTGCCATTGAATACCCACACTGCAGGCCTGCAGCAGCTTACAAGGCTGAGGGCACAGAGCTGCCCCCTCCCTGGGGTCACTCTGCACCCAAAAACTGCCCACCCCCTTCCTCAATGACAGACAGCCTGTCTGTCAAGAGCAAGAACACACCACCTATCCCCCACACCATTTCCTAGTGCATCCATCTTCTCCTCCCCTTTCTTAATGCAATACTATCTCCTCTCCCACACAGTCAGCCTCTTTCCAAACTTGGATAGGTAAAAGTGCAGACAAGGACTATGGAAAGGTTCTTGGGAGGGCAGGGGAGGATCCCTCCTGTCATGTGTCACCAGATCCCACCAGTCCCTTCACTTTCCTGGAAAATAACTAATGTGTCTCAACTACCAGCTGAAGTCTGAAAGATTGGCTCAGCTTGTGCAGGATGTGCCTTCACTGGTGCACTTAGTGGTATGAAATCTCTGCTTCCTACAGTGGGGTAGTGCTTTGGCAGGATCTGCAGGAGCTCTTAAAAAGATGGCTACTTTAGGATTTTAGGACATTGAGGTAAAAGGAGAAATCTCTTCCATCATAATTAAACTATATTTTGAAAATATGGCTCGAACTTGCCCACGTTCAACCACGAGCATTTTAATGTAGGTACTTTTCAGTGCTGTGCAGGGTGGACATTCACCAACCCTTCCACAGGTTCTCCAAAACCATCAGAGAACAGGTTTGCTCTCTTGAGCCCCTGCAGTGGATGTCACACCCACACACACACTTCCTCACTTGTTTCAGTATCTGTTTCTGGTCTACCGCCTTTGCTAACTCCCAAAGGCTGCTATTCTTACACCTCTAATTGCATGCAGAGATGTCTTGGGCAATGAAACAACATTGGGCTTCTGCTGACCACACCACTTGCAGAGTTTAATTAAGGGAAAGGGAAGAGGTGGCGAAGTTTTAGGAACCAAAATCCAAAGCAGAAAAAATAGCAGTGCTGTCTGCTTTAAAATATGTACAGCCTCCCTCCTTCTGTAGTCCCATCTCTGAAATTCTTGTTTCAACCCCTCATTACCACTCAGTGTCTGCCACTTCCCACATTGCTCACAGCACTAGTATATAACACATGGAAAAAAGATCTTCTATTTTAATAAAATTCCTGATGTATTTCAGGTCCTGGAAGATTTGAATCATTAATTCAGTGTATTATCTTTGTGTCACTGCCACTACTCCGACCACAGAAAGTTTCACTTGGCTTGTCTAGGCATTGAAAATTATTGGAAATTTTTTCCTTCCCCATGCAGAGTAAGTTATCTGAGCATGCAGCCCTTATTCTGGGATGAGAGATGGGGAAGGAGGGGCAGAAGCAAATGTTCATGTCACAAAACAATGTCACCTGTGGCTGCTGGACATTTCATGAATTAGATGCTGTCTGCCCCCAGTAAGTAGTGCCTCACAATATCAAAGCAAATTGGAAGCAAATCTTCCTTCTTTCCCTCTCTTTTCTTCCCCACCCCAGAACAGCTTTTGCTCTTGGCTTTCCTGCTTGTTTTTAGGGCAAATTTCTAGCCTTTGCAGCTGCCTTACTAAATCCTAAGAATGGAAATTCACATAGCAGGCTGATTCTGCAACCAGCCTGAAAGGCTAAGGTGGTCCCCAGGATCTTAGGAGGCAGCTTAGAGATTTGCTTCTCACCATCCAAGCTTTCATCTGTGGAAACACCAGCATCAATCCAGAAGCCATCAACTCAAGCTACGCTACATTTACAGCTAAAATTTTCAAGTAAAGCCAATAAAAATTAATGAACAATTGAACAAAGAAGTGGAGTAGAAGGCAATGATAACTCTAAACATTAAAAAAAAAAAAAAAGTCTGTTCTGCAGAATGAGTTGGATTTTTTTCAAACCTCTGCAGTAGGCTGAATTCAAGTTCCCCAGGTGTTCACCACTCCTTCAGGCACTCATAGCTTAAGGGGGAGCTACAAAAGCCTCATGCAGCCAGAGGTGCCAGCTTTTAGAGAAGTCAGCATACAGGTCAGCAAGAACTTGGACAAGAGACATATCAGCTGTCTGAAATCTGTCCTCTCCTCATGAAAAATGCAGGAGAAGGAGACAGTTTCTTCTTTCCACAGATGGGAGCACTCCTTCCCACCCACTCCTCCCTACAGCTTGTATTGAAAAGTGGTTAGTCATAGCAGGACACAGACACGTTCGTGCCTGGATGATGAAACTCAGATGATAACAAGAACATGTTCTTGTCTACAGGCCAGGAGAAAAACACGTGGTTCCCCTGCAAGCCAGATTTTATAATTCATTTGTGCCAGGGAGAGCAAGTCACTTTTTTTTAAGCCTTAGTCAGCATTTGGGGAAATACAGTGTTTTTACTTCCCACAGTGAACAAGCTTCTAGATGCTTTTCTGCCAAATTTTCTTTTTGTCCAGGCTTCTATTTGCTCACAGGATAACAAATCACACACACACACAGAGAACTGTTGGCCACAACATCTACAGAAAACTAACCAAAATCAAGACCAAGGGTTCTTGCCATGGATGAAGCCAATGCAGAAAGTCAATTACTCTGTGGCAGGGGCCCTTGCAAGGAGAAAACCCTCACCTTGAGGTCTGGCACCTTGAAACATGTGACATTCATTTGCAATTCAGGGAGTAGTAGCTCATCATCTCAATTTGAGTAAGACACTAACGAACTGATCTAAATATATTTACTTGTTTGGTTATGATTCTCCTCTGAAAACATTGTCCTCACTTTGAGAAGACAGGCACAGCACAGTGGCAAGAAGTCAAGTGTTCACTGCATTTGGCAAGACACAACACACAGGAGGGTAGGAAAAACCATGGTGAGCCTGACTGGGGGTGTAGTTACTGACCCTGTGCAGGTCTTCATGCTCAAATAATGAGGAAACACAGCAATTTGCTGAGCCTTATCCATTTTTAATCCAGAAAATTGGGATGCAACTGCAAGCTCATCATCATAAGGCTGGGCTGTAACAACCATGCCCCCTTTATCCTGCCCTGGAGCATTGTGAATGCTGAAGTGCCAAGTGTGGCACTGTGACACCAGGGTTCTGGGGTCCCCCAAGTGCAGCTCTGCTCCCCACCTGCCTTCCCACCCAGCACCCTTTCAAGGAAGCCTTTATGGTCCCTGGGACAGTCACTGTGCCCAGGGGGCTGTTCCTACCAGTGGTTGGCATACAATGGGCACAGTGAAAACAGCTGGGAATGGTAGTGAGATGAAATTACTGACAGGGTCATTCAGATACATAAAAGAAACTATAAAAAACAATCCTCTAGCACACAGTTGGTAATTAATTGGTTGCAAAAATTGGAGCAACGAGTGCAGAAAGCTGTAGATGTGGCACTTAGGGACATGCATGAGCAAGTGGCAGTGTAAGGTTAACAGGTGGGCTCTATGATCTTAGATGTCTTTTCTAATCTAATTGATTCTATGAGTCTACAAAAGTCATTCCCATATGCAGCAGACTCATTAATCAGTGTCAGGACCTAAACACATTTTTCCCCTCTCAAGGTACATTACTATGGTCAACATCTTAATGAGTATGAAACTGGCAACAAGATATTTACTTTGATCAAGGTGTTTATTGCATCTCAGAGGGCACACATGCACTGGGGTTTTTTGTTTTTTGGGTTTTTTTTTTTTGTTTGGGATTTTTTTAAACTGAAATACAAAGAAAAGCCATTTTGAAATTAACTTTTTATAGAACTTTCCCATTACAGTGTATGTTATCCCCACAGCAAATTCAGATACAACCACTTTTAATGGTACCATACATTGATTAAATAGTTCATTTGAAAGACTTTAGGTGAATATCTTTCCAACCCAATATGCTTTTACAGAGAACTGCCAAGCCACTTGTAACACTGATCAACAGTGACCTCATTGAAGAGTCAAGATCTTACACCAAGCCATCAGCAGAAACAGTATGAGAACAAATAAAAATTAAAGAAACACAGTATGTACAGTAAAGGGCATGGATCTCTGGATCAGAATTAAATCTAATCACCAATAGTACAAAAGCTACTCACAGCGCATTCGGGGCAATGAGAAAACACTATCCTAAGGCATACACAGGTAAGCACTAAATTAAGAGATGTACAGAAGAACTGAACAGAGATGAGTAACATCACTTGTAATGTTTTGACTACACATATACCAAAAAGTGCTCTCATATTTGAAATCCCTTAATGCCAGCACAACCATGCTTGCTCTTTTCCCAACTACATGGAGAGAAACTGACCCTTTACTTATTTTTCAGTGCATTTAGCAAGAACAGATAAATATGCCAATTATAAATGCAAAAACTTAATTAAAATAGATTTAAAAATAAAAACAGCAATAAATATGGTATTCTTTCAGATATGATTTTTCATTCTTGGTAAATCGTTGAAAAAGTATTTGCTATGGAAGTTTTCCTTTATATTACTTTAAATTATTTTAACATATACAGTGCCACAAAAATAAAACATTTTATTCACGACAATTGAGATTCTGGTGACTGGGAAAAAAAAAGTATTCTGCACAATTTTGTAAGTATTTTCTTTACTATTTGGTATTATCACACTATGTTTTGTAACAGATAAAGGAGAAATTGAGTCCTAGGGAAACTTTGGGTGTCCTCAAAAAGTTATATACATTGAAACCTTCAAAAACCACAGACATTGCTCCAAATGGCTCACCAAACAACAGCTGCATAATCTGCCCCTGTGGGATAGGTTCAGAAAAGCACTAGAAGGCATCAGAAACATACATCCATTGTTTAAATTGTAAAACACAAATAACCCAAGTACACAAATTTCGAGAGAGTAGGGATAACAGCTAAGGTAGTACACATTCCTAATGTTCACTTTCACAGCTGTGCTACACGTTTCAGGAGGAAGAGAAAGTCTGAGTAAGCACTGGGTTTGGTACTGGTGGCTCACTGAGAAACTCTGAGCATCCATTTGTAGACTCCAAACTCACGTTTTTAGCATCCAGTCAGAAAAACCGCAGCTGTGAATAGAGAAAAGTATTAGATGAAAACTCACACAATGAGTTAGTAAAGCACATTCTACAAGAAGCACCAAATCTGCTCATCTCTCCACACCTCAAAGGATTTGCTATCAGATTCTAGTGAAGTAGGAGTCTTCCCACAGCCAGTTATGAATCCCTCTATTATAAATACCAGTTGAAAGCAGTGAAGGTGTATCTTCACTCCTCTCTGTCTCTGCCAAGTGCCAGGTATACCTCCCTAGGACTGGAATTTGGAGAAGGATGAAGTGGGACTGGGAGATGCCTGCTAAGAGCAGCCTAAATCACTGCTGCCAGCTCCAGTGCAGAGTGGGCTCAGAACACATTTTAAAATTAAGCTCTAGGAAGGAAGAAAAGTGACTCATGAAGGCTTTAAAGTTATGTAATGGTTGTCCTCTTCTCACCTTATTCTAGACACATTACTCTAGTCTTAATTATAAAATGCATACCTTATTTCTGCAATATTATTTTTTAATTGGCTTAAGTGTTTAATTCAATTTTATATTCCTGCTTGGCCCTCCAGAACCATCAGAATAATGTTTTGGCCTTTATTTTCTTCCATTATGCAGTACTGGTTTTATGCTTCTCCTCCATTTTTCTTTTCTTTCTTTTCTTTTTTCTTCTTCCCCATTGTTGCTTTACACAGCACTGCTCAGGACCTCTCAGCCTTAGCATTCAGAAAAGCAGTGCCTTGAAAAATTGTATGGTGGGGAGGACATTGGCTAGCAGCAGAAAAAAAGCTGCTAACACCTTTCCCTTGATGACAAGAAGATGTAAATTTTTCCCCTTTTAGTACCTTCACACCTATGACACCAAATCTGTTTCAACACCCACAAAACTGGAACAAGCCTCTTTGGCACCTTTTCTCCCCCCAGTATTTGTACCCTGTTATCATTCTAGTAATATGTTATCATTTCAGTAATAGTTTCAATAAAAAGACCAGTCATGAATGCTTGGACTGAATGGAAACAAGGCAAAAATGGAAGTTATGCATTGAAGACACTATTTTATTTCATTTTTTTCTTTTTGTCAAAAGCAACTGTCAAGACAAGTTATCTATGAGTCAGGCTTTCAGGCTAAAGTTACGAGTGTGGACAGAGAATTTGGTTTTAGTTACAGTGCATGTTTCTAGCTCTGCAGATGTGATTTTATCTGTCATATTCAACCTAAACAACATCTGTGTGCCAGACATGTACCACAGTGTGACATGCTCGTGCAGGCAGCCACAGAATACCTTATCATTTACAAGAAATCCTTGATGTTAAGATCCGCTAATGGGTCCTTTGTTGGAGGTTTCTTGGGGCTCTGAGTAGCAGGAGTTGGGCTTGGAGAAAGCTGACAGACACCAGCCAGGAAGGCAGGAAAAAACAAAGCAGACAAGAATACACAAGCATTAGATAGGCATAGGCAGTGCTCACACAAGCACATTTGCAGCATACAAAGTTCTCATTTGTCTGCAAGTTCAGTGCGGTGCTGTTTTGCTCAAGCATTGTTTGGATTCCATCCTTACTACAGGGTTAATAATGTTTGGCAGGTTTAATGGATAGGGCTACAGACACTGCAGATCCTAATTAGCACAGCTCCAGATCACTCCCTCCCTGTAAGACAGAATGGTGTTAGGATCCTCAACCCAGACAGAAGACAGACAACTGTTAGATGTTAAAAACCAAGGTTCAGAGCAAGCAGAGCCATCCTGCAGGGTATGACTGAAAATCCCTGTGACTGGCACTTAAGTACAAATTATTTGACATTGGTAATGTAAATAAGAGTCCAAAACAGACTGGAAACATGACTAGATTATACTAGGTTCCTCCTTTGATAGGCATAAAAATCAACAGTTATTCCACAGAAAACATCAGTTTTGAAATTCCATGCAACACTTCTGACTAAAGTGGTCCAATGGTTGTCCCATTCTGTCCTTATTCCCCCCCATCCCTGCCTCAGCTCAGGGCACAAGACGTATTTTATATGCAGCCCTGGAGTCATTATGACCACTCTTTTGGAAAAAAACTTCCCATAATACTATTCTTAGTAAGTGCAGAGATAATTTAAGGTAGGAGGAAAAAGCAAGACTAAGTATATTCTTACTTAGAGGAGTTTCAAGTTATTTCCATTTCTACTCAGAAAACCTCATTTGGAATATAGTTCCCTACTTTAAAAAGTGTGGTTTGCTATGTGTTAGTTTTTTTGCAAAACAAGGGAGGTAGCCTGGTTTCCAGGGTTACCAGTGACATTTTACAGCTGCAGCATCAACTTCCATCTCCCTCCTTACTTGAAAGGCAAGATGGATTTCTGACTCACAAAAAGCAAAATACTACAGCTAAATAATTTTCTGCCTCTCCTTTGAAAAGGCCCTGCCTTTTCAGTGTTATTACAAACCAAGCTCTATTTGAAGTGCTAGCCTGGGATAGGTGTTACAGTTTATGCTGATTCACCTGCTGAGTGTAGCTATAGTAAATTTTGGTAGGCTGTGAACAGAATAGCAACGCCTGAGAGGTCACTTGGAGCCTTAGTTAACTATACTGCAAAACCAGATCTTAGATGTGGTTAGCTGCAGGAGACTTTTCAAACCTGTTCCACGGGTCTCATACACGGCAACCAAAAAAAAATCAAGGTGGTTCATGTGTTATGCTGCAAGGCAGGCAGCTGGTCCTTTATGATGTCTCCTTTACAGAACCAGAGGTAGAGTTGAGCTGAGCTGATGCACACACACAAAAGCCACTTTCTAGAGACATGCAGAGCAGTGAACCATTTGTGTGGCAGTACTGACCTGTACACCAGGGCCAGCGGCGGCTCCGAATGGGGGCCTCATCATGGGCTGCCCGTACATCACCGGCTGCTGCGGCATCATGGGCACCCCTGCACCTGCTGGGGGCTGCAAAAAACACCAGTCAGCAGGGGCTGGCTGGGGGAGGGACAGCAGGCTAGCAACAGAGACTCACCATCCCAAACGCTGCTCCTGGCTGTGGGACAGGTGGAGTACCTCCTGCAGCGGGAACAGCACTTGCTGGAGGCACAGCTCCCGCCTAAAAAATACATGAAAAAAAGAGAGAGAGAGAGAAAAAATCAAAAATCTAACAGCAGCCATCTGGAAACCATACAGTCTCCAGCATTCTCAGAGCTGTTCTGGAAAGTAGGACTGTTATGCAGCACATATGCAGCCTCAAAACCACAATGCTTCAAAGCATGAGAGAGCTGAATAAATCCTTATGCTCAGCTTGTTTCTTCATAAGAAAGCAACGATGACAGACTCCATTCTCTTCATGAACTGAGTCCATTTACTGACTACAACTCAAAATAGGCCTGAGAAAACATACAGTTCCTTCTCATTCTACATAGTACAAAAAAGCATCCCAATTTCCTAACAGCTGATACACTTCAGCACTTATTGTAGCATTATTTTGTAAAAGCTTAAGCAGATTGTAAAGCTAAAGGAAAGAGGTGCTATAGTCAGTTTACAGTGAAGAAAAAATAGTTATGGACCAAGATTAATTTAAGGTAAAGGATAAGTTCACACACTTAAACCACAATCAGAATCATTGCATATTTTACTAAGGACAGTTTAGTTCATCTTGCTATGATTTTCATTCATATGCTTGACCTTTTATGATTTTCATTCAATTAATAAAAGACAAAAAACCCATTATCTTCCACTAGAATTCAGGAAGAGAACTGTTGAGTATTCTGACTAGATGTACAGCACAAGAGCCCCTTTAAAAAGGCCACCCCACCTCACATATCTAGCGCAGCCTACACATCATCCCTTCTCTGTAACTTCTCATGCAGTCTTTTATAACCTTGAAGGCATCTAAACCTTTCCTATTCACAGATACACATATAAACCAAATTATTAACAACTCTGAAGAGAGGCAGAAAGCATTCAAGGAACAGATGTAAAAATGGCAGTGGGATTTCATAACTGCTCTTGTAAGGCCTAAGCATGCTGGCACAATTTCTCAAGCTATTACAGGAGCTGTATGGTCGTGCCTGTGCCTCCACATCCTTGAGTCAGTAGCATCCCACAACACTTGGAGAGCAGCTAGCACAGCTAGCAAGATAACCTGTCCCAGACTCATTATTCAAAACCACTGCATTTTCTGCCTAAGAATTTATTAACTCTATTCCAGTCTGAAAGTTTTCTGGGGAGCATTTCAGTTAAAAATTGTACTGTGCTAACAGAGTCCCCAAACTAAAAACCAGGATCTGGACACTCAGGTATGAAAATCAAGAAATTAAACCACACAGTTTAATTACATCAGATGCAGTGATGTGACTGCTTTCACAGGAACACATTGTAGCTCAACATCCAGCTACAGCTGGCAGATGCCAAGAAAATGGCCATACAAACTAAATCTAATTTTGCCTCTAACCATTAGGTCATTCCATTTGATGTGATTCTGCTGATTTTATTTCTGGAAATGAAAGGTCACAAGAAAGGGAAGAAGTGACCAAAAGTTAAATGGTTCAACACTGACATGAAGAAAAGCTTCATTTTTGTTTTCATAATTATTTTGCCTGCAGACCTGGGTTTCTTTGGATTCAAAAAGTACCTAAGTACATGATTTCTAAGAAATACGTACAACACATACATGTCATGAAATGCTGTCAAATCTGCCTAGCTTCCCAGAAAGACTAGTTGGTAAAATTATTACAGGATTAGGCTGATGCTGCAGAAGCTTGAAGTTTCAGGCAGTACAAGTCATCAGGTAGTTCACATCCAAGTAAAGCAGCAAAGAGATAATTTTCAAGCTTATTGCACAGAAATGGTTATCATCACTGCCATGTTCAACCAACTGGCTGAGAATTGTCTGTTGGACAGACAGTCCAAGAAGAGCCATGTTAGAAGCTTCTAGCTAGTTTTAAGCCAGCAGTAGTAACTGTAGTGCAGGTGAGGTGCTGTTAGTATCTTCATGTTTAGTAAATGCAGTAAGAGATAAAAAAATTAAAAAAAAATCACTTACACTGTACGGTATTGACCAGCCATTCTAATAAGAAAAAAAGTTGATGTTACAACTAACACATTAAGTGAAGTACAGAGAATTCTTGTATCTTCCATAATGTTATGGATCATTCTCAGAGTCATGTTAACACCTGGCTGTGGCAGCAAGGAACTGAACTGGTCATGGTCTCCCTTCAAAGTTCTTTCTTTCCTTTGACACACCAGGTTAATTCAAATGGAGGTTGTTTTAAGCCTTGTGAGATATTTGATGAGAGGCACTATCCTTCTTCAGATTACTTTTGTAGATTATACATGATCAAATTGCTCATGTGCCAAATTTAGGTTTTTAGCTCAATTCAACCCTCTTCTCTCAAAATTACTGCCCTCTGATACTTTTTCAGGGTAATCTTACCTTTTCCAACTGCTTTACCCTGCTAAATAAGCTACCCACTCCTGATCTAACATCAGTTACCTGATCATTATGAATACTGTGCAGTCTTTTGATCTACTTCATTCAGTAAAACCTGAGAAAAACAGATTTATTTTCTCTCCTTATAGGTTGTTAGCTTTGGATCAATAGCATTTTATTTTGGGCACTTGATCTGGGCCTGATCCTGGCCAGTAACATGGCTAACCACACTCTTGGAAATGCCCACAGGTATTAAATGTACAGGTACAGCAATATCTTGATACATAAGCTAATTTTCATTTGCTACTGAATGGTTTATTTTTACCAGCTGTAAATCTGTTCTTTAAAAATGTGACTTGAAATACTCATATAGTTTATACAGAGGCAAACTCTTCAGCCTCAGTAAAGGGGAGCAGTCCCTACAGGTATGCTTGCACAGTCTCACCAAATATTGGAAGTCCAAAACTAGTGTTATCTATGGATTAACCACCTACCAATGGACCACCTGGGACACCACCAGTTGACCATGTTGCAGGTGCTACTTTTGGCTGCCAGTTTGCTCCTCCTGTTAACTTTCTCTCTCCAGCATTCCACTGAAGGTCTCCCCTAACAGAGAGGGAGAGAGGCAGGCTATTATTTGCATACTTCCACAGTGAAAATGAAAACCAGTTACAGCATACATTAGCATTAGACGTGCAGCTACATTAGCTTATGGTGTATGCAGTTATTAACAGAAAGATATAACTTAGTGACACTCAGTTCCAAGGGTTGTTAGCAGTAGACACCAGAACTCTAAGCTGAAGTCAGTTACATGGTTATGGCCTTGTGGTGAGAATTAAAGAGAAGTTTTATTTAGTATTGACTGAAGGTAACATATGGCATATACCCTTGCAAAGTAGGAAGAGGGACTGTACTGCCTATTCTACTGGGGCCAGGCAGGAGAGCTGCCTGCTAGATGTCTTTGAAAGGCCATTTCAGTGCTGCAAATCTTGCTCAGACAGCTGAAGAAGGAAAGCATTCAGTTCTGCAAAAAGTTGATAGATACAAGAGAAACAAATCATTCACAGAACAAAAGGGCTGTTGCAAAACCAGGTTTTGTTACAGGTTGCTCTATCCAGCATAAAACACACCAGTTGAAAAAAGTAGAAAGAAGGAAGCTACATCTTGGAGCTAAACCTCATGATGTTTTTGTACATATCCCTCCTATCATCTCTACAGAGGCATAAAACATTCTGAAATCTTGCATACAGAGGGAGACTCAGGGCACAAGCAGAGTAGGAAGATAAAAAAATAAATGCAAGGTTGTAAGTATTTCTTTTTGCAAAAGGAAGATTATCACTGCATGGAATGAATCTCTTTTCTATTTTGGAAGTATTTCAATGCCTACACAATAAGTACATCCAGCATCTGTAAAAATACAAGAAAACTATTACATATTAGCATAGATTACTGAGGGGAGCTATACAGTTTATTATCTGGACTATTTGTACATTATAAGCTGTTTGGAAATTAGTTACTCAACATGAAGACAGAAATTTACAGAAAAAAAAAATCTAACCTTCAGTTTAAAGAAAACAAGTTTATAAACTATTGAACATTGAACCTTAATTACTCAGGAAGCCTGTACAGAATAGAATACTTGCTTCAGAATTTTTCTGTTTTGGGAGGTTGGGGCATATAACCAATTCATTGTTTATTAATAAACACTGAAATAGATGTAGGGCTACACAGAAGAGTAGAAAACTTCCTTTTATCTTTAAGTACAGTTGAACTTACTTTTTAGAAGTAGTACCAGAAATTCCAAGATCTGAAAATTGTAAGAAAAGAAGGAAATCAAAAAGAAGCCACATGTTTAGTAAATTGAAGCATGTCAAAGTAACAACTTACATTTAATTGCACCTGGCTTATCAAAACAAAAAAAAAAAGTTTAGGCTGTCTTCATTTAGACATCAAAGGACTGGCCACATCTACCTAATCTTTAGAACAAACATCTGAGATACCTTGCAGATATCTTGCACTTGAGAAAGTAATTTTTGCTTCATAAGGAAACTAAAGTAACTATACTTAGGTCTACAAAATGTTAAGCTATTTAAGAGCACAAAACCATTAACCATAAATGACAACACTAGTTTCTGTTCCTCATTTGCACATATGGAAATAAAAAGCTGTATTCCACATACACATAAATGTATTGCCTGTAAGTTTTGCACTGTTTTATCTGCTCTGTCATACATGGAAACTCCAAACGGTTTCCTTAATTACCCTTTGGAAGAAGTCTTAAATTAAATTTAAAAAAAAAAGATTACTCTTCTCACAGGACCGGTATAAGTCCTGTAACTCATAAACTGATGTTTGATTTTCTCTTCCAAACTTGGATACACCAGATGACTTGCAGAAGATGTTTCAAGGGATTAAGAGTCTTGGTAACTTCTAAGCACATTATTTTCCCCATATCTAACAGCCATGTCTGCACAATACATCTTTGTTGTGGTGTGTTTACATATACTAAGGGAGTATTCCTTTTATACAACTTCAGCAGGATTACACCTTAGCCTAGATGGGCTTCTGTTAGGTTTTTGAATAGTTGCAGCTACTGATCTCTAATTACAGAGGCTCTAGCCTGTTTTCCTACTACAGGAAAATACATATTTAGCATTTCAAGAACATGTTTGGTAAGTTCTCTGCCTGAGAGAAGGCCTGTTCTTGAGTGCACTCATCACCTCACTGCAACTCTTTCTTTCATTAAACATGAAGTCAGCTATTTGTGTCCATCAGCTTTGATGCTTAAACTGCCATCAGACACTTTGGATAATTTCCACCTTTCCATCTATTACAGAGGGACACATCCATTAAGAGTCTAATGTGCTTCTGAAATGTACCTAGGATGGCCACACATTACAAATCATACCTACCAAAAAAATGTCATTATTTAACTCAGATCCAGGCTCCAAGAGGGACAAACCCAGACTAAGTGAATCAGATATCTGAACCAAGCCTTATTCCTGCTGAGAGCTTCCCCAGTTTCCAGAGCAGAACAGGAAGAAACTGAAGCAAGCTAAAATAGACAGGTATTTGGCTCCAGCAAAAAGCAACATGCATGCTACACCAGTTAAACCCAAAATGTATCACTTACTGCCTACTAGGTTAGCAAGAGATGAATCAAGATCACTTCCAAGGCCTTTGCTTGCTGCTGCAGCAGGGACTGTTGCTGTGGCTGTAGGTGCTACAGGTTGACCAGAAGGAACCATAGTTGGCATAAGAAGATCACCTAAGCCATCAAACACTGGAAGTGAAAGGAAAGTGAGTTAGAAGAGCAGCTGTGATCAGAAAGGCACTGCCTGCTACTCTGCTGTTGCTCAATGAACACAGCACAGACAACCACATCACAAGTCTTACCGAAACACCATTTGACATTAAAAGTAATGCCAACAAGGGCATGCATGTCATTTTACTAGACACTGAATGTACAGTAATCCTCAAAAAGCTATACCAATGAAAATTAATACGAGAAGACATGCCTAAAAGGGATTTAATTGGAACATTGAATCTACATAGATACAGCACCATTCCCACATGACACTATTTTTCTTACAACCATCCTTACAGAGATGTCAGATACACACATTTGTCAGGAGATATTCATTTAAAGATTTTTAAAATGAACATCTTGTGGCAAATACCAGTCAGAATTACTGTGGCAATGGCAGACTTATACCTTGACATCTCACAGCAACATGATTGGCAGTCTCAAGATGTTACTCTTCACTTGCAAGCAGCAGGGAATTGGGAAAACCTACTAACATCTTATGAGATCAGAAGGAACCAGAACCATCCACATAGACAGTGCTATTCTCCTTAGATAAGTCATCTAACTGAGAAGTTCATTCTTTTAGATCTCTTGAAGTCAAACTGCTTGGTACATTTCATGCCTGAGTTCTATCTTCTGATCTGTATTTGAGGTACATGCTAATGTTAAGTCAACAGGGAGGGGTAGCATGTGCACTGGCAAGCAACCAAATAACCAAGCAGCAGTACTATTTCCATCTTTTTTTTCTTGTACGGTTGTAGAACTCACCAATTTTAAGTTTGTAGCAAGGACCCAGCATGAAAAATACAGAATGGAAGAGATGCAAACAAAATGATAGCAGTGGTAAAAGTTTAAGCTTATAGTCAGGCAAAGAACTCTAGGCCAGTTTCTGTTGTGTGTACCCTCAGGTGCCATGCAGGCTCCAGAGCACCATCAGCAGCAGTGGCAAGATCACTTGCCTGTATACTTGATATACAGAGTAGTCTTTTCCTTGTGTAACTTCTGATTCATGCTATCAAGCACATGCAAGGATGATGTATAGGCTAGTTTGGTTTTTTACTGACATGGTAGAATAAAAAATGGGCACAGAGAGCTCTTGGGCACACACCAGCCTCATCACCACCCTGAGGTTCTTACAGTAAGAAAGAAAAATGCGGTCACTGATATTGCTTGTACTCAGAGCCTTAACATGGTGTCATTAACTCATCTACCACACAAAACACATTAGAAAATTCACAGGAAGCAACCCTGTGGCTCACCTGATGCATCAAACGAACTGCCAGTTGTTGGAGCTGTTGTCCCAAAAGCTGCATCAAAGTTAGGCTGTAGTAATCCAGTTTGAGCTGGAGTGACTGGGGATGGTGATGGAGAGGGAGCAATAAAAGAACCTCCAAAGCCTTTAATAAACACATAAGAGAGGTGAGGACATTAGAGCCAGCCTTGACAGACTGTTTACCAAAACCTCAGTCTACAGAGAGTGGAATGATAAAGACAATTCTTACTAGATCATTTTAAAATAAAGAACATTTCAGCAGCCTATGTGAGCTTCCCTATATTTACTAGGTTTACTTCAGTATAATGGAACCAAGAAGCCCTCATAACCCAAATCCTAGCCCACAGCAAGTCTCATGCTCACAGTTGTTAACCTTGAATATGGAAAAATGCACTGGGATCAGAGATCTGCCCCATTCTGTTCTTGACATGAGTTTGTCATGGAATAATATAGGTTGGAAGGGATCTCTGGAGGTCAACCAGCCACACACCCTGTTTAAAGTCAGTCTAATCAAATCAGGTTGCCCAGACATTTGCCTTGGCACCTCCAAGAGGAGATTTTACTGGCTCTCTGGGTGGCCTGTTGTCATATCAGACCATTACAGTATTAAATGAGTTTCCCACACACATTGCCTTTTTTCACTAATTTGTGCACCTCCAAGAAGAACCTGGCTAGTCTCCTCTGCATACTCCTGTGAGTTCAGACATCTATGAGGATTCCCTTTGGCCTTCCCATGACTGAATGAGCCCAGTTCAGTCTCTCTGCATATGCCATATTCACAAGTCATTGTCTCTGTGACTCTCCACTGAACTCACTCTGGGTATGCCTTGATCCACATCAAGAGATTCTCTGATTCATTCCAGACTACCCATGCCCAGCTGCATTCCCTATCTCCCTTCCAGCACATACTGTGGTGGTTCCAGCTGCCCAAATGCCAAAGCTCATGATAGTGATCCTTTCTCCAGCTGCCTAAAAAAGGCTTCTTACACTCACCTCTTCTTGAGGAGGTGGTCTGCAGCAGACACCTGCTAAAACATGACTGAAGCTCCACGCATTCAACTATCTGCACAAAAGTGCTAATCTGCACAGAATCAGACAGGACACATGCTGAGCAGATCCAGGGATGACAAAGGCAGCTCACTGTGGCAATCCCTAAAGCACAGGAGCCATCTAAAGAGCCTCTTGCTGAGTGAGAATAAGGAGCCTGGCAGAAGTGTGTGATCCAATACTCATTAATAAGATTCTGTTTAGAAAGTTCTGTAACCTTTAGCAAAGCCCCACAAACTGTCTGTTTTACCAGGTACAGGAGAGAGGAGGACTTGACTTCTGGTGGAAATTTGTATGATGACTGATCTTAATTCCATAGCTTTTAGCCTGGAATACCAGTCACAGAAGCCATAAAAATTCTTTAACAAAACAGGTTCCTAATTGTCTAGAGATTGCACAAGACCCAAGAAAGTCTGCAGAAACAGCAGCAGCTGAGTTAGATGTGTTGTCTGGACACCCTCAACTGCCTGATTTTGAGGACTCTTTTACACAGTCAAGTAAGATTTCATATAAGGACACCTTATTAGAATGTACACCAGGAGACACATGCACACAGTTTGATTGGATAGAGAGATCTAGAAGGGAAAATGGCTGGACTGTTGTATTTATCAGCACAGTTCTAGTTTTTTCTGCTGAAAGGCTTGAAGTAGGAAAACATTTCTTCCAAATTTCCTAAGCAAGCTAAGTGCAGAAACTTATTTGACAGCAGAACACTTAAGACAATTGTGAATAGTAAGTATACTCATAACATTATAAATATAAACACTCATAAACCATGAAGGACAAGCCTTCAGCCACCATGTGAACTCCAGACACTCTTAAATTTAAAACTGGATTACACTGCAGGCTATACATCTGCCATTATCTAGAGTGAACAAATGCTTAGCAATATGTTGCAATGTTTATAGACTTCCTCTGTCTCAAAAAATTAAAAATCAAATCTACTTACAGCCCTTTGGAATGTATATTCAAAGCTGAAACAAAATAAATTTTAAAAAATCATCTATTCACCCCAGCTGCCTCAGGTCTGCTTGAATATTTAGACTCAAACATCCCTTTTATAATTTAGGTTTTGATTTAATGCAACTCATCACATTCAGACAGCACATTGCTGAAGTTTAAAGCCATCTGGAGCACAATTCCTACGTGCATTTAAGCTTAGTTAAGGATAACAACATAAAATATTTTATACTGTAGTGTTTGCATAAGCAGAATTAGTTTCTGTCCAACAACCTCATTGCACCCAGTTTCCTGATAACACATATAACTGCAAAAGACAGTCATGTTCCAGAATATATTAGTTAAAACCTGATTTATGGCCTTAAGCCATCCATAAACTAACAAAGACCTATTGAAGCAATATGAAAAAAGAGATAGTCTTCTACCTTAAAATCTGAAGCAGTCTGTCCTAAAGCTTCAGCATGCACTTACACATTACATCCCAGTTCAAGAATCTGGCTTGCTGATTGAGAATGGATGTATATCTTACTATTATCTAGACAACTTCTTCCTTCCTGTGGAACAACTAGACAATGTCCACACTCCAAGCAGGTACTTGAAAATGTAGTGATAACCTACCCACCAATCCTACAAACTGTGGTGGTTTTGGCTGGGGTAGCGTTAATTTAAGTCATGACACAAATTCCCCTTTCAGAAACATGACAGAATTTAAGACAAGTCTTCTACCAACCAGGAGTGCATGTGTTGGGATTTTGCTCTCTACAAACTTCAGACTGGGATGGGGACGAGTCAGAGCTGTTTGGCTCAACCACTGCAGCCACTACAATACATGGTACAGCATGAATTTTGGAGAACACAGAATTCAACAGAAGCTGCTTATCTGTAGGGTGCAGATTAAAATAATACAGTTACCCAATCTTTGATATAGAGTGTGACAGTGATTCAGCACTAAGAGAGACCTCATCTCACCCAGTATAAGGAGAGGGTCTCTATCACTTCTCTGCCCTTGTGCTCAGAAAATCATGCTCTCACCATCCCACTCTCCTTGGCTAAATACAAGACTGCTACCAAGTCAGTCATTCCAGCTACTAACATTGAGGTGTTCAACCCAATTAAAGAAACCAAATTGAATGAACTCAACGTTTAATTAGCAGTAAGAAACAAGAAGTATAGCCTGAAATATTGCTTAACTTTACTACTGCTACAGACAGCCAAAGAAACTTTATGGAGATCTTCATTCTCAATGAATAGTGCAGAAAAATAAGGCTGTGTGGGAGGTAGAAAAACAAAGAACATGGAAAGAAGATAATCTAGGAAATTAGCTTGTAATTCAGTATATTGCCTCCATTATAAATCACTCTAGTTTTAATTAAAACATCTAAAGTACTAAGAAATCTTGTCAACAAGTATTTTATTCCACTATCTACACCCAAGGAACATAAAATATCTCAAACACCATTTCTTAGTATTGCTCTAAAGTAACAAGTTTTTAGAAGTTCTTTATTACCAGCAAGTAGGTCTGCAGAAGCTGAGGAACTAGAAGCAGCCTGGGTTGTGGGCTGGGGTTCAGAAGCACTACTTCCAAAAGCATCTAAAGGGAATTCCAGAAAGCATCAAGAAAAAGTGAGGCATTCAATATTAAATACATCAATTCATCAGTTATCAAAAGATGACAAAAGAATAGCACTTCAAACATCAGAAAAAGAAAATGAAACTGCTTGGCCATCCTTACAAAGCAGGACCATGGATACAAAGGTCAGGTGGAAAAAAGGATGTACAACAAACCAGCACTCGAAAGAAACCTCATCCCTTTTATTTGGGCCTCTTCTCAGACACAAATGAAGCATTCAAGACAACAGGGCTTTGGAGATGAATTGGTTGAAAGTTTGGAGAATTCTAGCTAGAAGCGAGTAGCTCACATGAAATCTTTTTAGAGGAATATCTCACTAATTGCTTCATTGCTTCTAAGCACCACTTCTGTAGTTCAACATGCCTAGAGCTGGTTGTGCCCATCCTAATTTCCACCTTGTCAAATCCTGTGATTCAGATATACCCAGTTTGAGACAAGTCACCCTCAAAACTTCAGCTGCTTGGAGAAACGAAACTGAGAGAAAACAGCATGGCCATGGAGATTGGCAAAGAAGAAAAAAGGACAGAGCAGAATTTCACTGGACATCTGAGGAAGAGCCACACATGCATTGACTGGGGACAGAATGGCAAGTGTCATGACAACAGAAGGACCACACTGACAGCTTATTTGCAGTTCCTTATGGTGCAATTTAAAGAACCAGGCATGCCAGGCTCAGCCCTAAGGCCACACAGAGTTGTGAGAAGGGGAAGCCCGCAGCTTTAGCACAGCGCAAAGGTAATTGAAATGAAGTGATTCAACTCTGAAGTGGTGAGGAAACAAAAATACCCACCACCAAATAGGTCAATCACACCTGAAGAATCCACCTTAGCTGGAGAGGCAGTGGGTAGAGGAGAGGGGGTTGCAAATGCATCCACTGCAGTAAGCATAGGATAAATAATATTTAGTATCAGCAAGGCAACAATGATAGCTAAATATTACAAAGCCACATGGGCTCCAACAGTTAGAACCACAGGTTTGGTAAATTCGGGTAACAGTCTCCAGAACTGCAAACAGAAAGTGTTACATTTCTCACACAGCAACTGAAAACCACAGTACTTTAAAGAAAACATTGCTTATTTTCTTATGCTTAGAGGAGGATTTCCTCTCTCAACAACCACATCACTTACTTACTGAACTTCAGTGTCAGCCACTTCATTTGTATCTTCAGCAAGCGCACATCTTGTGACCAAAGCAGCAAACCCAAAACTTAATATTTCTTGATATTTCATTTTAAAGATGTAAATTGGCAGTAAGTTGTTAGTTTTTTTTTTACTTCAGAAAAAAATCCAAACCCAGGAAGTATGTGGAATGGCCTGTGAAAACAAGCACTCACCAGATAAAAGATCACCAGTGAGAGAACTCTCAGGCACAGGAGAAGCCGCAGGTTGGGGAGATGAAAACGTATCTTCCAGAAATGAAAGAAAAAATGAGAAGTAAGTATCATTCAAATCAATTTACACTATTGCACAGCCTCAAAGCAGCAGAGTATTGGAAGAATTATATTTTTACCTGTACCAAAGAGATCTATGCTAGGAGTAGCATCTGGTTTAGGTGCTGCAGGTGCATCAGGAGCAGACTCAAATAAATCTAAGGCCAAGAACACAACACATCTAACTCATTTTTGAAAGACAGGACTGAAAACAGAAGTTTCCAATTTTGCACATCACATTTGAAATTAATAGGCTCTCTAGTTTGAAAGCCTAGCACACAACACGCATGCAACAACAAATTGCTCATTTGGTACTCCTGACAGATTAATCCACCAGAATCAAAGAGTTAAAAACAAAATTACCACCAAATATATCTAGAGCAGGAGGAGCGGAGGTGGTGGCGGTAGCAGAAGTGGTGGCAGTAGTAGTGGTAGTGGCAGTAGCTGTAGTAGCAGTAGCAGCAGCAGCAACAGCAGCAGCTGGAGAAGGAGTTGTTGCAGGAACTGGAGTGGCTGCACTAGTTGTAGGGGTAACTACAGGAACAGCAGTCTCTGTTGGCTTCATAGCAAAGAGGTCCAGCTCAGGAGCAGCCTCTGCACTACCTTCGGATGGGGCAAAGGGGTCTTGTAAAAAGGAGAGGGGAAATATATGTGTATGCATACTTAGGATCAGTGAGGGAGGAAGTCAAGAACACAGCAACTACAGGCAATGCACATACTGCAAATACACGCACGCACACAGAGGAGGTCGCTCTAACATCTATATTACTTGTCCAGACATGTTACTTAAGTTTGTCTAAAATAAATACTGCCTAAAAGGCTGGGCAGTCTAGTTACTAGAGGGGAGAACTTTCAAAGGCTCTTTGTCAAATATGACAAAGGACTGTCCAGGCTACTGCTTTACAACTGAGTACTGATAGAACTGGTCATTAGCACTACCAAATAAACACAAAGTCACTGGGACTTGGGAACAGGCAGTTTTGTTAAGCATGCTCTTCAGTCTAAGGTTTGTTTTTACCAATTGCAAACAGTATGAAATTTTCAGAAAAACACACTGCCATGTAGTTTAAACAAAAAAAAGAAAAAAACAAAACCCAACCAAAAACCAGCAAAACAAGAGACTATCTAATGACATAAAACCCACCATTTCCTGAACATGCATCAAGAGCTGCTGCTACAGGGGTTGGGGTAGCTGGTGCTGCTGCCCCTTCAGCTGCTGCAGGGGCTTCCCCAGGAGAAGCTGCAAAGGCATCTTGGGTGCAGTTTAAGAACAGAAATGAAAGAAAAAAAACAAAAAAAAAAGAATAAAGAGAAGAAAAATATAGTAAAAGAACCAAGTTAAATTGCATAGGTAGATCCCCTTATACAACATGAATGTAACTACTCCAACAGCAAGACAAGTCATGCAGCGCAAAACGCTTCGCCTCTCCCCAACCCCACACAAGCAGGTTCTAGACAGGGTTTGCAGATGGAGCTTCTTGGGTTGCCCACAATAAGCACAGTGAGTGTAAAAGAAGGCATTATTCTCATTGTATAAGGGTTCAGAGCAGCATGCTCATGTACTACCCAAATTAACTAATTAACAAAAGTAACTTAAGAGCAGATATTAACAACTTGCATGCTCAAAGCCTATATTACATGTGATTAATCTGCAACTGTGAGTTTACTTGCATAGTGCTTTGCACTGTTATGAATAACAATCCAATTACTCTGGTAGATATCTGCATCTACCATTTCTAGTCTTTGAGCCAAGTCAGTCATGCAACATCTGAAAAATGGAACTTACTTGTTTCTTAACAGTATTCCAACTGGATCTTTCTGAAGCCATAACCTGATGCATAGGTTATATTTACTCAGCTTGCTTCAAACAGATCAAGATTGTTCATATTAACTGATGGTTGGGGAGCCATAACCTGTCTTTCCTTTTAGGATCACTTCTAGGCCAACCAGCCAAATTGAGAAAAGCAGCTAGTTTGGGGTTTTGGAACGACTTGCTCATGAGTTTTTTTTTTTAATGTTTTTTTGTTTTGTTTGCCACTTGCTCTTTGACAGTTTTTTTCTTTTTGTTTGCCAGTTCCTAAGTGGCATGCTTAAATTTCAAGCTATGAACAGCATTATTCCTAGGGTTAAACCAGCATTTGAGCTCTTAATTCTATGAAGTAGTCCTAATGGACAGTGCCATTTGGACTATCCCCATAGACAAGCATTTTCTTCACAAGAAAAGACTGCATGATGAGGACTAAATACTTCAAGATGCTTGTAAAGGACATTTTTCTACTGCTACAAAAATTAGCAAGTTAAAAAAATCTGTTGAGGAATACTGCAATTGAACTGTCAAATTAGCACAGGAAAAAGCTTAACATGCTTTAACTGGAATGTCAATTTTAAAATGAAAACAACTATTTTAAAAACAAATTCGTGCCAGATAATCTAAAAAGCTCAAAAGAACATGCATCGAAACTTCAACAGAAGATAAGAAAACCCACTAGTCTCGTACAATAGAATTAAAATGAGTTAGTAGCAAAAAAGGCCTGCTAATAAGCCATTTCAACTATAATTCTATTTTTCAAGGGTTGTCCAACAACAAAACTGGATGGCAGTTGTGCAAGTACAAACATCAGAATGAGTCAAACATCCCAGTGTTGTCTGTGTACCAGACACTGGCATGCACTGTGTGGAAGGAATTCAGCACACAACTGAAGAGATTTGCAACATCTTGCTTGAAAAGATGTTTTGTGTAACATCATGTGTTCAGATTTGCACTACAGGGTGTAGAAGATGCTTTCAGCTTTCAGATGAAGGGGCACCCTGGGCTCTTCCTAAAAAAATCATATTTGTGCCCACACAAGCTTGTAGGTCAACAGCACAGACAATGGTGAACCCTACTCGTAATTATTTCCCAGAATGAAAGGATAGACTCCAGATAACATTTAGGGCAGAAATTCAGAATGTATAAAGCTAGTCACTAGTTCTGTGTTGGGATCACTTCAGCCTCAGAGTGACACCTATCCCTGTCCAGACGTAGGCTGTTCAAGTTCCACATGTAACAGTCAACAGTCATAGATATTCAGGTGGACACAAGTTCCTTTCAGCCTGCAGATGCAATGAAACAGTTTGGCACCAGCTTTGTTTTTTACTGACACTTCTGAGTCAGGTTCTTGCCAAGCAATGTATTTTTTAGCATCAGACTTGGGTTAAATGGCAGGTGGGATAAACACCTACGTTCATACTGGAATCTAAATGAAAAATGTCATAGTAAGAACTCCTAATATTGGTTACTCTGATTAGTTCAAGAAACCTATATGAACATAGAGACAAATCAACCTGAACAGGTGACCTTGCAACTCACAGCTTAAACCAAAGGTTTGCCTTTGGGCTTTTCCTAAGTCAGTGCTTATTAAGTTCTTTTCAAAAGGCTCTGCTCCTCCTGCACAGTTGCCCTCTGCCAAAATCTAGCATAATATGTAAAAATGGATACAACTAAATCTGATTATTTTATTATTAAAAAAAGGACTGTTTATTTTATTTTTTGTTCTTCCATATTGGTGTAGTAATGCTACATTTGCACATTCAGAAGTGGAAGAGATTTTGTCCCTTTAAAGCAGTTACTGTATTCTTTATATATTTTTGCATCTCCTATTTAAAAAGTGAATTTGGCTTTTGACTTCTAGAATCAAGTAACATATGGTCCTTGCTTGATTTTCTTGACATCCTCAAAACTTAAAGTGATGTTGCTGAAACCTTTGCAAGTTCACACTTCATGGAACATCTACCAGGAGTGTGGGTATAAATTAGGTACTGAATTACACTTGAATTCATGAATATAGTTCTTACTGAAATGATGTGCAAACAAGGGGTTTTCAAATACTTTTTCAAAACTTTTTTGTTACATGCTGAAATAGTGTTTCAATACATTTTGTCTGCAGCAAAATAAGTGTTCCTGCAGAGTGATCACTTTCATTCAAATTCAGGCTTTATTTGCTGCCATGGCATCAATACATGACAAATTTACTCACACAGATGATACAACTGACTTATAATCATTAATGTATTATGAAACATGAAACAATCCTGTGGAAGTCACAAGTAGAGGAAAGATCATAGAAGCATAAACAAAAAAACTGTTCCCAGAATTTTTTCCCTCTTCAGTCACCCTTCATTACTTTTTGACATAGAAAACATGACCTGAGTTATAAAGAAATATTTCACTATGCTCAGAGCTAGGAGATAATGATAATTATGCAAAGTGTTTGTTGTTTGTTTAGTATTTATTAACTAAATGCTAGCTTGCTATACCAGCATGTACCAGCATCAGGGACACTCATTAGCCCTTAACTGCCAAAATTCTTCATCACTTTGCCTGTAGTTTCTTTACAGGCAGACCAGAGTTGTATGCCCACATACAATTCAAGTTATCCTAATGCCTAATAACTGATATTTGCACAGTGTCTGCCATGACTTGTTACTTACTAATTACAGAGTAATCCCACAACAAAATGTAACTCAAGAACACATTACACATGTCCAAAAATACTGTGCCCAAATTCAATTACTGAGTGACATCTCAAAGTATTTTGTCTTTCTTCTACCTTTGCATTTCTCTTTCACAGGAATGATTCCAGCTGCACTTTGAAAACAGCCTCCTCTTGTTTATCTTTGAAACACGATCAGGAGTTCAGTTCCTCAAGTTGGCCCAGGTAACTGAAAGCTTGCCTATTAATCAGCTGGAGTTCTTTTAAAAAGCTATGCTGGATCAATCCTGTATTTCTCATCTGCTTTCCAATACCATATTAGCAATGAGCACATAATGCATTGCTTATCTCTCAAAGACACAGCCCAGTCCCAGGCAGCATGCAGACTCCTATCAGCCATACAGTGCAGTCAACAGCTATTCCAAAGCCTCCTCTACTGCTTCTTCCTTCAACTTGGCTCCCTTACCCTGCAGCTTCAGCTTCTTTCCCTACAGACACTCCCTGAAGACTCTTTACATACTTTCTCCTGAGATCACTTTTCCTGTACCTTCTCCTACCATACCTGACCACAAGAAATCATGTGAAGCAACAAAGCACTGGCAAGCTGCAAGAAGTTAAGGTGACCTTGAAGTCTGTACCTCCAGCAGACTTCAAAGGTGAAATACCTACTTAATAGGATTAAGTGTAAGCATGTCTAGCATCACAAAAACTAAAGAGCAGAAGTGTCTGGCCAAGAACAACCACTTCTTGTGGTCTCAAGGTAACAAGGAATATTAGTATATGATATTGGAATACATTTACAGCACAGACTTCAGGGAAAAAAAAAATGAACAAAAACAAAGAAACAAAACACTCAAACCATGAGCAGAGAGATAGAAGTCCAGTACAGACTCATGGATCTTAGTCTGTCCACTGGGTGTCTTGAAGGCGCTGCAAAAGTATCTTTACTGCTGAGTGTGTTTAGAGATTTTTCTTATTGAGAACTAGAGGTTTTCTGCTATCATAAATAATAGAACCTTGCTTCATTCTGAAGTGTTCCAGGAACAAAAAAAAGTCAGTATGCATCTAATATATAATCCACTGGAGATTTATTGCATTTGACTGACAAAATACATTCTCTTTAAAGGAAGAGATCAAGTCACAGAAGCCTGCATACCATAAGAGTGAAATTCTTTCCACACTGAAGGGAGAAGCTCCACTTCTTAATGTGCGTCACTAAGTTATCTAACAATCAGTGAAATCTCTAGAAACTAAACACATCCAGGTCTCTGCCTGACATGCCTGGAAGCAGGCACATGATCTGGCAGTAGCTGTTTTTCCAGACAAAGAGTAGTAGAAAAGGTAGAAAAAAAATTGCATCTTGTTGCTGTAGTACTCGAAGAACAAGCACAGGTAGTTGTTTTTCTAACCCTGGTTCAGGCTTACAGTGATTTCTATCCATCTAACTATTCTTTCATTTTTCAAAAAGTCATGTACCTATTATTAAATTAATTACTAATTTAATTATTAAATTACTAAGTTAATAAATTATTAATGCAATTTGAAGCTGTAGTATCCAAGACTGGCTAAACCTCAGTGCTTACATACTGTTAAGTTTCACACTCTATGCATCTGCAGTTGTTAATGAGCACAGGCCCCAGCTTCTCCAACAGGCTCCTGAGAGCAACCAGCACCTAACTCTCTCTCACTTCTAGTGGCTTCCAGAACCTTGCTCATGACAATTCTGAAGATGCTTCTCAACTGGCTGATCTTGTGGGATTTGGATTATTATCAATCTTTTAAAAGGAGGGGTAAGCAGCAAGTAGCACTAGTTCTCCCTTCTTTACAGCCCTTTACCAGGGGATATTTTGGTGCTGTCTGTTGAAGCCAGTCCTAAACAAAAAAAAACTTTCTAACCAGGAACTTTCAGTCTTAAGGAAACACCTCTGTAGTCAAACTGCTTATTTATGAGAGCTCTCTGGCACTCCTGTCAGTAGAAATGATAGATAAACACACCCCACAGAGAAGATACTGGAATTCAGTCTTGATAACAAATAAGTTATTACTTATTCCTGACATCCCCTGTCATCCTGGAATATGTACAAGAGAAAACTAGAAAAACACAGTGGTCAGGTGATCTTAAGCATACATTGTAAACAAGAAGATTTCTCCAATACTGGGCTGGAATATTGTTCAAAAGAAACGTAATTTCTGGCATGCTGTTGGGAAGCCTCTTGCTCCACAGGACTACCAAGAAAATTGACAACATACAGTGGGATATGTATTCTTACTCAAGTGGATAGCAGAGAACATTAGAAAGGGAATGAGCAAGACTAAACTCTTAAGAATATTTTTCTTTCTTTTCACTTGACATATTATTGTTCTCATTATGTTGGCATTTAATACAAGTTCATCACCCCTTCAATTTACTGGGTGAAATAAAACCCAGATTCAAGATTGCTGAAATACAGTAATTTCAGCTGGCTTGTTACTCTATTTGCAGAAAATACCCAAAAAAAACAAAACACAGCACAAGCATGACATGTAATGAAGGGAAGGACATGGTCACATCCATCCTCTTCAACTGCAAAAGCACAGCTGCTTTTCTGAGAAATTGTAATAGAGTGCAGTAGTTATTGAATAATGTGGAAAAATTCCTGCTTACCCCCATGTGGACCTGAGAACCACTGTTCTTTGCTGTTCAATCATAAGGTAACTCAGTCTTAGCATTAATGGTTTTCCATATATATGTGTAGAGGAATCTATTAGCTAAAAGCACAGCAAACAGAGGTAGTTGGGCAGTTTATATTTCCTGTTCCACCTAGCATCCAACACACAGGCACTTTTGGAAACCAGAGGCCTTGTTACACAGCTGAGCTCAATATTGCTTTGACTGCATCTCGAACTGGTATACAGCACTACAGCAAATAAACTAACCTCCAAAGAGATCCACTTCAGCAGTGGCAGCAGTGACAGTGGTGGCTGTAGCAGCAGCAGCAGCTGTAGTAGTTGTAGTGTCAGTAGTTGGAGCAGCAGCTGCAGTAGGCTCTGGGGCAAATGGATCTGAAATCTGTGGCTCAGAGGTAACACCGGAAAGTGCAGCCAGATTATCTATATGCAACCAGGTAATGAAGATCAAACAGGAAAGGTAAGGGGAAAGGCAAAGACCACAGTTGCTCAGCTCCAGAAAGCTGGAGCTTTTAGTAAGAAGTTTTAACATACAGAGGTCTTAGAAATTGAAAATACTACTCACCCTCTCCCAAGAGGTCTAGTGATTGTCCATTAAAATGACAGCAGAATAAAAAAACAGAGTAATTAGTAGAACTGCCAGATTGAAGATGCTCATTAGCCAAATGTTCATTCTAAATCACGTCTAGAAGCATAATTTCTACACTTGCTTTTCTACCATTCAAGTAGTTATCCTGACATGACAAAGCTCATTCTGTTTAATAACTCTTCAAAACAGAACCAGTACATCCCTAGAACCCTTCACAGAGTAGGCACCAAAGCAAGGGTACTTTAGCAGTGAGCGGCTTGCAAATAGTGTGACTGTATAGAATAGGATACAGGATATGATACATGGCATTCCTAGTCCCCAAATATATTCTGAGAGAGAAGCAGGTGGTGGTTCTTGGACTTGGGACAACTGTTAAGTGCAAAATAAATATATAAATCAATAGAGCAGCTCCTCTTCAAGAGCTTTTCCTGCATTTATGATAGAGCAAACATGCTCTGCAGGAACAACTAACTCTGTTAACACTTGCTACGAGGAGTATGAATGTTGACAGCCTAAGCATAAGCAGACTGGCTCTGCTCCAAGTTTGGCTCCTTAGTCAACTGTTTCTGGAAGCCAATGAAGCATCTTTAATGGCAGACTTTCCTACAGTTTGATGTCCTCTAAGATCAGTCAGATTGAGCTCAAACACAGAAGTTTTGCCTACATAAAAATCAACGAAATATAAAAACATGTAAAAAAGAATGAGTTTGTCCTATTAAATTTTTATTCTGTAGTTAGGATAGTCTGAGCTCAACCACTACCTATTTACTAACTCAGTGCTACTCCTAGATTCTCTGTGCACATAACAGGGTCATGGGTTCATCTGATCCATACTGAATAGCAAGCAGAGTCCTGATGCTTTACTGTGGGTCAGCATTTGGAAGCAAAATGATTGAGCAGGCACAGCCCTATCTTCACAAAATTGTCTTTATTTTAGAACACTTGTAAAAAAAGGCAACAAAACCCTACATTTTTGTTTTTTACAATTTTCATAATTGGTTCCTTGGGCGAGCTCTACTTGAGACTGACAGCACAAGCTGAACTAAGTTAAAATATCATTCTGAAAGAGCACAACAGTACATTAAAAATGCACCACTCTGGTATCCCATTACTGCACACCAGCTGAATGTCTCACAGGTAGACTTGAAATAAACAACTGTTGGCAAACTTTTAAATTCTATTACCTGAGTCTTCAATGTCTTTTTGTTATTCAGTTATGTTATAGAACTCAGTACAGTGAAATTACAATTATCCAGCACAGCAATCTACATGTAGTCTTAATATGGAAATGATTTAAAACAGTGTTTTTTTGGAGAGTAATATTAAAGTAACAATACTGTTAGCAAATCCATATTCTAAGGCACACTGTAAGGTAGTTCAGAGCAGAAATTCAAGTCAGTTTGCTTTTATATCAAGGAGCAAAACCTCACAAAGATGCAGACTTTGACCTACTGTATTTTTTGTAATACTATAGTCTACTCTATCTGCTAAATGGCTATCTATCCTCCTTGCAGTATGCTGCAGGCACCATACTACCCTATCTTGATGGTCTCCTGATAGCACAGAAGTGTAGATTTTCACAAGTTATAGTTCATTTGCTACATGGCATATTGTGTATTCAGAAATACATTAAGTATACAACAAGATGCATAATGCACTGTACATAACCCCCAAATATTATCCACTGAATATACACCATATACCCAAATAAAAAGAATCTACACTCTCAGTGAGACAGTGGAGAGAAGCAGGATTTTTTACTGTTGACATATATTGATGCTGCAACATGAATTATTTGATATTCACATTTTCCTGGCTATTCTA
The DNA here is from genome assembly GCF_903797595.1 of Erithacus rubecula. Lineage (NCBI taxonomy): Eukaryota > Metazoa > Chordata > Aves > Passeriformes > Muscicapidae > Erithacus > Erithacus rubecula. Next base: position 32,937,328 of record NC_136685.1, read on the forward strand.
AACTGCAGCACTTCTTCCTGGGTGGAAGGAAGGTAATCTTGTCCAGCCTCCTGCTCAGAACAACAGTGATCAGGTCAGTCATGGCTCAGACTAGTCAGGACTTGAAAAATCTCCAGCAATGGAGAGTTCACTAGCTTGCATTAAGGATCTACCTCAGTACTGCCCTACCCTCCAGGTGAAATAATTTTATTCTTTCAGAGAGCTAAAATAGGAAAAAAAAGCAAGCAAGATTCCAGTGCAGTAACAACTCATCACACCTGGACTGCTGCCAGCAGTAAAGCAGACAAAGCTGAAGCTTACCAAGTTACCAAAATGCTATTCTGAAAGATAAGACTGAAGTATACTTAATGAGGGTAGTAATAATTCTGGCCACAGGAAAATAATTAGCTATCCATGGAGTAAGACTAAGTCTATTAGTAGCCAATTTTAAAGTTTTTAGTAATTCAGAAGAATAAAAATGCCTAAATCCTAAAACTATGGTTGCTTTGTCCAAAAAGGGGGGAAAAAACCAAACCAAACCAAAAAACAAAAAAACACAACAACAACAACAAAATCAAATTGCTTTGAATTTCTATTCAAATCAATACCTTACAATATTACTGGCTATTTATTTTTATTTCTATTATTGCAGAATGAGCAACTGCTTAAAAAATTTCAAGCTTTCAAACATCTCAAAAACTTGTATTTCAGTGCTTGACAATGACAAAGTAAGACAAATAGGACACAATCAAAATAGTGCAGAATAATTAGTCCCAGGTACTCTAGAGTAGATGGCTCTTTGGTCTTGCTGTCTGGGCAAGACTATAATTCTGTTAATAAAACTGACATTTTCAGGGACAACAAAAGAAATTAATTCATCAGATGAAACTAGAATATGCAATACAATGTCTACATCACAGCCCTTGCTATCCTCTCATAAGGAAGAGGCTAAACCAAATGTCATCTTTAATGAACTACAGCTAGGAAGAGAAGCAGGGACTGCAGAAGCCACCAGTGCCCAGCTTGAGCACTGACAGCAGAGCCAGCATGACTCAGTGCTGCATTCCTGCCAGGAGAGGGCTGATGAGTTCATCACGCTGCCACACAGGATCTCTTCAGATTACACCACAATGGGTTTACAACTGTGTAAATTAAATCACATTTACTGGCCTAATTCCTTGTTTTAACAGGACAGGAGTGAGCACTGCCTACATTTACTGTGGTCTTCCAGATCACCAGCTGTTACTGCTGCCTGGAACAACAGGGTCAGATTCCAGAGCACTGGTTAGTTATTCCTGTTTGAAAGCAGTTAGTCCTCTACTTCCATTTCCATATTATTATTCTAAGCACACAAGGAAGATATTTTATTAAAATATGTTAAGACTCATCAGAGGTAATCACACTTGAAGCAGAACTAAATTGCCACCATTTGCTTTACATGCACTTCTGTATAAAAAACTAGGTTTTTTTCCTCCTCCTATTGATCTGTGGGCTTTGCTCCATGAACAGAAGGGCAGGTTTCTGCCCCCACCTTGCCAATAAGCACATAAGAAGTTCTGGTTCTTCTGTTTTGAAGTGCCTACCCTACCTGCTCACCTTCATCCATCCCCTTCCTGCTCACTTTTAGTCACATAATCCTGGCTCCCTCAGCTTTGCAGTCAGGCCCTTATAAGCGGCTTATGCTATTATGCATATCCCTGGAAAGAAGAAGTAGCCCTGTGCTGCAGAGGGATGCCTGACTGCCAGGTCAGCAGAAGCCTGGGAGTGAGTTAGAACATCCTGTGCTAGCAGAAAAAGAGGCAGATTTCAGTTCAGCCAGGCAAGGAGATGGAGACTGCAAGAAGGGGTGCTGACAGTGAGGTTTCTCTACCTCCCCATGAAGTGCCTCCAGCAGCAGCAGCAGCACCACCACCACCAGCAGGAGCAGGTGCTGGAGCTGCCTGCCCAGCACCAGCAAAGTCTGGCTGAAGATCCAAAAGATCACTGGATGGTTTGGAAGAGCTGCCAAGAAAAGAAAGAAACACATTAAATACTGGAGGAATTTGTATCAATTTTTTAAAAAACATCATGACTGGATTAAGGTTTTTTCAGGCTTTAGGATTAGAGCACTGGCCATAAGGACCTCTAGTGTAGTGGGTCCCAAGAATATGCTACAGCCCAGGATGGGAACCTTAATTTACTTCCATTTCCTGATAATGACATTGCAACAGATCTATGAGACTCAAAATTCTTTAAAAAAAACCCTCAAATAACCTAAAAAAAAAATCCCAAACTCCAACTCAAACCCAACTAACCAAACCAGAAGAAACCCCACCACAACACTCAAAAGAGAAAATGCAAAATTCCAGGTGGTCCCTACAAACAGAGAAAATAACTGTTGTGACTGAAACCAGCTCCACTGTACTTCCATACTTCATCATGCCATGTTAGACAGAAAGAAACCTGCATTTCCAGGCAATGAACTTTAGGTACAGGAGACCTGGCAAAATTTCAGTGGGTTAAGCCAGTCAGGTATTTACTTAGGAAACCAGATCTTGTTCATCTAGCACATTTAAATAACAAACAAGAGAGGCTCTTTCTGCAGTGGAGTTCTTCACTTGACATGTAATTAATTACATCTTACAGACTTTTAGTTCAAGCTTAAGAGTTTTTGCATCTCTAGAGTTCAACCACTTCTGCTCTTTACAATGAAAAAAAGTGCTTTGTTCTGTTTTTGAGTTGAAAGCAAAATTCAGATTTTTCTCATTGGTAAAATGTTTAATTTTTGTTTTAATCTTCAGAAGTTCATTATCTTTGTGCTTCATTATCTGATTTGAAAAGACAAAAAGGGAATATTAATTCAGCAGTTTTAGAAAGAGAATACTGAAGGTCAGCAAACACTACTCTGGACTTGCACATTACTTCAGTCTATACAATTAGAAGTTTCTGTAGATCATTTTTGTGGCTTTTTGGGTGTTTTTTTTGTTGTTTGATTGTTTCTGGTTTTTTGGGTTAGAGTTTATTTGTGATCTATACTGGTAGACTAATGTATCCCTTTGAAAACAGATGTAAACTACTTGGAAAATAAGCAAAGCCTTTTATGCAAGCCTCCTCTTACAAGTATGACTTTGGTACCTACATCAGGCTCAGTAACTCAAATACACTTTTTAACTTACCTGACTGGAGCAGCTGTAGATGAAGTTGCAAAAAGATCGACTGGAGGAGATGTATCAATAGTTTTTGCAGGAGTAGAACTAGGAGATGTAACAGTTGTGGCTGGGGAAGACTGGAGAAGTATTTTAAATATACATTCAGTGTACCAGCATTTCTCACCAACCAACTCATGCACAGATGCACATACTTTAAAAACCCAATTTTGACACCAGGTCATTTTATTGTGAGCTGCTTTTTCCTCTGAAAGAATTTAAGGAAGACTGGGCTAAGTTTTCAGATGGTAGTAGAGCTGAGAACCTCACAGTGACTCCAAAGAAGGAAAAGTGTTTCTACAAGGTTTATTCTAAAGGAGTTGCTTCTCTAACTGTCAGACTCTTCATTTTGTCTATGGAATGAAATAGTTGTTTTTCCACAACAGCACCTCAGTACTCCAACCACAGAAATGGTGAGAGAAGTGGTTAGAAACTAGTTAAAAGTATGTTTGTAAATCTTCAGAAGAGAGATTAAAGAGCCATCAACAGTGCTCAAGGTTAAGTCCTTGGGAAGATACAAAAGATAACTCATCCTATGACTTTGCTTCATTAGCTGCTCCAATTCTGGATAAAGATACTTCAAGTATGGCAAGGACAGACACCCAGGAGAGTCTATTGCAACTCCTCTGTGAACTTGAAGACTCAAGTTACCTTGTAGAGTGTCAATTTAATTCTAAAAGATACTGCAAGCTTTGGTACAGCATCTCACATGCTAGAGAGATCCTTTTCCTAACAACTGAAAACAAGTCCTAATTTTAGTAGTTTTTGCCATCCTGACCACTTCCAAGAAGGAAAAGGAACAGCAAATTTGAAGAGTTTTTCTCCTGAGTTCTACTGCCATCCCAACATCATAATTTAGCAGATGGGTGTAAGCTTTCTAGACTCTCCTCAAAGCTTCAGTAGGTTTGAGACTATAATGGTCCCAATTCCTCATCAAGGAAGATGTGGTTAAAGCTGTAAGAACACTTTCTGAGTCATCATGCAGCTCTCACCAGCTGCTCTTCTATTAAACAGCAGAGTTGTGGGGGTTACATTTTGTTGGTTATGTTGTGATGGTTTTTTTAGTAAAGGGCTTTTCAGCCAGAAATTTAAGAGCTTTCTCTAGAATCAAGCATTGAACCCTCTGTATTAGATTCAGAAGATTTTATTGAGTTTTTCTCCACAACACCCATTATGAGACACAGCTATGGCACCTGGCAATGCTCCAGGGATACCAGGAGCTACTATTACTAACACCATAAAGCTCATTAGTTTATCTGACACTCAAACCAAGGCATTTTCACTGGCAACTCTTGCTTTAAATTAAGGTCAGCAGTCTCACTAATGAAGGTCATTTCTGAAACTAGATATATTGGATGAAAAAGTCTTCCTTTCTTCCTGGCTCTTCACATGATTAAAAGAGTCAGAACTTCCTCCTGAAAAGCTGTGGAGGGAGTGAAGGATTTGAAGGAGAAATATCCTGGAGCAAGTTTCTTGGTGACATGAGAATTAAGGTGGAGTGAAAGCAAAAAAAAAAAAAAAAATTAAAGAAGTTGAGATAAAAATGTGTATCTTTTATGCTTTCACAAGGAGCAGTCATCACATCTAAGTGAAGTTCCTTAGCATCATAACTAGTACAATCACAGCAACCCTTCAGATCAATGACACTCTTATGGAGCCACTATTTGTAAAGCCACTAAAAAATAAAATTTTGTCAATTAGGTGGCAAAGTCTAAAAAGCACAGTAAGAGATGGAAATTTAACTCCTTACAATGTTCTAAACCATACCACCTGAACAAGAATTATTCAGCATAGCAACTGGCAGTATTTACCTTGCTCAGAGGAGAAGGAGCCCCAGATCTAGAAAAAAAGGGGGGTTTCAGATAAGTATAGCTTTGAAACTGTGTTTCTGGTCATCAAAATTCCTGCAAAACCTAAGCATGAAAGCTTTCTGAAGATCTCTTCAATTGCATGCCCTATACATTTCTCAAACTTCTCATGTGCCACTTTTGACAAAGAATGCAAATTTTACTTCAAATCTTAAATTAATCTTTTAAGCTAACTGGCATCACAGGATTATTCTGCCTTTTAAATAATCTCTATGAAAAGGAGGAAATGCAGAGATGCATGCAAATATCTTGCTTTGGGGACTACAGAATCCAGCAGGAAATAGTTACTGGGGCAAGATGTCACCACATTAGAAAACCATGCAACAGCAGCAGAACACCACCAATACCAAAGCAGTTATCTAACATAAGTCTTCTGAGGATGTGTCAGCAAATTTTCAAAGTCTGCTTTCTTTTAAAGAAAGTCAGGGTTACTTGAAAATAACTACATTTAAAAGCATGAAAACAGTGAGTTGGAAAGTTCAAGCTGAAAGTTCTCCCACATGCACAAAAATCACACTAACAGTAATTGACAGAGCCTTAATCATAACTTAAAATGCACGTCAGTGCATTTGTTTGCTTTCATTATGAGGTATGAAAATACTGCTAAAATATTTTTAGAGCTGCTTTGATCTAAGAGATGAAAGGAGGAGTTGAAGATAAAGCTGCACCAGTATTGAACTAGCATCCATCCCATAAGTTACTTGAATTGCATAAATCCTAGGAACTGTAGAACAGATTAGAAGATTTCCAGATCTTCTAATCACAGAAATGACAAAAAAGTAACTTAATGACTATATACAAAAGCAAAGAACAGCTAAGCTCAACTCAAAGAAAATATCAATTTCTAAGTGTTCAAGAAAATCTTTAATAAATACACATAACCATGCCTGCAAGCAAGTGATATGTAAAGGTGCATACTCACCCTTCGCTAAATTGCAAGGACAGCAACAGTAAAAGAGAAAACAGAAGTTTAGCTTAATACTTCCTGGACTTATCCAGGGCAAGTATCTAGTATGAAGATGCAAAACCATTAGAAAAGAAATAGATTTTGATGATAAAAGCCTTAGCAGCACACAAATCCTGAGTTCTTTCTAGTTTTCCTCAAGTAATTTTAGTTAATTTTGGAAAGTGTCCAGTTGTTCTGTGTGTTTCCACCACCACCATTAATTAAGGAAAAGTTTGCCATCAAGATGACTTTGTAAAGGAAAGGAAAAGCCTTGTCTTATTTTCTAGCTAAATGACAAAAGGAGGTTGGGGGAGGCAAACCTAAACATTAACTAATTTCATACTGTCTCTATTATGCCTAGATAAATGGTACAACATATATACCTACTTGTTGCCAGGTTTTTTTCCTTCCAGTGAGTTTAGATGTTGCTCAAGGGTCTCCATGAGACTGCTGGGAGCCTTGAAAGCAAAGAGAAAGACACAGCTCAATGTATTGCAGTGATCTAACCATATTTTGAAATCCAGCATCAACTTCCCTGAAGTCCATGATGTGGTGCTCATGCAGTTACTTTATTACATCAGTGGGGAACAGTGGATTTCCTTGCTAGGAGTATTCAGGCAAAGCCAATTTTTTAAAATATATTATTGCATCCAAATTTGCAGAGGGAAAACGTTTACCTCCACTATGCAGCACCTGAAGCCCAAATCCAGGATGTGCTGCTCATCATGCTTTTTATCATTGACAGCATAGGAATACACAGGCTTGATTTTAAGATTCATGGGTTCAAGGTCACACTTTCAGTTTTGCTTGTAGTCAGACCCCCCAACACTTCTTTCATGACCAGAGGATCAGAAATCATTTTCAGTCTAAAAACAAAGTCCTTTCCAATGCCCCAGAAGGAGCTACCTTTGGCTCAAGACTCCCAACACCACAAAATCTTACAGCTGTTCTCAAAATGGTAACCCAGCACAGGTTACTGTGCAGCTAGCTTGAAGTGCAGAAAGATTGCTATTTTAGACATCTAAAAAAACCCTAGGCTTTTACAGGTATCCCTGATCTTAGATTTTATTTTAAGCAACCTTTTTGTGGTCAGCAGTCAATACCCACAGGCACTAGCTGTTACAATGGCAGATAGGAAAAGTAGTTGTAAATGCACACTGGGCTTAGTATAAAAATAGAGACTGGATAAGCAGACTCAGAAGATGAACAAGCAGGGAAGGAACTCTTGAGAGACACAGTAGCATACAATAATTGAATATTTCATCAGGGTTACAAGTTCATCAGCTCATCCGTCTCTAAACAGGGAATTCTCCATATCAGTCTCTTTCAGATCAACCACAATTCCTGACAGCAATACCTATGATGTTTTTAATAAATAATATCATTGATTTCAGTGCAGACATAATTATCAAACATGCTTGGAAACAGCCTTTTCACTGTTCCTATACTGAAAAACCAGCTGGTTGGCTGAATCAGATATTTCAGGATGCATAGCACCTGCTATTACCAATGCACAGTTGTGTACTGGCAGTGCCTACATATTGATTTCAGCATTAAAACCAGTAACTTAACACATCCAGAAATTTAAAACACTCAACATAATCTTAAATGACAGATTGAGTTTAAATACATCCCACATATATAAGCACATATATGACATCTTGACCTTGCTGCTTTAACAGGCATATTTATTAACTTTCAATTCATTTGGGCATAATAAGAATTGGTTAAACACAAGTGACCTAGTTATAAGAATTCTCCAGCAAAAAGTAAAACAAACTAAAAAATCCAGATAGATTCAAGCTTTTACATGTTTAAAAAGACTATATTGTAAAACACACATTGTGAGACTTTAACACATAAGTAAAACCTATGTTTAAAAAAAGATTGCATGATTTACTGTCACCAGTTACCTTCAGACATTTTAGATAGTTTTCCAATATATTAGTCAAAGGTTTCTTAAAAACCAGCAAGTTTTTAAAATAACTTAGCTATCAAACAGAGTTCAGAGAAGAAGTTTCAGAAAATTTCTACCCAGACAGAACAATTTGAAAAGGAAATACAATCTAATACCCAATTTGCAACACTGAACACCACTTAATTACTTCTAGATACTGCTTTAACATTAGATAATGCAACATTGTGCTGGAACATTAGATATGGTTTCCCCACTAGCTACTAGTGGCAAAACTGTCATAGTTTAGGAAATGCTAAAAAATAAGCCAAGATTTTTTGCTGCTAAGATCCCTTCTCAGCCTCCAAAACTTTGCAGCCAAACTATAAAACCCAAAGATGACAACTATCAACTTGAATTACAATACTGGGGCCACTTGTCTAGATTTACAGAATATATACACATGGAGTGGACAACCAAATTCTTGCAGAATACTATTGCAGAATGCTTGCAGAAGACTATTGCCATGGCTTGCTATAGAAATTTAGGTATACCATTGACACTACATAGAACTGAGTACTAATTGTTAGCTGAAATTCAGTTTTATTGTTCACCTTTTATTTATTTCTCCCTGAAATATGCTATAAAGATCTTATACATGGTCTATACAGCATGTTCCAGGCTAGCCTTAGCAAGTGAGTCCCAAGCAGCCTTTGGGAGAATACAGCTGTGAGGGACTACCTGAGCAGAGACTGAAGAGGCCAGGAAGTTTGATTAGATGACCATTGTAGACCCCTTCTTTCCAAAAGAAATTCTGTAGTTTAAAGTGTTGGCTCATGGGGTGGAAGAAACCACCTGGCAGCAGTAACTGAGGTGCTGCTAAGCAGCTGCAGCACTGACTGATGATGCAGAACAGGCTGGCACAACACAAGCAGAAGCAAATAAAAGTGCCACAGAAATCTATAAAGTATATTTCATTAACTGGGTTCCAGGTGATTTCTCTTGGTTTAGGGACTTAGTTCATCACTGACTGCACTGTGGTAAAAAAGACTCCCTGAGGTACAGAGCTAGGAGAAGATACTATGTCAGCTATTTCAAGATTAGGTGTGGTATTGCACATGATGCTTTTCTCTGCTGAAAGAGTGGTTGGACTTTATAGCCCCATTGTATCTGAAACCCACAAAGATAAATAATCTCCACCTTCTCAAAAGGTCTCACTTCCAGAATTCTGAGGTGGCATTTAACTGAGAGAGAGACACACTATTCTGGTGTGGATTTAAATCATACTTTCAAGAGGCTCTCAAAAACTGCAGGAACAAATACTAGATGAACATTTGGGGTTTGCAGCTACTAAGTACTTTGGGTTGTTCTTCTGTTCCAATTTTACTGGTATCAAAAGTGCCTCAGGTGAACTCTTCAGCATGGATCTCCTCTAAGTAGATATCCTTTTCACATTAAACACAAAGCCAGGCACTCAGATCAAATTGGACAAAATAGACCAGCAGCTGCAACATGGTAGGTGGTATGACTTCACCAATGTTTGCATTCCTGATGTGCTTCCCTAATTACAGATCTTTCACTTATTACACAAATCCCAAAAGACTACAAGAGAAGCTTACCTGTGTAAGATCAGGAATATCACCTTTGTCAATTCCAACTTGCTGTGGAGGTAAAAGAGTAAAGGTAAAATCTAAGTGCATTATTCCACTGCAGCAGGCATTAATTTTGAGAAGAACAGCTCTTCAAGTTATAATGCACCTTGTCTTTAGAAAAATACTACAAAGTCAGAAAAGACATTTCCATCTTTCCAGTAACTACCTTCAACTACCTTCAACAACCTGCAGCAGTCTTTTTTTTCCCCCACGAATTAAATATCAATTTAAAATAAAAGTATAAGAAAATGGAGCTTGGCTTCACACATACCAAACTCATACTCTATACTGAATACACTGGTCATATACCATTGTCTCAGAGGACAGCAAACTAAGGTCTAAGTCTGCAGTCTTCTATTAATAGCCCTGTTGCTTCACACTATGGTTTTTCAGAGTAACTGTTAGTTCAGCTTTTGAAGAAGAAGAGCAATGCCTCATAATCCTGAAGCAGAGTCACTATAACCCCTCTCCAAAAAGCTGACCTGTGTCTCTAAAGTACTCTACTCCCTCAAGTTCAATATTCATATCTGACATTACAAGTCATCAAGGAGTCTATCAGGCTTCTGCATACATAAGTGAATTAGCAGAGAAACAAAATTTTCATTCGGCTCATTACTACTGTCCATTATAATGAAGTATGAAATGTGGAAAATGTGCACCCTGTGCCAAAGAGCCAGCTACCACAAATGAGAGTCCAGCAAAGGAGTTAATTAACCATGTAATATTCCTATTATCCACATAAGAGGATGATAACAAGGAACAAAACGGAGAAAATCTCACATTGCAGTTAACTTAATGTTGGCTGTAAAGACTAAAAACACAGACTTAAAAAACCTGCATGCTTCTATTCCCAATTGCTATATATTCCTCTAATGTTCAACCCTGTCCTAGAAACATACATTTACCACAGCATTTCTCAAAAACACTGGAACACCTGAAGTCATGTCATCTGTTAATTTAACCAGGAAAGTTGAGTTTGGCAGCACCATAAAGACATGTGGAAGTCCTAAGCTGGCTTAACTACAAGACCCGAAGAAGCAGATCCAAGATCCAGATCCACTTGGATGGATCCACTGGATCCATGGTCCATTGAGACAGATGCTTATAAAGTGTAATTAATATTTTACATTGGTGCAGAAACCAAACCAAAACAAGCAAACAAAAATACAAACCAAACAAAAAAAAAAAAAAAAAAAAAAAAACAAACCCAAAAAACCCCCAAAAAACCAAAAAAAAAAACCCAAACCAAACAAAATCACAAAATACTTAAATGCCAGCCTCCAGAAGACTGAAAGCCACTTACCTCTGCAACTTTAAGAAACTCTGATACTCTGGTCATTCGAGTTAGAAATCGTTTGTAGATTTCAAGAGCATCTTTGCATTGTCCCTTTTTCATTTCAAAAAATTTCTCTAAAGAAATAATGTGGTAAATTTCAGTTAAGATGTCTTACATTAGATCTCATATCAGCAAGTCTCATATCAGCAAGTGTCAAGAATATGACACTACATTAACATTTACTACTTGGACATTAATTAATCTCTATCTCTTGTCTAATATAGTTTAGAAGTTGGGCTTGCTAAGCTGCTAAAGAATTATATAGACCATGAAATTGAACCCCAGCTAGCCACAGCATTGTGTGTGATGTCAACTACTCTTTTAATGACTGAAAAGTAAGCAGGTGAAGTAGCCACCCAGCTAAAGTTCAAAGTAATTAAAGATACCTAAACATATACTAATATATGTTTTCTCCAAATTGTCTTCACTCCAAAGAACTGTATTTTTTTCACTTAAGTAGGTCTCTAAAATCCTTTTATGTCCATTTTTAAACATAGCTGCCACATATTTCAACCCAAACAGTGAAATTTCAACTGCATTTTTATGCCCAGCCTATTGTGTCATGCTGGTGATGCCAGCAGGCTGCCTAAGCTTCAGAATGTGCTCACAGCCTCCTTTGTACTTTGTAGGCTGATGGCAGGTAGGGCTGTGGAGAGGATCCAGCTTTGGCAGTCATGCTTTCAGGCAGATCAGGAGTGTTATTCAGGAGTGTATTACTTGTGCAAGGCTATCACATAACATTATCACTCTCTACAACTACCTAAAGGAGGTTATAGCCAGGTGAGGGCTGGTCTCCTCTCCCAGGCAACCAGCAAGAGGACACAGCCATTAGCTGTGCCAGCAAGGTTTAGGTTGGAAGAAACTCTTCATAGAAAGAGTGATCAGACATTGGAAAGGGCTGCCCAGGGAGGTGGGGGAGTCACTGTCCCTGGGGGTGTTTAAGGAGAAACTGGATGTGGCACTCAGTGCCACGGTCTAGGTGATAAGGTGGTGTACAGTCACAGGCTGGACTCAATGATCTCAGAGGTCTTTTCAAACCTAATTGATTCTGTGATATATATATAAAAAAAAAAAAAGTGGGTATCTTAAAAATGCAAAAGCTTCTAACTTTGCAGGACATATTATGCATGCTCACACAGCACTGTACATTTCTTTAAGCACAGAGATGGTCACTGTCTTTAAAGTATCAATCTACACACTTTTAAGGACATGTGAAGATCCAGCCTCAGAAGAACACTAATGTGAGAGGGCACAACTTAAAATTTTCTCACATTTAAAACTAAAGGAGTCAAGAAAAATGTTGCTTTAATGAAGTTAAGTAAAATAACTGAAGCAGATCTGAAACCGATTTTTCACTCACATAAGGTATGTGAGATAAAAGCCAGGTTACTTACCTAGTAAGTTAATAACCCCATCATTGTAGCAAGCAAAAAGTTTGATGAGATCTTTAAACAGAAGCATGAATGCAGCATTTATGACACCATTTGTCAGTTCATTTGGATGAACCTGCAAATAAAATACCAGTTATTTACAAAACAAGTGTCAATTGCAATCAAACATTTTTGGCTTACACCAGATATTGGGTGCTGTTATAGACAGAATCAAGCACTGAAGTTTCCATGCTAAGACACTAAACAAAAGCTTTGGTTAGCAGATGAAGGATTGCTTTCTTCACCACTCCAAAACAATCCATTGCAGCAGAGGAGTATCCACATCAACAGTAAACATCCTAAGACTTATCTCCTTCACTTGTCAGGAAGGCAGAGATGCTGCTTACAGTTTTAATGAAATGGACAAAAGATGTCAGTTTACAGAAGAGCTCAACAAACACTGAATAGTCTATGAGATAATGTATTTATCTCATAATGTATGACATAGAATCTTGTCATCATTTGTCATACATTAAATGCACTTTCTCACGTTAACCTGGGAAGAAAATACATGCTCAATTATTAAAAGGTCTTTATTTTCTTAAAAATATCTCCTCTTCTGAGCACTATCACAATTCCTAAGCCATTTAAGGAATGGAAAGCACAATGAGACATGTATTTCAAAGCCTTTCCTCTGAGAGTGGTAGTGAGTTCTGCCTTCCACCTCAAAGTGTATCTTGCTGCCCACAAACAACAGAAGAACCAATTCTTTCAAAAACCTCTTTGGAATGTCACACTGTGGCTCCTACAACAAGTGATTCCTGTTTTTATCCTTAGGTCAGATAAACAATCCCACCAGCATTCATCACATGATAAATATATGTACACACTTATTTCTATGAACAGCCTAGATTAAACTTTAGCCAATTTAGTTCATAGCTGAAAACCAGATGAAGATTTTGAGGAAGCCAAACAACATACATGTGGTATCTTAATGGGGTTTTCCCTCCCCCCAAAAAAGAAGTTGGTTGCCAAGAGACAGAAAATAGAGTGTTCAGTCTCCTTGCTTTGTCCATTTCTTTCCCCTCACTGATGCAGAAGATGAAACTCCAAGTTATCTCTCTACAAAACCAAAAGTACAATCTTTACATTTCATACGTATGGGCAAGGACCATCCTTGGCCACAATACCTCAGTGGGACACTAAAAAGGGAATTTTTTGGCCGTCCTAAGGAATGATGAGTAAAGCATTACCTACAAGGTGAAATGTGTACATTATAAGGCAACATTTATAAGTCACTGCCCAGTGTAAATACTAAGTCAGCTTCAATACATACATCAAATTCAAGTAGTGCATCGATTTGTTCCTGTAATATTGGCATACTCTTCAGCAGCTTTTCAGGAGCCATTGTTCTCATTACACCTTCAGCTCTGCAAGAGGAAATACAGATTAGAAGCCCTGCTGTTTCCTCTCTCCCTTCCCCCAAACTGATCTGTTGTCTAAAATTTATGCTTGAAGCACCTGTAACTCATTTCAAAAGCACAGTCTGATTCTCCTGCTTCTCACATCTTTGTGAGACCTGGCATGAAAAATCCCTTATCCAACTGAGGAAAGGTTTTGTGTTAGAGTGATGAATTCAAGAGGTTGATCTCTTTATGGAAAGATGATACTGGGAGCTTAAATGACTAACTAGAAATACTGCCACAGAAGTACTTAGAGAGCTGATACACTTTGTGCACAGTTTTTTATTAATAACTTATGCCTGTAATAACTATATAACTATTTAATGACAACTCATTGCTGACATATTCATGGATGTGTAGCATTTCTTAAGTGTCATCCATAGTCTTATAGCAGTCCTTAAGCATGATCATTTTTATCTCTGATTATGACTAACTTATTATGGTCTGCATAGCCATCATTATGTATTGCCCTGTTCTGGCTGCAGATAGGTATATATGTGCAGACTGGAAATGCATACCACCATTCTTATTTATTTTGTACTTTATTCTGAGGCAGCACACCTTGTTCTGAGCACCAGAAATAACAGGCATAGAAAGCCTTTCCAGGAATTCAGAGCAAGGCAGGAACAGTAGGATCTCCAGCAGCCCAAATTTATTTAACATCAAGTGCTCAAGAATGAACTTGTATGGTCCTTGCTAAGGGAATGGCATCCAGCTACACAGCAAAGCTGCCATGGCAGACCCTACACTTTCTGGCTGTTTGAGAAGCAGGAGACAACAGCCTGGGAGTGATGCCTGCACTAACAGGTCAGAACCCCAAGCTGCAGAACACACCAGAACTGCCAGAAAGATCCTGCATGCAACTCAGGATTAGCAGGAGCATCTTTACTATGCACTCAGTTAAGCTGCACCTTCAGTGGGTGTTAAGCCTCTTGCTGTGCCAGCTGTGCTTCAAGAGAGCATCTAGAGCCCTCAAAGTCCCAGTAAAAGGAGTTAGAGACCAGAGGAGTATTGTCATAAATACCAACACACTGCTCTGGGCTGGGTCAGCTGTTTTTTTAACACTGTTCTTGTAGGAAATGAAACTAGCAGTTTACAACCTTATTCTGTTCAGTTTATAACTGCTCTGTTGCCTGCTAAGAACTTCAGGCATTCATTTTGGGCTTTGTTTGCAATCAGCCATCCTTCCTAGGGAAAGTGACTGGAGAGTAATGAAACATAGTTTCAGAGATTTTCCTTCCCCAAATCCTAAACACAGTCTCACTGCAGTAAAATTTAATTAGGGTAAGAGTTAAATCTAGCACTAAAAGCTCCCAGTTTCACAAGGCACCTTATTTTGGTCTTCAATATTTGTTTTCTACCCAGTCTTTCCTCTCATCTTTGGGCTATTTTTAACCAATTATAAGTACTTTAAAAATCAGGTTTTTCATTGTAGTTACACAAAGAATATAACAACACTGTCACTGAGAAACTAAAACTAAATGTAATGCCACAAATAAGATTTTCATGGGTCAGACAACCTTATTCATTACATATCTGAACTTTGCTTACCCTTTCTTCACTCTTGCAAAGTCAAATGCCATTTGCCTGTAGGAAAATGCTTTTTCATTCAAGTATCTACTATAACGTCTTATGAAGGTGGACATGTCATAACCTGTAAAAAACAGTTTCAGATTTTATATTTAATTTCCATGCTTGTTGGGAAGTTCTTTAGTAAATGATAAGATACAGCCAACAGATCCCAAGATTATGGGATTTCTGTTACACTATGCAATTTCACATACAGCACATGCATCAGAAGACATCTTTCAGCTTCTGAAGAAAAATCACTAGTGGTACACCAAAACAATCCACCACTGTCCTCTGTTTCCAACAGATTCAAGCAATGCACCAGTGGCAGGGTTCCAGGGGAAACCTGCTAGAGGCCCCTACATAGTTATGGGGTGATATTACTTGATGGCCAAAAAGTTACTCCTCTATTAAAAGGGAAAAATACCAATTTAACAAATTTTTTTTTTGCTGAACTGGTACATGACTTCCAGGACAAAGCTCAAGTTCAACTTAAACACTCCTGATGTTTTATAGATGCTAGCCACTCTGACTCTTACATGGACCTTCAAAATTCCCCTGACTTGATTTACCAGAACAAAGAAATCATGATGGCATGCACAGAGATTACTGCCTTCCTTGATCTGCTACACCAGAAACACTCAAAATACTGTACAAGATGCCTCAAACTTCAGTGACTTTCAAGCCTATGACATCTGAGCAGTTAGTATCACAGCCTAACCTTCAAAGTTACTTCCTCTAAGTCACAGAAATATGCACAGAAGGAAACTCATCTTCCTCTTCAATTCAGGCCCCTTTTTGCTACATTTCTAAAAATCCACACTGCTCAATTTAGTCATTCACTATATTTTCCCTTAATTATCTCTCACCATTAAGTATCCCTGCCAACTCGAGCATAACACTACCAAATCTGATGCCTCATTGCCTGTAGTACACAGTGCATTATCTGTGAAATGGCAATTCAAGTCCAAAGAAAGTAGTGAAGAACACAAATGTATGCCTTTAACAGAATTTATTGTTGCCAAACACTGGTGTCTTCGAGCATACACATACACACATATCTTATATTTAGCTTAGATGAACACACTCTTACTATTCATTTAGCTTTGTTCCTTCTGTTACCACATCTAAAAGATGCTAAACTTTTTTTGGTGTCACATGTTTACATGAGGAGATGAAATAATGTGGCATTGCTTTGAATTTGCCCCTTATTGTAGCATGTCTGTAGTCTGCATACAACTTACAAATATTCTCTGACAACTGAAGAATTATATTTTTCCTCTTTTCTACTAGAGCTACCATGAAACAAGCTTTTCCTCTGCTAATTGAGGGTACAGGAAAATTCACTAATAATTCCAGAGGGAAAAGTAGAAAAGCAGGCTTTGTAAGATTCAGAGGGAACAAGTCCTTAATTTCTGCCCAGACCTTTCTAAATTTATTACTCAAATCAAATAAAAAACAACCAGTTCTTCTGGTCCCAACAGCCCTACCATTAAGAAATTATAGACAATGCCTAAAAAGCACTAAAGTGTCCCCAAGCAACAAAATTACCATTTAAGACTGAGTAAAACTCAAAAAACTAAATGGAAAGTTTTCTATTTCAAATTTTAACACCCACAAGAGCTAAGGCAAGAACTGAGATTTCAACCAGCCTAGATTTTAACCAGCACTTAAAGGATTTGCACACTTTCACCTTTTGAATAAAAATATGGCAGGAGATGAGAAATATTGTTCTGAAGTGTTCATCAGTTCCTTGTGAACTTGTGTTCCTCTATTTATTAAGTACTTATAAAAAGGCTTCAGTAGCACATTTTTATATTATTTATATATTATGAATTAAGGAGCAAATTAACAACAGTATCTTATTTAAAATCTTGTTAAGATTATAGACACAAGTAAGCTTACCATGAGATCCACTTTTGTCCAGAAAATTGCTGAGATTGAACAATGTGTTTCTAGATGCCAGGTACTGAATAAATCTCTACAACAGAAAGTAATTTTTCTTATCACAGGCTGTATCTGAAGGCTTTGTACTTTCTAGCAGCAAGATTACCAGTCTACTTTCAGCATACAATATAAAACCACTGGTTTTTAGTCCACAATACCTTCCCCAAAGCATTTTGTCCATTCAGATTAACTACTTTTAGTCAGAATCTCTAGTAAATATTCCATTGCGTATATAAAAAATAGATTATGCACAAAACACAAAATATATTGTGAAAGGAGCAATAAAATGTTTAATTCTTAGGGATCTGAGGGAGCTCAAGATTTATCTGCTTACAAAGCACATATCCAGGCTAGTCCCAGACTTCTCAATCCAGCAGCCCTCAGCTTCAGCCAAGCTAAGGGCCTGTTTTAACAGCAAGCAAAGCCCCTCATCAAATACAGGGACTAACAGCCTGAAACAGTTAGAGAAATGAGATGAGAAAATTGACCAAAACTTGGAATGGAAAAATAGGAGTAAGAATTTACACTGTGAGAAGATCATTGCATGAAAACACTTTATATACAGCTAGGGAGGAATTGCTCCACAGTCATACTGAAGTTTTTTCAGTCATACTGAAGTTCTTTAAATGTGCTGTCTCTTTTTATTCAGATATTGCTGTCTATCAAGTTAAATTTACAGCTCTAGGAAGATATTAACACTCATGCAGAGAAGGCAATTATTTGGATGGCAATATTCATGTGCCAGAACATCATCTTTAAACTTAGTCAAAATATCCCATGTAGTGTTTAATACTGTGTAGCTGTTTTCAGCACATAAATTGTTAGCAATTTATGTCTGACATGGTCTTATGGTTTTATAAGTGGAGATACAGTTCAACAGTCCAACTCTGTTGTTAACAGCAAGTTTTCTCTTCATCAAGAATCATTCTTGCCCTTTGTTCTCAGGTCCTTTCTGGCTCAGACAAGATGCCTCTGCACTGCTAACACTTCTGGCTTGGAGTGTGTTCAGTGCCAAGGTGGCCTTGAGAGAGCTGTTCTCACTTACCTCATTGCCATGGACCATTAGATGATGTGTGGTGACTAAGGCTTTGAATACGACCACCCAGCTACTATTTGTTGCTCGCTCAAAAAGTGTATCAGCCATCTGAGGGATATTCACGTTTGTTTCATTAGTTGCTTGGATCAAGTCTGCAGGAGAGAGGAAAGGAAGGTGTTAGGTGCTACAGTATGATAAAAAGTTTGCAGCATGGCCAAGTTCTCAGACCACCAGGCTGCAGACCTCGGTTGTGGCAAAGAGGAAGTTCAGTGCTTACATTCCACATTAAAAAAAAAAACAAACAAAGAAACAAAACCACCACCAACAACAAAAAACCCAAACTGAGATTATATTAGCTCATACTGACAGCAACAGTGGTCTAACTCTTTCATCCAACAATAATAGATTTCCAACAATTCTGTCCCGAGCTATGACCAAACTTTTCTCCATCTTTATCCCAGATGAAGTCAGGGTGCACAACATCATATGACTTTACTGCTTGCAGGTGCTTAAGTGAATTGTCACAGTTCATTACCTCTGGGTTAGAGAATTAAGTACTACTGAATTCTGCATTTACAGGCAGCATGTCTAGCACACTGAACCCAGTCACATCAGCAAAAAGAGGCATCACCAGAAACAGATACTCTGTCATCCCAGAGAGTGTTCTAATCAGCAAGCTCCAGCACACCTCCTAGTTTCTACAGACCCAGAAAGCAGAAGAGTGCATTCAGGCATGCATTAAAACCTCTTCAACAACAAAAAAAGGACACAAGGAATGACATTAGTTTATACTGAAGCAACTGCACCTTACATGGAAGAAGTAAGACATTAGACTGTCTCAGGGAAAAACAATAACCTGCAGCTTTGTGTCCTGTACATTAGGAATATGTGAACTTGCACAGAAGAGTGCATGAAATGAAGGCAAGCAGTTAAATCATAAACAGCAGGGCAGTAAGCTTTGCACTATCCTCCATATCCCACAGAATGTGTGATTTACTACATCCCTTGTTATCTACTGACCCAAGTTAGGCAGCCAGCAATTACCTTCTACAAGCTATCACCTATTTTTGAGACACAGCTGGAAACTGCATACTGCAACTGCATGCCCAAAACCTGTGTGAAGCCAGACACAGCTCTAGCAAGACTCAAGGAGATGACTTCATGCAACATGAAGAGCACAAAACACAGAACTAATTGTAAAATTTGAAGACCTAAGCAGAAAAAATTGAAAAGTTTAACTACTAGACTAAGCATTATCTGAAATTAAAATACTCATCTTTTACTTTCCCTCAGAGAAATCATTGTTAATGATTTCTTCCCCACCTCCAGACTAGAAAATTTCCTCCAACTATTAAAGTCATACAGAGATGAAGATATTCTACCTCAAAAGCAGACAGGGTGTTTTGTGACTGATCCTTGCACGCTTAAACTATGTGAGTCTACAGGAGTTCAATTCACCTGGGCAGTAGGGTCACCACTTGGCAGACTGCCTTTCCCTCCCCTACATAATCCCAACCAATGGAGAGCATTAATGCTGCTAAGAGTGGAAAGTCAAGGCTCAGCATTAAACTACTGATTCTGCCTTTGCAGGACAGGAAAAGTCCAGAGGACAAATCTGTCTAAATAGATCAATGAGTCACATCAGTGACTGAGACTCACCTGGTGTGTACAGAAACCCACACCACTGTACCTAAGCATTCAAAAGTTAAGGTTTTGTTTGTTTGTTTGTTTGGCTGGTTAGGTCTTTTTAAAACTCCTGGCACTTAATCTTTATGAGTTTTTTACCTTCTATTACAAAGACTTATTTTATTTAAGATCCAAAAAATCTCTAGCTCAAAGTCACAAGCTTGGGAAAACCATAGTGCTTGCTTGCATATGAAATTGTCTATTGTAGGGCCATAAAAGTTGCAAGTTGTCCTCAGTTTCAGGCCAGGAGAATGATTTTCTGGGATGATAGAGGAGATAAAAATTATGTGATCCATTTGACAAGTATGAATTGAAAATGTATGTTGTCATGGCATTTTGTTGTTTTGGTTAGGAAGTTGGGTTTGAAGTTTTTTGCAAACACCTTCTGAAATGTGGTTACTTCTATAATCTCAGTAATACTACCCTTGAAGGAGGCAGCTCTGCAGACAAAGTATTATAGTGGCAAAGCCATGCTATTGAATGACAGCAGTTCAAGATCACAGAGCTCCAAGAATTCTCCTTGATCTTGTGGCACAAACAGGCAATGATCTTTTATTCTCTTCTGCTGATTAATGCATTACATTAGTAATACATTAGTAAAGACAGTGGTTTGTAAAAGCCTAGAAGCAAGTCACAAGTGCCTTACTCACTGTTTACCCTGCTCAGAGATTTTACTGCAGGTGACAGCATTTGTCTTATTTATATAAGGAAATATATCAAATTTGTAAGCTTTCAGTCTTGGGCTTCAGTATGCAGATTTCTGTGAAAGAGGGACACTGTAAATTGTGTATTCCATTGGTGCACTTTAGATAATGAAACCTCAGAGGAGCCCACCCACAGAAATGCTGGCAATGGAGGCAACAAGGCACTGCTGCATGAGGCCACAGCACTGCTTCTGAAGTCACTCAGTCATTTCTGTCTCCTCTCCAAACTGCTGGAGGGTACAGCATCTCAGTCTGCAGCTCTGAATGTTTTAGGACACGAGTAATTATAGTGTGCAAAACAGAGAGGCATGATTAAAATTAAGTCTACTACTTTCAGTGCACAGAAATGAATTAAACCATGCATGAAGATGTCACTTGTCATCTGAGGCCAGAAAAAAGAGATTGGGGGTGGGGGGATAATTCTTGCAGAGCTGTTTCCCATTTAGTCACACCACAAAGATAAGGTATTCAAATTTCCTGGGTTTCTTTTCCCAGTGCCAGAGAGTCTCAGCTTCACCAGCAACCATCAGCATCTGGAATGAAGCACCAGCACAGCTAACTTTAAGAAACTGAGAAGCAGAGTTTGGTGGCTAAGCTGAATTTTAAAGTAAGAGTTGGAAAAATTAATTTTTCTTTAATGTGGTAAGGAAGAACAGATACAAGGAAAAGGAAATTATATGAAGGAAAAAAAAAAATCTAGAAACTACATTTTCAGAATATACAGATTCAGACATTTGCTGGGTGGACAAGAGACGATAAAGCTTAATATTCCAAGGATATCACATGTACATTTGCTAATACAAAATAGTTAATATTAATAAGTAACAGATAAAGAATCCAACAGAAGCCATATGAAGCAATCTTGCAAAGTTGATTCCATTTGGGGAACACACAAGTAGGGCAAATAAGGATTAAAGGTACCTTCCTGAAGAAGTTTCTGCTACTCCTTCTGAAAGTACTGCCTACTTTCTGCAGGCATCCAGTACACTGCCAGCTAATCCCCAAACCCAGACACTGAGCTCAAACACAAACTATAAGCACAGTCAGAAATCAGAATTGTACTGCAGTAGCAGCAAGTGCTTTTACCACAAATTTCACAGAAGTGAAGTAATTGGGGAATGAAGACCTACACATTCTTCATTTGAATCCATTTGTTTGTGGAACTAAATCACAATTGCCAAATCTACTTCTTCTACAAATCTCCTACTTCTCTCTTCACATTTCCGTAGTTGCTATTTTAAAGACTTCTTCAATTAAACAAACTTTTAAAAATTATAATTTTACTTTAATGTACTTCTTCCTAGTTAAGCTTTGAGATGGAAAAATCAGTGCAATAGAAGAAAAAAATGGCTATCAATTCTCTGACACCATAACTTGAATTTAAACAGCAGACTTTAAGCTCTTGGGCTGGCCAATTGTTTCACCCAGACTTAAGAAAACTGCAACTTAATCATACTCTAGGTTTACTTCTCTTCCCTAATTAACACCTCCATCAATAAAAATGCACACCTGCCAAATGGAGAAAGAATGGTGGAGGGTTCACTGAGGGAGATTGAACTAAGTTAAGAGTCCTTGGCTCTCTCTTCATGACATTTTGAAGAGCCCACTAAAAGATGGGGCTAGCTTTTGTGTTTGTTAAGCTCTTAAGTAAAAAAAGGGAACAGTCAGAACGTTTCAAAGTTTCAGAATTTCAGACTCTTTCAGTCTCATTAAAAATTAGTTTCTAGTTCTTTTTTTTTCCTTAATGAGAAAGATTATACAATACTTTAAAGAATCTCTTAGTCCTCTACCTTTGCAGATGGTACTCCAGATCCGGGCAGTTTTTTTCTGGTTTCCCCCCCCCCAAATTCCTTAATAAGGAGACCTGGGACTTCCCAGTTCATGATTAATTATTCACAATTTACATTTTACTATGCAGATAAACAGCAGCAGAGAACAAGACCTCTCTGTTCAGAGGAATATCAATGCCAACCTCAGAGCAGCTGTCATTCCAGACTGAATTAACACACAAGCTGCCTCAGCATCTGAGCTGTATCATACATTCAGTTCCTAAACTTTGCTAAATCTCTCCAGCAGGAACCCCCTTACAGACCTTCCTCACTATTACTGAAATGCTACAATAGTCTTCAGGAGTTCTTTTCTTGCTTATAAGTATATAAATAATGTCTTGAGCCTATTGAAAAAGAAATGCAGGACTGCTCCAAATCAGACCAGAGTAAGTGTTTACAAGCCTCAACCAAGAAAGCTAAATACTCAAGTAAGAGTACAGTCCCCTCCCTGCAAGACACAGCTGCATTAGGAAGCCAGTAGAGCATTGTGCTAACCAATGCAAGAGCTGAACTTCCCTGTCTACAGAAACCTGACCACAAAACAGTGTTGGAAAGCAGAACAAAGTTACCAGTTTCTGCTTCTACAGCAATTGCTCATAAGAACATTAGATAATTTGAATGTTGTTGGCTTTGACTATCAGGCAATTCCACTCCAGAAAGAGTTTGGAATTCGTTTCTGAGGTTATAATTTATCATTAATTCTTTTCACTTCCAGCTTGCCCTGTCTACACAAACATGCATCTTGATCTTGTAACAATCACCCCAAGAGCAGTGCAGGCTCTCTCCCCCTTCCTCCCCAAAAGTCTGCCTCCAGAGTTGCTGTATCTCACCTTGATGCCAGCAAGCCTACCCTTTATCAAAGTCCAGCATCCTTCAGATATTGCCTTGGAACTTCTGTGCCTGTGCCAACCAGTCAAACCTAAACACAATCTTCCACTGAGCATGTGCTCCAGGTACTTTAGACCCCCAATAAAGCAGCTGTAGCTCTCAGGGGTTACCTCCTCTCTCCAGCCTTGCTTCAATACCTCCTCCTTAAATAAATCTCAGACTCTTGTGAGGACAAATACTTGCTGCAGTTTGAGAGGTCGCAACAATCAGTCTTTGAACCACACAGCAACACCCCACACCAAGACAAGCTTTTATATACAATTTTTTTCCTCTCTGCCTACTCACAGGCATATTGTACTACCCAAAGTATTAAGTGTTTTTCAGAACCTTTCAATCATATGAAGGGTCTGAAGAGAGACAGGGTAAATAACTGAGTGCTAGCAAATTTCTCTTGAAGCATCCTCCAATTTCTCAACCTGAGAGTTTAATTAGCCTTAGAATTATCTTATTATCTCACTACTCCTTTTAAAATACAACAGTGAACCACCTGCTATATTATCAAATACCTCTTTTGAAACTAAGTGAAAAATCTACTCTCCATACACACTGTTGGATTTTATTCCAATATACTTCCATATGATTTGCACCCCTCCTTAACCAACATATCAAGGCAAGATATTTGGCTTTAAGTCATCTGCAAAAATCTCCCTAGCTCATTAGCAGTGCTACATCAGTTATGCTACACTTGTGTTATGCTGCACTTAATTATTTATATGTATGGCTTTTCCTCCTGAGAGGTTCAGGTTCAGCTCTCCTGGAAACAGGAAATAAAAGCCAACTATCACATGGTTTTCTACTGGATCTAAAAGGGTGCAACTGCAGCAGCTGTCTCTCTAAGTACTAATAATGGGGGGAAAGTGTGATTACACTGTGCTAAAAGAATTGGTCTTGCTTTAAGCAATTCCTTCAAGTTTCATGAACTACGAATATTTTTTTCATAAAAGTTCCCAGAATTTAGAGCTTCACTGCCTCTGGGGGAGAACAGTGTGCACTACCTTTAATGTTTACATTGGAGTTCTCTCAAGGAGAGTAGTAGAACTGAAAGCCAACATTCAGGCCAGCTGCAGAAACTCAGTGTTAAGGAACAGTCATTGAGGTTTTAATTATACTCTTTAAGACTTCAAATTAATTAGCAATTAATCTATTTTATGAACAAAGTCTGAGACCTGGCTGACACCTATGATCCAACCAGTCAGAATAATAAAAGTTTCATTTTTATTCAGGAATTACATATCTGGAATAACAGAAGATAGCTACTCAAACTGTCTAATACAAACATACTATGGAAAGCACCTTTTTAGCCTCACATACAAAGGCAGAACACCAAACAAAGGGAGACAGGACCCATGGACCATGAATTCTGCCTGCTTTCTTCCCCACTGCAGTTACCACAGCTTTTTAGAGCATCTTCACTATAGGAAAAGTATTAGTCATCAAGCATGAAATCTTCTCCTTGCCCAAAGTCATAAGTAGCTCAATATTGAACCTCATTCATACAGAATTCACTCACTTTGAATACCAAAGGATCTGTCTCAGGCAATAATACAAGTTCAGCAAAGTAGAGGAAATATGAGAAATTACAGCTTTAACGATCTTTTCCTCTCACCCACAGAATCCACTTCCAATGCTCCAAACAAATCCTGCTCCACAACTAGCTCAAAAGAAACATGCATTTTTCTTCTCAAATACAAGAATTACACATTTATGCTTAAGTTGATGTGAAACACCAAGTAATTCTGGAGCTAAATGTGCCACTTCTCTGTTTTATTGATTTACTGGAAGTAAGAACTGAGCCAAAAATCATTACTGCAGTGTCTTTTTTGCATAGTTCTTAATAGTTTAAGATATGCAAAATTTCATTTGCACTTGGTGGACACCAAATAGTGGTTGTAAGGTTAAAATATAACAGCAGCTGTCTTGGAGAAATGCTATTTCCCATCCTATTGTAATATGGCATCTTAAATGCCAAATTCTAGAGGAAGAAGAGAGATGGAAAAACCCTGCTAACATTAAAAATAGCTCTTGACCAATAACCTTGCATGAAAAGGAACTTTTATTCTGCATGGCAAATCTCAGACCTCTATAAGAATTTCCTTCAGCACTTCAAACCTGGAAGCCTTAACCAAAATACACATTAATTTATAGACATCACTGCAACCACCAGCCAATCTTCTGCTAAGCCTTCAAAGCATTTATTCAATTTCCTCTAAGGGAATTTTTCTCCCCATGCATGCAAGCATTAAAGCGACAGTTCTCTTGCATCTCAGCTTTTGCTGCAAATAACAAAGCAATTTTAAAGGCATTATAGACTTGCAAGATTATTGCTTAGAAGGACAACAGCCAATAAAATCTACTTAAATGACTACTGTCAATTGCCTATTGACACTAGGCACATCCACAACCTGATACCAGGATGCCAGCTGTGGCCAATGATTATCCTTCCATGAAAGTGACCAAACCCTAACATTACCTGTTGGTTGTATCAATTCATAACTCTCATCACTTGGGTGCTCACTGAAATATCAGTGGCAGGATCAACTGCAGCTTTTAGGCAGAGAGTACAGCTACACTGGAAACACAGGGATTTCACATTTGCCACAAAAGCACTGGGCCATTTACTGTAATCTCTGCACTACAGCAATTCCTAATCCTAATCAGCCCTTACATGCTGGGCTGACCTTACACTCCAAACAATCTGGCAGAAAGTGGTAATCAGCTGAGGCATGGTACCTGAGCTCTTTCAGTCGTCATGCTGCAGTCTGAGAGGAATTCTACCCTCAAATGAGCTCCTTTCCTCAGAAAACCATTTGTTTTTAATAAACTTGTAGAAATGAAGCTATCACTAGACTAATAACTCTGCCCAGAACAGCAATTTGTAATCCACTAAAAAGCTGAACGAGACTGAAAATATATTGCAAGAAGCCTGATGTTCCAGCTCCAATACTTAGCTGTTACATTTTGGGAATTCATTAATTAAAAAAAACTGGGTGGGGATGAGACAACATGCAAACTTCAGTGACATGGTAATTAGCTACAGCCTTTGTGCTGGAAAGAGATCAATTGAGTAGGCAGCCTCAGAAGCTGACACATCTGATTCAATATCCAGAGGATGGTCCATGCTTTTACTACTCCCTCAGCAAGAACATTCTCACAGTCCAGTTTTTTCATCAGTGGATGCCACATAATGACACAACCCGAAATTTTTAGCTATAAATGAAATGCCCACAAGCATGCAGGCAGCCCTGTTGAAAACATGAACATACCTGTGGGAAGAAGAAACCAAGTGCAATGCAAACCTCTGCACAAGCCAGTGCAACAGCATGACCTCCTGGAATCACACTGAAGCAGCTCCAACCAAGCAGCAAGTACTTTCTAACATGGCTGCTATCATCTTAATCCATTGTCTTGTATCTGTGTATCTAACATAAAGCAGAAGAGTTCATAAAACCAGATGGCTGCCTCAATTGTGAATGGTGTGCTTAAAACAGTCTTTTTAACAAAATAGATATCCTTCACATTAGATACAGCTTCACTCTCTTCTTACTATGAAAAACAACAAAAAAGGTAATAAGAAACTGCAATTCCTTTATGCCCATTCCTTTGTACTACATCAGTTAAACAATAATCCTTTTTTTCTGCCACACAGGTGAGTTTAAGTCTTAAAAATCCTGAAAAAACTGAAGTCTACTTTCAATAGACTCGACTCTTCAACATGAGCCTTTCACATACTGCAGATTTCTTCATGTTGTAAAATCTCCAAAATGCTAAATTCAATGCAACATCCACCTGGGTGATAGAAGTTGCAGTAAGGACTACTAACATTTAAAAAAAACTGACAGTATCAAGTTGCTATCAACAGTTTGAAGTCACCAGTGCCTCTGGATGATGCATTTGCCACTGGCAGTAGAAGTCTCCCATTAAGCTACTGATGAGTGAGGAATCTGGAATCCATCACAAGGATGGATCATCACAAGGCTCATATCCAGACAGCAAAGCTTCGTGCACAGTCAGACTGGAACACCCAGAAGTGTCAAATTAACTCTTAAGCATGATATGGAGTATGATATTTAAAAGGTAGTTTTTCATAGCACTGTCTAAGCAATTTCCAGCTTTCTGACTAACAAGAAGCATCTCTTTAAACTCACCTATGACAAACATTGCAAACCCTGACCTAACACTCTTGCCATTCACCAACAACAAAACAGACAGAAGTTTAAATCCACTTAGCAGAACCAGAGAAACTCTAATGTAGTCTTTCAAAGTAATTTCAAATGAAATGAAAGGTCAGATCAGAAAGTCACAGATAAGGTTCGCGTATGAAAATACCATTGTTTCACTTGCCAGCAACAAAACATCACTCATAATAAAACGTACATGTTTTCAGAACACTGGCACACTAAATATGCTCAGCTGCTTCTGGCTTGCTGTCCCTTAGCAGAATGTACATTCTCCTTCATTTAAATACATTTAGATGAAGCTATAAAACTTATATTAGGAGCTACAGGCACAATAAATATACTCTGGATTCCAGAGTCATACAACACGACCCAAACCCAAGTCTCCATTTGAAAAGGTTGATTTGAAAACTCCAGGGCTGCTAAGGTACTGATGTGATGATAAGTTAAAGTTTTCATCTATATTTGACCTATATGTAATAAGAAACTGTAGCCATTAGAGGCAGGAAACAGGCCAGCTGGCTTGCCCTTTCCACACAAGTCGTACACTCCCTGAAGCAATAAGTGAAAGGAGGAGTCCTGTGAAAAGCAGTTTGAACTCCCACTGAAGTGCATCTAGGTCATCCCTTGAATTTTGTTAAAGACATGTCCCCTCCTAGTGCTGTCCTGCACTGTGGCAGGATCACTGATCACTGCCTTACTCTGAGCATCTTCTCTAAACTTGTAAACCTGAATTCATTTAAACAATGTGGGCAACAAGTCAGCATGTTTTATTCGTGCTTCAAGCAGTCATGTCTTTCTCTCACTTTTGTGGAGGGCCATTTTAGAATATTCTGTAAAGTATCAGAGTGTTTTAAGATAAATAATAAAACTATGCCAGAGGCACCAGGAGCCTGCCAGGCTCTGCAGTCTAACCCCTGACCATCTGCTATGGAAGCACCCGCTGCCACCATGTCATCTGTGCTTGTGCCAAGCCAAAAGCCAGATTGCACTGTATTGCCAGCAGTCAAGCCACAGCCTTATATCACTTCCTAGGACAGAAAAGTTTAAGACACTCTCTTGAAAAGACATGTCTTTTGGTCCTTTAATTGTACGGTAGAACAATCTTAGCTCAATTGGACAGCAAACTCTCCAGTTGACACCCTTACCAGTGTTTTGCATCCCAGCCATAACCCAGTCTCCTAAACTCTTAAAAACAATGAGCAAAGAATGCTGTTTTCTTATACATTCCTTCTTTGAGTCAGTAAAGCAGCCTTGTCAAAGCATATGGCTCAACTGTTTTGTCAGAACTCTGCAGCCCAATTGCAACACAGGAGTTTCTGCCAATTTGCTTTTTAGCTATGGTAATTTTGCATATTGGCTTACGACCAAAAGGAGTTGACTGCCACAAGTCAGATCCAAGCTGCAGACACATCCTGTCATCTACCTGCAGTTCTCAGTATACATGAGAGGCAGGGTTTGGTGGTCTTCAAGCATGATCATGTTTATGTACTCACAAAATCCCCCTCTTAAAAAGCATCCTAACACATTTGAGTTTCATTAATAGCTAGAAAAAATAGACACTAGGACAGGCAACTGACTCATGTGCTGCCTCTGCTCAGATGGGCAGAGTAAAAATTACATAAAGACACAACATTAGCATAACATCAGGACCAGCATCCAATCCTTTCACTAAACTAAGTTAAGATACAGATATAATCTACAACCAAGCATGAGATCACATTATCCTGGGCAGAAAAGAGAAACAGAAAGGTATTTAGACTTGGCTGGTCCAGCAGTCAGTGGTAATATTGTGCACTGTCATTTCCTGTGCCTACAAATAAGCCATGAGCCTCAGATGCCCAGTGAAAGCCCCACTTGCCAATAGCCTAGAAAATACTGTTCTAGTATTCCACCTACATCCATTTCAAGGCTGATGTCCAATATCACTTGCTAGTGCAGATGGATAGTATATTCCCTTTCTTAGTGAACTACAGCTCTCAACTGCTTTAGTAATTTTTACAACCTAAAGAGAAGACTTTATGAGCTCAAAAAAAAAAAAAAAAAAAAACAAACCCATATTTTGTATTGATTTTGATTATTTTCAGCCAGTGCTGAAGTAAATATGATCAAAATAGCAAGATTAAAAGCATTAAAAACTGTTTTAAGGGTCTAGCATATGGTTTGCAAGATTCCAGAAAAAGCAGACCTTACCATACTCTGCAAAGTGACAAACAAGCCTCTGCCAAACATTCCAATTGCTTTCCAGCAATTGCCAACATCTGGTTTATTCAGGTTAATTTAAGCCACCAGCTCTCATCCAAGCAAAATTTTGGACAGAAGTAAAATCAAGCAGCTGTGCTGAATCTGATGGGGTGGGATACTCGAGTATCAGTTTACCAGTGAGGCTTCACACTGCAATCTTGCTGATACTGCTGACTCAGAGGAACAAAAGTACTGCTGCAAACCCTGCACTACAGATCACTGCCTGCAAGGCTACAGGAAGGCTCCTTCTATCTTCTCATTTAGTCTGAGTTCAGGGCTCAGTCCTGTGCCAGATGAGCCATCCTTTCCTTTATATGTCCTGCAATGAGATTCAGATCATGATTTCCTGGCTTGCTTTACTTCTTGCTTTTTCATTTTCATGGTGTTTGAAACCCCTCTCTCCAAACCAGCCAGAATACTATTCCTAATCTGCATGCCTTGCTTGGAAATGCAAGTTTTATCACTCTTTGGTGAGACTCCTGTATTTATCCAAGGCACACAACAGAACCTATGCTTTTCTATCCTTACCAGCATCCTGATCTGTGCTCCAAAAAAGGAACAGGGCGTGGTAATTTAAGGATACTGTGTGGTTACTGTTAGTAAGGTTAAGGGAAGAGATACAGTGTCATCACTCCACCCCCAATTTTTCCCCATCCTCAGACATACTGGAGCCAGCTCCTTCAGCAATACTATATGTCCACACCTCTCTGAGGAAGATGTATCCCTTTGTTTTCTTTGGTGGCACTGGGAAATGCTGGAGCTGTGACTCCTGAGAACAGGGGTCTCCTCCAAAGGATATCTGCTCCAGCACATGGAGTGCCTGTACCTCCTGCTCCACCTCAAATCTTAAGTGTTCTCTCTGTCATTTCTTTTCCCACTTCCCCTGTCTGTCCAGTATTTTCTACTTTTTCTTCAGTTTGTTTATCCTGAGGTGCCACAAACTTGGTGGATTGTCTCAGCTGTGTATTGCAGCAGATCCAGCGTGGAGCTGGCTGTGTCTGGCACAGAGCATGTCCTGGTCTCTTCTCACAAAGGCTAGCCCTGAAGCCAATAACTTGTCATGGACACTCAGCAGTGGGGGACAGTAAGCAGGGCAGGAGGAGCAAAGTAGTCTCAAGAATCTTGAGCAGCAGTAGAAAAATACTAAAAGCAGTGTGCCTCTACTACAGTACCATTTCTTCAAAAGTGGGAGCTGCCAGAGCAGGAAATTCTCCTCTTTGGTGACAGCAAGTCCAGCAAGAAGCAGAGAACATGGGTAGTCTTCAAAATGCTTTATGCCCTTCAAAATTATGCTGTCATCTACCTTTAAGCACTTCAGAGAATCCTTCACATGGCAGAGACACACAAGCATGGACTGACCACAACTACAGAGCATTTTCTTGGAGACTTCAAGAGTGTATCACTGGTGTGACAGGCCCATGTAAGCCATGCACAGAAGATAAAGGGTTTAAGAGTGAGGCTGTGAAATCAACGAGACATAGATGAAATCAAAACACAGAAAAATCAATCAAGCCTGTAGACTTCTGTTGTAATTTAGAAGATGTTCAACTGCTGCCAAGATCTAAAGGTGCAACACTATGAGACTATTATGAAACATACTCAAGTACTAAATAGAAGTGATTAAAACCATTGTCTGATCACTGTCATCCTGATCATCTCATAAACAGCTACTCCATTATGAAGGTCCACAGTGGAAGTCAGTACAACAGAAAGACTTCACTTGGCCCAGAATTTGTCATCCATGACCTTGACAAAGCATGTTTAACAGAAGGATCTTGCTTACTCTTGAAAAAGATTAAGAATACCTGCCCTCAGGACTAGTCAATCTTTATCAAATTACACTGCTTACATGAAAAAAGTTTAGTGTTACAGTGCCTACTCATTTTCCTTTTCCCTCATCTTCCCTCTTCCATTCCTTAGGCATTGCACCATAAGACAGCTTACACACAGAACAATTAAAATGCACAGGATCAAGTGATCCTGCCCATATTCCAACATTTGGATCTTAACTTGATTCAAACTTCCACGCTGGTTCAAACACATTTGAATTGGCCAAGCCTAAGCTTGATTAGAAGGGCAGTCCTTCAGAATGGGGATGGGGGGAATTGAAAATTAATGCCACTTAAATACTCAAGAACAACTAATCTAAAAAGTGTTCTTATTACCTCCCCTTACCCACAACAGACATTTATTTCTACTCCTATTCAGAGACCTACATGCCTCCAAATGAAGTGTGTCCTCAATACCCTTTTGGGAAAGGACATCATAGAAGCCCACAGAAACAGCCACTCAACATAAAAACTGATGATGAGTCCTTATTAGCACAATAAATGTGCTAATCCAACATCCAATAAAGAAGAAAATAACTGCTTGCTCGGATACTTTTCAGGTGTTAGAGCAATTCATTGGGATGACAGAGGAGTTCACACTATAAAATCCACACCAGCTGTGACAACAGAAATGAGACACAGTATTCCAGCTCATCTTCAGTGGTAACATATAAACAAATCCAGCTCTCTCACACATAGAAACTGTAACAAATTAATGCAATACAAGATACAGTGAGACATAAAAGCAGTTTCTTTGGTAAAGCGTGGAGGCTAAAGCCCAGTGTGTACAGGGTCTCCATTCTTGGCAATTTTCTTGATACTCCCACAGCTGTAGAGACTGAGTGTCACCTGGACTGCAGAGCAATGCAGTACATCTGCACTACTCCTGCTAGGAAAGGGCCCCAGTGCCAAGAGCCTTGGAACACTCCCCAAATCTCTTCAACAGCAAACAACTGAAATATACAACTGAAATATACACATCCTAGGTAACCTCATCCTTTAACCCACTGAGACAACAGACACTGAAGTCCAGGGACTCAGGGTAGTTCCACTGACCCCAAACTTCTCCCAAAAAAGCAGAGACAGACATATTCCTCAGGAGTAAGACAGAGGTTCCTATGACTAACTTGTGGGATCCAGCAATGTCATCTTTAATGAGCCTAGGCAAAAAAGTTTAACATATTGCTTTTGGTCAACAGAGACTTCTATTTCAACACTAAAGGCCACAATGATTCAAACCTGTTAGGTCAACACCAGAGACTGCAGAAGAAAGGTAGAACACTGCAGGAAAGAAGTGTCTGTACAAGCAAAATACTGTCACCAGCCCTGCAGTTCAGTTACCACCATGAATTAAACTATAAACTTCTTTTTAGAGCCTCTGCTTGCCATGTACATGCAAATAAGCAAAACTAGACTTGGGATGAAAATAAGTTACAGCAGATAAATCTCCACAGCCACAGAAAATCAAATGCTGATATTCATCTGCTTTGTCTTGACTTTTCACAAACATCTCACAGCTCTTGATCAGGCTTCTGGGATGGTCCTCTACCTTATGAGAATAATTTTGAAGAAGTAAGGAGACACACGTGGTCTTTTCAGAATGCACACTGCAAAACTTCCTCCTGCAGCAAAGCAATCAACTCAGCAAAATAAATCAAGGAAAATCCCAACCATTTCTACAATTTTCACAAACGAACTTGTTAGAACCACCTGCAAATGCAACAACCTCACTAGTTTACAATTCACTTCCCTAAATGAAAGCTTGAAGGTCTGTTTCTGAGTGATACCCTATAGAAAGAGCTTAGTTGAGATCTACCTACTTTTCCCTCATCGATCATGCATTTTCACATTTGGAAGTCATGTTATTTCCCTTCTCCAAAAGCATCTCCCTCTGTTGATACCATCAGAGTCATTCCCATTTGAGGCTGGAAGCAACCTTTTACTTGGCCCACACAATTCAACCCTTGGTGAAGCCCTAACATATCTTTCAGAACAATTCTAAGAATCAAACTCCTGTGTTGTGCACAAGTATTGCCTTCCCACTTGAATTGTAAGTTTACACATCCTTAATGCAGCCCATATGCCTCATTCACTTACTCTGCAAAAGCCCTTTCCACTGCATCAAAATGAAGTTGCTAATTCCCCATTTCTTCACAGGAATAATAATTTAGATAATGAACATTGGTTAGCTGAGGGATAGGAGTCCATATCATCATGGATGACAACAGTTTTGTAAGCCAAAATGGTCAGAGCTCAACTGTCCCAAACCATCAGAGAATCACAGATTTACATTCTTTTTCCCACCACAGGGACTTGAGAAGCTCATTTAATGCCATCTGGCACAACTTCCAGCAGTTGATGAAAATTCACTAGTATGAGATCTGGAGTTCAAGAAAATGGTAAATCCTGTTAACAAGCATAAGATAGCAACCAAATGATACTTTAGTGCTCCTTCACACGACCAGCCTGTCCAGAACTGAGAGCCCATGCCAAAAGACAGCAGCATCTGTACTGCAGCCTGCATTTGAAAGCTACACAAAGTACAGAAAACCACACAAAAGTAAACACTTAACAGCTTAGCTTTTCTACACAGAGGACATTAATTTTATTCCTTTCTCCCTTCCTCTCACATCACCTTTCACCTTGTCACTTATGATCTCTGTCTGAGATAGATGATAGGGAAATAGATGATAACCCTCTGGAATTATTATCTTCTGCAGAAAACATAGAAGAACATGCATCATTGTATCCTATCCTTACAGGACTACTTAACCCACGTTAAACAGCTGATCTCTCAATTTAATTTACAAAGCCCAGTTGTTAAGTAGGGCAGTGGAAGAGAGGTTGTGTGACTTGACACCTGGCCACTAAGACACTAAATAAAATTATGGAGTTCCCCAAGGACACAGAACCTCAGCATCAATACCAGAATTACAGCTCTCCATAATGCATCACTCCAACCATCACTCTCCAGAACCTGAATTTTGAAGTGTCTAAATCCTTTATATCTTGACATAAAACTTATTGCAAAGCACTGGGAAGTTTCACCTTTCATTCTTCACATCTTCAAATACAACTTATCCAACTTGAAATGCACCCAAACAATTAAACTCTGAGCTGTTGTTTACAGCTTGTAAAAAAGAAAGAAAAAACAAAAAGAGCAGGTATTTGTCTTCCCAGGAAATTGGAACTATTTTTCTCCTTTTATGTGTGGCATGCAGGTAGGTATGAAATTCTGTGGAATTCTACTGGGTTCTGTCTCCAGTACATCCACTTTCTTGATTA
The DNA here is from genome assembly GCF_903797595.1 of Erithacus rubecula. Lineage (NCBI taxonomy): Eukaryota > Metazoa > Chordata > Aves > Passeriformes > Muscicapidae > Erithacus > Erithacus rubecula. Next base: position 32,972,213 of record NC_136685.1, read on the forward strand.
GTCATATTAGCACCAATATCCAAACACAAACCCTTTACACTCCTTACTGGTAGATTACTTCTACCACACTTGTATCCTGCCAGATAGGACTTTTATTTATATATGTATCTACACACAGAAACACAGACACACATAGACACAGCATGCTTTCAAATACATGAGCTATGCTTTTTTTAAGCCAAAGCTTCTAGGAATAGATACAGTCTGTATAGGACAGTCCAGACACAGCCTACAGATTAAAAAGTGTTGACGGCTACCAAACAACAAGATAGAAGAGACATCAATAACCAAGATGATTTTTTAAAATCTACAAGAAAACATGACAGAATACGTGATATCAAGAGTAATTATCTACTTAAACAACAGTTTAGACTCCAGTGAGTCGTCATTCTATGCTGCTTATATCAGCATTTCTTGGACACATACACAAGAGCATCTAGATGGACTGAAAGACCAGCCTGCTGTTTGTTACTTGGAGGGTAAGCTACAAAGTCAATAGAAGTGAAATTTGGAATTATTTTCCAGAAGTAATGCTACCTCCTTTTAACAAATACTGCATCATCAGAACAGTACTTACAAACACCTGCACCAGCATTACTTAGTAATGGCCAGCAGCCAAGAGACTGCCTGGTATAAAACCTGCTGATCTTCACTTGAATGTGCTTCTTACCATGTCCAAAAAAACCATGGGGAACCCACTTAGTTTTAGCTATTAACACCTGCTGTTGATCTGCCAAGTTCAATGCTGGACAGAGATATTACTGGTAAACAAGGCCAATTAACATCAGACAACCAAATTTTTTCACCGTTCTTCTACTTGGTGTCTCCAAGCAGGGGCTGACAGTTGCAATGAAATACTCAGGATGAAACATGACTAGCACATTGTTTTCCAATAAATGTCTTGCCTCAAACTTGTTTCATGCCTTAACTAGCTAATGCCAGTCTGGAATACATCAAAAATCTGAGATAAAGCCAACAACCATCTTTAATAAAACATGATGCAAATTACTGGACAGCTCACAAAGCTGCTGTCAGATATTTGGTACCTCAGCAATAGCCCTTAAACTCTTCAAAGGCTGTCCCAATCCACAGCACGGCATTATCCCAGAGCCTCTGCATTTAAGCACACCATCATCCAAACCTCTTCAGAAGTGGAGATACATTGCTGTGGAGATGCCCCTACTCGTACTGGTGCTTGGCCAGCTCTGGGAATACCTTTTATATCATGTATATCTCACCCTAGCTTAATCTGACAGAAGCAGGCAGTGACAAGAGTGTGTCCATTTTGCCCCAGGTCTGATTCTTTCCCCTCTTCCCAAGCCCCTGCTCCATAAGGTGCTCTTTCCACTGTCTTCCTGGATAAAAGGCGGGAGGTCATGAGGAAAAAAATGGCCGAAAGAGCAGTATTATGCAATAAGAGAAGAAATGCAATAATAACTCATCCTCTCCTGGAGATTTCCCATCACCCTCATGCTTTGCAAGCTGGATTAGAGCAAGCGTGACAGCCATCCGGCTCAAAGGCCCACTACAGTGCCCTGCGGGCAGGCTCCTCAGCTGCGGAAACAAAAAGGGATGCTCACAGTCCAGGTGCTTCTTCTTGGGCCCCATCACTTCATGCGTGGTGGCCTTGCAGACGGCTCTGGCTACGGCCGATCCCGTAACGCTGTACTGAGCAGCTGCGATGCGATCTGTCAGCGTCTGACCCGACATCTTCGAACGGCGTGCTGGCTGCTGCCTGCTCTGCAGGGGCGAAACACACGGAGGGGAGGCGGGGATGCCGGGTCCGCGGCCGGGGGAGGCACACGCACACGGGCAGGGACACGGGCACACGGGCACTCCGCCCCGCCACACGCACAATGCTCCCCCGGGCAGCCCGGCCCCTCCCGAGGCGCAGCCCCCCCGCCCCGTTGTGTAAGCCTCTGCCTCGCTAGAAGCCGCCCGGGGCAGGAAGAAGGGTATTTTAGGCGTTGCGAGGAACGCATGAAGGGGAAATAATGCCGGCAGCTGCAGGAGGCTGCACACGAATAGGGTGCGAGCCGCCGGGATGGGGGGCAGGCAGGCAGCCCTCCGCACCTGCCCGGGCAGCGCCCGCCCCACGGGGGAGCCTCCGCCGCGCCCCGGCCCCGCTGCGGCGTCCGCGCCGCCGCTCCCCGATGATGGCAGATTATGGCACCGTTGCGCCATGTTCTGCCCTCCCGGTGCCTCCCCCACCGCCGCCACCCCCGACCCCGACAGGGACCCCCCCCCCCCTCCCGCCGCGCCGGGAAGCGGGGCGCCGCTGGATGCGGCGGCGGCGGCGCCCAGCGCCATGCAGCATCCCGGCGAGGGGAATCAGCGGGATGCACCGAGCGCCAGCGGCCGACCTGTCAGTGCGTCCTTCCCTGCCGTCCTCCTGCCGCCGCTCCGGGGAGGGCACTGCCGGCCCCCGCCGCCGCCGCTGCCCGGCCCGGCCCGCTGGCGAGGCGCCCCGCGGCGCAGCAGCCCCCCCCGGCCCCCCGGCCCCGGTAGCCCCAGGTGCCGGGCGGGCTGTCCCCTCCCGCCGCCGCCTCCGCCGCCGGGGATGCGCTGGGCGTCCACGCCCGGGAGCCGACGCTGCTATTTCCAGCCGGCGGCTTAATCCTCCCGCAGCCTAATCCCCGCGCTACTGCCGCAGCAGCGCCGCCCCCAGCCCGGTGCAGAGGGCGGGACGGAGCGGAGCGAGCGGCGCTGCCGCCGCCGCAGATCGGTGGCCCGGCGCAGTCAGGTGACCCCGCTCCCCGCTCCCCGCTCCCGGGCCGGCGGCGGGCACGGCCGGAGCTGCTCCCGCCCGGCGCTGTCCCGGTGCGCATCCCCGACCGGGGGGAGCCGGAGCCGCCGGTGCTTCCCCGGCCAGCATCACGGTCCTGTCGTGAACGCCTAAAATAATGCCTTGGGGGATCCCAAAACTGCTCGTAGACTAGATTTCTCCAGAATTTTATGATGCTATTGTTATTGAAACATCTCAAATATGTCCCCAGGAGGGTTTTCCCTCTGTTATCTAAGGTACCCTAAGGGTCTGGGTTACAACCCAACCACACTCGGGAGGATATATTGCTAACAATTTTATTGTGTAATTGAAGCCTCCGGAGTGATCCGTGGAGTATTGGGAAATGTGGTGTACATATATTACCATAAATTGACTGAACTTAGTTTTGGAGTAAAGTGATTTAAGTGGGTGGGGTCTAAACGACATGGCACTGGTAGAAATTACTTCCAGCCACCGGTAGAACAAATTTCAGAAGACGATGTCAGCACATGTGATTAATTAGTTTGAGAAAACACTGCGTACAGTCAGTATTGAAGAGTCGTGCACACAAAGTGATAATTGGGTTGTTTTGCATACAAAGACATACGGCACCATTTTTATTTGTTATATCAGGAGCAGAACACAGGCAAGGTCTGTGACAGTATGAAACAGCAGCTTTTAAACTTCTTCTTTGTTCCTTTTTTATTTTCTTTATTTCCTTGTTTTATTGTTTGTGTGTTTGTTTGTTGTTTGTTTTTTACCTAATGACACGGAAATTTTAAAATCTTAGGTAGCCTGAAAGCTTGGGAATGATAGTTAAAATAATGCTCAAAAGTTCAAGGTATTCTTTACTGCAGGAAATCTCTTCCAAAATAGCTGTAAAATGGTGCCTTGAGCCACTGAAGACAGGTGCTCAGATTTGTATATTTTCAATACTAGTTAGATTTCCTTCTTTTTTGCAGAGGAGATAGAGATTTCTGGATTTCAAGATTCAAAGGTTTTCTCAAATACAGTGTTTGACTATGTAGCAAAAAAAGATGTAAAGTGTATCGCTGTTAGCAATCAGCAATCAGCAAACTCCAAATGCTCCTGTAAGAGTGACTCTCCTATGTGCTCCTCAGCTCTGTTCCATAATGAGAAGCAAATAGATAAACCTTGGAGTTGCACAGAAAGACAATACTGTGCTCTTTAGCATTACTATGGTCCACTGTTCAAGTATGAACAAATTTTAGTAATACTCAGAAATTGTTTCTGTTTCCACAGAAATGTTAACTCCAATTCCTAGGAATTCGTCAGTAATGACATGGCTTGTGGCAGCTAGAAGCACGTCTTAGCACAGGCACACAAACAATTTTTCTTCTGTAATTCACAAGCACTTTTTGGGGTCATACTCCCAATTGATTTCAGAGGAAAGAAAGAGTTGGGATCTACTGATACTTCATGTTCCATTACTGGCATTTAGAGTGACTCTGAACTTTTCTTGGTAATGCTGAGAGGAGTTTAGAACAGCTTGACTTTAAAAGAAGAATTTCCTTTATAACTAGTATATTACAGAAGGAAAAAAAAAAAACAAAACCAAACCAACTACACAAACTGTTTTGGAATTTGTTGACTCCATACAGCAGAAATTTAGAATGTTTTTAATTCCTGCAAGCAGGATAGTTTTCAACTTTATGCTAGTCAAAGTATTTAATTTGTGGTGCAACTTTTATTAATGTCTAGTGTACATCTTCAGTGTGAACTAGTCTTTCTGAACTAGTCTGTATTGTTATCAACAGTTCACATCACAACTGTTATAGATAGATTCTAATCTGTGTCACCAAAAATTGTGGTGTTAATAGCTAATTTTATATTTTCATATAAAAAAAAAATACAAAATATTGAAGCAAAAGATAAGTCAGATAATCTGTACCATTGCCTTAAAATGTATGCAGTTTCTTAATGAAAACCTAAGGTGCCTTAAGAAGGTTAGACAAGAAGACATCAGTAGTCTTTAAATTCAGAGGAAGGGATGTGATCTACTGAAGATGTATTCCTTTTGGATTTAAAACCAACCACCACTCCCCCAAAAATAACCCAACTCCAGCAAACAGTTCATGTTTGTAATAAAAGCCACATAGGAAGTAGTAGCCATCTTAAATAAGGATACACCTTGGAGGGAGCTGTCCAGGACTAAACAGTTGGGGAGCTGGGGTTGCCATTTCACAGAATAGTTTTAGATGAAGTCCCAAGAAGTTGCCTGGTGTGCTGGCTCTGTGAAAGCCAGGTTCACAACTTGGCTGGTGGAGGTCTAGATGAGGGCCATATAAACAGCTAGAAAGGGTTCTTGCTCTTAAAAATAACACAGAATCGGTGATGCCTTTCTTCACTCTTCGTAACTGTGCTTTCAACTTAAAAATTAAAGACCTAAAGGAGATGTATTAATGACAAACTGAATTGCCACTTTGAGGCACAAAGATAATTCTTAACTAAATTTGAAGTGTTAATTCAAGCACACATGGAGGGAAAGAGGCATGTCTAAGGGCTGATTCATCACACCTCTCACCTGAATTCTGCCCCAGAGATGCCCATGTCTTGGGTGATATAAAGCACGTAGATTCTATTTTTGTGCACTAAGGTGCATTGAAAATCTGATGGTTTCTCACCATAATTCTGCTTTTTTTCCATTTGTTTCTCAGTTTTTCCAGTTCTCCAGACAGCTTCAATGCCCTTTCCTGCTGCCTCCACAGGCCAGGCAGAGATTTAGACCCCACCCTGTCTGTGCCTGAGCCTGCATCAGGCCCAGTGCTGCTGTTCTGCTTCTCCCTCTTACTCTTAGGGCCAGTGGTACAAACAGAGCTCCTGGAGAGGCTGGCTGTAACCATAGTGATAGCAGCAGTCCTGAACAGATCTGTTTAGCTCTGGGGAGGGGGAAAAAAACACTTTTCAAAGGAGAAGCATCCTCCTGACTTTTTATCAGGTTGATGGAGCCAGATAGTTTGCATTATGCTTTCTCTACAGCACATGCATACAAGTTGCAAAACAACAGTAGGTACTCAAATCATGCAATGCTCAGGAGTTTCTTTGCTTCTGGTGTTAAATATAACCTCATTGGTTGGTCTTATGGGGGTTCTGCCCACAACTGTTTGTTCAGCCTCTGTACTCACCCTCCTTGATGGCATTTGTTTCAGTAGCGCCTTTGGTTGCTGTGACATAAAGCACCAATGAGAAATTAAAGCAGTTTGTCAATTTTTCAGTCAGAATGACTGGAAAGAATGCAGCCTGAATGTGATTTTACATCCCAGGCAGAAGATTCATTACATTTTGGAGAACTACTTGAGCTGCTGAATCTAAGAAAACATCCATATACAGGGGTAAGGGTAAAGACTTGGTGTGTGAACATATACTCTACATTCCAAAGGAAAGGCCTTTTTTGTGCCTTTGAAGAACTTTGAAAATTAAAAAGTTAATTTAGATAAGAGAGAGAATTAATAGAAGAGAAAAGTTACACAAAGAATAGCAAATGAGCTCTTTTACTGCTCGTTAAGCCATGTCAGAGTGAGGTCATGTTCTGCAGAATATGGAGAATATGGACTGCCTTTTACAGAGTTGATCATTACACAAAAGTGGCAATTGGCACATTCTGTACAAAGGAAAAAGGTGTGTTCCTTACCCAGCACTCTTAGGATAACCTTAAAATCTAGTATCTTAGAGACCTCTGCTTTCTAATGCATTAATGGACCCCATCATCCACATCACAAGGATAGCTTTTGCTGCTGGAGTAGTTTTTGGCTTATGTCTGGCAATAACATTGAGGTTAATAGACCAGAAAGGGGACAGATGGATATATGTATTAGAAATGGAGCAAAAGCCCTGTAATTGTCAAGCCATTACCTGTGAAATTCCTCACTATTTAGCATTGATTTTGGTCATTAATTTTGTAATCCTAGAGCTACCACAGCAAAGGTCTGGAGGTATTCAGACTAGACTTCAATTTGTCTTTTTTTTTTTTTTTTTTTACCTTTTCTTTTACAGAACACTAATCTTTTACAAATTGATTTTAACAAGTCTGTGTACCAAAAGCTACCTAAGTTACTGCTTCTATAGGTAATATGTATTCTAATATAGTCAATGTGGGAATAGCAGCTTTCTATTGATACTAGACAGAGGGGAGAATTCATTTAAGAAAATTGCAAGCCAGCTTCAATACAAATGTTTTGCATTCCATTGAAGCTGTTGATATTGGAAAGGGGAACATTAATCAAAGAATTAAGGTGAGGTCATACTGAGCTTCACAGACATCATAAAACAGATTTGCAGGAGTATACGGACAATTTAGTACTAACTGACGTTTAAAATTTGTTACTCCTTGACTAATTGACAGTCCTGTCTTTGAATACAAAGTAACTCTGAAGGCATTGATCCCAACTGAATAATTTCCTCAAAGAGGGCAAGATGCTGCCCGAAATAAAATCCAAATTGCATGTACCATAGAAATTTTGATCCATGGAAGGACAATAAGCTTTTAAGCGACCTTGGCTTTGTGGACATTGAATTTTGCTTTAAAAGTAAAGCCAACTTTTTTGGTAAAAATGAATTATTTTGGTATTCATATTTTGGTATTCATTCATGGCAGCATTTTGCTGTAAATGGTGAATTGTTGTATTAATAATAGTAATAACTGTACAGCTGCAATAATTGTATTTTAACTCAATAGTGGCTGTATCCTGGCTATGACCATCAGGTATAGATTTTTTCACTGAATACTGTCTGCTCTGCCTGTGGAAGCATTCAGTGCTGTATCTTACATTGAGCACAACTGGTACAAACTGTGCCTGAGAAGTATCTATCTAGCAATAATTTTCAAGGGAGAAAGCCTCTCCATATTCTTCCAAAAAGAAAAGGTTTTCAATAAAAGGAAATTCCATTTCTTTGCTCTGCTGAATCAGTAAAGGTTTCCCTCCTGAAGCCTGAGCCTAGTGTTTCTCCTCTTCTCTGGCTTTTGGCAAATCCTCAATTTCTGCAGAAGCTGGGCTGTTTTTAAACAGTAACTGTTAACATGCTGAATACTCTTGGCAAGTGATGTGCATTTACAGCATTTTTCAATTTTGCATGTTGTCCAGTATCTGCAGGAGCTGCTGCACAGAGTGTTAGGCAAAAGCTATTAAGAGAGTGGGCCTTCAGCCAGGCCCAGGAAGGGTGGCCCACCTTCTCTTTAAAAGCTCTGCCAGGTGATGTGAACTGCTTGTTTGAGCTTTTTGACATCCTAGAAGCAGGCTTCAACCAGAGAAGAACTTGGTGTGTCTTAGAATGAAGTTGACCTACAAGAAGGAGGCTGTAGGGACTCAATAATAATTTTCCACATGGTCCATAGAAGTGTGGTACCATCCCAGCTTCAGGACTGAGCTTTCCAGCATTTACTGCCTGCCCTGTCTGCTGCTGCTCTAGGCTCAGAAACTGTTAGCTGTATGGAAAAGTGACAGTCAAAGTCTCCTAGGAAATTTCTGAAGTTATAATTTCAGTGACAGATTTGTTCAGCAGAAGTTCAATAGATGCCAGATATATGTCAAATAAAAGCACAACTTTCAACCCAGAGGGTAAAATAAATTTTAAGCAAAAAAAAGATAAGGATGTATTTAATAGTGAAGGGAAATTATGAATTGTGATAACTTATGACCAAATATGACCTCTGCTCACTTGAAAAAACAGCTGATTTATGCAATTAGATATATTAATGTATGCTAAAACTTACACATGCAAATATGTATATAATAATAATGTTTTTAGCATACTTAAGTCCTAATCTTTTAATAGTTTTGATATTTTCTGTGCACATCATAATTTTGCTAAGGGCTATGAGCTTAAAACTCAGTCTGCTAATGTAAGATCAAATTCTTCAGCTATTATGCTTTTGAAGTGGTGGTGTGACTGGTAGAGCTTAGTGAGTTCTCACTTCCTACTCTTCCATGCTTAAAGTTGCTCTTTAACTGAATCTGTACACCCACAGGAGGACATTTTTGATTGTACTGGCCTCCAGTGGCAACCTAAGAACCATTTTGGTTGTGAGATGTAGTCAATCAACTCCTTCACGCCTTCTTCTTGACTTTATGACTCTCATATTTAATTGGCCTTGCTTGCACAATACTGACTGTGCCACAACTATGTAAAAGACTAGGCCTTTCTGATTTTGGATTGCTTGATAAGCTAGGATCATAAACAACACTTTAATGCAGTCAAGTGCAGATATCTAGAAGCAAATCCTGTAAGATTACTTGCTGGAAAGCTTTTACTCTGAAAAAGGATTAGGGGTCATTGCAGGCAAACAACATATTTGAACTTTGAGTGTGATGCTGTGTGGAAAGACTTTGTCAGGCTTAAGACTTTGTAATCAGATACCCCCAACAGGCCTGGGGTGTCATTTCCATTTCTATATATAACTGGAATGACACTGGCACCACAAGACTGCTTAAATTCCTATTTTCATGTCCTCTTTATGGAATTTTGAGAAAATGCATTAGAGTTTTAGGAGGCTCTTTCTGGCCTCCTTATACAGAGGTCCATGCATACCCTCACAATAAATATATACCATGACTGTAGGCTGCTTTCCCTAAGGGGGAAGAATTCTTGTATCCTCTAAATTGGTTAAATTACTTGATAAAAGTGGAAGCAGAAGAGGACAAATAATCTTTGTCAGGAGCACCTGTAAGAGGTGCTTTATTTTTGACTTTTTTTTTTCTGCTCAGATGTAGACATTGCTATTAGTCCTGTGGAGAGAGAGATTCATCCTTTTGCTCAGAGTAGTTGGTCAAATTACATCCAATAAAAAAAAAGATTCCACTGGCTCTCACAGGGTCAGGGCTGTACTTAGGCTTTTTGCAAACACAGACAACTGTAATGAACAGTGTTAAATGTTAAGTTTCTCTGCCCATTTTTTTTGCTCACTGTGCAGTCTGATAATGACCACCTAGTTGGAAAAAACACATTCCAGCAGGGGAAGAAAATTGAACACTCCTATATCAGCACACACCCCATGCAAGTAAATATAGCATAGGCTATACCAGCACAACCCTGATGCTCATATCTGCTCTTCTTTCAGCATTTCTATCTAGAGCACATAGTGAGACCCTTCTGTCTGGGGTATTCTTCTTTTTTTCCATGTATATTCTAGTAGTGCAATGATTTTCTAGTTTCATCAAAACTGTTTATACTTGAAGAGAAATCCAGAAAAGTCATCCTCAACTTCTTGAAAATTTGGACAATAAAAAACCAGTGTCATAGATGAGGAGATGAGCTCATTTTATTCTTAAAACCGTGGTAAGAATGTTTCCTCACACACTACACAGTTAGGTTATCACAAGAAAGCATAATTTCTACAGGAGGTGCAACACCTGACCCTAGTGAACTAAATTATTACTTAAAGAGCTTAACATTCATCAAAGTTGATTTCTTGTTCAGTTTAGTGCAATTGGGTAAGCACATCGTGGAAAAATACTAATTACCATAAGGAGTGCTTAAGAATCATCCTTAACAAAGCCAAACTGCTTTATCCTGCTGCTGTGGAATACTCAGTGTAGGAGGAAAACAAATTACCTGTTAATTACTTTGACTAAAGAAAAAGGGACAAATATTTCCTGCTGCCATGTTGAGTTAATCTTGTGTGAAGAATAAGTTACAACATTATTGACATTTTTCAATCTTTATTTAGCTATCTGATGAGACAGTTTTTTAGAAGCACAGAGTGCCAGCACTCTCCTTGAAAGTGATGGTACTTTTGAGTATCTTGCAGCTCTAGAAAGTGTTATTTTTTTAAGATCCAAAAATTGACAGGAGCAAATTATTGACCCTACCTCAGATTAGAAATTACATGTGTGAGAGCTAATACAGTACTAAATTTGGGGTGACTTAGAGAATTCAAGGCTATTACTAGAAAAATGCAATGTTCTTTTAGCATGCACACATGTATATGTAGCCTGCATGGTCTGATCAAGAAACACTTCTAGTGGGCAGAATGGTGAAAATTATCTCCAGGAAATGTGATAAAAGAAGTGATAATCCAATGCTCCCAGAGTAGACCCACATAAAAGGAGGAATAGCAGAGCATGAAAGATAACTACAAATTTTTATGCTTGAAAGAGAGGAACAGCCTCTAGATGCAAACATGGATTGAGATCAGTACGTAGACAGACATTCCCTGACAGATCATGTCTATTGGGTTACTTATTTATACCCCTGTGTATACAATCAAGTGCCTATGTGGAAAATTTCAGTCTAAAATAATAACTGATCCACATCTAGCAGGAGCCTCATTTCTACTCATTGCTAATAGAAAAAATACAGCCCTTTCTCCATAATATTGATTGTTGACATTTTTGCTTCGCAACGTAATTTCCTTCAGCCTTCATTTCTGTGGTGTCTTTATTTCAAGGAACTCCAAGCGCTTCACAAATGCTAATTTAACCTCCCAGCTTCTCTGTATGGAAGGTAAGTATTATTACCCCCAGGGACTGCCTTCTCTTTGTGTCAGGGAAGTGCTCACCACATTGCTGGTGTTACTAGAGACCTTTCATAATAAGTTGTTTGCAACACAGGAGACCTAAGGAGCAGAACTAATGAAAGACTATCTTTGTTCAACATGAAATAATTCTGATAATAAGCCTCTAGGCACTAAAATGCAGCTGAAAAAAAAAAAAAAAAAAAAAAAAAAAAAAAGTAAAAAGATGCAGCAAGGGTGGTATATAGAAAATATGTATATTGTTATGCTCCATTTGTATTTTGGTGTACAAACAACATTGATAAGCACATGGATGAACATGCATATGCCTTTCAGGTGTGAATTACAGTCAGTAAGTCTTGCTGCTGTACTTAGCAATTGAGAGTATGGAAGTTCATCCTTTTGCACTTTTTTTTTCTTTTTTTTTTTCTTTTTTTTTGCATTACAGTGTCAGACTTGGTAGATCAGGGCAGATCACTAAGTATTTGTGGGTGTTTCATCTTGAGGATTTATGTGGGGCTACTGTAGAGGGAGGCCAGTTCATTGTATTATGCTAACATATTTACATGTCTTTTCATATAATTGATCACATGCATTTATGTCTGTTTAGTAAGTATCCATAGAATAAACAGTATTTTCTCTATAACACAAAGGCATTTATTTTATTTACATGGAATTTCATCTAGATTATAAAACTATTTGATGACTACTTGTGAAAAGACGGAATCTGCATGCCTTTCATTTAGACCAGCAATGTGTACATTTAATGTACATTAACAGTAGAGTCATCACTAAATAAATTCATTTTTCCATAGGAGTGAACTGGTATTTCTCTCCCAAGACTGACATTGGAAAGTTCAGCAAATCCATTATGAAGGTTTAATATCCAGAATGCTTGATAGTCATTCTAATTATCTATATTGATTTTGAATAGCTGTAATGAAGTGGAATAACTCATTTACATTGCATCTTGTCAACATTATTATTAATTAAAACCATCCATTTTTTAAAGATTAAAAGTAGCTTTTGAGGATCTTGATTGGCAAAAAATAACCAAGCAGGATAATTGAGCTGTCAACACCCTTTCATGCCACTCCTGCCCTGTAAATTATCCGGAAACCTACTAGGATCAACCCACAAATATTTTTAGTGGAACAAAACCAATATATGGATAGCATGCTGTCTCTTTTCAGCCCCTAAGAAGAAAAGAAGTCTGATCCCAACCATGAATAACAGTAATGGGGATGCTACATCCCTTCATCGTGTTTTTTCTAACCTGCATCAGCCAGAGAGTATCTTAGTGGTCACTGCAATGCATCAAATAGACCCCAGCTCAGCTGTAATATTGAATTCAGTTAAATTATGTGGTAAACTTTTATTTAAAATGCTAGAGCAGTTTGTAGAGTTAATTCAAACTTTAAAGATTACCTCTGTGTTTAGATTGTTTGGATGATATGAAGCAATGCAGGAATGTCCCTGTGTGCTCTGATTTTTAGTGTGTTGGCTCTTCACTGCACTCAGAAATCCTTGAAATGTTATTGAATTGCCCCCAAAAAAATCTGAAGGGAAAAAAAGAAGATTTCTATGTATAGTGCTCGCAAACTGGGAAAGAAAATCAGAACTCTTTAAACTTTCTTTTCCATAGTGTAGTGGCAGAAAGGGATAATGGGGGAACACCTTTTTGCCCAAATAAATCAGATACAGACAGTCTTGCCCAGGCATTGCTCACACATCCTCTGCACTACTTATATTGGAGGGTTAATGTCTGGTTGCATTGTTTTATAGTTCAGCCATATTCTGGCCCACTATTTATGCAGAAAGTTTTCATATAGATGCTTTATGAGAGCATAGAATATAAGAGGAGAGTATATAAAGGTACAGAATAGGAATTATTAACTTTTGACAGGTTTTCCTTTCATGCGTTTGATGCAAACGTAAAAGAAGAACCTTATAGGCATAAGACCTTGCACAAAGGTTCTGTAAGAATTACAGGATTCTTCTGAGACAGAGTGGGGCTAAGAAAGGCAGAAATCTCCAACAAAATCAACCATAAGTGCAGGGACCTAATTAAACCATATACAGTAATGTTGTGAGGTGGGAGGGTTATTGCTGATTTGTCATTTGCATTTCTGAGGGTTTTAGGGAAATTTTCAGAAATGTCTCTATTCACAGGTCTGGAAGTCAGGTTTAATTATAACCTTTGCTGTCAATCCTTTACACAAAGCTGTAAACAAGTAAGTATTCCTTCTGAAACTCATCGAGCCATCTTGAAGTTTGCACTGGATTTGCTGACTTTAAATGGTTGGATGAGTGGATTCTTCATGATCTCTCAGCACTGTGAGTCTGTAAAGTTGCTTCTGGCTCATGTCCAACTCAAGGCAACAATAAATTGTTTTAGTCTTTTACAGGAAAATCATATAGTCAACATATCTGTTCAAGTGCATATGCATCTTCAGATTGTGATTTATTTGGGTTTTTCTCCATGCAAGATACATAGTAAACAAAGAATCAGATAATATTTCTGAGTGGATTTAGATATATTTCAGCTTGGGTCATCGTATATCTGTTTTCCCAAAAGGATAAGGCTAAATAACATAAGGTTCATAGCAAAGAAAGAAAATAGGATTTTCTTAAAACAATAACAAAAATTGCAGCCAGCCTGCTTCAAGCACCCACTTAAAACAATAATGAAAACTGCAGTGAATCTGCTTTAAGCACCCACTCAAGGAGAGAGTGAATAACCAGTCACTTAACATTTGATGATCTAAAAATGATGTGTTGAAATATACTCAGCTTGAAATCAGGTGAAGATGCTTTGGGGATAGTATGTTAAGAGGAGGTTTCCTAAATAGATAATGCCATGATGTTTTTTCCTAGAAAAATAATCACTGCAGGGAAAAAAAGGGTAGAAAAATGTCCTACTGCAACTGGTGAAACATGAGATTATTGCAGGAGCATTGCTATCCAGTTCTTACTCAGAAGGGTGAAGTCCTTGTTTTTGGCTGTATTTCCTGTATTCTATAATCTTCAAAGCTACATGTGGTTTTAGCTCTCATTTACACGCTGGTCACTGCTGACAGAGTTCGTTGTGCTAGCAATGCCAAAAGTGTGGAGAGATGGAAATTTACCTCTAGGAATGTGATTCATTTGTTGAAATTTGGACACTGAGCTAAGCTATTTATCTGTTTTCCAGCCAAGAAGTGGCAATTCTGACCTACACTCAATTTTCCATAAAATAGATGTCTTCATAAAGATCAGACAAATCCTGCAGGTATTTCTCCCTTGACAATAAAGGAAAGACAAGTAACGAGTTCCCACACAAATATCCCTGGCGTGGGCACCTAAAATGACCTAAGATGAATGTTAGTCCTGGCCTCACAAGTATAATTTCAATTCTGTGGCCTTTACTTCCCCATTAATACTGCTGTTTTTCCTGAATGAATCCTGCAAAGCAGAGACAATAGAAAAGTATTAGCTCTGCAAAACATGGAACAAATAGGAATCTGTCTGGTGTCTTTGTACAGTGCTTTTGTATCCATCTACCAGGGATTTCAAGAGTGTCAGTAATTCCTTATAGCTGACAGTTTCAAAGGCTTCTCAAGTGCAGGATGAACACCTGGTCTTCAGCAACAATAAAGGCTCCAGGCTGTATCAAAGGTCAAAAGATCTGAGACCTGCTGAGCTGCTGATAATACTTGAGAACATCCTCCTTTGCAGCCCTCTTTTATGAGGAAAAAAATATTTTAGAAAGGGTGATTTAGAGCTCTCCACAAATCCTGAGTAAATAGGCTTTAATATTCTTCCTTGAAACTGAGTGGGAGAGGCGGGGAAAGACGGGAAAGGAAATTCCTTCTGTTTTGCAGACGCAGATGGAGAAGGAACAGGACATCTGCTCCTCCAGCAGGCTGCAGCAGTAGCTGCTTCCATGGAAGGGACTGTCAGGAGGGTTTCTGACCTATTTGTGCCGTGTGCTTTTATCTCCTGTCACTTACATGACCCAGTAATGCTAGAACAGAGAAAGTTACGATGCACTGTCTGCATACCTGTTTCAGGGACCTCCCAATCACACAGCTCTGTGCCACACAGGTAAGTACAACTCTGTAGGATGGGTAAAAGACTTTTACCTTAATATCACCATCTCATTCCCTTAGCAACTTCCCTTTAACGTGGAAGTTTCTGCAAGAAATACAACACTAGGATCTTCATCCAACGTGAATCAGGGTTGTTTTACCTCAGAAGAGACTGCAAAATTTAGGGAAGATGCTCTGTACTGTTGTACCCAGTTTGGTGACTCTTGGACCCAGTCAGTGGCAGCTCTGTCCCTGTCAGTTGGCAAGGCTGGCAGAAGAGACACAGAGAGAGACTGTGTGTGTGCATGTGCATCAATGTACAGACAAGCACATGTAACATGCTGGAAATTTTAGAGATCACGATTGTACAAACCAGGAAGGCACCACAAAACCTGGGAAGTATGTGAAGATGTGCTCACACAGTAGCCCTCAGTGCTTTTTCTTAGCTTAGATGAACGGGAAAAAAAAATCTTCCCTTGATGTAAAATAGAATTAAGTTTCTTATACGTAGGCACCAGGGAAGCAACTGGTAGGAAAGATGCAGGTCATTGTTTTTGTCTACTGACAAGTCCCTCCTTGTGCAACATGAGCACTGACTATAGGGCTGAAAAGGTAATAAGATATTCTTTGATGTGAATAAAAGTTTTAAAATTTGAATCTAAGAGAGCATCCTGAATATGTTTAGATTTCCTGTCCCCAGTTTTTGAACTTGTCTGGAAGTGCCATCATCACAACAGAGATTGCTTCATCAACCTTGCAAATCAAAATCAATACAAAATCTTTCAGAACTGAAAACAATAGTTGTTTTATTTAATGTTTCTCCCCATGGTTCAGTACCTTCTGCGGCTTCAAGATGCATTTGATTGGTGGAAAATAGACATATATTACTTGCATTTAGTTCCTTAATTTAAGAAAACAGGATGTTTTCACTGTCAAGGCATAAACTTTAATAAATATTCTACCTTCTGAAAATTTAATTTTTTTTGTTCTAACTATTGACTAATAAGGTACATCCTTCAGTCCATGTTCCTATATTAAAACTAACTGGTATTTGATCACCAGCTAGGCAACATTCTTGCCACAGATTTTAAAGCCACATCTAGATATAATACAAATTCTTCTATCAAAACCGATTATAGAACCTTTCACCAGTCTAAACCTTTAACTCAGCCAAATCTGTGCACAAATGGGAGGGCTAATATTTTTTTACTTTTTTTTTTTAATTAAAAAATCTGTAAGGCCAAGAAACACAGTTAAATATGACATTGATTTTATATTCTTGCTCACTTGGGATGGCAGTGCTCAGAGCATGCCAGGCAATTCTCGTTTAACATGATTCACATGTTGCTATTTTTTTCTATAAAATCCAACTCATTCTGTCATTGGTAGGACCAAATATCAAAAATATAAATCAGTGCAGTAGTTAAGGGTATAATATATTCAAAGAGCTTTAAAATAAGCTATAATTTAATTCAGCAAGCTAACAATCAGTAAAGGCTAAGTCTTATTTTCCTACTTATGCGAGTTACTACATTGCAATGAGATTAGTCACCTAACATAAGTAGGAGTTGGTTCTGTAATAAATCTGCAAATACACACAAAAAAATGAGTTAATCCTGAAATACCATTTTTAGCTTGCTCTCATTGTGTCTCTTTAATATTGTAGAGGTCTCCTAGTAGTGACAGTTTTAACCTTGGTTCTCCTGCTTTTGAGAGATGAAGTCAGCCCTTCATCTGAATGGCTTTTTCATAGTTTAATATCCTCATTCGTTTACTTGAAAGCTAAGCTAAAAAAACAAAACAAAACAAAAAAAAAAATTGATGAGAGCTGGTTAAAGAAAGCCTTGCATTGAATCTGGATTGCTCCCAGCCATCTTAATTGAACAACGGGAAATTTTCCAAATACACCTTCTATATTGGCTGACTGCCTTAGAAGTTCTCTGAAGCTAGAATAAAAAGTCCTTCCTATCCAAATTAAAACACATACTGTAAAAAAATCCTGAACTACTAAAATCTGTGGTATGAAGTTACACCAGAAGTAATACAAACCATATTCTTTCATTACAAGCTGGCACTAGAATTAAGCTGTCTGGTTTGGTGCTGGAATAGATAATAGGATTCTATTTTTTAAGGTTGTGTAATTTTGTATATTGATAAAAACTTGGTTTTTAAAAGAGAAAGTTCTCATTATAGTTGGATATGTGTAAACTGTTAAAAGGACCAGCACTACTCCCTAGCAAGGTAGAAGTTGGTCTGCAAAGTCTGACCCCAAACTGAAGCTGAGGCTGCCAATACCTGAAAGCAGTTGAAGAGAGACAGCTGGTGGCATCAGAAGAATCAACTGGAGCTTGAGTTATTTGATTTTATAAGATTATTCCAAAATGCAGTGTTTCCTCAAGGCACATCATCCCTTCAATGTACTACCCCACGGTCTGCTGTGGCCAGAGGTCTGCACAGCCTGATTTTCCATCAGCAGTTGGAGGGCAGTGCAATAGATAAGTTGATGACTACCAGTGAAAAAAGTTCCAACCTTGTTATATTGGTGCTTTCTGATAGTGGGATGGGGTCCTTCAACATTAAGCTGCTAGGAAAATTGCTCTGGAGAAGGGAAGATCTGGTGATGCTTCTCTGTAAGAGAGGCAAAACCAGGCAGATGGTGACAAAGCCTCACAAGGACTTTTACTGAGGTGGAGGAACAGCAGCACTGGGGTTGTGAGCAGCTGGCAGCATCCCTCTGCCTTGAGCATTTTGAGATACAGCATCCATGGACCTTTTTGCAACAATCCCTTTCAAATTAGCAGGCTCTGTTTTAGCCTGTTATGGCACTCCCAGGATGGGGTCTACCAAAGCCCGTGTTGGTGGGATGTCCAGGACCTTGCTCTGGAATGCTGTGTTACAAGGCAGGCTTGTGGAGTTGAAGGCAGTGGTTTGTATGTCATATCTAACAGCAGCCTGTGCTCCCACCATGAGAACAAGGCTTTTTTTCCATATGGATAGTGCATCTGATTCTCAGGAGCAGCAGGAACATGTGATTTTCATAGTAAATAAGCCTGAGCAGAGGAAGGCAGCAAAAAGATACATATTTAAAACGAAGGGGAGTTATTGATTATTATCTGTATGTGATATTTCTGTCTGCTCACAAGAGCAATCTGCCTTGTCTGCTCTAGACATATTTCTCTGTACTTGTCACATAAATTGCAAGTTCATGTAAGCTGCAATTTACCAATGGGTGTATGGGAATTATAGACAAATTATACTGAAAAATTTGTATACATAGAATTTAGTTTGCAGAGGCATGTAGTAAAAGGATGGTTTTAAAGAGCTATCCAGATTCTTAAAAGTTAGGGAGTGCCAAATTTTGAAGAGCAAGTGGAATTCAGCTCAATTGTTGGTAATATTATATCTAATGGTACAGTTACATCTGTTTCCCTCAGTGCTCCTGCCTTGCTTGTCTGAAGGATGGACAGACCTCATTCAGGGGCAAGTAATCAAATATTCCCCTTTCAGTAAGCTCAATCATCACTTACACATTTTTTAACACAAATATTCAAATCTTCCATTGAATTATTAATCTCCTCATGAGGTATACTGTGATGATCTCTTTGCAATATTATCACTGTTTACCAACATTATTTAATGTATACTTACAGGTATGCATTGAGGTTACTCTTCCAACAATTTTATGTCCAGAGACCTGAGACAGAGAGACCTGAAGAACAGTTGTGAAACCCAGAATTATCAAGTATTATCTAAATTTGAGAATGCCCAATTTTAGAAACTCAGAGCCTGATTTTTTTTTAATCTGTTCAAATTGCAGCCAGCAATTTTAAGTGCAGCTGTGACTGCTCAGCCTTTTTCTAATTTAGACCCAGATGTCTCCAATTGGGCCACAAAAAAATGAAAAATGACAGAAGCAGGGATAGCATCAATCTCTCCAGGGCAGCATTCAATTGCCTGCAGTCCCCTGTCTCATTTTCTGCACATTTTGTAACTTCTGGAGCTTGTGAAGCAGGAGTCATGCTGACAACAATGAGAACAGATACATGACCCTGAAACTTTCTTTAATTACTTGATTGCAGATAATTTTTCTCAGCTTATTCAGTGCAGAGAAATAATCATCTCCAAACACTGTAATGCAAACAAAGCAGGTTGCACATGCATTTCCCAACTATTAAGAGCCTCGCTTTGCAAACTCTGCCTTCTCCAGTACAACAATGGGAATATCTTCATGCAAAATATTGAAATAATTTCTTAACAAAAGGACCTTTTATTTTTTTTTTTTTTCTATTTCTTATCACTGCTATGTTCTGGAGAAGAGTGGTTGTGTGGTGAAAGCCTACGGCAAGAAATTAGGAAATTTATTTCCAGAATCAGTTCTGCCATAGACTTAGTGACCTTGGGCACTCCTTATCCCTGCTGTCATTCCCTTTCATCATCTTGAGGCTTGGACTAGCACAAGGGCTGCTTCAGGGTAGTTTTTTTTTTTTTTAGACTCATTACTTTTGGTAGAAGGTCAGATTCTCAGGTGCTATGAAAGTGTGAAGTATTGTGCAACAGCATGCTGCAACAGATGTGTCAAACACAAAATGTTGTTATGAAATACTAATAATGGCATAATTGTATTAGGAGATGAGCCCTTAAAAGGTGTTTCTACAAGATATCTTTATTAATATACTGTTTTGCCTTGGCCTGAGCACCATAATTAGGTACCAGGGCCCTGATGGCAAATATAAAAGTATCACTGCTTGGCTTCAGAGCTGCACTATGCAGAAAAACAAGTAAATACATATTGTAGGACTGGGCTGTCCCACACATTGATCTGAACTAGTTGGTTACCTGCACCAAAATATATTTTGATATAACTCAAAATAACCTTACACAAGGAACAAAAGCATTCAAGCTTGAGAAGAAAGTGCCCAAGCTGTGTCTTTATGAGGGCCGTGTGTTTGGGACATGCAGCTCTCCAGGATAATCCAGCACCACACAGGATGTGCTTGAATGGGGTTGCAAGCAGCAGAAGTGTGGGAAGATAGTGCTGTAGGTGGAGCTGGTGAGATGGATATTGAAATGCCACAGAGTCCTTTGATCATTTTAGAATACAGGGGAGAATGCAGGCAAAATGCACAGAAACAACATTTCTGACAAAGGGTCAGAAATCACAGTTGTTAGTTTGGGTAGATGTTAGACATTTATAAAGTGATTAAATTAGTCTAAGCTGGTATCTTCCTGGAGAAAATATGATAAATGGGATAAGTCTCTTCAATTTGAGTAGGAAAGCTGTAAGAAAGTCAGTGCCTGGAATTTTAAACTGGGGAAGCTTAACAGGATAAAATTCAGGGGGCTTTTAGTGGCTTGGTAAATAATCATGGGAGCATGTCACCACCTAGGATAGTGGTGGATTTTCTGTCCTTTAGGAGTCACAGCTTGGATGCCATCTGGAGGATAGGCAGTAGTCCAAGACAAAAACATCAATATCAATGATATACAGGACAATCTAATCATCCCTTTTGGCCTGACACTCCAGGAACTGAAGTTCACAGGAGTTCTGCCACTGACTTTAACGAAGGCAGGATTTCATCTTCTGTTCCCAAGGCTTTAATAATAGAAAAGGTATTAATTACCTCTGCTCAAATGAAAGGAGTCAGAGCGAGGTGCAGTACCATGAGGAAAAGCTGCCAACAGAAAGCAACAATGATGCAAATTGAAACCAACATTTTTATTTCCTTTTTTTTTAAAGCCAGTATTTTCTGCATTTCAGCTGCATAGTCTCTTGAAGCACATCTGTGTGGTCAGTTCTAATTATAGAACCCTTCTGGGACATAACCCTGCATACAGTGGGAACCAGAGCTGCATTGGCAACTTTGAAAAGCAGCAGATGAGAGGGGGAGATCCTAGTGATCCAGATTCTGTGAAAAGAATGGATGCAATTTTGGTAATTGAAGGCAAGGGAGGCTGTCAAAGATGGGTCAAATTGAAGGTCAACTGCGTTCTCAGTGAAGAGAAGCAGGATTAACAGCAGTGGATAATTCTGGATTCTGGAGATGACTGCATCTATCAAAGAGCCAAGAGAAAAGATAGATTTTTCTGCTTCAGTGGAGTTGACTATCACTTCAACTTCAGAAACTGGCTTATTTGTATAGCAGCATTTAGGTGCCTTGCCAGAAGTGAGGCTGCTGTCTATCTACTAGTTTCTGTTAAAAGACATGTTCCAGTGTTACAAATCTTCACATTTTCTATTTTTTTCTGTCTCTGTTGAGGGGGTGAGGGGGATTCACCATGACAGCAGCACACTTTGCTCATTAATGGCTGATGAGTTATTTACCTTCTTCCATGGGAAGAAGAGCTAGAAAAATTTCTATAATAAAAAAATATTTCTAGTCTAAAATATATATGTCTATTAAAGGTCAAATACAGGTAATACTCTGATGATACTGAAGATACTGAAGGAATACTTTTGATTTTCCTGTTTTCATCTAGATTTGCATTTTGGTTAATGAAATTCAAGAGGCCCCTCTAAGGTATGAACAGAATCCAGTGAAGTATGAATGTAGATCCAAAGTGAGTGCACACCTACAGACAAAACCACAAACATGTAACTGATCCAAATGTCTGTGAAGTATCCTGTAAGAGGATTTCAACATCAACTATTTTTGATAGTGAGTATATAGAGTGAAGTCATCAGAACAGTCAAACAATAGTGATTAATGTTATGCTTTAGATCTTTGAAAATGGAGAGAAAAAGAATATAAACAAATGTGTTCCAGTTTATCAACTCTGCTTGGTATATGCCTTTCTCATTCAGAAAACCCTGAAATTCCTAACAGAATTTGTAACAACTTCATTCTGGAACAAAGATTATATGACTGCTCCACTGATAGATAAGATTCACTATCACATTTTATTTGCATGAAGTTGCACTGTTTTTTCGTGATAGTTAGAACTAGGACATAGGAATTTTGCCTTGCTCTTTTCTGATATGACCTATGATCTAAAGAATTCACATAGTCTCAGTGCTTCTTGACCTCCTTATCCAAAAAAACAATGCCACTTTAGCCATGACAAGAATCACTTCAATATAAATATTTGATTTTTAAAGTTCCTTGCACATTGCTTTTCCCTCTACTGCATTTTTCCTGTCTGTCAGGTGGTAGGGGAATGACAGCACGTCAGCGAGGTCTGGCTGGCCCAGATGTACTTCTGCCTCTGGGCTAAATTGGAAAATAAGGAGATAATTGAGTAAAAGTCTTCTTAAGAAATGATTACTAGATTATTAGGGGATAGTTTTACCATCACCGACCAAATTCAGACACTCATGACAGCACCATATCCAATCCTATTTTCTGTACTTTTGATATTACAAAAACCATCAAAGTCTTTACGGTGCTGCTCTAATGTTGCATCTACTCACCTTGAGAAGAAAAGGTCCCAGTACTACAATTTTTTTTGTCATTTGACATCTTCATCACATTAAACTTTCTCTTTCAATGTCTCTGCACCCATTTTTTGTATGTTCACAGTTGGCTTTAACTTCTCTTCAATATCCTATATATTTTTCTTATATGGTGTATCATGGATACACATTTTTTTTCCCCCTTTTTCCTACTCCCCAGCTACATTTATTGCTTTCTATAACACATATATCTTTTACACAGTTTAGGCAACTAACATTGTTTCATTGCATTTGATTCCTTCTGATCCTGGAATACTTGGAAGCCATACCTGTTGCTAAATATAATAATTTTCTAAAATCCAGAAAAGTAATTTAGGATTTATTTGCAAAGCAAACATCTTGAATAGTGTGGAGATTTCAAATTCTGAACTTTGAAGCCCCTGGCTAGTAATATTTTGGTTCATGTGCAGTCTAAAGCAGTGTTACTATCAATGTGACACAGCTGATCCTACTCAAAACACAGGAATGCATCTTCTATGCCCTTTCCCTGGTTCAGACACAATGCATGCAGATGCACAACACCTTCACTTGAGTATTACATCAGAAACCTCATGCTGTCAGGAGATGTGCTGCATGGGTAAACATCAGATGACTGAAACTATAGATGCAGATCTGTAGACAATTTTTGAATAATTAGGCCATTTAAATAACCAGTTAAAATATCCTTCTTTTAAATCCAGTAGCAGTTCCTACAGCCTAAACTGACTAACCATCAATGCAGCCATTAGTCATATCAGTAGAAATTATTGGTGCAATATTATGAGTAACTGGAGGAAATTCTGAAATCTGTTTAGTGTAGACTGCACCAGCTGTTTGTGGTTGCTCAGAGAAGATGGCAATGCAGCCAGCTCAGGACAATACATCTGAATTCAAGCACCTACTGTTGCCCACACACAGGCATCTAGAGTCTTTTGAACATCCCCTGGGCATCCTCTGGGTCCTCAGCTCCTGCTGCAGAAGGGTTTGGGTCTCCTGCAGGTCTCACTGTCACATGTGGCAGCTCTGTGTGGGTGAGTGAAATACACAGGGGCATCTGAATAGCACAAGCTGCTGGTGTGTGGGTGCTGCATCCCACTCCTGCCCTCTCTCAGTGGCTGTGGGTATTTGGACAACTGTCTCACATGTAGACTTTAATATGCAGACATCTATCTGCAAGTGTTTGCCCCCTTCCCTGTGTGCCATTGAGGGAGAGAGATTCATTTCAAGAGGCTACTTAGAGGTACCTAGGGCTGGTCCTAGCTGTGATATGCTCTACAGAGTACATTTCTTCACAGGTATTTTGGGAGACCTCACAGCTGAACACAAATTTGGAGTCAGACCCTGGGACTGAACCTATGGGGAGGAGAGAAAAGATACAGACCTCTTCCTTGGGATAAACAAGCTCTCCAGGCAGTGCTGGGTTTGTGCACATCCCTTGCCAGCACCACTGACTACTCCCCTCCTGCTGGGGCAGGAGCTGATAGGGAGCACTGCCAGCAGGGCTTGCCAAGAGATGAACACACAGACCACACACCACTGCAGCACAGCTGGGGATGGGCTGGTCCACTCAGTGGTTTTTGCATCTGAGAGCTGTCTTTGCAAAGCCATGGCATGGCCAGACAGCATTCCCAAAACAACAGAGTGATCTCTGGCTGTGGCACTGAAGGCTGTCTGTCCTTGAGGATGCATGGGAAGGATAAGGGGATGGCACAGCAACTGACATCTATAACGAACATAACATTTGTATCAGAAAACAAATGCTGTATCTTCTCCAGGACTGTGCTTCCTTTTTTCTGTGAAGAAGAAACTAACTTCCTAACTTCCTGTGAAGTTTCCTAACTCCATACTCCAAATTAATATCCTGTGTTTTGTATACAAAGGCTAATCTGAAAAGTGTTTAGCCACCCCAGAAGATATGAACAGCTCACATGTAGCTCACCTCAAACAGCTGGCAGAGAAGTGACACATTAATATCCATGCTCAGATACAAAGGTGCATTGTATATCAATGTCCTTGCTGATCTCATTAAACTCATCCATATTCCTAGAATGATCCTGGGTGTGGGAGCCAGTCTCTGGCCATAGATGGCACCAAACAACCACGAGCTAAGCAATCCCTCCTTGCAGATGGAGCAGCCCCAGCGAACAGACTGCCTGCTTTCAGGTGCCAGGAATGTCACAACTTCTTCCAAGGCAGGATTCCATATATTCCTCCAAATCAAGAAACCTTTCTGAATGTCACGTCACATTTTTTTTTCCTATTTAATTCTGCTTCCTACCCTCGGATTATTCCTTTTTAAATACAGCAGCACATAGAAAGTCCTACTACAGTCATGGATGGAGAATATTGACACTGTAAAAATGTGTGGAATTGGACCAGTGCTACCTTGAAGACATAGTAGTCTAAATAGCTTTTTGCATGGGATTGTATGCCATGGAGCCTAATTTTTATATTTTCATGCAATAAGTTAAAGTAATCCTATTCATAAAATGATGAAGCTGTGTTTTAAAACCTAATTACTGGGTTTTATTCCAACAATAGTTACTTGGATGCATTACCTGTGCTTCTCCTGTGCTTCTCTGAAACTTGGAGCTTTTAATTTCCAGCCCAAATTATTTTGCAGTTATGCTATTCTTTTTCATTTCTGTACCAACACTGTGTTTTAGTTTAAATAGCTCTTCTCCCTACCCAGTATTTTCTGCTCAACAGAGCTTCCCACCATTAGACAGTGTAACTTGCAACCACATAGCCACAGGCTTAGGAGAAAGACATTTGCTCTTCTAGCCTTCATTTCTATACCCTGAAGATATGCCCAGAGGTTTCCCCTCCTTGTCTCCCAACAAAATATCCATCTGCCATTGGGGTAGAGCATCATGGACTGGGGAAAGGGCTTACAAAGACACCAGCTTGATGGGGCCATGAGGAGGGGGGCAGGAGTCAGGTATGGTCAGGGGAGGGAAGAGCAAGGAATAAACAGGAAAGGGGAGAAGTGAGGGAATGAGATATCTAAGGAAGAGGTGATGGGGTTGAAGAGTGTTGCACATAGCTTGAGGTGGATTCTCTTTAGCTTTGGAGGCTTCTGTCATTGGCTGCTGCAGGCATACCAGGGAGACTAGAAAACAGAGATTTTGGGTCACACATGAGGTCAAGGCGTTTCTCAACTCACTTTATGCTATTACCTGTTGTCTGGAGTCTTGCCATTAGGGTCATCAGTCTCCTGCAGCTCACTGGCCTGATGGCCCCTGACCTGCTGGTGTCTCTTGGCACTGTGCACCTAGGAGCTGACCCATTCCTCAAACCTGGCCACCAAACTGGATCCCAGTGCTGACCTCCATTATTTCTCAGAATACACTCTCTAATCATTTGGTTGCCCTCAAGCACAGTGTGCCATTATTCTCCATCCCTTCTCCTTCCCTCAGTTATGGCCACTCCCCTCACAGTGCCTTCCTTGCACAGTTGAGCTAACAGCTTTTTCCATTTGGAAGGCTCATTACAAACATTTTAGGGGTAGAGTCAGGCTTCTCTCCTCTCTGAAATAGGTCATTTATTTTAAAATGAGTAAAGTTAGACTAAAATTAAACAACAATCTGATGAACAAGTAAAACTTAGGGATTTGTTTGCAATACTTACCCAGAGGTGGACAATTTGTACCAAAGTGTAAGTACTATATTTTTAGTACTAAGTACTATATTTTGGCCCAGCTTTACTACTGTCTTTGCAAATCTAATTGAACACATTGAGTAAAGTTTTCTGTATCCTTAGTTAAGAATGGAGGCTAGAAAGACAGCATATTGCTAGGTCTGAATGTCTACTTTCATAATCCTCAACTTGGATGCACAGAATTACATTTGGGAAGACTCCCTTCATTGCATGTCCATTTCATTTTAGTCAATTAATATTGACTGATACTGATTGATTGCTACTGGAACTGAAAAGGGGAAAGTACTACATGAATACAGAAACAGGATAAGCAAATTTATTTTGCAAACACAAATTTGGATTTTTAAGACTTTGTTCAGGTATATCATTAAACAATAGATAATAAGTTCCAGGGATCAGGGGTTTGTTGTGTATTCTATAGAACATTTTAGCTGTGAAATCAATTATAGTTGTATTGTGAGTTTTGCCTTGGTAAAGGAAGAACACAAAGTGCTGAAGCAGAATATTTAAAGGGTTCAATTGGCTTTGCCCCAAAATTTTGTATTAATAGTGACTCCCTTTGAATTAAGAAGACAATATTTTTAGCTTCAGTTTGGAATTTATTTTCTGTAAATTTCTTCACAGAAATAATGTCCACATCAGACTACCATATAAATTCACCTGCAGATCCCAGGACGCCTGGTATCAAACTGCTGCCTTTTAGATAGGATGAATATTACCTGCTTTCCAAAACCTAGCAGCAGGTTTTGTATGGCCTCAGGCAGTAAAGCCATCTCCACATGCACAGGCAGGTAGAGTGTTCCCAATGTCCTCCACATGCCTGAGCTCATAGAAGACAAAAAGGCTCCCCTGTCAGGCCCCAGAGGTATTTGGAGCATGTACTGATGGTAGCATGGAGGATGTTGTTTTTTCCTGACCCTGAAGCCTTGAAGCATGAGATTTGATTATAATCATTGTCCCATTGCAGAGCTGCAGAGAATTTAGTATTGAGAGAATGGCAGAAAGTTTACTTATCTCTATAGAAAACCACCAGGGTGGGGTGACCCTCACTCAGATTTCAAATGCACACACAGAGACACAGACAGCTTTCCCTACCACACTCAGAGGAAAGAGGGGCACAGCTAATTCACCTGAAACCATGTAAGCATCTCTTTCTCTCCTGGATGAAGCATTCAGGCATTCACTCCTCTCTCTGCTTAGCTAAGCTCAGAGGGAAATTCCTGAACCACATTTTGCTTCTATTTCCCAGGGTGAAACCACTGCAGCTTCTCCATATGGTTTTCCAATCACCTCCCACCTTTCTTTTGTGAAGGGTTTTTCCTAATCTCTGGATTACTTGTGGATCTCTTTTAAAGGCTGGTGCAGTGTGGGCACTCTGCCAGCTGGGCTGTGTGGGAGGCAAGTTTGCCCCTTGCTTAAGGGACACCTTCATCCTGACATGACCTCCCCCTCCTTACAGCACCATGATTTGTCCTTCTTACTTCCCCATTTCTTCTCCTTGCACCTGCTAATTTACAGCATATTCTCTTACACTGAAAATATGTAGAAATATGCCTTTCCCCTAAAAACTAGATCTTTCTTTTGCAGAAGTTAGAGCAAACCCTACTGCATTGAGACCATGAAGACAGCAGATCCTCAGCACTGAGTAGCTGATTCCTGATACACATTACCAATGCAATCTTCTGAGATCCAAAATCTTGCCAGCAAAGATTTTGTGACTCATCCTATAAGCCATCAATGTAAGTGCTGAATAACCTTGGACCAGAAACTGAGTATTGGGAGACCTATCAAAACCTATCAATTCATTCTCATCTACCTTTAGACCTGTCTGCAGATTTCTGGATTGAGCGCTTGCCTTCCTTCACCAGATAAAGCTTTTATATCTAAACACATAAATAAATAATATAAATTAAATACGTTAATATATATTAGACACATATCAATATACTAAATATATATAAATACTTCCCCAAAACCCTAGCAGATGCTATTGATTTATTGTCACTATTGTCCAAACTGTATTTAAGTCAAATATAGTGAAATTTGATTTAAGATCTACCTGCCATGAAACCATAACCTTGATTACCTGCATTTTTCATAAAATCATAGAACCACTGATGTTGGAAGACACTCTCATGACCATCTAGTCCAACCATTCACCTAGCAATGCCACTGTAACCCCATAACCACTAAATCACATCACCCAGCAGATGCAGACACATCTTAAACACATTTCTAGCCTCACCTCTTTGCTGCAACATCCTTATAGAAACCATTCCAGTGTTTTGACTATCAGGTTCCATATATTTCCCCCATCTTTTTAATATTGCACATGAATATAATTAAATAATTCAATACATTGAAATATTAACGCTAGTAATGAAAAAATCTCTTCCTCTATTTCCTTTAAAATCCTGGATGTGACATTTGTAGGATAGTAAATTTGTAAAGGTCTAAATTTGATAGGCACTGCTTTGAATTTTCCCATGTTCATTTTACAAAAATGAAAACTTCTGTGCCAGCTGAAAATTTGTTGCTGTGGTTTATAATTTTCTTTTTGCCTACATGGTCTGAATAGAGAACTGGTCCTTTTATACCCTTAAAACAAATCGGAGTTTCATGTGAGGGCTTTACCAAGAGGCTTTTAGGAAGCAGGTCTGGGGACTCTCCCTGCCACTATGGTGGTGGATGCTCGAGGCTGCCCATTCCTTGGTGCCTGCCACACTCACCAGTGCCCAGAGCACACCCCTGGCCATTTCATCTGCAGCTTCCTCTTGAGAAGCTGATGTAAATTGAATATATTCCAGCTACATGGTTGACAGCACTTGTCTTTGCTTCCTAATCACATGTGATTCAGCAGATGATTTTTCTAAGCATTTAAAGAGCTGCAAAGAAAGTAACATTTCTGGGTTTAGTACTTTAATCACTCTTAAATGATGCATTATGCCCCTACTGCTCCCTTGCTCTATAGTTTTTCTTCCCTAACACTTGTTTCTGATCTTCAGGGTGTATTTAAGCACTACAAAATTTAGAAGATTGCAAAGCACTTGCTCTGTATCCTGGTACTAATTGCATTACCAGTCCTGTTTTTCTCTCCACAGTTATTACTTATGATACCTATATGATGCCTTCCCCCAGATATTTTAATTGATATTGATGTTATTGATGACTGTGGTTTGAGAACTCTTGCCTCTGTTGCTGTAGGGCATTTTGCTCTCAGATTGCACCAAATACTATTCATCTTTTTTACTGTATTGTATTTTAAACCACTTAGATGTTAGTGGATTATTTAAATAACTTTTCCTTCAGTGTGGAAATAGGCTTCCTACAGCTAGTTTGAACTCACCACTCAAGGGAAGTTTGAGGAGATATCCCAGTATGGCCACGGTAGTCCTGGGAAGGCTGGGGAGGTTCAGGAATCATTCTGTGCACTCCAACATTTACCATATGAGCTACAACCACCTTTGGCTGTTTCTTGTCACATTGCACAATGTCAGCCAGCAGGTTTTTCCTCTGAACTAATTAAAAATCACAACAAAAAGCTTGCTGCTTTGTAGAATCACATAATAATTTTTGTTGGAAGAGACTTTTAAGGGTAGTCTAGTCCACCTACCCTTCAATGAGCAGGAAAAACTTCTACTAGATCAGGTTTCTCAGAACCCAGTCCAACTCAATTTTGAATGTTTCCAGGGATGGACTGTCCACAACTCTCTGGGTAAACTTTTCCAGAAGCTTGAGAAAGCCTTACTTAACCTGCTGATAAAAATACATGGCATGATATAAAATTCCCAGAATTGCCTTGGTTTTCTTCTAACCTAAGCACTAGATGCTTCAGCTGAATTATTAAAATAAATCTTGGAGATTTTCTACAGTCAGTTGGTTTTGCAAAACACTTCTGATGCTTTACCAAAATTGTCCACAAGAGCTAAACATGCAGAAAAATTCATGTCCAGCTGAGATAAGCTCAGATATACTTAAATATTGCATTATATTACTTTGGACTCTAGTTGCCTGACAACATCTTTCTAAGATAACAGAGCTTTGAAGGCATTTGTACATGAGCTTAACTCATTCTTACTATATTAGAACTTTAATGTATAATGTCTTATTGCTATTCATTGAGACAATCAATTCTCAGGGAACTTACTAAGTGAAAAAAATAAAACAAACTAAAATGTGTCTCCAGCACAGATGAGAAATGCTAAAATATATTGATTACTTAACCAATATACCACTGCTGACTTATGAGAGCCAAGCATGTGAATCAGGTGAAGAATAATATAAGCTTAAACATGTAATTAAAGGTGAATTTATTGTCCTGAAGGAACCAAGAAACTGCAGAACCTGAGAAGTCTCCCCAACACTGGAGCCATGCACGAGTTGAGAGCAGTTACTGATCCTCCATGGGTGACCATGACTTAGGAATTACTCCTCAAGAGCAGCTGAGGAATTAATCTGAATTAACCATTTGGTTTTAGTAAGTTTAAAAAAACTACTAAGTCAGTTTAAAAAACC
Organism: Erithacus rubecula; assembly: GCF_903797595.1. Classification (NCBI taxonomy): domain Eukaryota; kingdom Metazoa; phylum Chordata; class Aves; order Passeriformes; family Muscicapidae; genus Erithacus; species Erithacus rubecula. The sequence goes on from NC_136685.1 coordinate 33,003,121, forward strand.
TAACATTTCTAACCTCTCTAAGCCAGCTGAGCAGGCAAATAGAATAAGCACTAAAGAACAGGACATGCTCAAATGAAACATTACCCCTAAAAAGCTTTTTAAATCAAGTGCCCAGTGTAAATAAGTCTGCAGCAGAACAAGCTGAATTGGCATTTCTGAGACTTTCTGTGTGGCTGAGAAGGTAAAAATATGGTTCCTGATTTGTGCCATTAAGGAGCTTCAGCTTCAGTTTTTGTTGCCTTAGATGCTCCAATATCCCTATGAGTACTAGTCTCCACTGAAGTTAACCAGAGGAGATTTATAGGGGAGATTTAATTACAGGTCTAAGACCTGTATTTTTTTTACTTCTATCTTAGATTCAGTTACTAAGTTTCTATCTTTTATATTTCTTATTTCTGCTTCTTGATATCGTAAAAAAATATTAAAAAGTAAATTAAAAAATATAAAAATACAACACATAGTTGTATTGGCACAGCCTGCAAACCACAACTTTGATGCTTTAGTGATTGCAACAAATGTGAAATATAAAACCCTTTAGGATAAAATGCCTGTCAGGTATGCATCAAATTGAAATTCTCAAGACTTTGTTTTATTTTTTGTCTGTTAAAACTAACTGTGAAAAACAGGACCTTTGTTTCTTAAGACTTCTTTTCCTTCCAGTATTTCTTTCCTATCCTAAGCACAGATTGTAATCCTGTTGTCATCACAGTCTGTCGTGGGAATATGATATGATGCTGTTCCCACTGATGGCAAAATGTGTTTCGACTTAGAAACACAGGGAACCACATTGTGTAATGTCTTTCCTCAGTTTATATGACATAGAGTTGAGTCAGCCCTCAAGAATCAAATGGGTAATGAGTAAAATGTTGAGATAAGGAAAAGAATTAGAAAGCAGAGTGTTTTGGGCACATTAGAAATAATCTCAAATTAATTTTTTCAACAGTGTCAGTACCTCTTACTTCCTGAAAACTAGTTTGTGCACCAGGCTCAATGTATTCAAATATTTTATGTGAGTGTCTTCAGGCTTGAGACACAAGGTCAGAGATTATGGAAAAAAAAATTCATCCTAGGCTCTATACTTTCTGCATTAAACTGTGCAAATTGTCTTGCAGATGCACATGATGTGCAGTGGCAGGATCCCCAGTCAGAAGGGTACAGCACTGCTCAGCACAGCTCATGGCAATGCAAAGGGATGCTCTGGAAAATGAATGAAGCCTCAGGACCAGCCTTATGTCATTTCCTCTCTTGCCTGGGTGTGACTCCAGGTTTTATATAATTTCATCATAAAGAAGTCATGACCTCTTTCAATCCCAGCTGCTATTTTCCTCCACTTCCTTCATGTTAAATCAATACTAGCACAGGAAGTGAAATTTGCCTCATAAATGTCCACGTCTAATCTTAATCTGTTAAAAAACTGAAAAAACAAAAAAAACCCCATAATTAACTGTACAGATTTTTTTTTAAATTAGATACAAGGATCTTTGTCAGAAAAGAAAGGTTATATGAAAAACAACATATAAGATATTGGATGCACCACAATGATATGCAGATTTCCCACTCAGCTTTTTTGTACTCCTGGAACAAGGAATGTACTTAGAATCTACTTTTATTTTTCATTATGGAAATATGAAGCCTAAGAAGAATGTTACACAAAATCTCCACGGGTTAGGATAGTATATAAAGATCATCCTCTAAAAAACTGCTCTCCTTGAATCTCTCCATAGGCTCTGGCCAACAGGAAGACAAGAAATCTCTATACTTACAAGTAATCATACCTGCAAACTCTATATTTTTTTTGCCTCATTTTGTGCACTGAGTTGACTGAAGGTACAGCAAGATCTCCTCAGGGAATTGTCAAGGTTATCAAAATACACTCCCAAGGTTTACAGCAAGGAAGGAAAATAATGAAAGATTTTATACTGGCAGCACAGTTAATAAGGGAAGAGATGCAGAGAGCACACATTCAGCTTCTTTTCTCTGCTGATCTCTGAAGAAAAGGCAGGTCATTCTCATCTTGATGAAATGCCAGCAGATGGAGTTAAAATTGGAACTCCTGGAAGAAACAAGACATTGTTGGGCATAGGTCTGCACTAGGAAGTTTTGAAAGCAAAGGAAAAATAGACATATATGTTTGAGTTTAAAAGTCCGTTTTAATGACTTAATCAATGAATCTTGAGAATAATGTGACTTTCCTACTCCCAGGATAACCCTTCCTCACCAGCATGGTGAGGAAGGGTGCTTCTTGATAAGCCATTTTTTGGGGAAGCTGAAAACCTGAGCTTTAGTCCTTTCAGTCTGAGGTAACAGATATATGCAGGTGCAAAACACAGCTGAGACCTCCCACATGGTTTATACAGATCAATAATCCCTTTTCAACTGATAACTTTTGAAGATAAATTGGACATATCCCAGAGCAGACCCCAGTCCACCTTGCCTTGTCTCTGAATTCAGCACTCCAAAGGCAATGACTTGTTTGTCTGCTCAGTTCAAAATACACAACTCTGTGAATATGAATAGGAAGTTCCTGTGCACATTGCATCTAGAGCATTTCTAATTGTAATATAATTTTGAGTTTCAGGAAGGCTGGTCAAATGTGAAAATGTAAAGGGAGCTGATCCTGATGATAACGATAAGGACAAAGGGGGTTTGGTGTTTAGCTCATGTTCTCTTAGAACACAGCCTGATAATAAAAGGGAACAAAAGAAACGTGATGAATGAGAGTGGGGCTCCTAAGAGGAAACAAAACACACTGGCAAACAAAGATAGTGAAATAATAGGGATCCTTTAAACCAGCTGGCGCTTTCCCGCAGAACCCAAAAGACACAAAATTCACATAGACCAAAAAGGCTGATTGCTAAACATTCATATGTTTGTAAACAAGATGTAGTTTGGAGTCAGGAAGAGTCAGGGCTGGATGATGTGCTGACTGAATAGAACATTAATTTGGTCAATCGAGCCTTCAGTGCTCCTAAAACTTCAAAGACTTATTTAAGTAATATAACTGTACTGTATTTCAAATTAAAAATAACCTTGGTCACAAGCATTTTCCTGATTCCAGATTTAGCAAAATGAAATTTGGCACTTAGCAGTAGAACACAAAATGACAAGCATAAAAACTCAGCAAGCAAATGTGCATTTTTTGACATCCAGTTTAGATGAAATGAAAATAATAAAAAGTATCAAGGCAAGCAACCAGGTTAAAGCCTGATGTCTTCCAGTGCAAACAGATGCAGGTGCTTTGGTTTCCTTTTACAGAAATACTGACAATATAGAAACCTCTTCAGCTTTTTTGTCTCTATTGTAATCAAAGGCATAAGAAACACATGAACTCACATATAACCATGCACATCTGCATATATGTGCCCTTTACTTCCCTCTGCAAGATATAGATTGAGCTGATCCAGACTTGTACAAAAGTAACTCTAGCCCCTCCAGACTGTGGTGGTAGGACTGTGAAAATCTGACCTTCTTGCAGTAGAAGACATCTAATGTCTCTGATGCAGAACAACATCATTCTAGTTACCTGAGGGTCTGGGTTTTGTTTGCTTGGTTTTTTAGCTGTGGGAGGACTACCTAGAGTCTTCTTAGCATCAATCCTCTGCTCCTGATCCCAAATAAATAGTTTCACTTATTGACACAAAAGATTCTACTCATAAAATACAGAAAAACAGAGTAAAGTTAACTTCCTAAGTGAGAAGTGTGATCAACACATGCCAGAAAACCTTTCAGGACCATTTGTAGAAATAGCTGTAGCTGTGTTGTTTGCATTAGCACTCTGAACTGTTCCCAAGCTGAGATCAGATCTTTGTGTTTGCTCAGGCATAAGGGGAAGTGTTAATGTTTACTGAGACAGAATGCTGTTGCTTAAGGAGCTTAATTAAATTTATCATTCTTGGCCCATGGTGTCTCACACACTGAGCACCAGAGAAAGGCAGATAAGGACAATCCCATTTTCTATGTTTTTCAAGTAACTGTGACAAGTGGAAACATGAGTCTGAAAATGACCCTATTCTATTAACAGATTTTCTTGCCAAATCCTCATTATAAAAAAAGAATGTGGAAGTGGAAATAATCAAATTGTGCATTGAAAGAGATATATTTCATATGAATTAAAGATACTTATCATCATTAAAATAACCTGACAGAGAGCTGCTGTGCTTCATTCAGATAGAAAGACTTGGTATTCATGTTTATTTTCCATTTACAAATGAGAACCCCTCAACTTAGCTGAGGCTGCTCATCTTGAAATTTTTACTTGGAATCCAGCCTGGTTTGCAATAATCAAAGGTTATTATCTGATGGGTAGAAGTGGAGAAAATTATATCTTGGGGTTTTTTCTTCCAATTTTTAAATTACTTTGGTTAGAATGTGAGAACAGCAACCCCCAGATAGGAAGGGCACTGGTCCAACTCAGTCTCTGACACTGGAAGCTTAGAAGGATGTGATGGATCTGCCTTATCTATGTCTGGTAGTTTCTGAAATTTCTCTATGCTTTTGGTCTCTGTGACATCCTCTAGCAATTAGTTTGTAATTTTAATCACACATTATATGAAAAAGCATCTTCTGATAATTTTAAGCCTGTAATGTCCCTCAGCTATGTAAAAATAGCTGTTTATATTCTATATTGCTGATGATTTACAGATATACAATAAAATCCTTTCAGCTGCTTTTTTTTTTTTTTCTATGCTGAAGAGTAATACAAGAGAAAATAGTCTGTAATATTTCCTCCCCTTGCCTAGGTGTTGTTCCCATTCTCTGATCCTAATTGCTGCCTATCTGCCTTTTTTTAGTTCACTGTATCATGGAGCCAAAGTCCGTGCAATACTCAAGATACAGTTTCACCAGTGGCTCAAAGGGTGGTACAATCATGATTTCTGTTTCATTTTGAGACCTGCACTCAATGAGCTTCTGATAAACAATGTTTAGTTCATTGGTGGAGTGTGGCTTCAACCTTTACAAGTCATGCTTAGCTCCTCACATATAAAGCATGTAAGTTTACCTTCATTTTTTTGGACTCTTGTCATTTATTATTAATAATTTTGCCATATGTAGGCAGCTCCCTTCTTGAACTTGGGATGTTGGTGCCTTTTCCATTTTTTGCAGGGATACTATATTTGAATCCCTTAGACTACTGCAGAGCTGTTCTTCCATAGTAATGTATAGAAATACTTCCTTTAAACTACTCAGGACTAAATCCAGAAAGGCTTTCTTTCTTGTGGATCACCTGACTAGTTGAGCCAAGAACTGAAACTATCTAAACCAGTTGTCTCTGAATAATAGCGTGCACAGAACTCTTCCTAATCCCCCTGCAGACAGCTGCAGTCTCCCCTTGCACCTACTTGACCCTTGCAGCCTTTAATCTGAGGGTGCTTTGCAGCTGTTGTCACCCTCTGTGTGAGTCACCAGAAGCACAGCCTCGGCCATCAGGTGGATTTATCATGCTGAACTTTACCCACTGAACGGGTAAATATTTTGTCAGAGTTTGCCAGGCAGCCTCCCACGCTTGTCATCAACAGAGAGGGACAGGCATGCACAGAGTGCTGCTGGTTCTACCAGCTTTGGGATGGGGGTCTGATCCTCTAGATTGTCCAGGCTCACGTCCCAGTGCAGGACAACAGTTTCTTTACGATTGCTCCTTCCTGGATAGGAAATTTCAATCCAAATTAATTTTACGGCACATATTCTTTCTGCTACCAATGCAAAGCTGAGCTTTTTTAAATAAACACTACTGCTCCTCTAATGGTGTAGTCTTCCCCGTTATTCAGATGTATTTGAACTCCACTGTAGCACAGTCACACTGATTATTTTCTATCAGATGCCTTCTACTATAAACATTTAAAATTAAATATTCCTGTTCACTAACCTCCATCCTCAGACTCCCAGCAGCCACATAGAGCACTTTCATGTGGAGTACTGATCTAACCCCTGTTTGTATGTCTGACTTCTTTTGAGTGTTTGTACCAATCTTTGTTGCCTGCTGTTTGGATTTTGTCATCTTCTCTCAGGCATGCAGAGCATTTTCAGTTTTGCCCTTCCAATAATGAGTCACTCCAACTGGCATGCTCTCCTGCATCTGTCACCTTGTCCTCAATCCTCCATTTTAAAGCACTCCTACATTCTTTTTTTTTTTTTTTTTTTTTTTTTTTTTTTTAATCCTGAACACTAGAAGACCCTTTCCCTTCTACACTGAAAGCTTGGGTTTTCCTACATTCTGTATTTGTCTCTATTATATTTACTGGAATGGTGAAATAAAGACTCTTAAACACAATACTTGAGATGCTCAGGGAATAGAAATGCTAAATGATAAATATGAATCTGAGTAATGTCCTCATGGGACACTCAATCATAGCAGCCCAGTTCAACAAGAGAGCAAAGAGACAGGGTGAGTCTGCTAATCTTGCTGACAAAATTCCTTAGTCCACATCAGTTTGGTTAGAAGGAGCAGCAAACACAGTTTGTGCATAATTTATCAAAAATGGAGATTTGTGTTTTTAAATAAGTAAATAAAATTTAAGCATTTCTCAGCCTGTGCACAGTATATAACAGAAATAAAGAAACAGATACATTTTCAAACACAGAGAAGAACCTTTTGAAGTAAATGATTTATTAAAAATGATATCCTTGGCTTGGGTGCTCACTGAGGCATGCTATTAGGCTGAGCTAATTTCTTGTATCTGCCTTGGAAAGCTATTACCAAACTGTCACAGTGGTTTGCATGTGCAGCACAGAGGAAGACACAAAACCTGTGTCCTCCCCCTCCAGGGCGTGCTCCCAGAAAGCTTTTCAGCCTTGAGTTCCATTACAGATTTGTCCTGCTTCTTGGCCTGTAGGGAATCCCATGTCCATGTAAAGCCTGTGGGGACCACACAGCCTTGTGCTGCACGTGCTGTCTCTCCACAGCCAGCCTTACATGCATACTTAAAGGGTGTGCTGGGGAGGCTGAGGCTGATTCCATTCATAAATCCAAGCCTACGAAGAATATTCACCATGCTACCTCTCATTACACTACACCAAGGACACCTTGAATACAAGGGAGGATTAAGCTTGGTCAAGCTTGTTCTTTCAGGGGCATCCCATCCCTGACATCCTCCTTCAAACCCCCTCATTCCCCTAAAAATTGAATTCTCCAGAAAATTAAAGGTATTTGTATTTATGAATAAGAGCAAGAAACTGAAAACTCCACGTGGAACTTCCTGTATGTGTTGTGCATGCATAAACCCTTGGGTATTTTACACAGAAATGTTGATTATAATTATAGTACTAGAACATTTCTATGTGCCAAAGCGTCTGCCTTGCACCTGCTCTCCTACCATGGAAAGAGAGCAATGAGAGAGAACAGAAGCTGCATCAGAAAAGGGAAGAAAAATAGTAATCTCTTTAGAAAAACACCATCATTTTTTATTCAAACAAATTTTTTCTTGACTTCAGTGTAGGGAAAAAATAAGCATGGATCTTCCACTCTTTCCCTGCTACTTATAAGCAAACTCATGAAGGGCATCTCAGCTCTACAGTTCTTTGGAGAATTGAAATGAAAGGATGGATCCTCAGAAGCTGGTCTTTTCTCTTTGTCTGACAACAGTAATAGGTCTTGCAGTGTCAAGACAGGTTTTCTTTCCCTCCCTCTGAATGGAACATGTTTATTGGCACTGTGACATTGCCTGAGAATTCATACAGCTCCATTGCAGGTCAAAGTAAAGTCACTGCATGTTTCAGAGGGAGCCAGAGCAGGATTTAAAATGGCATTTCCTTTTGAGGCCATTGAATCCTTTCTAGATTTCCTGTGTGCTGCCAGTCAACATAAGGCTTTTCCTGATAAAAGCAAAATGTGCACCTGGAAATGAAGCCCTCAGTTATTCTGCAATTAATAGCAGAATAGTAGTTAACAGCCCTGGGTTTCCTATGCAACAAAATTTTTATATTAATATACATACCAATATATGTTCAAATACAAAAAAACCCCTTTGTCTCAACAAGGTGCTTTTATGGATAAAAGTTGCTTTAACAGAGCATTCAATTACTATTGTTAAAAATGATGCCTAGCACTCCATATTCACATCTGCTTAATCCTTTCTATGTAACTCAGCAAATAAATAAATAAATAAATTAATAAACCCACAATTAAGTATACATGTTTCAATGTATTTTAAGTATTTATTTTAGACAGAAAGGTACTTGCTGTGCCTGTGAAACCATATCTTATTATGGATTATTTGCCAACAATATGAGGGATCCCTTGAAGTGCTGAGAAAATGAATACCTAAGATCATAATTTCCAGGATTAGCTCTACATTTTGGGTGGAAAATGTCCTTAAAATTCTTTGTGTTTTAAATTTCCTCTTAATAGCAGCACCATTTGAAGAAATACATATTTTTCAAAAATTTTTATTTAGAAAGATAAATCTGACAAAGTTTAGATTTCCTATTTTTCAGTTTCCAACCACGCCACATATATCCAGGCAAAAGTTAATTTAATATGCACTTCCATACCTATGTAAACATTCCATATATATGGTATATATATTTAATGGTGTATATATATATATATATATATATATATATATATATATATATTGTTGGATAGTAAGAATATATATTCTCTTATATAATGCATATTTTATATACAATATATTTTTACAGTATACATGTAAATATAACTAGAGATAAATATAAATTCTGTGAAGGTTAAAGAAAAAGAAACAACAAGAATTTACAATGTCTATTATAGCCATGAAGTACTTCAGTAACAAAAAAAAAAAATGATATGATATGAACTGTTATTTTGAAGAAAGAACCAGTTCAGGAAGATGAAAGGTAAATGTAATGGAAAAATGTCAGACTCTTTTTTTATACTCATGCTGCAGTAATGCCTGGAGGCCAGAGAGATACTTGGCTGACTAACAAAATGCTAATTATCCAGAGACTTCTGTTTCACCGAGTAAAGCCACATCAGTAACTTGGAAAGTGAGATCTGTGGAATTCTTAAAGCATACTAATGAAAAAAACGCCAAAAGAAAATTTAAAAGGTGAGAGAGCAAAAAATTTTAATAATGGGATATCACATTTACTTGCTGTTCTGTATTTCATATTGTAAATAGTAGGATGTGCAGGAATGCAATGTCTCTTAATGAGACTGGGGCTGTAGCTCAAACAAGAAAGAATCAATAAAAATGTGAGCAGAGGAAGACAATTAAAATATTGAGGATGCAGCTTTAAAAACATTGTGATAGTGTTCTTCAAGGTCTTAAAAAATGACAGATTTATGACTATCAGAGAAAATTTTCAATCATCTACTTTGAAACTTTTTCCTGCATATGATACCTGTATCTGAGTATCTACATTCATGTCAAAACTAAACATTGTATCCCATAGTTTTCTGCTTGATATAAAATATATTGAATATTTTGATAAATTTGATAGTGAATAATATCTTGAATATTATTTTGGGCATATAAATATATGCGCAAAGGTTTTTGAGGGAAATGAAAAAGGGGAGGATCTCAGGCAAAATCTCCAGATGGAATACACCACAGACACGTATGTCTTACACTCACTGACAATTGTGTTTCAAAACAACATTATAAAGACTGTGAGAGTGAGCACCAGAAAGTCAGAAAAATGCCAGAATTATGGTTGTCTACAAAACTTAAATTCAGTTTGCATGTGTATATGCATTATGGCAGTCCATGGCACCACCACCTCCTGTTTTTCACAAGTCCCTTCCCTCTCTCAGTGCTCAGAATAGGTGATGAGAAGGTATAGATTGGCTTTTCAGCATCTCATTTGTTCTCTGCTCAGCCTGCACATTCTGATGGCTTTCTTTTATAGCAAAAACAAGATTTCAAAATGCTGCTCTGATGGCCAGGGGAATTGGACCTAGATGATTTTTAAGGTCCCTTCCATCCCAAACCATTCTGTCATACTAAGATTCTGCCAATAACCATGGTGGCTGCAGGAATAAAACAAACTTCACAGAGCCATAGAGACTACTGCTGCCATTTTATACCACTTGGCTGATGTCAAAAAGGCTCTTTAAACATGACTGGCCAGTTTGGGGTAATGAGGACTTCATTTTTCCATTGACTTGAATTATATAGTACTGCATATAAGGCATGATTCTCATTAATTTCAAATGCAGTCCTGAGCCCCAGATCCATACTGTTCAAGCTATTCAGGACACAAAAATGCAAGTGGGAATTTGCATTTGCAAAGCCTGGGAGGAGTGGACTTAAACACCTACAAATCTTACTGCAGTCTCTCGTATCAGACAAACAAATACAGAAACGTGTCCTTTGGATTTATATTACTTAGCTTGAGACATCTAAAAGCTATTGTCAAGCTAAAGCAGGCATTTGTAAGTTAAACTGGTCATCTTTCAGAGGCAGTAGAGACACAGATTGTGCCAGAGAGCTTGTCACCTTGCCTGCCCCATGTATTTTATATATTTTAGAACATTTTTAGAAGTATCCTCTTCTGCTAGGACACAATCAGTTGTCTGAAGGTTTATATCAAACACCAAACTGAATTAATCATGCTAGATTTAGAGGAATAACTATTAAATACTTAAATTTGACAAGCTCTAACTCACATGTGTGAACCTCATAGAATTTTCTTTTAAGTTTCTGTTTTTTTGGATAACTGACTGCAGCATTAAAATTGTTCCACATTACAGTCTAGAGGTGAATTGCTGTTATACAAATACAAATGGAACAACTAGGAGGCGAATAATCATTGTGTCATGCAATTATAAGACCTGAGCTTTGGAAAGGATGTACATATGACTCCTACACCTATTTTATTCCCAACTCCATTGCCTTCTCCCTTCCCCTCAATGTACTAATACTTTAGTCATGTATCTTCTCAATTTTGGCTTTTCCTCTTACTTCATATTAACCAGTTCCAGGTTTTAGCTTTCAGACCTCTCTTAAGATTAGGTCTGGGAACAAGTCATCCAGGCTCAATATCCTTCAATAAAAATAACCTGTCTTATGTCTTTTGACTATTTTCCCAGTATTTTCCCATTTGTAAGCACTTGGAGGTCTTCTTATCCTCAGTCCTTCACCTCAATCTTCTTACCCTGTTCTGACATCACCAAGTTATTCTTTTCCAGTCCAAATTGTCCTTCCCATGCTAAATGTTTTCTTTTGCCAGCTCCTGTTCGAGTCTCTTGCTTTGCTTCTGCAACCTTGCTCCTTGGTGACTGTCCTTCCCCTTCCCTCTTCCTTTTCTCTGCTGCCTGTTTGGGACTTGGATCCAGCCTCATTGCTCAAATGTTGTCTGTTATTCCCACATCCTCAAGCTGCCCTTCCCCATATCTACCAAAGCCTAGTCCTCTCCAAAAAAAGGCACCAGAACTTTTTTATGTTGCAAGATGGTCTTCCCATCCCTGGAAGTGTTCAAGGCCAGTTTGGATATGCCCCTGAGCAACCTGATCCACTGCTCGGCATTGCTGCCCCTGGCAGGGAGGTTGCAACTAGAAAGGTCCCTTTCAACCCAAAACATTCTATGATTTTTGAAAATGCCTCAAGGATTTGAGCTGTCTTATTTTGATTGCAGTTCCCTCCCTCCTCCACAACTTCCCCTACCACAGAAAAATTTAGCTCAAGTTTGGAACATTATAAACAATGGAAATTGTGATTTTAAGGGTACTGACAAGCAGCCTTAACAAGAAGTGATATCAGTTTTTACCTTTGGTACCTTTGGCATTTATCTGCATCTTCATTAAAACAGATAGGCTAGCAGCCTATTCCTTGTGTTCAGTGCTACCACTAAGGATCCCTGAGATGTGAACATGCTCAAAGATGTGCTGAAATTCTGACACGATGGAATTGGCAGCCCCATAACATCAGTCACAAGAAGGCAGGGAGGAGCTGCAGGCTTAGAGGGGTCTGTCAGCACCTATCTGCAGGCACCTGTGTAAGAGCTCTGACATCCCTGCAGAGTGGTACGAGATACTGTGTGTGCTCCTCTGGCTGGCACTGCTTATCTTTAGGACTCACATCGCCTTTCTCAGGTGCTTGTTTGTCAGAGGTTCAGCTCTGTTTCTTGCAATTCATTCCTTCTTGACAGAGGTTAAATGCTCCACTATATACATCATGCTTAGTGGCATGCATCTTTTTGGAGAGTTGATGCTGTGCTGATAGCTTGGAGAGACAAGGGAAATTGAAAAACAACCACTCTGCCTCCATCGTTATCTTTGTAGCCAGGAAAGCAATATATCTGAAGAAATAGTTAATTGAATGGAACATTGTGAGAGAGGAGATGACATTGCTAGAGACTGTATTACCAAAGGGGTCAGATCAGGACATTCCAATGATTATCTTAATTTCTTCATCTCCTCTGTCAATAGCTGTTGACTTCATTTCATTTGGCTGCCTCTCATTTCCAGAGGCAAGAGGACAAGTCCTGCCAGTGCCACACTGCAGCACTGTGTGCTCCAACTGCAGCAAACACTGTGACATTATGCTTGCTGCATTATGCTGAGCCAGCCAGACACTTCTGCTGAGCTCTGGCATCAATGATGTATCATTGTTTCACTGACTCCCATTCTATTAAAAGAGGTTAACAAGATTGGTGTTCAGCACTGATGTATCTGTTTCTTATCTGCATGGAATTTAAAGTGCCCATAACTCAATAGTGAGTGATACTCCTATTTTTTTTTAAGATCCCTGTAACTGGTGACTGATTCCATTACACATTCTCAGTCCCCTAATGTGCTGCTTTCCCATGTGGATACATTATCCTTTACCATTTGCCAGCCTGGGCCTGGGAGCGGAGTGCAGAGGGGGAGGGAAATGAGGAAGCCCAAGCTGCTGTGTGCAGTCACACTTGGCCACATGGACGTGCAGGGCTCTCACATGTGCCACAAACACAGCACATTGCTCATCCCCAGCAGATTCCCAGGATCTCCCCATCAAAGTTCATAACAGCATCAGTTCTGGGATAAACCTATGAGAGTTGGAGGGTTTCAGTCTCTTTTGTCAATATGAAATGTAGAGCTGAGCCCCTTCAAGTGAGGCCATTTCCTCCTGAATTACCGGGACATGGTTCCCAATAGCAAAGGAAGGGTGAAAAGATATCCTTTCTTGGAATTGCATCCCTTCTTTTCACAAAGTTTTCCTTCCAGTGTTTCAGTTAAATAGAGGAAGGGGAAGAATAATTTTCTCTATAAAATGAAAGAATGATGTCTAATACTATTACAGGCAAGTCAAAATCCAGAGAAATGAGGGGAAGTGGGATGAATGTGTCCATGAAAGAGGACTCCCTCTTTAGACCTCCAACATCCTCTTCCTCTGTAGGAATCACCTGGCACCTTGGTTTAAGTGGAATTACATTGTTTGATTATATACTGCATTTTTTGTACATAGGATGGAAAAAATACACATCAGCATAAGGACAAGCACAACCTTTATTAGCCAAACAATAATTTTACAGCCATTGATAACACTGGTAATGTGAACAGACTTGCCTGGTGATTTAGTTCTGTTATTTTTTTTTTTTTTAACAAAAAGAGTAAATTTTGTATTTATTTTATTTCTTGGAATGTAGTTTGCATCTCATATTATTTACTGAGAAAAATAAACCATTTTGTGGAAATGCTGAATGAAACCCACTTTCAGGTACATTAGGTCTATTGAAAATACTGTATCAAATCCAAATAGTGGTAAGGATAAAGAATGGTGAGCACATCTGTGGTGGTCTTTTTTTCTTTACAAATTGATATTTTATTTTCAAACTATAGTAGAAAGAATGCCCTTTGTGTCATCACAACTAAAAAACGCTAAAGGTCTCATAAGATACCATTTCAAGTTTTCACAAAACTTTGTGATTGCACACAGATGAACATCTATAAAAGTTGTTTACAAATTTCCTGCGCAAACTTTGCTTCTAGTAGGAAAAAAAAAAAACAATTTACAAGCTAACAGACCAAATATGTAAATAAATGACATATGCATGCACAATCAATACCTATATGCAAATATCAGGCATACACTGAATTTCAAAACCCTGGTCCTGAAGTGTTGCTGAAAGTGGAAGCATCAAGGTGAAGCTAGGCTAGAAAATAATCAAGATCAAATTTTGTCTGTTAATCAGTTTCCTCAGTTCAGTCTCAGTAAGCAGAAGAACAGTTCCACACTAACCTTGCTTTTGTCACTAAAACAAATTCCTGACAAGACCAAGCCAATTCTCTCCCTATATCAATGCATGCAATAATTTTTATGCAATGTCCCTGCTTTACTAATAAGTGAGAGGTATTTCTGCCTTAAGGGAGGTGAATATGAAGCCAGCTGACTGTCCTCTGTCCAGATATTCCCATGTCCCAGTGTGATTAGCACTGTCTTGTCAAATGTAGTTCTAAGCCATTTGTGAACACCTTCTTTGTTTATAGTAGCACACTGAAATCTGCACAGATCTCTGTGTTTGCTTTTCTGTGTATCCTATTAACAGTGCACTACATTTCAAGATACCACACTGCAGAAAGTCACAAAAGCATTTTTAATCAATTTAAATCAAATTTTTAAAAATTACTTTCATTCTGGAAAAATACTTCTTGGTATAATTCTGAGAAAACAAAATTGGGTTTTTTCCACTGTTGTAAAATCAGAGTCACTGTACAAAAATTTTCGTACTGCATTTGAAATTCTTCAACTGCAATTTTGTACAAAAAACCCTATAAAAATCAAACTATAGCTAAGCAGGATTGAACCCTGTAAATGACCAGCTGGGATCTGCTTGGAAAGAGGTATTAAGGAAATTTTTAAAATCTATGCCCTTGAGAGAAATTTTCAAAAACCTGATAACTGATCAAAAGCCCAGGTATTTTTATTATCCCACAAGAGTAAATAAAACCATAAAGCACAATATTTCAGTTTTAATTCCAGTGTAATAAAGCACAGTGTATTAGATCCTGATTCCCAGCCCTCCTTTCCTAGAGGCAGTCTAGTTATATATGTACAACCAAGAATAACCTTCAACTCAGGACTTGCACTTTTTTTAAAAGTAGAAATATGCAAAAAGCAGGAACTAAGGCAAAGAATGGGGAATATTGCTTTAGTTAGATGAGTCAAGAATGCCCAAGAACTACCTCTATTGAACTTCATGTTGAATTCAGAGCTATGTACTCCACTACAATATTAAAAGAACCAGTTTTAAGTGTATTCCATCACTCCCATTTGACCAACTATTGTTTCAGTAGCTGTCTGAAGCTCCTACCTGAAGGGATTTTAACAATTCATTGTTACTGTGCACAGATTGCAGAAGAAACAGACTGGACAAAGCTGATTTACCATTTACCATAGCTGATTTATGTATCCCAGATTTACCAGTTTCCAGACAGTATTTCAAGGTCAACGAGAAGATAGCAAAATGTTAAAAGTTTATGTGTTTGGGTTTTTTTGGTGGTTTTTTTGTTTTTGGTTTGTTTTTTTTTATGTCAATGATAACAAGATATTATTGCAATGACAGACTTCTGCATTTCTCCCAACAAACAGGACTGCATTACTGAATGATAAAGCCAAGAAGACTCATACAGTGTGAAAATATGCAGGGGAACAACAGCTGTTAGTCATTATTTTCTCCTTATCCTTTCAACACCTCTCTTTCAATTTGCTCTCTAATGGGTAAATCACACTTTCTCCCTAGGACATTTTCTCATTTCAGGTGAAACACAGATAAAGCTGATGCTGTTTTCTCCTAACCCTTTGTCAGTACTAATATGATAGAGGATGTTTCTGCTTTTCTTCTTCAGACAATGAACCTTGCCTCTTCCTTACACAGCCTGTGTTAAATTTCTCAAAAGAGAAATGTGAAATATAAAATTTATTGCTCTCACTTCATTTAGGCCAAAGAAGAATCTATCATCAGACAGCTTTGAAACATTTCTTCTATGCTTTATCTCATCTGACAAACTTCACAGTAGCTATTTGGAAAAAGAGGAAAAATGTAGAAACAGTTGTGCTTATGATCACATTTGACTTATTGCACAGCTTACTATACTTTACTCTGTTCTCTGTTTCTTAGCTAGATATGTATTGTAGGTGAAGGTGAATATGCATTGTAGTTTGAGCCTTTTGTTCACTCTGATTTAATCTGATTCTAGGCTGCAGTGAAAATGAGGCAGGGAAAACCCAAACAGCTACAAATATCAAGTCCTACTAAACTGGACTTTTCACTGAAAAATACATTTTCCTTTATTAACTCTTAAAGTCATAATTACCAATTTTTCCAAGTGGCCAAATGGCACAGATCTCCAAAATGACAGGGTGTGTCCACTGATGAGTTTGGAATGTATCACAGCACATGCAAGCTTGAATGTGTGCATTTTTCCAACAATTTCTTGTTCAAAGTAAGTGGTTGCTTTCTTTCAGAAAGGCAAGTCAGTCTACATCTGGTTTTGACTTTAGGATGTGAAAGATTAACCTGATTACATTTCCCACACAGCTTCTAATATGTAACATTTTTACAGCTAGTAGTGCAGGAACTATTTAGTGAAATGGATTGTGCTGAAGTTGTGGAGAAGGCACAAGTCTGTAGGTACTCTTTTTAGAGTAGCAGCTACTTACAGCTACTCTTGGGCAATGCTAAGGTAGACACACTCCTTATGCCTCATACGAACTCAAGAAGGCAAAATATTATTCCCAAGAGTGCCTCAGTCATGTGAGTCTTTAATGGGATAATAAACTACCTGGGGTTTAAGCCCTCCTTCAGCATCTAGGGCAGCTCCATCCCAACCCTCCTAGTTTTTCAAGCTGATATTATTACTGTTTACCAGCTCTTACATAACAGGTTTCTGCCCCTCTCACATGCATCACTGATTACAACCTCAAAAAGAAAAGGGGAAACAAGAACAATAAACAAAAATAGAGACAAAAGTAAACTCCCTTGGTACCGGAGAACATGGGAACAGCAGGGATCTGTGTAAAACCTTGCACGTGTTATGACAGCATCCAGAGCTGGCAGCAGAATGAAGTATTGGGACCACACGAAGAAAGGATTAATGCAGGCACGTTTCCCCGGTAAAAACACCCTGTTAAAAAAATGCGTGCGTGTGTGTGTGCGCACACACACACGCACACATACATACATATGTACACATATATAAAGAATCACCCCCGTTGGCTAAGGGGGAACACGTCAGGGAGCGCACTGGGGTGACGCGTTACTGAGCGGGGTCCCTCCGAGGGGCGCGGCGCTCTCGCCACCCCGCCATGGGGGCTCATTGTCCGCGCTGCCCTCCGCGGTGCCCGTGACTCGCCGCCGCGGGGCACGGACAAACAAAGGGCCGCGCTGGCGGCGGCCGGGCCCCGCCGCCGGGCGGCACAGCGGCCGGGCGCGTCCCCGGTGCCGCCGCCCCCCGCTCCGTTCCGTTCCCACAGGGCTGTCCCCGCCCGCCCCCCGGCAGCTGCCATGTGTCTGCTCGAGTGCGATTAACACCGACTCGCCAAATCCCCGCCGCGCCCGCGTCCCCTCCCCGGGCCATTTGGGGCATGCACGCGCCCGCGCCCCGTGTTTACACGGCGGCGCCTTCGCGCGGAGCCTTTTTGTGGATGGCGCTGGCAGCTGAGCCGGGGGAGGTGGGGGCTCCGCGCCGCGCAGCGCCCGCCGCCGGCTATAAAAGCCTCCGGGCCCGCGGGCGGCAGCGCCAGGCGAGCGGCCGCGCACCGGCGGAGGATGGAGGGCGTCTGCCCCCGCCCGCTCTCGGCGGCGCTGCCCCCGCAGGGCTACTCGCCCCTCTCCTCCTCCTCCCGGTGCGGGGCACGGCCCGGTGCTGCCCTGACGGCCCTGCCCTCGGCCCGCAGCCCCGCGCCCTTCTGGAGGCCGTGGGTGGCCGCGCCGGCTGAGGCGGCCCGGCGGAGCGGCCGCGGCCCCGCAGCGGTGAGTGGGTGCGGCGCGGCGGAGCATCCGCCGCCGGCATGGCCGTAACTCGGCTGGGGAGTCCCGGCGGGACGGGGATGCTCGGGGAGGGCCCGGCGCCGTGCCGGCGGGCTGACATCTGCTCTCTCCTCCGCAGCCTCGCAGCCCCGGCGGGCTGGCGGAAGCCTCCCGAAAGCTGGCTCAGTACACGCACCCCGTCAGGTAAGTGCAGTCCCCGCCGCCGGGTCCCGCGGGAGGCCTCGGGGCACCAGGGGCCCGTGGCGCTGAGCGCCGGGGGAGAATCCCTTATCGCCACTCTAGTGTCAGGATTAGCTCTCCCGCCCCTTTTGTTTCCACCCGTGTATTTATGAAGATATTAACGTGCCTTGGGAGTGAATTGGCCCTCTATGTGCTTTTGAACTGACAGATCCTTGGGCAAATGGTTGGCAGGACTCGTGCTTGTAACATATTTGAGTTGTTGAAGTGCATTTGTGGTGTGAGACTTGAGACCTATTACACAGCCATGTGGGTGTTTTTTAGTGGTGGTAGAGTTGGCTGAAGGACCTTGTTACTCATTCCTGTGTCCAGGATTAAAAAAGGCACGGGGCTGTAGTTCCTGGGTTGTGTTGCTGTTCCCAGAGCAAAGAAGCAGGTGGAGGCGTGGGAGAGAGTAGCAGGAAGAGAGGGTATGCACTGGCTAAGCCACCTTTGCCGAAGAAAATATTTGTGCAATTACTGCTTTAACGATAAAGGTAATGATATTATCTGCACTGTCAGTTCTGAAAAGAAGAAAAAAAAAGGGGAAAAGGCAACAGTTGAATCTGTAGGAGAGTCTGTATTCAGAAATGCTGGTAGATGTTTTATGCATGACACTTAAAATAATTGCACAGGTAGTTTTTCCAGACAAGATGCAGCTTTCTTTCAAATCTAGGCTGTGATACTTCAAATAGTGATGCACTAACTAAGCAACTGTACAGGCAGACTTCATTGTGACTGCTCCAATGGTTAGGTTTGAGTGAACGCTGTTGCAGGCACCATTGGGAATGGAGACCTGTTACAAAGCCCATGTCAGTGAGTTGGTGCTGCCAAAGAAGCGGTGTCCTGCTAAACAGTAGCCTAAAAAGTATTTAATGAAATTGCTAGAAACCTGTCTAGTTCTGTTTCTTAATGCATTTCTATTTTAAACAATCTGTAGTTAGCATTTCATTATGTTGTAGTGTTCTAGCCCCTTGACTCTTGACATTTCCATGGTCAGTTCCTTCTAGCTATTTCTACACTGGAAGCAAAAGGGAATGGCAGTTGAAAAGGAACAGGAACTTGGAGTCTATTAATTGCTATATATTATCATTAGCTGATGACCCATGCTAACTGTGATCTTATTATCCAGAAATTTTTGTCATTTCTGGATACAACACAGACTGCTTTTAAAAAATGATTAAATAGCAAGGTCTGGTGAGCCCTAGACCTTTATCATTCCTTTGAATTTTACAATGGTGTGAAACAAGTATCAACGATTACCTAAGCTAGGGACCTTCAGTAAGAAAACTACTAATTTGATTCAAATGTATATTTGAGCCTGTTTGAGGCCCATTATATTCCCTGGGAATAGTTCCAGTAGGGGCTGAACTGCTTGGATCAGATCCCCAGGTAGTTTTGTTAATGAGCTACTGGAGTGGGAAGTTTCAGATGCAGGATCTTGGGCTTTCATAGTTTTGCTGCAAAACTAGCACTCTAAATGCACTTTCTCTCTTCAGATAAAATAACAATCCAGAGAATTTTTTCCTAATTACATGCAGAAAGCAATTTTACAATTGAGCATGTTAGGAAAAGCTCTGTAGGATGCTTGTTTTAATAAGCTTTCAGTTTGATTTTTTGCATGTCAGCCTAAGAGTAAAATGCATAATAATAATAATCAAATGTATTGTATACTTGTTTCAGACTATTTTGGCCCAAATCAAGGTGCTATGATTACTTGTATCAGGAAGCTGAAGCACTTCTGAAAAACTTCCCAGTTCAGGCTACAATATCCTTTTATGAAGACTCGGATAGTGAAGATGACGAAGATGAACTTGAACAAGATTCAAGAACAGAATCAAGTTCCTGACTGCAGGGAAGGCTAATGCCACTTCTAAAACTTAATTTAAACTTAATATAAATATGTATTATAGTATTTTTAAAGATAATTTATTTCTATGTAAGTTATTCTTAATAAAACTGAGATGTCTTGTAATTTTATCCTTTTTCCTTTGTTCTGTTCCTGTCCTGGTTTAAATTGGGAAGATATTGATTAGTATTTTTCTGTCTAATATCCTACAGTTTGTAGGACAGTTGAACACCAATTTTTGAAGCAGAGAACAGATGCCTTACTTTAAAGGGCTCTGTGGTTTTGTGACTTCCTCAAAGGCTGAGGACACAAGGAAAGCTTGTCATTGTGATTTAGTAGGCTCCATATGGAAGTGTATCAATGAATCATTGGATTAATTAGTCCAATTGTGTTGTGCCTGCTATTACAACAGAGTTTCAAACATAGAGAAGTAATATAGCTGTTTTTAAAATGGAGAAGAGTCCAAATTCTAATCTAGTTATTGTTGTGTTGCCTTATGTCACTTTACTGTGATGTATATTGGCCGTGCTGTTATACTTAAAAGGATACTTTCATACTGCCTTTGTTTGTAAAGTGGACATCAAGAAATGAGAAAAAGGTCTGAGTTGTTTTAATAGTGAGCTTGGTTTTAATACTTGAAACAAAGTTTGCTACTGACCATCGTGAAGGCCAGCGCCCCTAAAAGAACAACAATAAATTAAAGGCCCGTGCCTCTGTCAGGTAGCACCTGTGCATTTAACAGGCTCAGTGTGCCGACACAGCCAGGGAGTGCCTGTCCCGTCCCATGCGCTGCCTGCTGCAGGAGGCGGCGGGCCCTCGCCCAGCGCCTTCTCACACTTACCCTTCGGAGCGCGGGCTGCAGCAGCTGTGTCCGCCACAGCCTCCCAGCACCTGCCGCTCGGACACCTGGACGGAAAACCAACCCTAGCGCAAAGGCAGGCCCTCCCTCGCCCCCGGGGGAGCGAAGGCGGCGCTGGCGCGGTAGGAGCCGCTCCGGGCCCTCAGCGGTGGATCCCGGGCGCTCCGCCCCGCGCCGCTCCGGGCCCTCAGCGGTGGATCCCGGGCGCTCCGCCCCGCGCCGCTCCGGGCCCTCAGCGGTGGATCCCGGGCGCTCCGCCCCGCGCCGCCCCCGGGCCGAGGCGGCCGGCGCTGCTCCCGGCCGGGCCCCGCCCGCCGCGGCGGAGCCTGCGCGCAGCGCCCCAGCGCTCCGCCCGCCCGCCCGCCGGGGCCCGGCTGCGGCCTGGCCCGGCACCATGCTCAACGTGACGCCGCCGGCCTTCCCCGCGCCCGGCTCCCAGCAGCGAGCGGCAGCGGGTGCCCGCAGCAAGGTAGGGGCGGTTCTGCCGCTGTTGGTCGCTTGGGGGGATGTGAAGGGCGCCCGCCTCTTTCCCGCTGCGCCGGCGGCGGTGCCTGGCCCGGCCCCGCCCGGCCGAGCTGCGGCGGTTCCCGGTCGGTTCCTGGTCGGTTCCCGGCGAGGGGCTGCGGCAGGGTCTCGGGAGAGGGGCCGGCTTGGCTGCGTTGATGAAAGCGCTCGGTACTTCTCGTTTGAGAGGGCGGCGCTGACAACGCTTCCGGCGCTTCCTGCCCTTCCTGCCCCGGCTGTTCCTCCTGTGCACAAATGGAGGCTTTCACCTTGGAATTACTGCGCGCAGCCTATGCTTTCTGTGTTGGATCTTCATCTTCGGAGGGGTTTTGAGATTACTTGTTGTCTAGAGACCTTGCTTAGAAAGCAGACTTGGACTAAAGTAGCATTAAGAAATGCGGGTTTATGTACGCTTTAGGTTTTTTTGCTTCTGTTTTTCCTGTGGTTTTGTAAGACCGCAGTTCTTTACCCCTGTTTCCTGCTGTTAAAGTTTGGATCAAAAGGGTTCCCAGACTCCCAGAACAGGAGGATGTTTGATACCCTGAATATCTAGCTCTGCCTTTCAGGGGAGGCAGACCTTGCCAATGCTTCCCTGGAAAGCTTCTAGACTTCTGTCCTGGCTTTCTCCGGGTGAGGCTTCCAGTTGCTGTAGAGCTTGTGGAAAGTCTTTATGAATGCTGTGAAGGTGAAATTTGTCTTTTTAAAATCTCCTTTCTTTATTGCTTGTAGTTTCCCAGACCATATCTTAAATGATTTACCGCCAAGGCAGACTTCAGTATCTTCGGTTTGCTTTGTGAAGAGCAATCTGAATGTTTGTTGTTGTTCAGTAATTTCTGTGTCACTACTCAGAACACTCCCTCAAACACCCTTACTACTGAGTAGGACTCCCAAATATCAGTGAATGAGTTGGATTATTAATTTTTTTTTGTCTGGCCCCTCCTATGAAGCTTAGAAAAGTGTATTCTTAGAATGGCTTTTCCTTGAAGTTGTTTGTACGTTTGGTTTTTTTTAGGTACCTTTAAAACCAGGAAGGAGTCTTATGGATTGGATTCGGCTAACTAAAAGTGGGAAGGACTTGACTGGTTTGAAAGGGAGGCTGATTGAAGTGACTGAAGATGAGCTCTCTAAACACAACAAAAAGGAGGACTGCTGGATATGTATAAGAGGTTGGTTGCTGTGATGTTTCTTCTGTGTTTTTTACCTGGCTTCTCTTTTGTGTACTTAAAGAAGAAGCAACAAAACTCAAAAAAGAGGAACAAATGCCACACTCCAAGAGAAATTATGTACCTCCTGTGCTTAGGCCAGGTGTAATCTTAACATAATTTGGCATAACTTCAAGTGAGAGATTTTGTGTTGCAGACATTTTCATTGCTTTCAAGCCTTTCAAAACAAATCTTCCAAATGGGCATATTTTATAGCTGCCTTTGAGCAACACAAGATTTTAGGTAATGTATCAAACAAAAAGGGCTTAACCAGAAACAGGGCTTTGAAAATTAATAGACTCCTCAGTCTTGGACAGTTTATTATTTTGAGCAATCGCTTATTTTTAAGTATTCTTAAGAGCATCCAGAGACATAAATGTTAAAAATATTAGTTAAACCTGGAGAATAGTCTTTGGGAAATAACTGTGAAAGCACACATGCTGGTTCATAAAAAACTTAGTGGTGCAAATTACAGTTGCCACACAGAGCAGCTGTAATCTCTGTCTGCAATGACAAATACCTGTGGTAACTATGCAGTTTTATTTCTGTTACTATTTTAATGAAATTTTATCTCAGAAGTTGAATCATATGGTATACATTTAGCAATATGTGAGGGTGGTCTGGAGCAATAGCTGTGGCTAAAACAGTATTTTTGGAGTTGCAAATGAAGTTCCTTATTGTTCTGCAGAAAGGAGTAAAACATTTGCTCTGCAGAGGCTAAAATACACTGATATCCCTGTAAATTTGTGAGGAGATAACACCAATTTCCATGAAGATAGAATCACTCTTTCTACAGCAATGCCCCATTAGCTACTCTGATCTTCTTAATCTATTAATGATAACATGGATCTGGTAAGGAACAGCATTTATATTAAGTAAAATGTCATGTCTGAACTTCATCAAAAGAAAGTTACGAATTTCTGTCTGAGGGTGATTGTATTATTGTTGAGTGTTAAAGGAGATGAGAGTGAAAATAAAGTGTTATTCACTATTGGCCCTTGAGCAGAATAATAGGATTGTTAATTCCCTGTGCTGCAGTTGCACATGCCAATAAAACTATAGTGGGAAGAGAGCTAAAGAAAGCTTGTTTGCCATGGACATCTGTTTATTTTTCACTCTGAAAATGGAACATCTACTGCAGACAGAATTACTACCTAAAAATACTTCTGTTTTCTTTGTAATCTCATCCCACCTTCACTGCATCTCTGAGGCTGGTTTTTGCAAGAACTCCATCAAGTTGCCTCTGTATCTTTCCTTAAATTTTTCCAGGTCTGCTAGTGAAAAAGCATCATAAATGAAAATCACGGTAGCCTGCATGTGTGGACAGGTAGTAAAATAATTTAATTTTGTATATATATATATATATATATATACAGAATTCTAATATGGAAAAGCTAAATTAGGTCTCTGCATTGGTAGTTAGACTGTGTCTCTATAAGAAGGAGCAGAAACCCATGAGAGCAATATGAAGTAAAAGAAGAACAGGAACTAACTTGGTTCAAAACCCCAGTGTGACCAAAGAAAGCTGTCATATAGGGCACAAATTTGTATATAAAGGGGGGGGTGCAGGGAAGTTAAAAAACTCTCCTGAAGGGGATACTTCTTTTGTTCCAGCAAGTTTGATGGTAAATTTGAGTAATATTCAGGAGACCTTGGCTATGCAGGTACTTAGAATTTATTGTCTGCAGTAGTAACTGCTGCACACAAGATGGCACAGTGAATACAGCCGTCAGAACAGCAGGTTGGTAAAGTGTGCAAAGATCTTTCCTTTTTTTTTTTTTTATTGGGTCTTTGTTGTTGACTGGGATGGTTGTTCTTGCCAACTAGGATTGTTCCAAGTATGTCTGTCCGAGGTTCAGTGCTGAATGCCTTACTCTCCTTCTGAAGTAATTAATGCACACTTCCTAATGTCTTAAAAGCTTCTGAAAGCAATGCCACAGTTCCATTTTTGCTCGTTTCCAGTTTTGATAATGTTAAATATTTTAAATACTCAAATTGATAGGGATGCAATAATCATGTTAACAGCAATATATCTATAGTTAAATCTGTTTGTAGCTGTATTCTTCAAGCTCCTATAACCTGATTGCCTAGGCACAATAATTATCCTTCATCATTTCAGACCTGTGAAGAAACATTATTTCATGTCACAGGAAGTGTAGGAGCAGTGCTGAGCCCTTTTACCGGGACAGATAGAACCAGAGTTGTAAGCTGTTAATAAGCTGTTTTAAGTTTCTTATATTGCTGAATCTGAAGAATAGAAGTTTTGTTGCTGATTGTCACAATCTTTCCTTGTGTGAGACAGTTCATTCCTGTAGGCATTTCTTTCCATGATGTGATAGGGAAACAGCTGTGACAGCACTTCAGGGATAACTTAATTGGAAGGGAAACTGAAAGCAATTGTTTCCACTGGCTGGTTCAATTTTGTTTCTTTTTAAACCTGCCTGTGGTACTTTTACCCTCTAGCTAGGATACATCATGTTCATTTTCTAAGTTGAAGTCTTTACCCATGGCAAGTGGCATTGTAGGACTGGCATCTCCATGTGATAAGATATCTATTGTTCTCTATACAGTTGTTCACTTATGTTTATGTTTTTGTGGAGTCATGCTGTTTGTTCCAATTATGCCTACTGTTTGCTAGGACACTCTTTAATTTGTGCTAACCTTTCCATTATTTTTGGAGACAGGAGAGGTTGTAGAAATGCTGCTTATATGCTTTTATATTCTGTTTTCTACAGGATTTGTATATAATGTCACGCCGTACATGGAATACCATCCAGGTGGTGAGGATGAGCTAATGAAAGCAGCAGGAACTGATGGTACAGATCTGTTTGATCAGGTGAGAACAACTGGCAGCAAACAACACTTGCTCACTGTACTTTGAAAAATTGATGTTTTGTGATTATTTTTAGGCATTTCAGTGGAAATGATGATTTGAACTTTTTCCTAAGGACAGGCAGCAGGTGACTGATCAGAATGACACACCTGCTGAAAGAGACATGTAGTTTAAACTTTGTATCAAAGGACAATAATGAAAATATCACTTTGTTGTTAGAATTATAGTTCAATTGGACCTCTTTTTTTATAAGAGGTTGCAATAAAGCTAGCAAAAATTTGAGATACCACTTTAATCAAATGACTACTGTTGTTGGAGAGACCTATTTTTCTAAGAGCTTTCACTTTTACAAAAAAGTTTGTAGAATTCTTTGTCTATTTACTTGGCAGCTGCAATATCAGAAAAAATGCTGGAGCTTCTATTAACTTTAACTGTTGAACAAATCACAAGATGACAGTTGGTCTCTTATTTTTTACCATTTCTTCAATTTTTTGAAAATACTCATAAAATAAAGGTTCTGCAGCATGGGTATGCTTTCTGCAAGGACTCGCAAACTTGGTGCTGTAAAATGTGATTCACTGAGTTAGTATTTTTTAGAAACAGACATTCTGTGGGTCTCCATTACTCACTAGGTGTATCTGAGAAACTGGGAAAGAGCAGAAAAGAAATCTCTTCTGAAAGGAAATATGTTACCTCTTTACATGTTGGGCATCAGAGTGTTTTATGCCTTCATTTGCAGAATGTTTTTTATATTGTAGATAAAGATGAGTAATGTTTAGCTTTGTTGAGTTTATCCTTGGTTAATCCTTTCACAAATGAAGTGTTGGTTTGGGGCATAATTCTTTGATTTCAAGAAATTTGTAGTATCAGGTATCCAGTATCAAGTTGTGGCTTGGAATTATGTTGCTGGGTCATTATATGCAAACCGGAGTCTTGACACCAGGAGTATTTGGGGAAGCCTCTGTCGTTAAGTTCAGATCTATGCTTGCAACTTTTCAGTTTTTTTGTCATGGGAATGGAAGCAGGTTTAGATCCTGAAACTATGCTTTTCACTTTTGTTATTTCTGCCTTATGACTTTGCTGTTACTGGAGGTGTTTGTTTTCTCCTTTGCTTTAGCATTCTGTGTCTCTCAGATAGTGATTTTTTTTTTTTTAAAGTGCTTGAGATTGCAGTGTTCCCCAAATTTCTGGAAAAATTACCTGTCATTCATAATCCTTCATTTCTTTCTGTTACCTGTATATGAGGAAACTACAACTTGTTGATGGATTCTTTATCTCATCTCCTTAGCTAGTCCAGTTTAAAGTTTTTATTTTTAAATCTAGATTCCATTCAAATTTGTCATGCAACACTTTGTTTCCTTTTCTCTTCTTGTGATGTTATCCTGGATGCCCTATCAGAATTCGCTTTTCTGCCATCCATTTCCTCTACAAGTTCTCCAGTTCTGGTCTGTAAAGCTACTGCTTTTTCTTCACTATATTTTACTTTCTAAAATAGGGAATTTCCAAATGATTCAGTGATAGTAAGACAGAAGCAAACAATTACACCAGCTTGGTAGGAGGTGTTTGTCTTAACTTTTATTCTTTATGTTTGTTTCCTTCATCCCTTTTCCCTTCACTTGTCTAAACAAGACTAATAAATATTGTGGTAATGACAAAGTATTTGTTTTGTTAGTTGTGTAGCATGCATCATAAAAATGCTGTTCTGAAATATATTTTGTAGCTGAAGGTTATGATGTTCAGATATTGCAAAACATAAGTGAGTAAATTTAACTACTGTTAATTTTTTCATAATCCTATTGTTTCACTTAATGCCATGTTATCTGTAATAGAAGTAAAAATAAGTACTGACTGATGTAATAGTGACTTCTAATGTGTTTAAAAAATAATCTGCTAAATGAATCATATTAGTCAATGTACAAAAATGAACTTTTCTGTTTCAGTGCATAGAACAACATAGTAAGAATTCAAAATTTTTTAAAAATATATTTTATTAATGTAGGTTCATCGTTGGGTCAATTATGAATCAATGCTGAAGGAGTGTCTTGTTGGGAGAATGGCTATCAAGCCTATTGCTGCTCCAAAAGGTGAGTTGTTTTAAGAAGGAAATATTGCCTATTACACTTCATTCTAAAATTACCTGGAAATTATGAGAAATCTTTAATCGCCTCATATTTATGAGGAGAGTCTCTATTTTTACATAGAGTTGAAGGCTTTTGCATATATTAGGTGGGTTTTTTTTTTACAGCAGATAATAAATTGAAGAATAAATTGTTGTATAATTGAAGACTTTTAGTAATGTACAGCCATGTTTCTTCTTTTGTTTTTAGTTATTAGAAAACAGCTGTGCATGTGTGTTACATATCTGTGTGCATAGAAAAGATCTTTTACTGCCCTGCCATCCCTCTTTTTTCTCCTGATCCCAGAGGGCAAACTGTCATAGGCAAATGGAAAAAAAAAATCAGTATTTTTCAATCTGGTGATTTCAGCACCTTACATACATCTGGCAGGTTGCATATGTATTGAGATATTTGAATACACTTCATGAGCAGTTTTTCTTTCCAGAATACTGTATTGGGTCTTTTAGCTTGAATTTACCTTAGTTTGAATTTACATTTTACTGATGCAACAGACTCCTCTGAGCCAGGAGAGCAAGAAATGTGATACAGTCTTAGAATGCAGGTGGTGGTTTCCAGAAACTTTAGTCTGTTTTTTGTTTTGTAGGCTGCAGGCAAAATTTCCTATACCTGGGAAGCAGACATTGTTACTCACTATTGACCCTTATCAAAACTGCAGTGAAAACATGAAAGGATTAACGATTACAACTATTTTCCTCCAATTCTGTGGTGTGCTTTAGTTCACAATTTCAGCTGTGTTGTAGCTCTTCAGCTCCTGAAGAAGTGCAGTGTGTGCTTGCTTAGTACTTAGATCTTAACGATTAGTACTTTGTCTTAACGATTATGTTGAGTTTGATCTGTGTGTGTGAAGTGGAATGTTATTTTGCATCTCCATGATGCTAGGTAGCTAATTCCAATGTGGAACTCTTAAGGTAATTGCTGCAAAGCATGGAGAAACCTCAGCAGCATAACTGCCTCACTGAGTTGAGGCATTAGAGGCATTACTGCTGCTTCGTCACCTGAGTTAGAAGTTGAAAAGTAAACATGAATTTTGTTGATTTTATTAATTAACTTTTCTGCAACTGGAAGGGATTGTTGTGACAGCCAGTCAGTAAAACATAAACACATCTTTGCCCCTGCCAGCTCTGGCAGTTCATTTTGTGCTGTTCTCTTTTTCTACTTTGTTCTGTAATAGGACTGTCCTTTTCCTTGTAGTAAAATTTGAAGGATAAAGGTTGTCTACTATATAAACCCACTTCTGTGTCTGTGTCACTTTTAGCCATTTCAGACTTGAAAAAATGTAATTTTATTAATAAAGAATCAAACTGATAACAGAACTACAGAGTCACTTAGGTTGGAGGATACCTCCAAAATCAAGTCCATCCTTTGAACAGCCACCACCTTGTCAATTAGACCATGGACTAAGTGCCATGTCCAGTTATTTCTTGAACATCTCCAGGAATGGTGACTCCACCACCTCCCTGAGCAGCTGGATACAATACATGACAGCCCTTTCAGGGAAGTTTTTCCTGTTCTCCACCCAGACTGCCTGGTGTATCCAAGAGGTTGACCCCCCACCTGGCTACACCCTTCTTTCAGGGAGTTCTAGAAGCAATAAAGTCCTTCCCCACTACTTCCTCTTCTCCAGGCTAAACAGCCCCAGCCACTCCTCATAGGATTTACCTTCTAGACTGTTCACCAGCTCTCTGACCCTTCTCTGGACCACTCCAGCACTGGACTTGCTGACATCTTTCACTGTGGGATTCTCAAGGTTTACTTCAGTTCCTGGGAGGTTATATATCTTCCTCTTCTGAATTATCAAGAAGTGATTGGCTTACTTCACTATTAGTTGGTAGTAAGTCTAGTCTTTTATCCTTCCAGAAGACTGTATTCTGCAAAGTTTGCATTTCAGAATAGAAGAATAAATTACTAAGTTAAGGTGCATGTTTTTGAATAGAGGATTAAATAGGCCCCATAAGTATAGAAATTATTCAAATTATGGATTACATTGCTTTCTTTTGGGACAAAGAGTGAGTGTGCAGCAGTAAGACAAACGCTGGTATTTGCTGTACATGCCATTGATGTATCTCATGTCATCTTTAAAATTGCAGTGCTGATTTCTGTGCAGTGTGTTAAAATGTAGTGAAATGAGAGTGGACTTCTAAATACAAGAAGTTACTTTTCATTAGAAAGAAGTTTTTGTGAACAACTTGCCCATCCTGGCAGAATCCATAAAGTGGTGTATAGCAGAATATGCACACAGATGTTTTTGTTATTGTTTTTGCTTGCAGAGATTTCTTCTACTGTGTCTGAAGACAAGAAACAGCTTAATGGTAAGCTTTCTCCTGAAGTGAAGTGGGGAGTCAATCTCAAATTTATGTGAATATCTTTGAGTGAGCAGTGTTTATCCACACTTGTCTTTGCATTTGAACCCAGAGCTGAGGCTGTAGTGCTCTATGGAAATTTCAGAAGGCAAAATCCTAACCAAGTATTTTGAATTCTGGGTTTGAGAGTATTGTAAAAGAGCAGTAAAGTAGTATAGACAAGGGAGGTATGGGATGGACCAGCAAGGTCAGCTTGTCTGTGAAATGCCAGGAAGGTTTTCTGCCCAAGTCTTTTTTGTCCAGTCAGGTCTTTCTCTTGTTTTGCTGAATTTTATTTTTTTTATTTTTTTTATTTTTTTTTTTTTTTTTTTGCCTTTTGACATGCAAAATTTTGCATTTCCTTCTGAGCTTCATGAAGTTTTTGTCAGCCCATTTCTTCAGTCTCTCTGCATCCATCCCTTAATGACTTTAACCTTTCATGTTTTGCCTGTTTGCATGGTTTTTTATTGCTGTCTGTGGGGGAGTGTGTGCCTTGTAGGTTGCTAGTGACTGTGTGAGACAGTATCAGCATGTTCTGTTCCCTGGGGACTGCTAACAGTAGCTAGCCTTCAGATGGACTTTGTATGCTAATCACACCTTTTGTGACTGGCTGTTTACTCCTTCTGTCTGTGATGCAATCACCTACCAAACCCAGCTCTTCCCAATGTGGCTATGAAGATGGCATGAGAACTGCCATCAGCCTTTGACTTCACCCACAGCTTTTCTTTATTTGTGATCACCATGACTAATAGAGCACTTTGCTTAATTGGTTCACTGATCACCTGAATCATTGTCTTTTTATTGCACTGTGAATCACTGT
This sequence comes from Erithacus rubecula, assembly GCF_903797595.1. NCBI lineage: Eukaryota > Metazoa > Chordata > Aves > Passeriformes > Muscicapidae > Erithacus > Erithacus rubecula. The sequence continues at coordinate 33,033,770 of NC_136685.1, forward strand.
TTTCATGTAGCATCTTACAGTATTTCAAAATAATTCATAAATAACTTAGTTTGCCAGAATGTTCTGTTTTATTGTGGTTATTCATGTATTTCTTTGGACCTGCAAAAGCAGATAGGAGTATGTATAACCATGGATTCTTTTTATCCCTGGAGACCAAGCAAATTGAATGATGTTCATCCTCGAGAAAAGCTTAGCTTTTGAGAGGGGTTTTATCATTAGGTGATTGGTTTTCTTTTGCAGTGATCTGACTGCTCTGCCATTTAGCTTCCTTGGCAGCTGCAGATGGTGTGTACTTAGGAGTAATTAAGGATCAAAGAATAAGTAATTAGACTTGGGTTTTAATTGCTTCGGGTTAATTCTGGATAATCAAATAGTTTTGACAGATTGGATTAGACCAGAGTGGCTCTTTTTGTTTTTATCAACTTCCTGAGTGGTGGAGCCACTCAATAACGTGTTTAAGCTTGTAGACATACTACAAAACGTACTGGCATTTAGAAGATAATAATCTGAGTAACTGAGAATTCATGTGCCTAAGTATTTTATGCATAGCCATTTCAGATGTGCAAGGTTTGCCTTTGAATGGGCAACCATCTGTTCAGTCTGCAACTTCCTCCTCATCATTCTATTCAGCTTCTTTGTGTTAAAACTGATGCAGGATTGCAGTTGCTTTTATCTATCTCTGTCCTCAAGTTTTTGCCAAATAGGTCGAATTTCTGTTATGCCAGAGATTAGTACAACTGACATTTTGAAAGACTGACCAACTGTTGCTTGCCAGCAAAGGCTGCTTCATATTGTTTCAGGCAGTTGAATAGTTAAAGTGAGTATCTGAATTCTGTGAAAATTCCTAGCAAAGTGCAGTTGTAGAAAGATTAGGGCTGATATCTTCACTTAATCAACTGATAAGAACTTTTACTTGTGATTTAGGTTAGACCAGACATCTCAGATTGAATTTATTCATCTGAATTGTATAAACAAATAGTTCTGTTAAAGTAAAATAATTCAGATACACTTTGTGATACCGTAGCACGAAAAGACAAAAAGGTTAAAAGTACAAGCTAGTAACAGATTAAACTGAGTATAGCACAGGTGCTGTAGTGTATAGAACTCTTTAAGTTCTGAAGACCTCCATGTTCTAGGACCCTACTCTCCAAGAGAAAGTGCTGAATAAAAACTAGTCACAAAAAGTACATAGTCTGACAACCTTTGGAAATAAAGCCACCAAATATTATTTGAGGACACTTACAACATTCAAATAAAAAAACAAAACCACAAACCCTGAACATAATTTCAGTATTATTTATATTAAACAAGCATCTTGGCAAATATTTTAATTGCTCTCTTTCTCTTTGCAGGTGTGCTTCCTGAGCAGAAAGTACTGCCTTCTGCTAAAGACTTAAGTCCCAGGTGAGCCTTTGTCTGTCATTGTCTGTTGAACACTCTGTTTAAGAGTTCTGTGCAATTCTTAGTAAAATACAAGGCATGTTCTTCTATGAGTAGCTCTTGAAATTTCAGTTAAATGAGCATATGTCATTGTCATCCTTGTTTGTGTAAGTAGGAAAGTTGAAGTTCAGGTTTAAACAAGTTGTCAGAGGTAATTTGGGCAGATGATGGTTCTTTGCTTGTTCAGTTGATTCCTAAATCTTACTCTGCCTTGATTGTATACAAGTGTATGGCTTATATTTGCAGGCTCCTCAGCTTTGTTTCTTGAGAAAACTCAGGGAAAGTGATTCCAGGTGGACTGATTACTTTTTTAACTTTAACTAATTTGTCCACAAACAATTGCTGTGCCTTGAAAAAGAGCATCATTGCAGGCTGGATTATAGTAGGATGTGATAGCTGCATTCAAGTTTCTACAATATGTAAAGCAAAGCAGGCCCTCAAAGCACACTGTGAGAGGCCTGCTGTTGTCACTGAGGCACCATTTTCCTCCATGGTGGCTTTGGTCCTCAAGGTGCAGTTTCTCACTTGGCATCAAAATCCCCTGGTATTGTGTGTTCTCTGTGCTAGTTACATGCAGTCATAAAATACTGTGGCTTGTAAACAGTTGGAATGAGGTTTATTTTCAGGAGCATTTGCTCTTCCCTTTGTGCATGTTTTTCTGGTCCAGGAGTAGATGGAAGTTATTTCCTGGCAAATGAGAGGCCATGCAAGTAATTAGCTTTTGAAGGCTTGTTGGTTTTTTTGTTTTGTTTTGGGTTTTTTTGTTTTTTTTTTTAATTTACCCTGGATTTATTACAGGGTTTGAACTTGGGAACATAGGAATTAATGCAAAAACTCAATTTGTAGAGATGAAGGGAACTGTGGTTTTTTAGTATATGCATCAAATCTTTAACTTCTGGAAGCTACCGTGCTTATGTAATGCTTTTGTCTGGTCTCAAGATTTTAGTCATCCATAAGCAAGGTTCATATACTACAAAGAGAATGCATGTGCTTTTTAAGTAAAACTAATGCAGTACAATTTTACCTACAGTGTACTGGCTATCAGGATACATAATTAGATACTTTAGTAGTTTTGTCAAAATTTCTGACTTACTCTTCAAAAGTTGTAAGTAATATATTTGGCTTGTAAATTTGTTAAAGAAGCTCTGTTTGAACGTTTGGGGTTAAATATGTTTTGATATGCTCAAAGGAAGTATATATTTTTTTCTTTATTGTATTTTTTGTTTTACAGTTATGACTGGTTCCAAACAGATAGTTTGATCACAATTGTCATATATACTAAACAGAAGGTAAGTATATTTCATGAAAGAAGAGTTACAAGATTCAATTGTGATCTAGCTTGAATTCTGGAAGAACTTTATAAAAATTGTTGGTTTTTTTCCCCTTGGCTATGAAAGGACATGAATGCAGAGCTGGTGATAGTTGACTGTCAAGACAAACAATTAAGGGGAGAGATCATCATTGATGACCACTCATATCTTGTAGAACTCGGTAGGTATTGTAATTTTGCAGTTGAAAGTTCATTCTACTATATTAAAACCTGCTCAGCAGACCATAAACATTTTACATATACCAATTAATATTTTATTCCTGTTTCATTAGAGATGATTAAAGTGCCTTGATGTAAAGGAATTACATTGTTTATCAACTCACATCTACATTTATTTAGTATGTACTGAATTTCTTACATGCGGACTAAAATGCAGTAAGAAATTGATGTTAAAGTTATGTAAAATTTTTCTTCAAGGTTGTTTTTTATGGTTGTTAAAAAGCCCTCATTCACAAGGGCAAGTGCAATAAATGGACATTGGTAGCTTTACATGAGCCATTGTTAAAAGTAATGGGAAAAATAATGCCTTCATGTATGGGGCTTGTAGAAGTCATGAGTCAAATTTCAAGGCCAAATAAATATGCATAACTTTTTAGGGTTGTTAGTTTGCTCAGTATTCCTAGACTTACGTTCATTGTATGTATGATGGCTGAAATAGAATTTTGTTACTGCTTAACACAGAGGTTTTTTGTATTTATTTCAGATTTGGATCATGCGGTTTCAGAAGATGTGGCTGGTAATTTCTGTCTCTTGCAGCACTTCTGTATTTCTTCTAGGATAGTCCAGTCAGGAGCTGAACTTCCATGATCTTGTGGGTCCCTTCCAACTCACAATATTCTATGATTCTGATATCAGAATGTGGAATTCCAATTAATTTTTCTGACTCGTCAGATACTTTACATTTTTGCTTACCATCAGGTCCTGACACAATCAAACCAAGCCATAACATTAATTTATTTTTTTTTAAATTGTAGCATTTGGGCCTGTGTGAAAGTAATAAGTTGATAGTGTTCCGGTTCCTCTAAGTATGACTAAATGTTACAATAGCTGGAAATTAGTTCTGTTGTATATTTTTAAACTGTTCTTTGATTAGCCTGGCATTTTATTAACTGCTAATTCAAATGGCCTTGAAAAGAAAGTAATAAGTAGTGGTAACTACCAGTTCCAGTACATGAAGACTCTGAGTTCATGAGCTCTTTTCTTGATCAGAATGGTCTCTGAAGCTGTCCTGCTTCCACAATCTGTTTAGCAAATAATGTGTTTTAATTATGCATATCCAGTTAGTGCTTGTTTTAACTGCATTCTAAATCATTACAGAGAGATAGCTTGGAAGTGCCTTTAATGATATATGCTCTAATTTAAAAAATTAATTACATGTGTCTTGAGAAATGAGTAACTGTTCTAAATTTCATTAAAATTGATGTGTGAAATAATTTTTTGTATGGAGTATAATCAAAAGTAACAATATGAATTCTTTTCTTTTTTAGTAAATATTGCTGAAAAAGTAGGGAAAGTAGAGATTATCTTAAATAAAAAGGAAAACATTCACTGGAAAATGCTGGGACAGCCCCAGGAGGGTCATAATACATTTATCAAACGCACAGACAGAGGTAAGCAATTTCATGGCCAGTTACCAGATGTTTCAGGACTTTTTAGAGCTTGTTAGTGATACTTGGTTAGTTTTTTTTTTTTTTTTTTTGCCCAGGATCTTCTTTTTCTGTTGTTGTACCTTCATTTCTTTCACAATAGTATGGTCTCAAAAGCTGTTCAGGAATTTTCCTAGAAAGGGTTTGACTTGGAGGAGGGTTTTTTGCTTTGCTTTAGTTTCTTGTTTTTTCCAAGAATGAATTGAAGGTGAACATAAGGTTGGAAGGTGAATACTACCCTGTTGTTGTTCCATCTCATGGTTATTTGTGTGCTTAATGACCTTCCTGTCCATATGAAAATGTCAGTAGACCCTGAGGAGAGAGTGCATGGACATGTGTCAATCATTATGGGAGTAACTGGAGTGAAGGATCAAAACCCTTCACTTCCAGTTGTTACTGTAGATACATTAACATCTGTAAAGTTGTTCCAGTACACTGCATCTTTGTTACTTGAGTTCAGATTAAATAGGGTACTTGAAGTAATATGGAGATATTAAAGCCAGCTCTGAATAAGCTGATGTGTCTGCAAGAAGCAGTAAATGTTATATATGAATTAATTTTGTGGTATCAGAATAGTATGAACTTGTTTCAGCACCAAAGTGCATTACAGTGATCAGTTTGGGTTTTTTTCAGCTAAATTAAAAATTTCTGCACAATTACATTGCATAATATAACCACAATCCTGATGTTATTGTGGTCACCTAGTTTCTCAAAAGGCTTCTTGGTCCTCTAATAATGCTCAAAAATTGACTGTTGGATTATAGTGTGCCTTATGTGTGAAAGCACAGCTGTGCATTTTTAAGAGGTAATGAAATATTGCTCATCATGTTGTACACCTCTTATCCCTCAGTTATGCTAAGTGGGCCTTTAAAGTTGAGAGGTTACTGTGGTACAAAATAAAAGACTACATAAAAGCACATCTCTCTAACTACCTTTAGCTTATGTGGAATGTAATTTTCCTTTTGAGAGCTTCAGAAACTGTTGAGTCATGCCCTTTGAAATTAGATTTTTTCGATAGAATCCTCAGTATCTAAGGGGTTACAGCCTGATTTGTGTTGTCCACTGCTCATTTTCTCCTTCCTTATCACTTTTCGTGATTATAGAAAACAGAAAGAGAAGATGATATGAAAGAACAAGAGATATAGAATATAGTGGCTTTATAGGTGCTTTGCAAATGAAGAAGGTGTGGATAGGTAGATGCAATTGACAAAATACGTATTGCTTTCTAAGTAATTACTTTGCTTTTATTGTTTTTTTTTTTTTAAGAAGTCAATCTCCAGCATAACATTTCTCCTGTTATGCAGAGGAGTGTTGCAGATATTGGATAACTTCATTATGTAGCATCAACTGAGCTCACATGAGCTTAAATTGAATATGTGGAAAATGTAAGTTAGAGGGTTTGCTGACCCTGAGTTTCTTCAAATCCCTGATTACAAAAGTAAGAAATCTAACAAATAAATTTTTATCTATAGCTTTTTAGTCCCTACTCCAGAAACTCCTATTCTGCAGTTTTAAAATTTTAAAATCTCCAGATTTAGAATTGAGCATGCAAGAATGTTTATAGAAGAAGATGTTCAGTCCTACAGGTCTTTCCTTCATTTGAACCTGTGCCTTCAGCTCAACCATAAAATCTACATGTTGGAGGCTTCTGTTAACTTGGTTTAGTCTTAAGTAGCCCATTTCCTTTTCTGCTTAGAACTGTGCTCCTTTATTCTAAATTGCAGAATTTCATTTTTGTTCCCACTTCTGTGGGAGCAAGATAATGTTATGAGTAAAGAAACTCATATCTTGTGCTGTGTGAACAAAGAAATAATACTTAATAGCTAAAAAATAAATTCTAAAAAGCTGTTTTATATATCTGGTATTTCTGTGCAGCACTCAATATACAGTAGCACTGATGTGTTGCCCTGAATATTCTGTATTTTTCCCTTGAGTCATCTGCTTACTCTCAGCATCACCTTTTATTTCTAATGAATATGAGAGTCTTGTGTGAAGACAGTGCAACTCATAATTTCCACTTCTGAAAATCTGGGAACAGAATAGAAAATAGCTGTGTTATCATGTTACACTTTTTAAAAAAATTATTTTATTCAATTTTTGTGTTTTATAGTAATAGTAAAAGCATAGTAAACACATGCTTTCTAATAAAAGTAATCCTTTTATCTGGCATTATTCCAGTTTGGTGGCAAGGCTGTGAATAGTGAGTGCTTATGGGAGCACTGATGTTTATTAGGTTTTTCTTATCTTTGAGTTTTTTTGTATTTCTGTGTGTATTGACCAGTTAAAACACTTCCATTTTATCCAGAGCACAAGAAAAAGGACTGAAAGCCAGTCAAGATTGACACTTGATAAGTTTACTTGATTTTATGCCTTTATTACTTGTTGATATGACAGCATTCATGCATGAGTTTGTAAAGGACAGATATTGACTACCACATGTGCAGAAGCATCTATACTTTATTTAATATTTCTTTTTGAAGCAGGCATGTCTAAATTCTACAGAAAAAGTGATAAAGGTCATCTTCAGGAACAATGATGTAATGCGAAGATAGTACTGGAAGCATATGATAACTTTATAATATGAAGAAACATTTAACATAAGCCCTTTTTTCTCTGTAGCCTGGGAAAGTCATATTCCCAGATAAATTGTCTGTGTACTATCAAATTCCTGCTGACTTAATACTAACATTTTGGCCAGTGCATTTTAGTTAATTGGAAGGAATAAACAGAATTGTTGAATTTCCTCAAAGTTGAAGGGGATTTTTTCCCCCCCCCCAAAAATTACTGCAATTTTGGTTAACTGCACTGCCTTATAGAATGTCAGGAGGTTCAGAAGAATATTCAATATTGCTTCTGCTCTCTAAGAAGAATTAAGTGTGCTTAGTTTTCTGGAGAAGTAATTATTTATAACCCACAGCAGTGCATAGAAAACACAATTCAGTATGATTAGATTGTCAGTGTAGGGGAGTTAGTGACATTACTTTTAGGCAGCTGTTGTGAAACTGGTCATTAAAAGTGTGGTCAAAAACTTACGGCCATAGGGCTGGCATCCTGGGAAATTTAAATGCAGTATAAAAAGTAAGATAGAACTTTCCCATTAAAACAAACAAACAAAAAAAACCCCAACCAAACCAACACAGTGAATGAGTACAGATTTTTTGCACAGGTATTAGGACATGATTTTCTTGGTACGTTTTCTGAGAAATAAAATATGGAAGCTCCCTCCTGAGGGAGCATGCACATAAAAGCAGTAGTCATATGCAATTTTAAAATTACATGTTAGTAGGGGTGACATGTCTGTGTGTGTATGTGTGTGTATTTTTTCCCATGAAGAATGAATTGCTTCTTCTTTCTGAAAACAATTCTCAACTTTTAGTCAGATTCCTGCTCTGGAAAATAATCAAATTACTAAGTTCTTCTGTTTTAAAGAGTGTACAATTATTGGCAGATGTTTAGAGTGTTCAGTAAGGAAACAAGGTGGTGTTGCCTCTGAGGGCTGAAATGGGATGCAATTTCGTTGTTCTGTGCAGTGGTTTTCGTGCACATCAAGTGGGTGATGAAGAGGTTTTTTTGTTGGAAGTACCAGAAGGGAGCAGAGTGCTGCCACAGCACTTACTGTGTATCAGCGAGACTGATGCTGTGACAGGGGCTGTGTAACCAGGGAAAGTTTAGAAGGTGTTGATTCAGTGGGAACTTTATTTTGGGAGGGCAGAGAGGCTGTCTGGGAAGAGCATGGCTGGCCTTTTTGGATAATGTGAGATAGCTTGTGAAATCCAGTAGTTAACTGAAGCATTTGGGGGTACTGATGATTTGATGGTCAGCAGTGAGGGTTCATTGTTGTCTTAACTCCTGCTGAGACTAGGCTGCTGCTGAAGTGGAAGGCAGCCATCTCCCTTCAGCTGTGTGGTCTAATCTCTGTTGTGTTGGCAGTAGTAGTACTTGAGGCTCCACAACCGAGTAGCCTGAACAAAATGAGGATTAACTTTCCACTGGTTGGTGAACATGTTTGGGTGGTAAACGCTTGCTGGGAATGGGGTGGAATTCTTCTACCTGAGATGGAAGGGTAGTGGAGCTGTTCATCTTTTTCCCAAGTCAACAGGCTGTTGCCACTGCAGCATCACTAGGATTATGACTAGTAACTTAGAAATAAGAATCATCACTGAAGTTTTATCATTGAAGAAAAGCAAAAAAAACATTGTTAAGGAAAAATTCTTAAACTCTTTCATGACAAGGAAGAACTTGCAGTATGCAGAAGGATGATACTCTGCAAAAGCTGTCATGTGTACAGCAGCTTTGTTACTAAAACTGGATTTGTATGCCTATAAATCAAGGTGCTGTAGTTCTTGATTCCAGCAAAGGTGGAAGCTGAGTTTAGAGAGTGATGTCTCTAGCCCATGATTGTATTGTGGCAAGCCTTTGGTAGTGAGGGGCTGCAGGGCTACTTCTAGATCAGGAGCTACAGTGCTGACACTTGATGTCTGCAGAATGTTTAATCAAACCTAACCTCCTCTTTAATTAATTTAGTCACTTTGAAAAATTAGGATTTGCTGCTGGATGCTGACACCATGATCCAAAATTGAGAAAACAGTACCTTATTTCTGTGTAGTAGCAAATCATGTCTGGTATCTATCAGTTGACATGGCTTTGTGGATTGGCAAAACCAAATGTTTGGCTTCAGCTTGCTACTAGGGGCTGGCTCCTTTTGTTGAAAGGCTTTTCTGCTTTGATGGTTATTTTTGCTTGTGGCATCAGATTTTATAGAAATGACTGATAATGAACTAATTTTAGTTAATGTAGCAAAGACTACAGCCTAAACTAGAAGTTTACTTAGTTTTCAAGAGTTATATGGAATGAATCAGAACAAAAGTTCTGTGTGGCAATTAAAAAGAAAGAGATAAAGGTTATTTATGAGGAAAAGGCTGGAATTAGGTTGGGAAGGTGAAAAAATTGTCAGGGAACAGTGAGTCAGTTGATGAATCAGTTTTTTAACTTCTTTCTCTATTCCCAAATATGTGTAAGAGTATTAGCTGATGAGTGTTAAGGACTATATTCCTAACCTCACACATCCTTTTAAGCAGTTCTTAAGTCTGCAGAATTGACAGCAGTCTTAGCATATTTATTTGGCTACTGTACTTTGCAGTCCTGTTGTGTACTGCTTTTCAAAAGAAGGATAGAAAACAAATTTCCACAAACTTTTCCTACTATTTTTATAGCTGGAGGAATGCTGATGTTTTGTTTTACTTCAAGACTGGTATGAAATGGAATTACTGACTTCCACTTTATCAGGGCTTTAGGCATTCTTTTGATTCATCTGAAATGCTTGTTCATTCAAAACAAGGGATTTGTAGGATATTAGATGAAAGATGTGAGAAAATCTTAATAAAGAAATATTTATGCCATGTCAGAAGCTTTATGGCACATCTCTGCAGGCATTTATAGTGGGTAATTCACTAGTAGCTATTTGAATAATTTAAGAAAATCAGTGTATGCAGAAAAATGCCATGGCCATCTTCTGTGGCAGTAGTGGTATATAAGAAATTTGATCCTAATTAAGTCCATGCAAAATTGCATGTGCAGTTGAGATTTAGTAACCTGAATGTGTATTTCCAGGCATAACTGAATGTATTTAGATGCTTGACTGTTCCAGCAGAGTTTATTTATACCCTTGGAAATAAAGTCAGTTGAAAGAAGCATGGCTGAGCTATTTGTTGGAACATACTGTTTAAGCCCTTAACTTTTAAGCAATTTGTGGATGAATACTGTTTGTTGAAAGCTTCCCTCTATTTAAAATTATTTTGTCTCTGTTATGGTTGAATTGATCCTGCACTTAGTGAAGAAGGGAACATTAATAGCAATGGCTATTCCTTGAAGCAGCAATTGACTGCACTGTCAGAGGGCACGCTCTGTCTGGTGTCCTGCTGTTTTGTACTCCTAACCTGTGCTTTTAATCTAGGATATCTGGAAACAGCAGAACGTTTGGGGTAATAATCCTTCAATAAGGAAGTTGCAGTACAGATAAGTTATTTGAAAGATGATAATTCACTAAATGATCCTTAAATGACTCTTGGGGATCACTGGGCAAGGAGATTGGACAGGCTGTCTTACTCAGAGCCCTTCTGAAGCTTTTTTTGTTTAAAAGTCCAGGAATTGGTTTCAGTCTGTGATTTGTAGCCCTAGTTCAACCAGGCATACTGACTTGGGTTTCTCTTTGGTGCTGTTGAAAGAAAGAGCATGGAAGCAATGGCAGTGATTACTTGAGCTGCAGCAATGCTAGAATTTCCTTTACATTTTGATTTGTATTTAATGGACACTTCACTGGAAACTTGCATAAGCCTTCCTACAGGCAGGACTCACAAAGAGTTATGTTGACTCAATATGAGACTTTTGACTCACATCAGGATTTAGATCATGTACAAATGATATGCATTTATTAGAGATTTTCTGGTAATCCATTTCTGTCAAAAGGGACTTGACATAAGATTGAAGTCAGGAAGTAAAGAAGCATCTGCTAATGCAGTGGCAAAACACAGAAGATCAAGGTACTTCTACTCTTAAAACCTTTAAGAAATATTAGAATTGTAGACTACTTAGTTGAAGGGGAGCTCTGAAAGTCATCTGATTTAACTTTTGGTTAAAGCTTTTCAGTCAAGGTTTGAATCTCTCCAAGGACCCCCCTCTGAGCAACTTCCCCAGTGTTTAACCAGACCATCTTCACATGATCCAACCTCATTCTGATGGTGGAAATTTCTTCTGCATTTCATCTTGTTTCATGAGTAGCTCAGCTGTTCATGCCAGCAGCATTAGTATTTTTCAATACCATGAAAAAAGGGGAAAGAAAATGTTACTTCCCTGTAATTGTTCCAATGTAGAAAGTGCTGCAGAAGGGTGTCATGCACAAGTATTCTCATACATGAACCTGTCAAATTTTGAGAGGCTTTACATAAAAATATCCACCATGACTGGTCACAAATTCTACATTGAAAATGGCAAATGACATTGGTGGGTAATATTAGGAAAGAGGCTAAGTGACTTCTCTCTCTCTGCCTTTTATTTTTATTATTATTCGACTTGTTTTGCATGTATGAAGTTTAGATAATGCTGCTCAGCTGCTCATGGGATTTTGTTGCTTGTTAGCTTTTTTTTTTTTTTTTTTTTTAAGAACTTCCAGTACCTAACTTCCAGTACCTAATAGCCCATGCAAGTTCCCTTCAGTTACAAAGCTGTTTAGGCAGTGTGGTGCTGTGATCACACTGATGTTCCAGGTTGGAGCGAAAATACTGCAGTGCTGAAACAAAGGCCTAGCTGAAAAGTGCTCTTTTAAAGGTAGAGAAGGAAAAATTAGCCACAATCACGTTTACTGAAGGCTCCTATAAGCTCCCTGGAGCTTTCTCTTCTCCAAGTTGAACAACCCCAACTCTCTGTATCTTCATGGAAGGGGTTCTCCAGCCTTCTATTCATTTTTGTGGCCCTTTTCTGGACTTGGCTCCAGCAGATCCACATCTTTCTTATGTTGGGGACCCCAAAGCTAAACATGGTACCCCAGGTGAGGTCACTCAAGAATAGAATAGAGGTGCAGAATCACCTCCCTCAGCCTGCTGGGTGACCATGGGTGGTCTGTTTGTGAAGAGGGTGGTGTGCTGGCCTGTGTTTCACTTGCATTCCACCAGCTGGTTTCAGTCTGCTTATGTGTACCCATGCTGTACTTGTATGGGGAATTCAGTGCAATGTAGTACAAATGGTTCTGACAGTTTTTGGTGCTTTTCTATTTATTCCCAGTGAATAACTCAGAGGCTCTTAAATAACGTTATAAATGAGTCCTTAGTCCAGAATTATAAAAATTATGATAAGTACCTCTAAAAGAAGCATCTCTTTATTGTCTTTTTATAAGTATATAGTGAAATACACACATTTGTCTCTCTTATTGTAAGACATATAATAGCAGAATGACAGATAACTAACAAGTAAAATGTTTTTAGGACTGTTCTACAGAAAATGCAAGTTGGTTTCTAAGACAGAAGTTACCCATGACACCAAACTCTTCTGCCTAATGTTGCCTAAGGGCACACATCTCTGTGTTCCCACTGGACAACATGTTTACCTCAAACAAAGTATTGCAGGTAAGAAAAATTGAGAATGTAGTAATGGATATATTTACATAAATCCTTTTCATAGTGTTGTGAGAATGCAAAGTCTGTGGCCACTAATTCCCTGGCTGTTGTTAGCAAGTCTCTGCTTTCAGGATTACAGTCAGTGCTTAATAATGAACTGACTGGATTAATATTAATGGAAAGCTAATTATTGAGATGGCTGGCAATTACTGGTGACATTATTGTCTCTACTGTCAACTCTCCCTTTAAAAAAACCAAAGCAGCACTGTTCATCTTTGAAGTGTGGGAAGATTATTGTATATGTCTTATTTATCATTAGTCAGTTCATTTTAGTTTGCAGCTTTTTTGAAATGAGGAGGGTATTGCTGCAATTTTTTTCTTTTTTTTTTTTTTCTTCTGAGGGGTTTATAGTAGTCATAGTAACACTGCTTAACACTCTGGCTGTGCAATATTAATGATAATGTGAGGTTATGAGAGGAATGTGTCTTGAAAAGCACATATGCTTTTCTTCAATGAGCTATTCAAAATTTTGTAAAAGCTTAAGAAAAAAAACAGAAGGGCAAAGAAATACCCAATTTACTATTTTAAAGGATACTTCATAAAATATGCATATTAATAGTTATGCTGGTCACTGTACTTGGATTGCAGTGTACATGGCAGAGACTTCTCAGAAGAATTTTTAAATGTCAATTAATTAAGAACTGTTTTGACCTCCTCCCTTCCTAATACTTTACTAGTGTCCAGCTCTTGAGATTTTGCTATCATTATAGCTTTTTGAAATTATACTGAAAGAAAATGTAATTGTGTAGTATTAAAAATCTCCTGTTTAAATTTAGAATAAATCAAGCTGTAGTACTTGAAAATTAGAGAAAATGTTTAGATTTTCATATTCTTTGGGGATGACTCAAGATCTTTTCATCCTGTGTCCTGAATTGCTGAAGAGCATAGAAATAACATACTGAAGTTTTTAATTAGAAGCAGAAGGCAATGGAAAGTCATAGCTTGCATAAAAGCATGTGATGATTTCATTTTTATGGTATATACAGATTATTTATTTACTTTTTGTTTATTTTGGCATTTGTTTGTAATACCTGTATGTAGAGTACTTTTCATATTATTTGAGCTATATTTCTGTCTGCTCTCTAGGGACAGAGGTAGTAAAACCATACACACCTGTGTTGCCTTGTTTGCCACTGGGTTTCCAGGAGCCACCTCTCCATGATGGTGTGCATATATATTTGATGATTAAAATTTATTCCCACGGACTGTTCACACAGGCACTTGACCACTTACAAATTGGTAAATATATGGTGGGGGGTTGTGTTTGATTTTGCAACAACTGCATTATTTTTAAAGATTCGCTGTCTGACTATTGTGATGTTCTTATTGTTTACCTACTTAATCAGGACTTACTTAAAACTTCTTTTAAACCTTCTTCTCCATTCCCTGAATGTAAAGGCTTGTCCTGACTGTAACTAGACGTTGTCCATTACAGAAAGCTTTCTCCTGAGTGGTGTATGTGAACTGTATCACACATCATAATTGATGGTTTGGGTGTCATATGCTCTGAGAACTTCTTGTACTTCTGCATAAAGAAAGTAGATCTGTTTTATGGGACTTAGGATGCACTTCCTTTTCCATTTCGGATACAGAAGTAGATTTTTAACACTGACTTTGCAAATATTTGTGTACTCACATTGTGTAAAGTCCATCAAGACAAAAAATCTTATTTGTACGTCTTTTCTTTTAACAAGAATGATCCTTATGTGAAGTATATAGTACCTTTCTGAAAGAAACCCTAATATTACAGAGATGAAGGCAATATGAAATGGCCTTTAAAAAAATCAGAGTACTAATTAGCTTGTTTTCATCAAATTAATGTTTGCTTCTTAATTTTTTAAATAAAGGAGACTGTATTTCTGTCAGCAATCCTGAAGGCAACTTCAAGAAGTCACAAGTTCAAACTTCAGAAGATCTCCTTTTATTGGCAGGAGGCACAGGTTTTACACCAATGGTTAAGCTGCTGAATTTTGCTCTGACTGAAGTTAGCTGTGTCAGGTATGTGGACTTCTTGATACACAAGCTTCAGTGTTACTAAAACAATTAGCAAAATAAAATAGTATGAAAGCACTTTTCTTCAACTTACACCAAAAACTGGTGTGCTTTAGGGAAGAACCTGTCAGAAGATGAGGCAACTTCCATGTATTTGGTTATTGGTTGCCATCAACGTGATGGACTGATTTGTGTTTTGAATTGCAGTTGTGGTACACATGAACTCCCTGAGTAGAAACTTGGAGGAGTTGTTTTTTTTTTAAATTAGCATTACATTTGAGTGTCCTTTTTTTTGTATGGAAATATTACAATGTAGATCCTGGGTTTTGGACTGAGGAGTGCTGCCGCTGTTTAATTATGGCTTCTCTGATACATTAGAATAATTAGCTAATGGTTTTCATCTGCTAAGAGCAGCAACACCCTGTTCCCAGATGAGTTCCAGTTTTCACAGAAGGTTTATATGTCGCCTGCATAAATACAACATTAAGTATATTCGATTTAATGAAAATATGTATATTGCATATGCATTCTGTACTCTTTGTAAAATCTACAGAAGAAAACATTACTTGTACTTGGTCAAGGGAGCAGGTTGTTATGCCCTTCAGAACTGCAGAACTAGTACTTCTGCTTTTGGAACATAGAAGAATTAATTGTACACTAATCTTCATACTAAAGCTGCGAAGGGTGACATAAACTGCAAAAATTTGTTTCTTAAAAAGTGTCTAAATCCAGACACTATTCTCATATTGTTGTATTTCAGCAGTTATGTATAATCCTGTTTTGTGAGCAGAGAGACTGTACTATTTGGCTTTTCCAAAATGTCCTGTATTGTCAGTAGCAGGTAAAAAGTGGCTGACTGGCTTTGTGAAGCCAAAGGATGAGTCTATCATCTGACAAAATGCTTTGGAACACATTTTTAGCTCTTTTCAGCACAATTTCTTATGGGGACTCAGTGTTTAGGGTGCAGCAGCATCTGTTTCCTTACTAGTCAAAGTAAATGAATTTTTCTTTCTTGCTGTGGAGGCTGGTTCAGTGCTGGAGTGACTTGAACTGAGACAGGTTCTATTTATATGTAGACTCTTAAAAGCTTTGTTTTTCTGACTGTTCTAGGCAATTTGGTTCCTTGGCCTTACATTTGCTGTTTAACCCTCAATTTATTTTTTGGGGAAGTACTACCAGAGTGTGTTTAATATATGTATGTTTATCTGTATGAGATACACGTGTGTGAATATATATGGATATATGAGCAGTATAAATATGGTTTGCATAGAATTATATTACTTTGCAAAGTAACTAGCCATGAACTTAGATTGCCCATGCTAGAGCACAAATTGCAGAAAGCTGAGCAATAATCTGTACAATGACAGACTTGTCACCTGAGGGTGCCAAAGTAACCTCTGTCTAGAGTACTGGGTTAGTGTTGCTGAACCTCTGGGGCTGCACTGCAAACCTTGGACTATCTTCAGCTTCCCTGGGCAGCATTTGCTGTAATGGGCTTGGATAATTGGATTTTCATTCTTACTGTCTAGACAAAGTCTGCCTATTATCTTGTAAGTCTGTTTCTTGCCTACTGTAAATGGGCAAAACAATTTCTTCCTTTCATAGCTGCACTATCCTTTTGTGCATCAAGTGATGCTCTTTCTTCAGCCTTGTTTCCTCTCTTACAGACCAAATTGTATTTGGCCAAAGTATTAATTATAAAAGAATATTGGTCCTCTGCACTTCATTTTTCAGATGAAGTTTTTTTGCTCCTTTTACTGGTTGTGTATAACTGCAGTCAGGTAGGAATGTTTCTTAAAGAAGACTGAAGCACAAAGGCACTAAACACTAGGTAGGGGGCTAATGCTTTTAGGGAGTATAGGATGTTTGCAATCTATTCTTGATTCCCCTTGATAGCTGTATCTTTGTCTCCAGCTTTTCATTCCTGAAATGCCACTCTGTTCTCATATTCACTTTTAATATAGTATCCCACTTTCACCATCATTCTTGTTTGGAAGGTAATTTTTAAACTTTCTATCTCATCTTCTTCCTCTGTGTTAAAATCCTTTAAGGGTCTCTTAACTCCTCTTTCTGAGCAATCTTCCATAAGACCTTGCATACCAGTGTTCTAAGTTCTTTTAAATCTACATCCCTCTAAGTAGTTTCCAGTATGTTAGATTTACTCTTTCCTTACAAAGGGCTTATGAAGTTTCTTACATGTTACCTAAATTTTTCATCATTCTGTCAACCAGTTTTTCTTTCCTTTTTTTTTTACTTTCTTTACTGTTGGGGATCATATCTAAGTTTCCAGTTCTTCATTTCAGTTATGTTCTCCCTTGTTTTCAGCAAGACTAGGACCAGTTTGTTCCAAGTTGATAATTTTCTGGTTTTTATACTGCTGAGTACTGAGCAGAACTGCATCAGATACATTTGTTTACCCAGGGGTAAACCAGTGAAGGGTCTGAAAACATCATTCTCCAAATAGCCAGTTTCTAATTTTATGCCCAATTAACAAAATCAATGGCTTTCCTATACACTTTTTATTGACTTTCCCCCTACTTGAGTAACACTTGATGTTGTGGTGTACCATGACACTATTTAGAGTGCCACTTTAGTGTGGTAGAGTTTATTTTCCATGTCTTTCAGAGAAGTGGGTCTTGGGAATCATGTAAGGATTCTGGCACATTCTAGTTTCTGAATGAGTTTAGTATTTAAAGATGTAGCATGGCTGATTTGAGGCTGTTTTGTCTGTACTATACAAGTTTTTCAAAGCTGGTTCAGTGTGTCTCATTTTGACTTATGCCTCTGGAAAAAGCAAAAAATACAAGCAAAAGGTTTCTGTATAATGCATTAAGTTCTGATTCTTTAACAGAAGCAATTCACAGTTAGTTTTAATTTTTGTTTTGCTTTGTGTTGTTTTTTTAAGGACAGTGAAGCTGATCTTTTTCAACAAAACCGAGGATGACATACTGTGGAGAAACCAACTAGAGCAATTAGCTCTTAAAGATGAAAGGTAATTAGAAGTCTTGTGGAGAACAATTTGTAACATCTCTGTACAGAGCAAGTCTTGGGGTTTAGACTAACTGTACAGCTTTGGCACAAGGACAGATTCTGATTCTGTCATATCTTAGCTAAGAATATAATGAGACCTAGGGTGTGGAAGCAGATTGCTCACAGATTGATAGCAGAGGCTTTGTTATATTCTGCAGGTCCCATGGGAAACCAGGAATTTGATATACAGTGCTTAATAGGTGATTATTGGAAATGGTATGTTAGATGAGATGATTTTTAAAACTGAGAAGCTTTTTGATGCAGAAGAAAATTTGCTTAACCTTAACAATAGAAAACACAGTTATGCAAAAGGAGCACAGAAGAGAGAGAGAGAAGGAGAATGTACCCCAGGAGAAACATTCTGAATTTAGAGAAGTCTTATGAAAATGTTGGTGTCACTGGTTATGAAAATGTTTATATAGAAATTCAAAGTTTAAAAAGGCTCAATATTTTAACTTTTTCTTAATAATTGTTGCATTTTGCACTCAATTACAATGTAATTGCAGATTAAAATGCAAGTAGTGCACATATAATGTCAATTTAATTCAGCAGGCCATAGTTTTGTCAGGAGACACAGGTTACCCTTTAATTTCAGTTCCCTTCTTGTTACCACTAGATAAATTGTCACTGCTTAGATTTTATGTGATAAAAACATGTTTTGTTTATGGTTAATTCTTTTTTGAATTCTTCCTCAGTAGAAACCACTTGTTCCTTCACAACACTGAAGTGAAAATCAATACTACTTTATATCCTAGTGATGTCTGGCACATTCAAAGCTTTGTAGTCTAGACACTGTGCAAATTTACAGTAAAAGCCTTTTCTGCCTTTCCATAGGAGCCTCAGATACAGAAATACTTGTTTTTTTCTCAGTTTCTATTCTGTGTGTGAGTTTTTGAAACCAACATTCAGTAATGAATATTTTCACATTAATGAAATTGTACTGAAATTTTCACAAGTTTGGCCAAGGAGTGTTATCTCACTGCTTGTATATTGAGCTACACCAACATTTGTATATAAGTGACTTAATGGAGCAGTAAAATCTTTGTTTAAGTGTCTTAATTGGTGCCAGCTGGGGTTTTTTGTTAACGAAACAGAAAGCAGGAATTTTTAACATTGAAAGATTTGGCTAAAAAAATATGCAATATTGAAGGTGATTTGAATGACTTGGTCAGTGGGAATGACTAAATATCTGTGAGATTTGATACTAGAGTGTGCAGTTGAGTAGAACAGGAGGATAATCATAGGAAACATCAATGTCTTGGTCACTAGCATTTTGTGTAGCAGATCTCTAATCAGAGGTAACATTTATGAAATATTCTTCTGCTTACCAGGTTTGAGGTTCAATTCATTCTTTCACAACCATCAAAAGACTGGGTAGGTAAACAGGGGAAGATTTCTTCATCTCTTCTGTTGGAGTTTGTGAAAAGAAGCAGAAGAGACTCCAAAGTGCTTATCTGCATCTGTGGTCCAACACCTTTTACAGAACAAGGAGTACAGTGAGTATTTTAAATAATGAAATGAAAAGTGAGACATTTTTAAAAAATAGATCACCTAGTCAGCTGTAGTGTTTCTGATTTGGTAGTCTTTTAAAAATGGAAATTAAAAAAAACCCACCTTGCACCATACTTGAAGATTATGTGTAGCTAAGTAAGTATCAGCAATATGTAAGTTTCATGAGTTAGTTGTCCAGAACTTCCTAAAAGCAGCTCTTTAACAGTGACCTTTTTTCCTAAGGTTTTAAATGCTGGTTTTAATTTGATGTTCATAAAAAAGCTGAAATAATAGGAAATAGCTTTCTTTGTTGGTGTTTGCTTGATAAATTAAGTTACAGAAGTGAAGTACAAAGGAGTTGTTCAATCAGAAGCATTTTTCTCACTTATTTTTAAAATTAATTCATTTATTTGTCTGTACATAGTCTTTTCGTGTTTTTATGCATGTTTTAAGATAAAAGGTCCTCTAAATTTCTCTTGCCCAGCTTCAAAATATTGAACCAATGTGATTTTGTTTACATTTCTGCAGTCCTACTGAAGTCAGTGTGTATTAGCCAATAATTATGCTGCCTCTTGAAAAATCTGAGATAATTCAGATGATACCTGTATTTAGTTTTAGAAATTGTTTTCATTACCCAAAGAGTTCATATAGTATATCTGAGCTCCTGGGCATTGATTGTTTTCTAAATGTATTTGCAGGGGTAAAGTTGAATGTGCATGTCTGAATAAAGACAGGGATGTGGTACTGAGGTTAAGCTTCATCTGTGTCTGGGGTGGGTTTTGAGTTCCAAATACTAATCTTGCCAACTTGATTTCTGACTTTCAGATATCTGAAGGATCTTGGATACTCCCAAGAAGAGATACATGCTTTTACTGCATAAATCCATAGGAGGATATCAATGTTTGTTTGTATAATTCAGTGTTATTTATTTATCTTCATGAATTTAAATAAGTGAGAAACAATTTTGTAAGACTTGAAATTTCACTCTTGGTACCAAACTGTTTCTTGAAAGAAGCATATCTTTGAAAAAAGTTTTATACTGTGTTTTATCTTCTTTTTGTAAATATTTTTTGCTAATATTTAATTCATCCAGGGTATTAATTTATTGTAAAGGCAAGCAAAAAGTGAGGTATACATTAAGTCAGGTGTTTCATGCTGTTGGTTCATGAGGATTCTTAAATTTACAAAAGCTCTGATTAAGGTTTTGACTTGATAAAGCTTATTATTTCTTACTGTAAACAGTCCAAAGAGCAATACTGTCTGAAATTAAATTGCACTGTAACTCAGGTAATCGGTCATTGAAAAAATTTCCTTTTCATCTGATGTCTCTATTTGACTTGCAAGTGATCCAGATATATTTCTGGCTTTGTAAACAAAGAAGAAAAGTACCTTTGGTAAAATACAAAATACACATCAAATAAAAAAAAATACATTACTTCATGTATTTCTGCAATTTTTTTTTGTATTTTCATTTAAGTGTTACGAAGAAAGGTTTCCACAAGCTTAGTACTTCAGCTGAGAACTCAAAACAGAGCAATGGAGTTTTAGATCCCACAAAACTTCCCACATCACCACGTGGCTGATGTCAGGCATCCCTTGTTATGACACAGTGTGAAGATAAAAACCTGACAGCACAGATACCAGGATCAGGACCACAGAAATGCCTAAAAATATTTGACAGGTTGCACTAGTATTAAATGAGGTTATTTCCATCAGTGTGGTTTTTTACTCCATTATTAAAAATGTGTTATCATGAGGCAGTAATCTGCAGCCTAATAGTACTTTGGAGAAAAAAGCATTAAAGCAGCTACTCCTCTTGTAGATGTTGTCATTAGTATATGTAGGTGTTGTTTTGTGTGACATCTAGTTCTGTTTATGTTTTCCTATTGTGTTGAATGGATATTTCTTCCTTCTAAGAAGCAAGACTTGTAGTTGTGGCATTAATGCATTAATGAAGAATGTCTTAAGGATACCCTTAAAAAGGCTAAAATTGCTGACAGTGACTGCTGTGCTTAACTGAATTGTCATTTCTTCAGTGCCTCTCCTCAAGTTTATTTGACTTGGAGTTAGAAAAGGATCTGGTTGTCAGTTGTTGCCCATAGGTCACAAGTTATTTCAGAAGACTGTAGTTGAGAGAAGTCATAATTTGGTATCTATAGCGGAGTTAAGTGGAGGGACACTTCAAATTTCCAAAGTGAACTTTCTGCTGAGATAAGCAGAGTTGCTTGTTTTCCCCATGAGTAGCTCTCAAAGCTAAGCACTTTGAGGATTTTTCAAAATGTAATTTAGGATTTATTGTCATACTTCTAAAAGCCTCAGATATTCTTTGGAATTTTTTGTGTGAGTAGCTCAGCAACAAATGACTGTTTGACATGACTTCAACTTGCTAATCTAGATATGAAACAATTCATTAAAAATGCCTTTTAAGTTTTACTTATGTTGTTCTAATACTTGAAAGACTCGTTGAAGGTTCTAAATTTTATAATACATTCCTAAAATGATGGCCACCATGCTGAGCATCTGAAATCAAGTGGAAGTGTTTTTTGAAGGCAGCAATGCTCATGGTCTGGCTGTTTGGATTAGGAGTCATCCCAGCCTTAATGCTGTTAAAATGGACCAGCTGACAGTCAGGTTTTTCCTTGTAGTTAACCTTTATTGCTGGCAGTGTGATCAAACAGGCATGAAACGTTTTGACTGGAGAGCAGCCAGTGCAAAAGGACCTGGAGGTGCTGGGTGACAGTGGCTGAACATGAGCTAGTGTGTGCCCAGGTGCCAAAAAGGCCAATGGCATCCTGGCCTGTATCAGCAATAGTGTGGCAGCAGGGCAGGGATTGTGCCCCTGTAGTCTGCAATGGTGAGGCTGCATCTTGAGTTCTGTGTCCAGTTCTGGGCCCCTTTACTACAAGGATGGCATTGAGGTGCTGGAGCAAGTCTGAAAGGGGTTAACAAAGCTTGTGGAGGATCTGGGGAGTGACTCACTCATATGAGGAACAGCTGAGAAGAGAGCTGGGGTTGTTTTCCTGGAGAGGAGGCTCAGACATTCTCACTCTACAGCTGCCTGAAAGGAGTCTGCAGCCAAGTGGGGTTTGGCCTCCTCTCCCAGGCAGCCAGGGACAGGACAGGAGGACATAATCTGCACCAGAAGAGATTCTGGTTGGACATCAGGAAGAATCTTCTTCAAGGGCTGTCAGGCATTGGAATGGACTGCCCAGGGAGGTGTGGAGTCACCATCCTATAGAGTGTTTAGGAAACAACTGGACGTGGCACTTAACTGCTGTGGTTGGCAAGGTGGTGATGGTTCAAAGGCTGGACTTGATCTTAAGGGACTCTTCCAGCCTAAATAATTCTGTGATTCCTGAAAGTTTTCTGTGTTCATGTGTGAGCTGATGTTGATAAGTTATATCACACAGCAAATTGTGGGATTTACAAAACAAGCAAGAGAAACAAAGTGCTTGAAATACTCAGATGAGTGCTTCCAGTACATTTCTTCAATACAGTGTTCTGTGGTTAAATGAATATCAAAATGTTTTACACACAAAACAATTATCTCTGCTCATATAAGCACTGCCTTAC
Source organism: Erithacus rubecula (assembly GCF_903797595.1). Taxonomy (NCBI): domain Eukaryota; kingdom Metazoa; phylum Chordata; class Aves; order Passeriformes; family Muscicapidae; genus Erithacus; species Erithacus rubecula. The sequence goes on from NC_136685.1 coordinate 33,056,440, forward strand.
AGGTTTTTTTTTTTCCTTTGTAGGATGATGTTAAAAGTATCATGACTGCTTTTGTGAAGATATTTCCCCACTCTTTCATTCTTTGCATTGTTATGTGTTTAAAAGGGGCAAGGGATAAAATGGCAGGAAAAAAATCATAAATAAGTTTTAAACAACTTACAGTTCAGTAGTTTTTTCTGTCTATTTGATCTTCCCCAGAGGAGGATTATGTTTGAAAACAAGTTGTCTAAAATGAGCTGCCTGTGGCAGAGCTGTGTTTCAAAGCTCTCTTTGTAATCACTAGAATTCAAATCAGCACAGCCTGTGCAGGTCTTGGGAGTTGGTTCAGCTGTGCTGGATGTGGGATTAAGGGTGCTCAGGGCCATTTGAGATGTTCAGTGGCAAGCCAGGCCGATCAACAGCCTCATTTTGTTTTTCTGTTTGTTTTTCCTTCCACTTATGCCTGTCAGACTGTTTTCTATACATCTGAATCCCATTTTGTTGCCTAAATCTGTCTAAATATCTTAAGTCTTTGGTCACTAGTGACTTAAAGAAATAGTATTGTGAAAGCAGGTCTAGGTTTTTTGGTGGTTTTAACTGTTTTCGGGTTTTTCCTGTATATGTTTATTTTAAAAACATGTTTGCACTCCTAAAGAATTAAGACTTTTATGATTTTCCTGATCTTGCCTTAAATGGTTGTATTAAAATAGCTGTTTTCACACAAACAGCAGCAAGAATAAGAATACTTCATTTTGTATTTTATACATATTTAAATCTACTTGGAGAAGGGGTTGTGTGATTTTCCTAGCTAGTCTGGAGAAATTTGGATTGAGAAAACCCCAAACTCTCTCTACCACAGCCCTTCCAACTTCATGAGTAGATATTATAAATATTAAAGCTGCCAATCACTGTGGGGAAAATAATCTATTTTTACAGAGCTGTCCTAGAGTTTGTGATCAGTGGTTTAATAGCCAAAGTCCAGATTTACTTAGTTCTTGGCCAGAGTAAATATCCTGTGATTGTCTCTATACAGTCCTGTGAGTACACACTACAGATTCTCTTAGTTAACTACCTGCCTTTCATTCTTGGATTTTCCTGTTATTGGATAAATTTCATGTTTTCCCAGCTGAAATTTCAGGGCAAGCCTGCATGCTTAGTTCCCATGGAAACATATTACTGTCTTCACACAAACTGGACATGCTGAGTTGCTGTGGCAACACAGGTAAAAAATTCTAGTAGGTGTAGAAGTGTCAAGTCCTGGCTGCTAAGCCTGAGCATCTGGCATCTGCCAGGAGCTGCTGCTGGATGCCCCAGAAGGGAGTGAAGAGCTCTTCTAGGATGCATATGATCTTCTAAACCTTGAAATGCCAGAGAGTTCCTCTCAAACCTGCATTTAACCATGAGAAATGCACTTGCCTTGTGTGTTTTGTAACTTCTCAAGGGATTTATTGATTCTGTTAGTGATGCTTGGGCATGTAGAAGTCAAAGAGGAATGTGGGTTTTGTCACCAATTTGTAAATTGTTTCTAACTGAAATGTGCCTCCTGGCAATCCTGTATGTGTTTGCATCTTCACATAGAAAACCTGATCCTATTGGAAATATTTTCTTTTATTTGAAATAAGGAGTTTAGAATACAGTGAGATGAGGTAAGGAAGATCCACTTATTGTGGATTTAAAAGCAAGTAAAACAAGAAGTTTGAATCAACTTGCAAAAGATACAAAGATATTTACCTGACAGAAAATGGAGGGGTGAAAAAGCTCTTGACATTAAGTGGTAGAATAAGTGACTTCATGCTGCTGGAATTGTAGTCATACAAGAGAAGCTTTTACCAACGACAGGTATGTCAGTTAAGGCACAGTATGATACAACCTTTTCTACTCTCTAAGTCAGAAGTGGTGCCTGGTCATTCCCAGTAAAGGGGAAAAAAGTTGCTGAAACAATTACCCAGGATGGGGAGGCTTGTCTTGTTCTCCTTTTGGTCTTGTTCATCTCTGCTTTGGACTGTGTCCCTCTTGATTAAATGAAGATTAGTGCAGAGCACAAAGTAAAATTTTGAGCATCAGCTCCATAAAAGGTGTAGAAGAAACAATTTTAGAGAAGAGTCATCTGCTTTAGTTAAGGTTGAGGAAACCACACCCTGAATGGTGTTCATGGAGAAGCCAGGGAGGTCCTACTCTGATGTATATTCCAAAATGTCAATATGGGAGATATGAGTGACAGATCTAAATGTCAGGTGCTTGGGAGGTGAAGAAATTATGTCCAGAAAGGTTATAATTTAGGGGCTTCTGCCCAAAATCTTCATGTCTTCAATATTCTGTTCATATGTCAATGCTCTAAGTGGTGAGAAGCCTTCACAGATGCTTTTAGACCAGGGGAAGGAGAGAGAAAGGAGGGTATATACAATGTGACTGTGTTAAATTTTGGGGGAAGACTTTTTAAAATGAGCAACCTGAAGGTAGGTACCTAATTGCTGTGGCACAAAAGCTAACCAGAGCAGGTGAGTGCCTCAGTGTGAGCAGTTGTCATGTGTGTCCTAAGGAGGAGCCCTCTCCTACCTCCACAGCAGGCTGAGCCACTGCTGAAAAGTGCATCCAGTGCCTCTGGTAGCTTGGACTGTTTGGAGCAGTGGAGTTTGCTCCTAAATAGCACAGGCAGTGTGAGTTATAAGAAAGGTCATCTTCACCTGCTGCCTCCCTGTAGCCATTCAACAAGATGAATGAGTGAAAGCAGAGTAGACTCTTTATGGCAGCATGTTTTAAATCTAAAAAGGTGTTTAAATAACCGTCTTAAATCCATTGATTCTCCTGTCAACGCTCTGCATCATTCCTCACAGGAAAAATAAATTATTAACAGGACTTCAGTCACTAGTCAAATGAACATTGTTCTTTTTCAGTGCAGAAATTCCTGTGCAAGTATTTTTCTGTAAAGATTACTGGATAGGGAAATTTTATATTAAAAATTTTCTGGATGAGTAGTACTTACATGCCTCAGCATATTTTGAAACCAGTGAAACAATTTTAATAATTTATCATCTTCACTACTTTTTTTCATGACTTTTAGGAAACTTGCCAGCTAAGTTTACATGCTGAATTACTGTTATGTTCTCTTCTTAGGAAAAGTGAGGGATTTGACCACCCTCCCAAGCTGTTATTATTTTATTAATATTAAAATAAATAAATCAATTAATAAGTTGTTTTAAATGTGAACCTATAAGGCTATGGTTACCTTTTGAATTCATCTAGACTCCTAATTTATATTTGAAACGTAACCTCTCCAAAACTTGACTCAGGAGGCCTTTGATCAGGCCTTTGCAATGGTGTTCTGCAGAGACACAGATGGTCAGTGAACAAGGGAAAGGGAATGAATTATCTATTGATAATATACCAGATGTTTGCTGTATTATTTTTCAAACTTGTTGTTTATACATCAGTTTGTCTAGTGACACTAATCTCTAGCTAAGCTTGCCTTATCAATTCTGTTCTCTCAAAATGTTTCTCTACCTTACTCCCTTCCATTTTAAGGTCTCAAACCACCTCATGTGTGTGAACCTGTATACCTTGTATACTCCCCAGCACTCATGGCTGGTGACTGTGTGTCTCTGTCCCCTGTGCCTAACACTGTGCTCACCATTCTCTTCAGGAGCACTCTCCTCTGCTCCATGCTGCTTTACCCTTTATCTGAGTAACTGAGGAACAGAATCAAGTTAAATTCTGGTCAATCATCTCAAATTTCAGCTGGAAATCTCTCTGACACAAAGCTGGTATGCCCTCCTTCTTTTTTTCTTATTTCAGTTTGAGTAAGACAAGAAATAGCATCCTCCAGCAAAACAGATCTTGTTAAGATTAAAAAACCTCAACACAGCTCTTTAGCATATGTTAAGGACATAAGAAGATGGTGTCTTGCCTATATAAGGGAGACATTTGTCAATCTCTCTTGATAAGACCTTCAGCTAAGGTATAACTTATCTCAGTTAGTTTAATCTGTGTAGCACTCCCTGATGTTCTTAGTAAAATAAGAAAAAATTTAGTAATAAAATATGCCATTGAATCTATAGCAACAAGAAGAAGCCCAGCAAATAATTGCCTTGGAAAATCGTTTCTAAAACATTAATAGCAATTAAAGATCTGGCAACAAAACTTGCAAGTAACAGCCAAACTTTTATGTAGTCTCTTTCTGATTATTAGTATGACTACTTCAAAATAACTACAAAGAGAAATTGAGTGCAGGTCCTTTCCTTTTTCATCCTTTGCCAGAAGTCAAGAAAATGCATGAATCCTATGCATAACTGCTTAGTTTTTTCAATGAGAAATTATAACTTCGTATATTCTTCAAGGCAGCAGGAGACAAAAATTAAATTTCTATATTGCAAGTTAAGGATGATTAAAAATAACTGCTTGAAATACGCTTTCATCAATTATTAACCTTTTATTGACTACTAGTAGCAAAGACACTTGTTTCAGCTCCCTCAGCCCATCAGTTGGCACTGAGAGAACTTACAGTGAACTCTACTTTGATATCCCAGTATGTCCTCCAGCAAAATCGTGCAGCAGATTTAATGCTCCTGGTTTTTTCTGTGCTGCATCATAGAGGTTGGTTTTGTGGTGCCTTTGAACCATCATTGTTATACCAGAAGTCATAAACAGAGACCAATGGACAGCTTAGATTGTGCTGGAACAGTTTAATCTATTAAAAAGCCAAGCAGTGTCTTAGAGCAAGGCACTGAGGTGTCCTGATCTGACACACAAGCTGAAAGCACTGAACTTTTTTCTTTCAGGTGCCTGGCTTCAATTCTCTGTACTAGTTCCTCTAGTCCAACTCTGAAAACTGTCCTATGCCATGAACATGGAAAATGCACATCACCTTGTCTCTTTGCATATGGCTGAGATCCCTTTGACAGTGTCAGGCATGGTTTTTTCTGCAGATGTGGCTATGAGGAGGTTCAGTCATCAGTGAGTATCTGTGCTCCCCCAAACATTAGAAGATGTATCAGAATAAGCAGGAGTACCCTTGGATCTGAGGAACTGAGGAATAATTTCCTAAACTGATTTCCTACCCCGGTCCTGTAACAGCTGTATAGTTACCATAGCAATGAAAATGTTGCTCAGCATAAGAGAGGAATTAGCTGGACTGATGGACCATGCCATGGGTGGTTTGGAACAACACTTAGTTCAGATTCCATTTTCTGGGAATAAAGCCAACAGAACAATGTCACATTTAATAAAACAGGAAAATAACAAGACCACAGTATGTCTCAGGTGAATAAATTCTACAGAAAAAGACACAGGATAGAGTTTTTGTTTGTATTACATGCACAGTTGTACTTATAATGGCATGCAGCAGTTTTGGCAGTTCAGACAGCTTCCTAAGTGAAAGTGTGTTTGCTTTTATTTCCCCTTTCAAATAGACTGGTAACATATTAGCAAACAGATTTTATGTACTGAAGGGAGAATGAGTGTGATGCAGATTCAATTTGTATCTTGTTAGCCTGTGTGCAGTAAGACCCAAAGACAGTGGAATTTTACTCAGTAAATAATAATGATATAATTGAAAAAAATTAATAATGATTATATACATTTTTTAATGCAGTGGAATCTCCTCTTGGTAAAGCTCTTAATCAAATTCTAAGCATGGCAACAATGCTTGTGAATTGTGCATTGGGATGCTCACACAACCTGAACACTTGGAAAAGGAGCTGACAGATAAGACCCTGAGAAGTGGAGTTATCTGGAAGTGTCTCTTAATGTGTGCTGCTTGACAGGAAAGCAGGATAAAACCATCACTCGGGCACAGGGGTTACTTCTTTACTGTTAGACATTGGAGGTGACTGATCCTGTGGCTGCAGAAGGACCCCTCGTGTAGGCTGGGGCTCTCTGCACATTCAGCTCAATGCATGTTGGGTCCAGGGAGCAGGGTCACTGTCACTCTGGTGGGGTTTTCTGACCTTGCTGGTCTTCTGTGAGGGCACAGCATCAGTAGGACATTCCTCTTTCATCCTCAGTCCTGACCTTCTGCTCTCATCTCAGATTTAAATCTAGGTTGAAAATTCAGTATAGTGAAGATGCTTCAGTCTTGTCATACTTCTCTCATCAAATTGGCTGCTTGTTCCCACCAAATGGAAAACTGCTGGCCATCCCTTGCCCAGTAGCTGCTGGGAAGCTTTGCCAGGAACCAAGAATGTAAAGGCATGCAGGGAACCACTAGTTTAGCCTACCTCCATGTCCCCAGTCATGCAGGATGGGACCTGCATCCTGTCAGTGAAGTGGCACCAGCACCTGGGGAACCAAGCTCAAGTCAAAGGTTTTAGTAGAAGGGTGGGTGGTGTCTTGGGAAGGCCATCCTCAAAGGCAGGCCTGTTGTAGAGAAGATCTTTCTTGAGGCTTGTTAAAGAGTGCCCCCATTAGCCCAGAGGAGACAGGTAATGCAGCTGCTCAGCAAAGCTGCCTGCCCTGTTTCTGCTGCAAAAAACCATTTCTCAATACTTTTGCAGAGCAGCTGTTACTGTACTCTTTGCTTTGTATGATGGAAGGTATGTCCAACCCACACTTCTTTGACACTGGTTTGAGCAGGGGATGGGCCTGGCCAAATATGGCTGCAATCTGCATGTCAGATGCCTTAGGTGATGCTTTGGCATCACACCCTTGGTGTGAAGTACAATTTCTATGTCCACTACTCATCTGTCCCTTTGGAACTAAAAGATGCTCCTGATCATAAAGTTTAGTGAGTGAACTCTTCTTTCCAACCTAAGTTTGTGTGTTGGGAAGTGCTGAAAATAGTTTTAGCAGTAGCTTTGTCACTGGCAAGTAGAGTGTGAACTCCTAGGCACTGAAAAAAAACCATTTCTGGCTGATCCTGTGATAGTGTCTATTTTAGTACACAATTGACTATATAGATGTCTGTGCTAGGACTGAATGTACTGCCTAGCCTGGGTGGTTGTTAAAAGTGGAATGAAACAACAATGAGAACTGCAATTCTTATCTCAAGTTGACTTGGGCTCTTCAATACCTGTCACTTAGAAAATGTGGACTTGAAAATAATGCCTCCTGTCTTATTACTAGCTTGGGATGTTTTCATGTATTGGTGGATGTGAAGGGCAGCAAACACTATTCCTTCTCTCTTCTTACCTCAGTCTTCACTGAAGAGAAGAAATGGCAGCATACTAGAGAAACACAGGTATGGAGGAAAACATGAACTTGATACAACCAGCAATTTCAGAAGGCCTCAGAGCATTCCTTGAAAAAATGCCAGGATAAATAACCAGGGAAAACAGACGAGCTAAATGTAAATGTTTTGACCAGTGGGTGTTACTTTACTGACATGTTCCCATGGGTGTTTAGAGATGGGAGTGTGATGGCTAAAGAAGTGTTTGAAAAAGAAAATGAAACCAGCATGAAACTCTGTAATGTGCCTGCAGAAATCCAGGGATAATGCCAAGGTGCAAAGTGTTACCTTTTTTCCCCTTTGGTTTCAGCAAGCCCAAGGTCAGGTCCTGAATGCACATTCTCCTGCAGTCATCTGGTCTTGCAGGGGGTTCTTGTGATGAACATAAGCAGTAAATATCTTCTCCATCCTTGCTTCACAGTGGGCAAAAAATGTTTGGATCAGACAGAATTTACTCAAAGTGCTAATTTGTTTCAGGTGTCCCCTGCTTCTTCTGTAAACATAGTAGTTTTTTCAAGTCTACATTGCTGTTGAAAACAAATCCTGAAACAGTTTTTTAAAAAAAAAATCTACCTCATCTGTGAAAATAATCTGTTATGCATTGCAGGGGTAGAATTACCACAGTCACTGTCAGAGTTGCATAATTTAAGTCCTTTTTCCCTTTCTTCTGTGGAAGAAAAAGAAGCTAATTATTGCAGGGAATCCTGTTATTTAGGAAGAGCAAGAATTTTAAAAGAAATTCAGTTATCTGGTGGCAAGTGACTTATCCCAAGGAGCACTGCAAGGCTTGTCTGTGTGAACCCCAGGGAGATGGGAGTGTGGGGCCTTTGTTCCAGCTTTTGTGTTAGCTAAGTGCAGGCATCTGAATGCTCATACTGAATTTGCAGGATAAAATCTCTGTGCACATAATTTTCTAAAGCAGATCTCTGCTAGTACTCTGAGATGAGAGTAAACCATGTCCTCTTGGATCATTGGCAGCCAGTGCTGCTGGTGATGCATGTTTAGGCTGACAGATGGAAGATTTATTTACAAAATATGTTCCATCTTCCCTTCAGACAATATAGTCATGGTTATATTATTTTATTGCCACTGCCAAGAAATTCTGATCTGTTTTAAGGACCTGGAAGTCTGTGGTGAGCATCTTGTGTGTTCTGCCTGCCTGATCATTGGCCTCTTTGTCTCTGCAATGTCTTTATTTTGCCTAACAACTACATTCCCTGGCAAGCTGTCTTATATTTATTCCAATTACTGTCTTTGTCTTTTATGCTTCTCGCTCTTGGTATGATACTTACATAACAGAGCAAATGTGTCAAGACTTGTTTACCTTGTGCTTTGCTTCTACAGACTACCATCAAAGAATTCTCCATTATGGACCTATCCTGTCTGTGGAAGTCACTTTCTGAAATATCTGGTAAAACAAATTTCGTGGCTGGTATTGCCATTAGTTCTGTTAAGAAACCCACCAGCTTGATATTTCAGTTGTTATTTTATCTGCTATGCAGCATAATGCTCTTTTAAGCCATACTCTGGTAGGTGGGTATTGAAGAATGGCTTGTCAATAAGTTACCTCTTAGCTGTCTTTCTCATGTCCTCTTTAGACATGAGATATTTCTTCCAAAGTGATCATTGGCCTGTAGTGTGGAACAGTTGAAGTGCCTTTATTGAGTCTTGCTGAGCTGGAGCTCACTGTTCTGTCAGTCTGATCCTCAGTGAGCCTGCAGTGACTTAGCTTGGGGTAGATCCTCAGCAGACATGGTTTTCCCCACAACTTACTGCTAATTACTCTGATTTCCACGTTCCCTTCCCTGTAATCTTAACAATCTTCTCCAGAGTGAAAAAGGGGAAATATGAAACAGATCAGTCTGGACAGGAGATGGGATGTGTGCAAGAAAAGGCTGAACCAGTGAAAATGTGCCAAGACTCAGCTTTTTATCAGCTGATTTTATATACAATCATAGAATGGTTTGCACTGGAAGAAGCCTTAAATGTGATCTAGTTCCACATGCCCATCAAAACTTTTCTTTTTTTTATTGTGGGCTGTATCCTGCAGTTATTTCTGACACTTATGAATCTGACATTCCTCATATGTTAGGTAGTACCCAAACACTGTCCCTTAAGCTGGCTGATAAATGATAAATGGTAAATGATCATATTCAGCAGGCAGACATTCAGAAATGCTGTTTTCTGCTAAATTGCACAGAAGATCTTTGTGTATTGTTCTAATAACAGAAAAACTGAGGTTGGGATGGGAAAATTATAAACTGTACAACATACCCTAATTCCATTTTAAGTTAGGGCATCTATAACAGCAGGGCTCATCTAGATGTAAACCTGGTATTACTCTCCCCTTTTGGGAGGGTAAGATTTGAACATAAACACCTCTTCAGGAGTTGCATAGCAATGTAATTTGCAGGCTATCACATGGTGTGTGAGCCTGAATTTTTTCTTTAGTTTTTGATTATGAGTGTCTCAAAACTGGGACAATCCTCATCAAGCAGGCTGTAGGAAATGCAATTTCTTCCACTCTGCCTGTTTGTTTTTTCAGTAATTGCCATTGTTGATCTGCCTTCAAACAAAAGCATCAGTGAACAGGGAGGTGTTCTACCTTTATATGTAGTGGGTGTGACAGAAAAGTGAGATGCATGATTCACTTTCCTTGACTACTCAGAAATCAAGTGTAGGATGTTCAGCTCACTCCTGTCAGGAGGAGAAGGACTGGAAAGGGCTCTTGCAGTGGATGTGTCTCTTAATTGCAGACAGACATGTTTCCACTTTTCCCATCTTTCCCTCCACTTTCCCTGAACTGATCCTGGCTGGAATGCACTTTATTGTCTTCATAGCAGCTCATATGGTGCTTTGCTTGGGTTTGTGGCCACAGAGTGGTGCTAACACACTGATGTTGTAGCTATAGATGAACAGTGTCTGCTCAGCATCAAGGCCTTGGTTTCTCACTCTTCATGTCCACCCCTACCAGGGAATAGATTGAGGGGAGGGCACAACCAGGCAGATGTCCCAAACTAAGCAAAAGGATATTCCATGCCATAGAACATCATGCACAGCAACAGAATGGACAGGAGGGTGTTTAGGGAGATGAACCATCTGGTTTTTTTCCTGCTCATGGCTGGCATTAGTCCACTTGTGGGAGGTGATGATTGTTTTGGTTTGGTTCAGTTTGTTTTCTTTCTTTCTTCTTCCACTTCTCCTCTGCTTACTAAACATTTTTTTATCTTGCTTTTTCTCTTTCTTTCCTCTTCCCCTGCTCCACTGGGGTTGGAGGGAGCTGCAAGTGAGCAGTTGTGTGGTGCTCAGTTACCTGCCCAACTTAACCCAAAACACAACATATCTGCATTGAGGAGGCAGCTCCACTTTCAGTCAAACTGTGTGAGTTTCTGAAGCCTTGGTAGGAATAGTAATTGTTAGCAGGTTCATATATAGCAGGTCTCTGAGGCCACCAAAGCAAAGCAGCTCTTACAGGATGGGTCTAACAGTGAATGCAGTAATCAGCTCTCTGGTCAAAGTCAGAGAGCTTCTGAAGATACACAGGATGAGGATCTGGGAACATATGCAGGAGTCTGGGACTTCTCCACAGCTGTAAACAATGACTTGAAAAGCTCTGGTTGTCTTTTGGTGCTGCTCAGGGACCACCAGCCTAGCCATGCCAATATATAGGCCAGACTCATGCATCAGCAAGAAAGAATGGCCTCAAGTACCAGCTGCTTTTGGCTCATGGTTTTTCCAGTGCCACCTGTCTTCAGTTCCTGGTGTAGCCATGGACTGCTTGGGTAAGACCCTTCAAATCTCTGCCATGGCTCAATCTGCTTTGGCACCATGGCAGTGGAAGGGTGCCTCAGAAAAGTTTATTGTCAGGCTCAAATAATGATACACACTGTGGCTGCAAGTAGATTTCTCCCATGTTTTGAAGCTGACTTACCCAAATTGAAGCTGAATGAAAAATGATAGAGAGCTCTTTGTCTCTTTTCCCCTGTACAATGATAAATGTTCCTCCAATGGTTTCATTTTTAAATTAAAGCAATTTAAACCCATTGTGCTTTCTCTGCACCTTTATTTAATTTTCAGCCTCTTGGCATTTTCCTTTCACTCTTCTTCAAATTTTGTTATGATTTTTACTGTCTGGTTAAATTAATTTAGGGCTCCACTTGTCACTTGTTTATTGTCTGACTCCCTAGCTCCCTTCACTCTCCTACTGTTTAATACTTAGTACAGATTCTGTTTCCCAGCTTTAGCAATCTTTTCTCCATCTTCCTTGGCTGTTGTCCAGTATTTTGCTTAGGAGTAGTTTTCACGACATAAATTCTTCCCACTGTTATCCATCAGCTTTGGAAACCTTTGAGTCAGCTTCTCAGCAAAGAAGCAGATTGTGCCACCAGTCCTGCAAGTTTCAGTACTAGCTAGTAGCATTGTGAGTAGTTCAGCCACCACATTTGTACCTTTTTTGATAACAATTGTAAGTTTTTGAAAATCTGAGAGAGGTGTTTTAACCATGAGGTTGTGCTGGTATCTCCAGCCTTATGTTCTCCTGACATGTTTCTGTGAAGATGGTAAGAAAATTGAGTTCAATTATATTTTATTCCTATAACTGACTTCTTTTTTTTTTTTTTTTTCCCCTGGAAAGTCACAGAAGTATTTGAAACCAAACAAGGTAGCACACTGGCAGGATACTCCAACAATTCACCAGAATATACTTTCTCATTATAGAGAACCAAAGCTCTTCAACTTTATTTGGTATTCCTTACCTCCCTTGTATGTCAAGGGTTTTTTTCTGGATATTATAATCATAGAAACATAGAACAGTTTGGGTTGGAAATGGCCTTTAAATGCCATCTAATCCAACCCCTCTACAGTGAGCGGGGACATCTTTAACTAGGTCAAGTTGCTCAGAGCCAATCCAATCTGGCCTTGAAATTTTCCAGGGTTTTACCACCCTCATTATAAAAAAACCTTCTAAATTAGATATAAGGATTGTTATATCCTGCAAGCTCAGAGGACCTCTATCACTTTTCATTATAATAATGGACTTATCAAATATATACAGTGACTTGCTTACTAGGAACTTAAGTTACAAGAAAGATATGTGGATGTTATAAGTTTCATTTCATTCTCTCACACATAATCCAAAATTGTTCTTAAAGACACGGAAAAGCTGCAAGAAGTCAATAATCAGCTCTTGCTGGAGAGAAGCACTGCACTACAGCATTAATTGTCTCTCATGCGGAGGCTTCAGGCATATCACTTCCACTCACACTGATCATAAAACCAGACTGTGAATTGTTTTACATTTATATCCACACCAAGCTGATGCCAATTGATGACTGTTATGTTCTTTTTAAATACTAAAATCTTATTTTGTTTTGATCTGTACAGATAAGGCCCATTAGTTTCATTAGGTGCACAGTATGATTCCACAGAGCTGCCTGTTATTTCTATGACTGAGCTGTTAGAACCTCACTCCATTCTCAAACACCACCCTAGCAAGAGAACAGCACATCAGGCCTATTGTCACTGAAGGCTTTTTCATATTTGACAGTTTAAACATACCTGGTGTTCTCATTTCAGCTTAGCTTTCAAAACCATTTGCTTAGCTACAGCACGTTCTTGTAGCAGGTTTGTTTTGCTCTTTCTGGGAATGGTTGTGCCTTGTGTTTGCCCAGACTGCACAGAGGGCTGAAAGCTGCTTGGAGCTGCTGGTGGCACTCACCTCTGCCCTTTTTTCTGTCTCACTGAGTTCTATTTGAGAACAAGTTGTCAATGAGGATTTTGGGAGCAGCGTGGACTTCAAACCACGGTGTGGCTTGGGTTAGGCCTGGCAGAGTCATTGTTTTTGACCTAAGTGAGCTGAAAAGAATTGGTTTTTCTCTGACTAAGAAAGATTTTGGACAGATACAAAAAACCCTCTTTGAGTACAGACTTATAAATTCCATACTCACACCTCCTCTGACAAAAGGCTCTCACTGAAGCAAGGCTGCATGCTACCTATCAAGGTTTTCAATGCATAGAGAAAAACTTTTCCAGACAGCAAAATAATCTTTGAACTGCTGGAAGCTGCAACTGGCAGACCCTCAGGGAGGCAAGGCCTGCAGGTAGGCAAGTTCAGCCTTTCTCAATTTACTAGCAAGCTCTTTGTGATGGGGGCAGCCTCATTTAAAGGTGAAGGAATGATTATACCTCACTTAGCTGCTGGTGAAAAGTTCTGACCTCCTGTCCTCGTGCTGTCCAGAAGGATTCCTGTATCGATCGTCCTTGTTCTTCATGCTCCACTGCCATGGAGATGATTTGACCTCTGGAGCACTTTGAGACTGATTGTGCAGAAGATAAAAAACCCTGTGGCCTTTCCTCTGACACAGGAGGTGGCTTAAGCAACTCTGTTGAACTCAGGAGTCAGATTTGAAGCTAGCCTAAAGTCTTGACACCTCCAGATGAAAGGTATTCTGCTATGCAAATAGCATGTTCCTCAATATTAATAGCTATTTTCAAGCTCTGTCCTAGTCCAAGCAGAAAGATAATTTCTTTGAAGAAATATGAGCTACAAAAATTAGAGGCTAAAAAACCTGATTATAGTGCAAGAATATTTTGCCTTTTCAAGGGAAACTTTTCAAAGTTGAAGATGGCTAAAAGCCAGTTACATGCAGACTTCAAAGAGCTGTGATCTTATACAAACTGTGCATCCAAAATTAATTTTTTAAAACAGCAAACCCTTTAAAGAGCTAAATTTTCAGTGGAGGTTAAATGAGAGATGTTTTAAAGGGATATTTAGTATTTAAAGTGCCAAAGAGAAATAGAAACTCTTAAAATTCTCGGAGTCTCTGCTGGCCACCTTGAAGAAAGGAGGCAATTCCTTCCCACCAAGAATCTTTTCTTCTCCCATAGATGGTGGGTCACTCCTGATGGTGTAATTCTTCCATACACTCACCAGTGCTGGTGCTATAGAAGGAACATCCTTTTTAAATTAATGTATTGTCATTACAATGACTGTTCAGTATCTGAGCTTGGTATGTTGGACTGTAGCTGTATTTGCAGAAGTGGGTATGTTGGTCTATGAGTTTTGAAGAAACCAAACACCTCCTTACAGGCATATTGTCAGCACTTTCAGACTCCTTTCACCTCTCTCATGACTCTCAAAGTGCTTGGCTTAACCAGAAGAGTCCAGCAAACATAGTTCTACATACTGAAAACCATAGACTGAAGAAGAATGTTGGCTTCTGTCTGCTTCCCATACTTGATTTATCCTTTACAGATCTATTCTGTAAGGAGTAAACTACTTCTCTCTCTTTTTTTGGAGCTACCAACCTTGGAGATGTATGTCTCTCTAACACCAGCCTTTGCTTTACCATCACATATTCTTTCAAACCATTTAAGAGATAACATAAATCAAGTTAGAATCTCATTCAAACTGCACCTGGCTTTGAGGATGTAGCTTCTCCTAGACCAGAAGGGCTTTGTGCATGTTTGTTTGCCTGTCTGATTGTATTAGTTTCTCCTGGTTTATCTAAAAAAAGAAATTGGCTCGCAGCAAACAACGCCTCAGAGAAGTCAGTGTAGTAATTTTTATGATGAGTTGTCTGGTAGTTCAATGACATGATTTCGCAAGAGGAGACCTGGTTGATCAAGATCCTCCCTACATCAGTGAATACATGGCTTTGAATCTTCTGTGAGCAAGCACACTTCTGGCAGAAGGTAATCTCCACTGGCAGTATCCTCTTCTACAATGGAAGAGACTGCAAGAGGGAAAATGCTACAAATTCTAGGCTAGACTGAAGCTTCAGAACCTGCCCTATGGGCTCAACATAAGATGACATCTTTGTAAAGGACCAGAGAATGAATCTCTGAATGTCCTCTGTCTCATATCTAAGGGAGTGTGGAATTGCATTCATGTCCTGCCTTTGCAGCCTGCAGCTGTCTGGTCACATCCCATGCATCCCTGCAGGGGAGAATGCCCCACTCACAGGTCCATCTGAGCTATGGCCTGAGCTACAGGGAGAACAATGCCTGAGCAGGGCAGTAGGTGTAGTAAAGCCTGTCATAACCAAAACATCTGAGTCAATACCTGCAAGGCACACCAGTATTAATATGCTTGGCAGGTCATCCCTGCCTAGAGGACATGAATCTGTGAAAACAGAACAGATGAGCTGCAGAGAGCTGCCCTTGCTAGGAAGCCTGGGGATACTTGCAGTGGAACACTTCCTTTCCTCCAGTCTCAGATCAGCCAGCTCCTTACAGATAACTTCAGGACAATTGAATTTCAGTGCAAGGGGCTGTGAGGATTTGTGAGCCTGATGTCTGAAGGCAGAATGGGACTTAGGCTTCCTTCTTCCAATAGTCTATGGAAAGACACAACTGCCTTGGCTGCCACTGCAGAAGTGCTCTTCTGCACAGCACAGCAAAACTTGGGCAGCAAAAGCAAATTAGGTTCACCTGTTCCTCAGACTCCAAAATAAAGCAAACATAACCTGGAGGAGCTTTGTGCAGCAGGGCACACCCATGATTTCCAGCAGTTGATGTGGCTTACCAGTTACAGCGGGTGAGCATGGCTTTCTGGTAAGGCTTTGATCTGTAGGATGTTGCTTATCAAATCTCTGACATGGAGCACATTTCTGTTTTATTACTAATGCTGGGCTTGGCAGGCACTGCAGGTTATTTTGCTAAATTATGACAGAACTGTCATCTGCAGGATAAACTAGGATGCCTGTGACTCATGAGTGGTTTTGTTGGAATAAGGCTGCTTCTTATACAACACAATATTTAGAAAACAATAGCTGGAATTTATTGGAATGAAGTCTGCCTGTCCCTCTTTCCTTGTGTGGTTTACAAGATTGAAACAGAAATCTTTGAGGGCTTTTTTTTTCACCTCTACTCCTCACAGAAATAGGAGCTGTTTCAGGAAAAAGATGCTTCATGAATTGGGTGTAATATGATATCTCAAAAGAATTTATTTTGTGATGAAAACACCAATGAAAAAGAATGCTGTGCTAAGGCATTACCCAAAGGACCAAATGAGAAGATCTGCACAGGGGCAACCTAGATAGGCTCCCACAGGTGGACAAAGTCTGGCACAGGGCAAATCAAATAAATTAAAGCAGAGACTGCAAGCACTGTGTGTGACTTATTCTTTCTTTTCAGAACTCAAAATTTTTAGAAGGTAACTGCAAGTGTTGGGGAAGCTGGGACAATTGTCCAATAATCTGATCTGCACAATGTTTGGATAACACAATTAATTGCATTAAAATGAAAGTAAGAATATATCAGATGTGGTGCTGATTCAGATTTTAAACAGCTGTCAGTGGAAAGGTGGCATAGTCATGAATTTACCTGGCTTTTTAAATTACATTGTTAAAAGAATCTGTAGAGAGAGGAACACAGACTGCAGGTCACACACAAAGAAAAAAGGAGCATATGCTAGAAATTAATGATTTTGAAGACTTTTCTAAGGACAAAACTAGCAGTTAAGGACAACTGCTGTTATGAAGTGCTTATGTTGGCTCTACATCCTACTGGAAAGAGGAATATGCAGGATCATTAGAGAGTTGATAATCACCTTTTGTGTGGCTGGTGCTGGAATAATGCCTTAGTTCTGATCTACCTTCATTGAAAAATGAAAATTGATTACAAAAAGGAAAAAAGGGATGCAGTGTTCAAGGCTATGAACCTTATTCAAAGAATGCTAATTATAGTTACCCAGTCACCAAAAAACACTCACAGAATGGTGCTAAGAGCTTTAAATTCCATCAGGAAAGGAGACAGCATTTTCAGCAGTTGAGCATAAGAGCAGTGGAAGATGCTTGGGTGGAGGGAGGTGGATTCTCTATGGGCAAGGGGTGCCTCAGAACTTATTCCACTGGCACAACACATCATTTCCCCATGGCTTTTCTGCAGCCTCCCCTAAATATTAATTCCATCTTAAAATTATCCCTTGTGAAAGTGATATCACTACACAGTATGAATACAGTGTGTGAGTAATCCGGTTTTTACTAATTATTTTTACCTGTAGATTTGCATCTAACCTAAAGGGGTGTCTTCGGTTAAAACTTCACTCTGCATTTATTAATGTTTTAGTTTTAGTTTCTAATTTGATTTCATCTTGAAAGGTGTATAAAATATGCTTTCCCCTATAATATTTATTTTAAAGCATGACAAACAGAGGAATTCGACAGAGTTTGAAGGAAAAACAGAATCAATTTTTGGCAACTTTTAAACCTGAATTCGTAGGTACAACTGTCAATGACACTATTAAAAGTCAGCTTGGGCAGCTGGTTTATAGATCTGCAACCTTGAGAAGGTTTTTGAGAGTGTAGTAAAGAAAAATGACAAAAATTCAGAAGCTTGTTTCTTTATATCATTTTTATTAACATGCAAATGCTACCATACAGCTTTATTCTTACAACATAGTCATAATTGTTGTAAGTGGTGCAGGAAACCTCCTCTCATTCTTTCTGTTTAAACCACCACAAGTCTGGAAGGAATTCAAAGCGTTTTACTCTGTAATAATGTTCCTTTCAAGATGTTTTTCTGTTGCTGTTTTGTTACTTTCTTTTGTTGTTGTTGTCAGTTCTAAATCAGCTGCAGTAAGAAATGTTGTTTGCTTTGCTTTCTAGGTGTCTGCTAAACTCCAGGCAGCTGCTAACTACACACAAATATAAAGATTTGGGAAGTGAGAAGGGCTGGTAGAATGAATTTCTGCAGAATCTGTGCTCTAATTGTAAATGCAGTTTCTGGCTGTGTGTCACTAAACCCGGGGCTGATGCTGCAGCTGCTGAGCCATAAGAGGGCAGCTGCTGCAGATGAAGCTCCATCCTCATTCTGGTCAGCCACAAAGGGAATGCTTGTGCTACCTCTCCTCTTCCCCAGCTGAACTCCTTTGCATTTTAAAAATTCCCACTGCTGTCCCCATTATGAGGAAGAGCCAGAAACTATGAACATAAAGAGCCAGAAAACTAAACAACAGGAGGAATGGAAAAAACAGTGTGCAGCACCCTTATCTACACACTGCAGTTGTGCACCTGCAGTTCCACATCTCATTAGGCAAGAATACTGTGTTTCTTCTGCTGCAGTCTCAGCTGCATTGCTATTACTGAACAGACATTAATTCTGCATTTTCACTAATAAGAACTGTTAGAAACAAAATTTAGAATCTTGGGAAAATGTTGCAATTCTGGTTCATTAGTCTGTGGTTTGTTTTTGTTTGACTTCTTTGGCATTTGGTATAAAAGCTGTAAAATCTTTTCTTACAGGACATAGCAGAGAAGTGTTGAAAGTGGAGTACTGGCTACATGAGGCTTCTTCCTTTTAGAGAGAATTTGAATGCTAAGTTTTTTTTTTTTAGGGCTCAGAAAAATGAGCAGAAGCCTGAGTCATTTTGCCTTTTCAACAGCAGTGAAAATAGCAGGAGATGGGAAGTTCCTGACTTGCCATTGTGCTTATTCATATTTCTGATTACAATCACCATCATGCAGAGGCATCAGTTCTGTATTTTTGAGATGGAGATGCCAGTGTTGGTAGCTTTTATTTATGACTACTGCTGGAGAGGGACAGTACTGTCCAAGACCCAGGTCCTGCCTACAAAGAAACAGATTCAGACAGTGCTAACAAGTGTCAGAAGAGCATTGGCAAAGATCCACTGCAACATTAGAGGGTGGCAATTGTAGAGATCTGCTTGCTTTGTTGGTTTGGTAGTTCTCAGACTTGTTTCCTAGCATTGAATTGAAAAATGAAGCCCTGTCATTCCTTTCCTGGTTGCCATGAAGGTGATTCAATGCCATGAAGATAGTGAGGAGCCTGGGTGTGTGATGTATGAGCATTGACAAAGGGATCTGTGATCCCTCAGCTTAGAGAGGCTCAGGGCACTCTTACTGGTGTGGATGAAGGCTGATGGTGGGAGAAAAGCAGGTGGAGTGGGATTGTTCTCAGTGGTGTCCACTGACAGGACAAACAAAAAAATGGACATGAATTGGAAAAATAGACACTTCCATCAAACATGACAATTTTTTTTTTCCCCCAGTGGGGGTGATGTCCTGAGCAAAACACCCTCGATGAATCAGCAGCCTAGATGATCTCCAGGTGCCCTACCAACCCCCAGAGAGTCTGTCAGGTCAAGCTATAGATAGCATCAATTCCAAAAGGTCTCTTTGTTTTGAGAAGCAACAATACACAGGTTTGGAAATTCAGATGATTGGTTTACCTCATCAGTGTATATAAGCATCTAAAGGGGGATGTCAAGAGGATGGAGCCAGGCTCTTCAACGGGTAGAAACTGATGCACAGGAAGTTCCACTTGAGCATGAGGAAGAACTCCTTTAGTGTTGGTGCCTCCACACTAGAACAGAATGCCCAGAGTGGCTGTGGACTCTCCCTCACTCGAGATATTAAAAAACCATCTGGATGCAGTCCTGTGCAACATGCTCTGGGATGACCCAGCTTTAACAGGGAGACTGGACCACTGTGGTCCTTTCCAACCTGATCCATCCTGCGACATGGTACGAGACACCAGAAACAAATCCCTGCAGATTTAGGGCACTGCCCGTCACCTCCTGGCGCTGAGACAGCGCCTCTGACAGCCCCGCTCACTGTGACTCCCCGTGTGCAAGCGCGCTGGTCCCTCAGCCCCCAAGCGGGACAAGCTCTCCCTCCAGTATCGATGCTTCCCTTTGGGATGTGCGAGCTCCTGCCCGGCAAGCCACTCGCAGGTGTTTCTCGCAGCTGATGCTCCGCCCGGCGCTCTGCGCCCCCCGCCCCGTGTGCGCTCCCTGCCCGTGGATCGCAGCGGGAGCGTCACGCGGCCGCTCCATGCCGCCCGCGGCCGGGGCAGCGCTCCCGCTGCTGATTCACTGGCTCTGCCGGGGAGCGCGCCCGCAGCACCCGTCCATCCTGCCCGCAGCATCCATCCCTCCCTCCCTCCCGTTCCGGCCATCCCGCTCCATCCATCCCTCCTGCCCGCAGCATCCCTCCCTCCTACCCGCTTCATTCATCCCGCTCCATCCATCCCTCCAACTCGCTTCATCCATCCCGCTCCATCCCCCCCGCCTCGCCTCGCCGGCGTTCCGGCGGGATCTGCGCCTTTCGGCCGGGACCAAGCGGCGCTCCGGGATCCGGCCGGGCGGACGCACCGGTAAGGGCGGCGAGGGGCCGGCGCTGCGGGCGGTGGGGAGCGAGCCGGCGAGAGAGAAGGACGGCGCTGCCCCGCCCCGCCCGTCCCTGCCCTGTCCCGCCGTGTCCCTGCCGTGTTCCTGTCCTGTCCCGCCGTGTCCCTGCTCAGCCTGTCCATGTCCTGTCCCGCCGTGTCCCTGTTCAGCCTGTCCCTGTCCTGTCCCGCCGTGTCCCTGCTCAGCCTGTCCCTGCCCTGTCCCGCCGTGTCCCTACCCGTGGGTGCTCCCGGCTGCGCGGTGCGGGTCAAGCCCCGAGCGCTGGAGTTCTGCCTGCTGTTAACAGGTGGCCGAGGCGGTTCCGAACAGGGATCAGGCGGCTCCCGCAAGCATTAAGGTCTGAAGCCAATTTTTCTTTCATTTTACATAATAACAATGAGAAAAAAAATGCAGGAGGTAGCATGGTTCGTTTGGGTGACGTGGACAATGTCAGCTGTAGAAAAGCTTGTGTCTCCTTTATGAATTTGTAACAGAGAGATTCCCTCTGTATTTGAAAGCAGAACAGCTACAAAGCACACTGCTGAGCATTTGAATGAATTTAACAACTGAATCGAAAACCTTTGAAAAAAATTAGTTGGGCGAAAAACACCAAGATAAGTTTGTTCTGGGTTTGGGGTTTTTTTGCCATTTTTCAGGTAACATCTCTCTTCCTTTGTGCTGACTGAAGGTATGATCATCTCCCCTCCATACAGCCTTCGATTAATTCTCCTGCTCTGTCTTCCTTCTACCCTTTCTCCATATACTCTTCCCTAGTCTGTTGATTCTCATTCTTTCCCTCTGTTCCCTCCCTCCCTTCTCTGTTTTTAACAGTTGTCATCTCAGTGGTTTCTTCCTCTGACTGATGTGTAAGTTCAGGCTCCTCTCCTGAGCTGCCACTCTTTTTTTGCTGGAAACCATCACCTCAATGACAAGCTTGCAAAACTTACCTGTGAGCAGTCCCTGTTCCCTGGCATTTGCCTTTTCATCCTGTCATATAACCTTGTTTGGCACATAAAGCTGGACAGTCACTGGAAGACACACCACAAGTTTGGCACTTCTGTGACAGGTGTAGCTCTTGGAGAGATGGGAGATCAGTGGCAATGCTGCCTCAAACTGCCTCAGGCAGGCTGCTTGGGCTTTGTTGGGCAGAGCACTGAGGTGTTTCTATTTCCAGGTGTGCTTCCCAGCCCACTGCTCTGCCTTGGAGTGACTCCCTGTTTTGGTCTGTTCCTCTCATTTGAGCTTCCCAGAGGCTGTGCACACAGGGGTGCAGATTTACGTAATTGCTGCGGAAACAAACAGAGGTTTTGGTTTCTACTTAGAGATAATCAGGTAATAGTCCCCAGTTCTGGTTGTTTTTCTTGTCCATTTGTGGCTTTCTATTCAGGTTCTTAATCAGAGAGTCAAGGAATTGGCCACAGGAATAAATGCCTGGAAAAATGCCAGGAGAATGGCAGGTCTCCATTGAGAACAGCCAGTTCCATTCTTGTAAAAAATAATGAGATATTCTGGGTGTATCAATCACAACCAAATATGTATAAAATAAACCAAGCTATTGCAACTTTTTTTTTTTTTTTAAGGGAAAAACCCACAGAGTATTAAGAGCTGGACAAAGTAATTTACTGCCTACTCTTTCCCTGGTTGCCCATGTACACTTTGTCATGGAAAAGGTTTAGAGTAAAGCACAGATGATACTCTTGCAGCTTGTTCAACAATTCAAATAAAATTTGAAGTCTTTGAACCTATAATAGCAGCTATTACTGGCAAAATTATACTACAAATCTTATTACAAATGAATGAAGGCTTTATTATGTGTACCCACTGCAATGTGCTCTGGTTGTACTGGTTCAATGATGTTTTCTTGGCATCTGGTTACTTATTCATAACACGGAGACATGGCAGGGGTAAGAATGGGAAAATTCAGATTCAGTGTGCCTGTGAGTTGTGTACTGCTGCATGATTTACCTGAGGAGAAATTTGTATTTGAGGCACTACAATAAATTGTTTGCTTCTTCAGCAGTGCTGGAGGGAACACACAGATTTGAAGACAGGGGGAAAAAAATTCTCCAGCTCTTGTTTGAAAATTCCAGACCAGTCTGACTTTGGATGAACAACTCAATTTCAGTGAGTGCTTAAAATTGTCACTGAACCAATTAAGGCAATATTTCTGCATTGCATTGTAGGATAACTACAAAAGTTAAGAAAATATTTGTCATACAGGTGTGGAAATTGTAAAGAAAATCTCTGTAATTTTGTTTTATTACTTTTTGAGGAAATGTAATGTGTGACTCAAATTAAAAAGCCCATGTGTTATTTTGCATCAGAGGGATTATGGCTTCCACACCCTGTGTGGGTGAAAGCACAAGCTGAAGGTTTTTCCACCACAGCACTGTCAAACCCCAAAGCTGTGAGATACCCGAGTGTGGAAGTAGCTCTGATGAATGGTCTATAATACCTGTTCTGTTTGGGGTTTTTTTCATCCCTGCCAGCTGGTTTAGCTTGCTCTGGCTTCAGCAGAGGCTGGGAACAGAACTGTTTCTGCAGGGAGAACACTGAGAAGTGAAGAGGTGCTATGGGAAATGTGCTGTGGCCTGTACTTCAGACCAGATGAACTCTGTGTGAAGATTAGAGAATTATTTTGTAATGGGAGAGAGGAAATTGTCATTGGCTTCCACTCCACTTTTCAGCCTCAGCTCTGTGGTGACTTTTTCACTGATGCAAAGCTAAAACAGAGCTATGAAATGAGGCCTGAACACACTCATCCATTGCTGAGACCCTGAAGCCTGGGAGTTTTGAACTTTCTGACCTCCAAAAGAGCACTGCTTTTGACCTGAGGCCTTGGAGAAGGCTTCCAAATTTAAGAGACAGTTAAAATCACTAGTGTGCAGTTGAAATAGAAGTGTATAATTTCACATGGTGAAGGGTTTTGAATGCAGGGTTTTAGAATATAGTAACAGGTATGGGACAAGATGGATTTTCTTGGGCATTGTCCCCTTCTTCCTTCTTGTTCCTTCTTCTTCATGATTTTAGGTGGTACTTTTTTAATTGATTAAAGTACTACAGTGCAGGTCACAGGTGTTTGGTCATTAAGGCAAAAGTATAGATAATACAGATGTTAGCTCTTGATTGGATAGTTAGGCTTTAAAAGACCTTGTAACTAACTAAATTCACCTCAATTTTTGCTCACTTTTGGCTTCATAGCTAAAAGTGTTGAAGAACTCTCTGTACTTTAGATAAAATTTAATAACCAAGTCCAAACAAAAAATCCATCTCTTGAGCATTATGTCTTAACTTTGAGTGAAAGCAAAACAAAAAAGCTCACTTCTTCCAAGAATCCATTTTCTGGGCAGCCCAACAAGCAACTGCATAAAACCT
Organism: Erithacus rubecula; assembly: GCF_903797595.1. Lineage (NCBI taxonomy): Eukaryota > Metazoa > Chordata > Aves > Passeriformes > Muscicapidae > Erithacus > Erithacus rubecula. The sequence goes on from NC_136685.1 coordinate 33,080,082, forward strand.
GAAGCCTGGCACCCTGCAGGTTGGTACTGCAGCAGCACAGGGCATCTCCAGGCACGAAGGGAGCCCAGGTAATTTCAGCTGTTAATCAGTGCTGAGTTTCCCAGGAAATATCACACAAGGGTAGTTCCTTCCTTCAGCCTTGCCCCCATTACAAATGGTTGGTTTAGGTGGGGTTATTTTACACACACCTGGCTGCTTCTGTTCTTGGGTTTTGTTGGGTTTTGTGGCTGCACAGAACACTGTGCTTCCAGTGTTTCTTCATGACTTGCAGATTAGCCACTTTGAGTCAATCTAATTTGGTAATCCTCTGTCTGCATTGAAATAATTTCTCAGTGAGGTGGTTTTGCTTTCAATTTGAATACCATCTTTTAGTTATTAAAAAATGGCAATGTTCTATCCCTTGTGTGGAAGCTGGGTTTTTGTGTGTGTGTGTGTGTTTTTTAGCTGGTTCTTACATGTAGCACAAATAGGAGGTATTTTAAAAACAACTCTTGTAGGTAGGTTGTATTCTGATGGGGCCATTCCAGTTGACCTGCAGTGTGCTGATCAGTAAGAGTGGATGGAGGGAGCATTCCTTTCTCTCTGCTCAGAATAAGGCACAGGATTGACAGACTTCAGGCCTAGAAAGGAATTCAGAACATCCCCATCTCAGCACTGAGCTTTCTGTGAGAATGAAGCTAATAAAAAGACACATTTAATAAAACTTGCTTCACAGTTTAATCTTACCTAATTAGTAGATATGTCAGGGTTCTTTCACTTCAGGGTTTTCTACAACAAATCAGCCTGAGATTGTAGCGAGAAAGGTTAAAATAGACAATATTATAAATAGCTGAAGGAAAGACAGCCTTTCTTTTGTGAAGTGTTGAATATATGTATATATACCATTGGTGTCAGCATTTTTAACATTACAGAACTGAAAAAGTCTTGGTACTTGAATGCTTACTAGGGCTTTTCCTAGTCCAGTTGGTCTTGAGGGAACTTGGGTTTGCAGCTGCCTGCACATCTGAGAGGAGTTGGCTTTTAGTGGGGAGAGGAAATAGGCTCATTACTGATTGTGTAATCCTGCCCTAGATGCAGAAAATAAATGGAATTATGGCTAATCTTTATTACTAAAATGCTGTCTCTTAAGACTGTGTGTTCTGGCTGTAGTATCTAAAGCTTTTGGTACTGGAGTTAAGCTAAGTTTCAGTGTATTTTGGGAGCAAGTCCCAGCAGCTCCCAACTAACAGTTCCATGTCGATTTACTGTCAGTGCAGCCCTGAAACTTTTTAAGACAAAGAGGAATGCAGATATTCTGTGGAACCATATTAGGTGTATTTCATCTGCCTCCTCAGACAAAGCTAATAACTGGGCTTATGTAGTATTTGCTTTATGTATTTTTAGAACCATACAGTTGTCAGTGAACTCATAGTATTATGATTTCATTTTAGTTTCTGCCTTAACTTCCAGGTGGCTCTTACTGAGATGGACTGCTAAGTGAGCATTATTATTTGCTTATATTGTTATTGTCCATAGAAAAATAGTTGGCAAATATTTTTAGCCTTTATTAAATTCCACTTTAAAGTCATAATGTCATGTCGTATTTTTAACTAGGTACAAGCAGTACAGTCAGCATGCAAATTGTATATAATGGTGTGGAGTTTGTGTGGGGTGTGTCAGAAGTTTGTTGCTGGAATTTACATTGCATGGTTATAAGGATAATAAAATGCATGTAATATGGCATGAGGCAAAAGTGTCTGTAACTAACCTCTCATCCTTAGTTGACAGTTTAAGCAGTGACTAAACCAGTTTTTTTCCTTTCCATTGTTATAAACTCCTTTTGTGATGAATCCAACATTAGTCTTGTTACTTTAGTGCAGCAGCTCAGACATTGATGTTTGTGAATATCAGTGACAAAGACAACCACAGTTAACATTGTACTTTCTTTTCTCTCCAAGAAAAGACCTAGGTATCAGTTAGCATTCATGATTGATTTTTTATTGTAAAATCTCTTTTCAGATCTCTCTCTCTCTCCCTCTCTCTTCCTCTTTCTCTTTTTCTCTCTTTCATTTTGTTTTTTCCTAAATTTGACTAATTTTTATTGCTTTCTTTCCTCTCTTTTATTGCAGGTGGGATTTGGTACACCCCTGAAAAGATCAGAAATTTGAACTCAGACTCTGCCCACCTAGGGTACTGAGAATTAGCAAGAGACAAGGACCCTTAGGTGAAGTATTTCCTGCAGATTTTCCTGTTTGTGCTTGGGAGTGCACAGCTTGTTCAAAGCCACATGATAGGGCTGTAGAAAGATGGGGTCTGTATTGCTTTTCAGCTGCTGCAGTGCAGCAGTGTAAATAAGTTTGTGCTTGTTTCTTTAATTTGTTTTTTTCTCTGACTTCACCTCCTAGTTTTTGGGATGGATTGGGGGTGGCTGATTCTCTTTTCCCCCAGGCAGAATATTGGTGCTGGTACAGGAATGTAGAAGATATGGGAACAGCCTGAGTTGTTGACTTCTCATAGCCAACATCTTCTGGGTTAACTGTGCTGCTTGATGTGTGCTCAATGGAGCTGATGCACCAGGGGGTAGCACTAAGCTTTCTCAGGCTGGGACTTCTCACAGTTCAAAATGTTCCTTCTTTTTTCCCATCTGGGTCTTGGGATCTTCAGAGTTTGCAAGCAGATAAAGTTTGTTTGTTCTTTTGAAACCACTAAGTGCCTAGGTTCTGTGGCACTAAGCAGAATATAACTATTTGGAAAATAGATGTAGTTGGTGACTGAAAATTCACCAAGCTCCTTGTGTCTACCATAGTGGTAGTTTCACTGGCTCCAGAAACAAACAGTACATGAACAATCTACATGGTTTTCTTTTTGTGCATGCAGCTCAGCTCAGAGGTTGTTATTGCTGGTTACAAGGTCAGTTTCAGACACACACAAAACCAGATATGCCTTTGTGGTCTCAGTGGTGGTTTAAGCCATAAAGCAGGTGTGGTGTGTGTTCAGTTTTGCTTTCATTTTGAAAGGTAAGTGGCAGAGAGCCTCATTCAATGTATCAGTGATGTTGGATAAAATAGTCCAGCAGCACAGTGTTTGATGTCCTGCTGCTGCTGTTCAAGGGCAGGGTTTATACAAACACAGCCCAACAGCCAGACTAGCTTGCTCAGGTGCCACTGGCAGCTGTCAGGCCAGCTGAGACCTTACAAACTTTCACACACATTACAAACAAGTTCTCATGAAGGCATAATTCCACTCCAAGAGTTGTGGTTGGGTCTCCATGGGAAGCATCTGGTTACATTTATCTGCAGAGAGCAACCCAATGCCCCACAAGAAAGCCCTGAGCACTTGCCCTTTTCAGTTTCCAGGATACCCACCTGCCTAAATTTCTGGTTGGCAGCACTGAACACAGTCCTGCTTTGGGGTTTCTCAAATAATCAAAGTGAAGCTTTTTGTTCCTGACTTACTTGCCCCTGGAAGAAGAGAGCTGGAGTGAGGAAAGCCTGTCTCAGCCCTACACATCAAAATCAGTAGAGGGGCTTTCATCTTTGCCTCAAAAGACCCCTGTACCTTCCACAAGAACCCTCAGCAAAGTCAATTAGAGGAGTCCCTGTGAAGCTTCACAGCTGTGGGATGAATCACAGCTCTCTGTGTCTGACAGGAGTGTTTGAGAGCACCTCCTGGAGGAAATCCTTCTTGGAAGTGCTTATCTCTTACCTGAATCCCTGCATGACCTGCAGCAGCCAGGCAAATGCACTTAACAGGCTGCTACTGTGCCAGCTCAGCCTGCTTTGCTCTTCCTCAGGAGATGCAAGGTGTAAATAGTCACTTCTTTCACTGTGCTGGTCCTTGTATCATTCCAGACTGGTTTTTTTTGTAGAATAAAAGGTTTTTGCATGTTTGAGGCTGAGTTTTTGGAGGTATTTGGACAGACAAAGCTTCCAAGAGAGCTGACAGTTGGTTTGAAGCAGTGCTTATGTTTAGCCCCACTGGTTGATTTAGAAGCATATTTATGTGTCCTTGAGGGCACAAGTTAGTCAGGGAGCTGGTGACTCAGTTTTTCATTAGCACCTCTCCCTCTGACAGTGGCTTGTCTACAGGGAAAGTAAATCTCCACATGCTTACAGCCAGTGGAAAGGCTGGAGCTTTTAATCCTAACCTAATGCTATACGGGGATGGATTCTTTGTGTCCTGAAAGTGCTATCCTCCCCATAAATTATAAATGGACACTCATGACTAGATTGGGAGAGAGCTCTGCATGTGGCCCAATGAGCCCCATCTGCTTTGAGGTGGGAAGAAACACTTGAGGTGGGAAGAAACAACATCTTTTAGATTGTTCCCATACTCTATTCTGAAGTTTTCTGCAAGTGGATTTCAGCTCTTTTTGCAATACTAAAAGGAGGGAGGTGACAGTGGCCATTAGTGATGCCATGTGAGGAATATTTAAATGAAAGACTTCTCTGGAAAGTTATAAAAAAGAAAAAGAGCCTTCAAACAGGACTAATCAATTTCTTTTGCTTTCTTTTGGTGTGCATAATCAATGTTGTCAAGAGACATGTCATCAACAAAACACTGAGGAGAAGGGGGAAAAAGGTGATGGGAATGCTGTGTGGCACCATGTAATCTCTTGGAGCACTGTCACAAAACAAAACAGAGTCTTGTAATAAACAACTGACAGAGCTGAGAAGGGAGCAAATTAGGCCAGGCATCCTAGGGTTTTCTCTGTGCCGCTTCCTTCTCCCAGAGGCAGCAGTTGCTTCAGTTGATTAAAATAAAAAAGTCTGTCTAGAGCTTAATCAGACATTCTCTCTTTAATTTGAGGAAATGGAGAAGCCAAGGAGGAACTTGACTGCCAACACAGGCACTTTTAGTTAGACTTAGCTCTTTTTCTCTGTCCATTCTGAAAGGGCTGGAAGTACAAGATGGGAAACATCCTCAGCCATGAACTGGGTTGCCCATAATATCCGTGTGTTTTTCCCTTCTCCTCTGTGCTTCAGGCTGTTTATTCATGCTGGAGGCTTTCTGAAAGGCTAAGGAAAGGGTGAGGGTAATGTGGTGAAGCTTCTTATCCTGATCCAAGAATAGGGTTGGTCACTCCTCTCCTCTCTCTGGTAAAATAGCTGCAGAAAGAACTGTTTTACAAATCTGAAATGCTGTTCATATTCCATGAGTGAAAGTGTTCCTTATTTTGTGCCTGATTTTTTGTTCTTTATGTATGGCCCTCCTAGCATTTGAAGTCTTAGTCAATCCTGCTTGGTTTTAATTGAATCCAAAATGACCCAAAAGCTCAGCTTACTCTCACAAAAAGTATTTTGTAATATGTTTCAACTTGGATTTCCTGACTCCAGCTACTGCAGCAGATGTTTTATCCTGAGATGTGCTTTCTTTTGGTGTGCATAAAACTGTCTCATAATGTGAAAAAAATTACTCTTCAAAATGCAAGGCTCTAGTACAGAATGGTGGTAATGACAGAGATATCTATCAAGCTAATTTCATGATGCTCAGTGTTGCTTTGCAGTTTTGGGTAATTTGTGAGGGAAATCACTCCTGTTTTATTTTTCTTTTGCAGTGGCATATTGAGCTCGTTCATCAGCATAGAGAAATTTAGATTGGAAGGGACCCCTGGTGGTCATCTGGTCCAACCTCCTACTCAAAGCATGTTTGACTAGATCAGGTAAATTTTTCCTTGTATCTAATATGAATCTCCTATTTTCCAATTTTTGTCCATTGTTTATTGTGATGAGGAAGTGATCCAATAGATGAGAAAGAACAAAAAACCCAAAAGCTGGGCTAAGTGCAGTCTCCATTAACATTTCATATCCCACAGGTCTGTATTTGAGGTGCAAGATGTCTGCCCTGAGACTGATCTCTAACAGAACCTCCCAGCAGGGCTTGTCTAACTCTGATTACACCTGGGACTACGAGTACTATGAGTATGGACCAGTGTCATTTGAAGGCCTGAAGGCTCATAAGTGTAAGTTCAGCAGAGACTTCATTGCAGCTGAGCTTCCTGTCTACGTGCTCCTATTCTTCACTTTTGACTGAATATTGTACAAAAACATTTCTCTCTTAATTCCTAGGATTCTCTGCAATTAGCAGTATCCCTCTCATTATTAGATTATCATTATTGTTTATTATTCTGTATCCTTTCATTGACCTTTTCTTGTTCTGCTGGAGAAGTGAAGGCAGGAACTAGACATCAAAAAACCTGGAAAAGTAGGGACCAGGTATTTTGAACATTAAAGCTTTAGAAAGTAAATAGACAAAGATAGCCAAGAGATACTTGTGACTGGCAGAGATAAGAACAAAATCACTTTTTGTGCCTTTGAAAATGAGGATGCCTAAGTAATGTTAGTGAGAGACAAAATAGGTAGGAATGATCAGAGGAGATGGAACTACCTGGATGTTATGAGTCTGTATTATGAAGAAAAGGAAGGCCAAAGCTGCAACTTGAAAATGCAAAAGTATCTCATGACTATCTGTTTGTAACTTTGGGCAGTGTAAGTGTCCTTCATATCATATTTTTTGAACAGATGTTGGGTTATTTATGAAATTATGTTAATTATGAAAAAGTGTTTAGAATTTAGTAGGTTTGAATAATTTCCACTTAAGTGAGTGAGACCTAAGTGAAATATTGAAGAGAACTCAGGATACCTGCTTGAATTTTGAAATTCAAATTCAAACATGAAGTGTGTTATGAGGCACAATAAAGCAAGGAAGATTAGCATTAGGGTCAGTAAACCTAAGGATTCTGTTGGGAGCAGGGACACCAAATAGCAGGTGTGATTTTTGTGGGGAGCAGTAGTTCAGCAGAGTCTTGATTTTGTTTTTTTTTTATTTACCTTTAGTACCTTTTTCTACCTTCACTGATATAATCTATGTGCATATTTTTTAGTGATCTTGATCGCATTTTGCATTCTGGTTGTTAATGCAGCTGCAAACCATCCAAGCATGTCTGACTAATTGGAAGGTACTATTACCTATAAATGTTCAAGTGGTAAATTTTTAAAGGGATTATTTCTTTTTAGATGAAATCTTCAGGTACTACAAAGCCCAGCAAGATGAGCTGTTTTGTATTAGGAGGGTCGACCATAAGGTATATCTTTAACCAGTGAACACAGGCTGTGCTTACAGAATGGTTCTGAAAGTAATTTAGTGCACATAATATATGGAATTACAGAAATAAACTCATGGCAGAGTGCTTTAAGCAGAAAGAGAGATTAAAATCTCATCCCCCTCCATCACAGAGACCTATACTCAAACCACATTCCAGTTACTTTACACAAGGTACTGAGAGGGGAAGATATGGCATAGAAGAGATGGAATAAATATTGCAGTGGGAGACTTGAAACTTGACCTCCTTAGCTTACCTGAGGAAGGGGTCAAGGAGGGACTTCACTGTGATAAAGCATTTTCTTAGGGAGAAAATCTTAAGTTGCACAGGCATTTTGACTTTGCAGGGAAAGAGAGAATGGATTGATTTCCAGCTTCCACATCCGCCTTTTGGCATGGAAGATATTTCACAGTGGGAGCATGAGAAACAGCTGGGGTCAAGCACCAGGTAGGATAGCTGATTCCTTGGTTTTTTCAGTGTCTTTAGTTAGTCCTGCAGGAAATTCAGCAGTTCTGTGCTGTGCCTGTAGCACTGGGTCAGGCATTACAACCAGTGAGGATCTCTGAGGTTTGGTAGTGGCTGTGTATTGAGAGGTAAGGGTAGAAAGGATTCCTGTCCTGACCAAGCCTTCCCTATTGCATGTCTATATGTTAACATTTTTGAACTTCTGGAAGTTTTGAATACTTGCACAAGCAAAGAATAACTAACTGAAATGACAGGTGAAAAAAACCTGGGTGCTGATGGGTCCTGGGCCGGGTGATACTGAATGTTGGTGCTCTGTAACTTTGGTCTGTGCTAATCAGTTGATCATTGTCTGGAAATATGTTTGTCCCACTTGAACCTCTCTAAATAAAGCTCCTGGAAACTGTGGATCCACCTTAAAGCTGTAAGTGGACACAGATTTGTTTTTAGTGGTACTGGCAAATTGTCTATGGTCCATTTGCTATAAATAAGAATAGTAGATAGTTTGTGCACAGAGACAAAAAGCTGTCCTCTTTCCAATGACTGATTAATTTGGCCATTGCACTGGTGTTTTCCTATTGATTAACTGGTGGTTTGACTTTTTTGTCTAAATCTGTTGCGCTCCCCTGACATTGTGTTACAGTTCTCTGTACTTTGGAAACCCAAATTGAAAACTATTGAAAAACACCTTGTGTCTGCTAGTTATTGATATTTATTGAAGTAGCAAATAGTTTTATCTGTGGTTCTGTTTCTTGCAGAACATGCTGTCTTGTTTATTTAAATCCAGAAACTTAATGGTCTGGGGCAGAAATAACTTAAAATGGCAGGAGTTGCACAGACAGAGAATTTTGAGGAATATCAAACAATCCTCTCTTCATAGCTCTAGCACTGAGTTTCCAAAGCTATGCTTGGAAGTGAGAGAGCTCCTCTTACTTTACTCACCAAAAGAATTGTCTTCCTTATGTTATCTACTGTCTAGATCTCAGTAAAATTTGGCCTTAAAATGAGATTTTCAATGGCAGCCTTCTGTTTAAAAATAGGTAAGTATAAATTTGATTATCCCTTCTCTTTGTCACCCAGAAAAAAGCTGCAAATGGTTTTGAGTTTGCACACATGCTGCTGTGGAAGGAAACTCTTTGTAAGTGCAAGAAAAATATTGATCATATTGTTTTCTCTCTCTCTCTCTTTTTTTTTTTTTTTTTCCTTTTTTCTCCCCATCAGATTCCATTGTGATTGGATTTTGGGTTGGTCTTGCAGTTTTTGTCATCTTCATGTTTTTTGTCCTGACTCTGCTGACAAAGACAGGAGCACCACATCAAGAGTGAGTCTGAAAATGGGAATAACAAATCCAGCCTGCTAAGTGGCACATTTGGGCTCTTGCAGCCCTCAAACAAGCAGTGACAGTGATCACATTGTACCATTTCATTCTAGTCTGTTCTTATGAAACAGTGGGGTCTGCCTTCATTTCAAGTCATTTCAGCATTTTCATTCTAAAAGGGTGTTTTGAGTAGGCTGCCAAACAGGTGTCTTCAGATGTTTTGCAAACAGGTGGGATGGTTGTAAGTAGGCTCAAGTTTTCATGGAGTGATACTGTAAATATCAACAGAGAAGATACAAATAAAATGCAGTGCAGACCTTGAGTTAAGGAAGCTTTTGCCTGGCTGGTTCCCAAACGTTTGTGTGTTCAAGTCCTGAGACAGATCTGGGTAGTATTTGCAAAATCTTCCCTAAACCCCTGAGATCTCTGAGTGTCTTAGTTTCTACTGAGAAATTGCCATATATGCTGAAGTAGAGATCAGCCTGACACTTCTTTAAAGCCAGGCTCCCTTGAAAATCCTCTATTTTTTATTCTTTCTGGCTGATAAGTATGTGCAGACCATGCCTTGCCTCAGTGGTTTATCTGCATTTGCAGAGGATGCAGGCTGTCAGTGTCCTTTTCTCTGAGAAAGTTTGAGCCCACATCTCCTCTCAGGCTTGTGTGCCATAAAGTGGAGATAAAAAACCCTCTCTGGAGCATGAGATTGCTTATGGGCAGGTAGCAATGATGAGAAGCTGATTGCAAAAGGCAATTGCTGGTGCTTATCACTTCCTAAAGCAGCCTGCCTCTGCCTTCTTTGCTATTTAATCACATGTAGAGTGGCTCTGGAACTCCGTGTAATAGCACATCTCGAGAGACAGGGCCACATTAGAGAGGACAGATCTACATCCTGAGCCTCTTCTGTGCTCCTATAGTTTTGCTCCTTTGTGAAGAAAATCGAGGCAGAAGAATCCAGCATACCAGAACTGACATGCTGGTATTTTTGCTTCCCCTACAGACTGTTATGAATTAGCCAGACATTGCTCCCCAACAGATTTAAAATCCCTGTGATTGTTGGTGTCTTTTCACAAAGATCTTATTTATTAGCTGAGCATGAGTCTGGATCCCATGTGGAAAATTTGAGAGGGGAAAAGTGGTGAAGTCAAAAATACATATACAGAGAGAGTTTAACACGGATATTTGTCAAAATTATTACACTTGTAAAAATTTACTTTCAGGTAGCAGAGGCCTGCTTTGTATCTTCCACTCTTTTCTGCTTTTTTCATCAGTTTTCTTGGAACAGTGTCCTAGAGAGTTTGTGAAATGTCCATCTTTGGTCAACTTCTACATCCAGAAAACGTGATCAGAATTCAAACTTGCCCTTGTTCTCATCATTAGGCTTGAGACTTTTTGAAGGCCCTTCTGTTCTTAATATAATTTTTCTTCAGTTGCTGGAGTGAGACCAATTATTCCTTTCTGTATCTGTTATAGATCTCTTAGCAGCTTTGGGAGCTGTGTCCCTGAGTGCTTGCCTACTTGCTATGTATGCTGGGCTGGCACCTTTAACAAATTTGAGCACTGTTTTTCCAACATTTGGTAATTAAATGCTCATGGTACTAAACATGGATCCTGTGGGAATACAATAAGGGCAGTGAATACAGTTGTGTTCTCTTATTTTTGATACTTGAATATAAAAACTGGAAAACAACTACCTGGAAAACCAGAGCAGACTGGTTTTAGTTTGCCTGAAACTTCTATTTTGATACCTGACTGGACTCTTCATGACTTGCTGCATTAATGGGCTGCCCTGAGCCCTCCTTTAGAAACAGATGTTAATAGGATTCCTAGGTCCTAGGAGAAAGCCAGCTTGACTGATGGTTGGAAGTCTCAGACTTCAGTAAGGCTATTTGGCTGCTCTTTAAAGTCCCATTAATATGAGAGTTTAAGTGTTATCTGGACTCAAATGGATGGATCCAAAGTAGAATACTCTGCTGTTTTTTTTCCTAGTAGTATGCTTTTCTTGGCTCAATATAAAGGGGCATGATAGGATGTACTTTTCAAAAATACACAAGATGTTCAGAATTAGATACATTCTCAGTGCAGAATGGACAGGATAGGGATGGGGACTGGCAGAAATTTAATCAGTTATGGATTATCTGTTGCTTTCTCTTTTGTTTGCTTGCATACATAAGCATGTGTGGAACATTAGCTTGTGCAACTGAAAAAGAATTGTTGACAATATTTAAATTTCCAAAAAATGCTCTCCTTCATCACTCAGGAGAGGAAAGCATGCCATATTTGTTTCTGCATTTGAAAATATTCTTGTGCTACAAATGAGGGAGCTCATGCAAACTATCTCTACAAAATATTGGCTAATGTAATCTTAAATCAGTAGATGTTGGATAACTGGGTTTTTGTTGTTTTTTTTTTTTAAGAAATCAGTTGACCTTGGTCAAGCAAACCTGAGATTTTTGAGGCTGCTTTTCTTGGGTGTTCTGAAAAGATACCTGCTGAAGAATTTTTGCAGATTGCAATGAGCAAGACTATGCAAGTTTCTAGTCTAGTTAAAAAAAAATGTAATAGAATTCTCCTCTGAAATACAAAGATGGTGTTTGTGAATTTCAAATTCCAAAAAATATCGCAGTATATTAGACCATGTGTTTCCTGCTTATGAACACAGGTTTATGCTTCATCATATATCCTCAACATTCTCAGTCATTGTAAAATTTATTTGCATTCTCTGTTCTTCCATTAGGATTAGGTTGCCATTGCTGGTCTTGTGTACCCTCTGCATGGTCAGCCTTTGCTCCTTCATAATTCACTGGATTATGAAGCACTTTCCACATCTATGAAGCAATTCTGGTTCTGTAGTGGATGCATTTTAAACTTTCTTCTGCAGTCGCTTCTTCCTGGGCTTACAGTGCTTGTCCTTCTTTCTGTGCTTATTTGTCACCTCTACTGCCTGTGCTACAGCACTACCTAGAAATCCTTGGGACAGATTTGCCAAATTATTTATAAAACTCCAGCTCAGAGTGGTGCTTTTCACTGCATTATAAATACATAAATATCAGTTGTCAGTTCAAAATTATTTCAGGCTGTTTGCCCCCTGCAGTGTATACAGCAGATTATTATTTAGCTACTGGTCAGTCTTACAGCAATTTAAATGTTATTCTTCTACCTGGTTCACTTTGAAATGCAGAGTGAGTCAATACAGTTTTGACAAACTAGAGAACTGCCTTGATTTCTAGGCTAGTGGAAGCAATTTTGTGAGGACAGAATTCCCCCATTGTGTAATGGAAGTAAATTAGCTTTTGAGAAGCAGGAATATTTAACTGTGCCTGAAAGACTAATGATAGGTATCCTGTGAACTTGAAAATTTTAGTGGGTAGACTTCTGAAGGTGTAATCTGAGGCTCTCAAAAGCTTGTAGGCACTTATCTCCCACTGCAGGCTGGAGGAAATGAAATTACACTGAAAAACTCTTCAGTGCTGGGTGGACCTTTAGGTGTCCAATTATCTGACTCCAGAATCATTTGCTACATCTTCAGATGCAAACAGTATGATTTATTAGCTCTTAAAAAAATTCATGTTCTAAGAACATGTTTCATTGCTCATTCTCTGAATACCTCTACTGCCTTCCAAATGCAATTAACTTGCATTTTGTGATGATAGGATATAAAATCAGCCTGACAAAGAATGAATCAGTAAAACTGTTAGCTAGCTTGAGCTCTTCTCACCCCCAGCTGCAAATGGCTCCTGCATGAGTCCATGCAGATTGGTGCTGGTTTGAGATAAGATTCATAGAGAAAACTGCCAAAATACATTAAAAAATATTAAACTATCCTTCCTGGGCTGCCAGTGTTTAAAGCAGTCTTTAGTTCCAACTCTCCGTATTTGGAAATTTGAATTTCATTGATTGAAGTCAGCAGAAAAGATGGTTTGATGTCTGGACAAGCTCAATGCCCTTAGTGGCAGCAGAGCTGCCTGTGCCTCAAAAACATTTTGTCTATCAAGGACTTTGTTCAAACTGTTCTTATGAGCCATTTAAAACAATTTTTACTACTTGAAATCAAGTGTGCTTACAAATTCATTCAGTGTGGTCACTATTCTAGTACACTGATTACTAGAAGTGCCATTTAAGAGTGCTGGCATTAACTTACTCATGACAAATGAAGACTTAAAATTGCTTCAGCAGAAAATAATAAATAGTGCTGGCTTTCAAAGTCTGAGGTAGATAAACTATAAGGTTTCTTTTTCTTCTGATCATAATGGTTGCTGAAACAAAATTTGTTGATAAGAACTCAAATAGTTCTACTTTTGCGTTTACTGTATTTTCCTTTTTCCTCCATAGCAATGCAGAACTTTCTGAAAAAAGATTTCGCATGAACAGCTTTGTAGCAGATTTCGGAAGACCTTTGGAGTCTGAGAGGGTCTTTTCTCACCAAATGGCTGAAGAATCCCAGTCACTTTTCCATTTCTGCATTAATGAAGTGGACCATATGAACAAAGAAAAAGAGAGTCAGAAAGGTCCATGTCTGGATAGTAATACCCACTTCCAAGAGGCTCCCAAAAGCAGTGGAGTGTTTGAGGAAGACCTACACTGTCTTACAAAATTTAACATTCCTAACTTTGTGAACACTGAACAGAACTCTTCATTAGGTGAGGATGATCTCCTCATCTCAGAGCCACCAATCATTTTATAATGCAAACTGGTTATGCAATCTTCCCATTGGATCCTTGATTGAAAAAATCTTTTATTTTAAGGTAAACATTCCTGCTATTGTTCAGTTTGAAGCCTTTCTTGGCCTGCTGCTCTTTTGACAGATGGTATTTCAGACCTGTGTTTTTTATTGTATGTAAGACTGGCTATACTGACAGAACTCAGTTTAGACAAGAAGAAAGACACTAAATGCTTTATTCTAATGCCTTCTGAGATCTAAAACTTCTGCCCAGTATTATTTTTTCTTTTTTCTTTTTGTTTGTTTCCTGTATTGTTCTCAATTTTTAAACAACTACTTATGGCCAGCTTCTGAAGGATAAAAATTCACAAGGACTGTGAAGGCTGGAGCCTGATATTGGGAGGTCTATGAAAATCCATTGGCCATGAAAAGTGTAAATCTCAAAGAAGACTGAAGAAAAGAATAAACAGCCTCTAGGGAGGGTTCTGTAGTTTCTGCTACTCCCAATAAGGATGCCTGAAGCTGAGCAGCACAGTACATACCTGCATGGGACTAACTTCAGTTTCCGACCCCAACTGCTTTTTGGTGCAGGTTCAACCCAATTTACAAAGCTTACAGAGGGAATACCTTGCTAATTAAATTGTTTGGTTGCAGTGTTGACAAAATGCTATCACCACCTGCTGCTGAATAAAAGTAAATTGGTGCCTGTAATTGTACTTCAGAATGACACCTCAGCAACTGCCCCATAATGATAGGGAATTAGTATTTTGCTCTGATTTCTCTTTCTTTTCTTCTTCTTTCTTTTAATATTATTTTTTTCCCCCTGTTAATTGCTGATCTGAACTTCCAGTTCAGTAATTACAGTATTCAGTAGCTAAATCACAGGAAATAAGAAAAAGAACTATTTTTATTTGGCCAATAAAGCTAGTACATGCAAATGGTGGTGGTTTGTTAAGTTGGTGTTGTGTTGCTAATAGGCTGAACCTTCCTATGCTTTTTGCCTTTATAAAAAGTAATTTCTTTACTCATTGGCCAGTGAAGTGCTAGCAGGCTTTGAGTTGAGAGGACCAACTCCAAAAGTATAGCTAAGCTGTGCTTGCTCCATCTTCTTTTTGCACTCATTTGGGATAGTGTTGCAACCTCAGCTGTTCTCCCAGTGAAAGATATGGTAAGGATTTGAATAGGTATAGTTTAAACCTTTATTTTTCAGAGATGGAATTAAGTACTGAACCTTGGAGAGTACTTAAAAATGTATTTCAGCTTTCTTCTAAAGATGGTAGCTAATGACTGAATGGTTTTAGAGCAAGCATAAGATGCAGAGGTACCAGGTTCAAACCCTTTGCTGGATTTCAAGTATGCTCTGCAGGAAGTTCTTAACTGAGATGAAGAGTGGATTCCAGATGCTGTGCCTAATTGAATTTGCTTGAAATTAACGTGCTTTTTATCCAACATATCTGTGTTTGAGGTTAGAGACCTGCTAATACATTCTTCAGCCACTTAAATGCTGATTAATTCAACCCTTCTTCACCTTACAAATTTGAAAAAAAAGAGTGGATGGGTTGAGCATTTAAAGAATACAAATTGTGTAGGAAGAGTGCAGGAAACATATTTTGTTTTTATGTCCTGTGTCCTTATTACACACCACTTTACAGATTAATTTCCTGTTTTCAAATGTAGCTCTTGCAGGACTGGCTAGTGTTTAAAGCAACAGGATTACACTCAAAACAAAGCATAGACTATTTAAAACTAGCAGGTTATTGCTGAAAAATTTCCAGAGAAGACTGAGATGAACCCTGCTCTGAATGAGCACAGCTCCATGGGCTGCAATGCATATCTCCAGTAAAATATTTCAG